>NC_138191.1:98502264-99702264 GCF_964194105.1 Spermophilus citellus | reverse complement strand
TCTTTATTCCTCCCTTCTTTCCATCTGGAAATTAAAACAATATAATGTAGAAAGATGGAAGAATATCCTATACATTCAGGCAGACTTTTAGTACTGATTTCCCAAATAATTAACTGTAGGAAGTTGGATAAGTTTCTTAAGGCTCTCTGACTTCAGCTTTTAAGAGGACTGTTTCAGGTGGTAAATGAGAAAATAATTTTATGAAAATGTATAGAAAATATTAAATCTTTTTATAAAGCTAACATATTTCATAGATTTCCTGGGTTTGAGATTTAACTCTGCTCCTTCACAAAACCCCTCTGAATCTGTTTATCTCTAAAGAAAACTTATAGACTATGTTTTATAAGGGACTAAGGAACTTATATAGAGTGATTTTAAATGCTTATGAAAACTCCTCATAAACCTTAAAACTTTCCTAACATATTAGTTGTTGTTATCCTATATGCCAATTCCTAAATGCTTTTCTGAGGGTCCACTCCTTTAATAAAACTTAAGCCAATAAGGATCCCTATCATGGTTTTTAGTATCTTTACAACACAGTTTAGTGCTCTAGTGAATTCTGCGTTTTTTCCTTAATTGTTTCATTTATGTATGTTTTCTCTCTTCCCAAATGTTGAAAGTTTCTTGAAATAATAAGCCACTTCATTCCATGTGTTTTGCTTTATTTTTGCTTTTCTGGTACTAGGAATTGAACATCAGGGTACTCTGTTACTAAGCTACATCCTCAGCCTTTTTATATTTTATTTTGAGACAGGGCCTCATTACATTGCTGAGGCTGTCCTTGAACTTGCAATCCTCCTGCGTAGCTGGGATTAAGTTATGTACCACCATGCCCAGTTTATGGGTTTGTATATTCACCATATTTCATGTGTAACAGAGTCTTGGGTAGATAGTCAATAATTTTGAATTTATTATTTTTATTGTGTCTAGTATGTACAGGTACATTACACACCTTATTTCTTATTTAATTTAATCCTCACCAAAAAAAAAAAACACTTAACAGAATAAAAAGCTGCTCTGAGAGTTTAAGAATTTGCCTAAATTCATGCTACAAAGTGATAAACCTAGGATTCAAGAATAGGTTAAAACCAATATTCTCTCCACTTACCCTGACCCCTCCCTACAGTATCACCCTCAATGTTGCTAAGTTTAAACAGTTCCTGAAAAGACAAGTTCTTCGCTATTACCAATGGTTGGAAAACAGCATCCAAAGTAACTATCCACTACAGAGGAAAGGAAAGAAAAACAAATGTTGAATTAAGAGGAAGAAAAAACAATTTATTTTCTATTTCTTCAAAATTCCTTCCTTGAGGAGAACTTCTTTGCTCATAAACATGAACAATGAAAAATAATTTTAATCTACCTATTTTTATTTACCAATCTCATAGTTGGTCTACTGCAATATTATGTGGAGCTCAAACACATCTTTTTCTAGAATTTCCATGTTCTTTGATCTTATTATTACTATTTTAAAAGGAATTTTTTACTTCATCTTTCTTCCAAATATAAACAATAAGCCTTATTTTTAGTTGCTTTACTAAATTTTTGTTTTAAATCACTTTGGATTAATAGAAAAGTTTCAAAATAATACTGAATATTACTGCATGTTTTTCCATCTTCCCCTAATGTTTCTATCTTATATAATATGGTACATGTATCAAAACTAAGAAATTAATATTGCTAGAATTCTATTAATTCCAGAGAATCTATTTGGATTTTTATACTCATATCTTTTACCTATTCCAAGACCTAATCTAGAATACCACAGTACATTTAATCATTGTATCTTTATAGTTCTTCCAATCTGTGACAGTTTCTCAGTCAAGCTTTTAAAGATCAGAAACTTCATAGAATGTCCCTCAATTTGAGTTTGCTAATGCTTCCTCAGAACTGTTTATGGATTTTTGAGGAAAAATACTACAGAAGTGATGTGTCCTTCTCTTCGCCTCATAACAAGGCCACGTGTTACCAAAATGACTTACTACTGGTGGTATTAACTTTGATCCTTTAAGATAACCAAATTTTTTAAACAATATTTCTTACTTATAGTGTAATTCACAAGACAAATGCTACTACAGTCTTAGACCCATACTTAAGTAAATAAACATGTATTTCATCTAGTGATTGCATGTTTTTTAAGAATCCAGTGTTAATTCTAGACTCATAAGTAAAGAAAATCTGTAAGACATAAGATTTAGGGCCTAAGATCTTAGTTCAAACACTATGTCCACTACCTGCAGACTTTAAATCACAATATATCATTCTTAATTCCCTCATCTGAAAAATGGGAATAATTATATATACCTCACAGAGTTGTCAAAATTAAATAACATGTATCATATTTCATCATCATAAAACACTATCCAAATACTAATTGTTGCTATTATGCTTAAGCTTTTGAGTTACTTACTGTGCTTTTTTTCCCCCTTACTTTACAAAAGGACTTTCTTAAGTCGTATAAGTACCCAGATGAAAAAGCCTACTGAATCTCAGAAATAAAATGTCAAAGCCACAAGTAAAAGTCATAATAAGGCTCCCTGCCACTGCTGGTCTGCTTTCCACCTCTGTTTATCTATAAATACGAAAAAGAGAAAGATTTTGAGACCAGGTTAAGAAATTATAGCCGGAAGTGATGTTGCAGGTTGTAATCCCAGGGCTTGGGAAGCTGAGACCTGAGAATCATAAATTCAAGATCAAGCCTCAGCAATTTAGCCAGGCCCTAAGCAACTAGTGAGATCCTTTCTTAAAATAAAAAATAACAAAAAGGAATGTAGCTCAGTGGTAAAGTGCCCCTGGGTTAAATCCCCAGTGCCACCCCCCTACACCAAAAAAAGAAGGAGGAGGAGGAGGAGGAGGAGGAGGAGGAGGAGGAGGAGGAGGAGGAAGAAATTTTAAGTATCTCATACATATTGTCAAAAGCTAATCATTCGGAAACCATGTATATTTGAGTCAATGAGGGAAATGTACAGAAAAGTTTGGCTAAATCATATTCTATAATTCCTTTAAAATGATTCTAAACTACTAAAGAAAGAAGTTCCCACGATTGTTAGTACTTAATATCCAACTAGAAAGTCTATATTTTAGTATTTGAGGGACATATCATTACTATGTTAAAAAAGAAAACACTACTCTCAATATAATAGAATACTGTGTGTTTCATGTTAGAATATAAGCTTATTGAAGGCAGAAATATTCTTGAATCTATTTCTGTGAACTAGCACTCAATATATGTTGTATTTTCATTGGCAATACTTATAATGCTCACTTATGCTCTCTAAACTAGACTAACCTCTGTGCTGCCAGTTCTGGTATACACATAAGGCAGAGTAAACATACACTTTAGGGGTCCAGCAAACTCCACAAAAACAAATTTAAAAAAAGTTCCACACGCACAAACTTCCCTAAAGAATTTAATAATTCGGCATAAGCAACTGAACTAGTCATTATGGAGAAAACCAGAACTTTGTTGTACTTTTTTATTTTGGGGGTTTAAAAAAATGTTATTTACATATGAGATAGGGATGCTGGGACATCAAAATATTTTCAGTGCTTAGGAGGATCTGTAAAAATCTTAATCCAGTTCCATGTGCATCATGTATTACCCTAATTTTTTTTACTCAGTTAAACAGCAAAAGTATTTTACAATATGAAAATTATAATACATGTTTAACCCATTCTTTACATAATAAGTACAATTGATTCTTCCTCATTACAATATTATCTGTAAGCAAGAAGTCATAATGAATGCTAGAAAGCAACTTTTATAAATTGTATTAATATCAGTTATCTCTTAGCCAATAGTGCTATACTTCCCATCTATACAAAAAAAAAAAAACAGTTCCCAAAATAATCCAAAGAAAATTATTTATTACTTGCATATATAGAACCCTAAATGTCCAACTGGACTGTGTAAATATATGTAAGAAAAAAGAGGCATCAGTTTCTTGTGTTGCAGTTCCCACCTGATTCACAATTCATCTTTAGTTACCTCAAATAAAGAGCTCTGATTATTTCTTTTTTCCTGAACAATTCAGTTAAAACACTGCCAGATTCTTCACAGTTTCAGTTGTCCCTCCACCTAACAGCCAATCTGTTGCTAGATAATTATTCAGATGTATCTGGTGTGTTTTAACACTCCCAGTTTATTTCAAGGACTTGGGTATAGATGTTGCTTAAGTACATATGGTGCCAGAGGCTGGTTCTAATTAGACCTTTTGTCATTTTTTGCTTGACTTCATTTTGACCACCGGGTGCATCATGCAAACGTGTTCGATATTTTTAAGAGCATAAAAATAAAGAAAGCAATAGTTAATTAACGTCTCATAGCTAAAAGAGAAAGTTGAAGGTACAGAGAATTGGGACCTGATGATTGAAATAAACAGGTAGGGTAGAGACGATTCCTTTACACTTAGACCTTCCTCCCCAACTCCAGCCCAGAAAACCAAACCCCATCTAAGTAGTAAGAAAACTTCCACAACAAAGAAAAAGCGGTTAGAAAACTCTTTCCAAAGCATACTTTCAATAGTTTAAAATAATTGCTTTTCTCCTTTTCCTCCAGGAATAGGAGGAATATTTCACATTTTCTAGTCCCTGCAACATTAAGACTCCAGAGTTCATTATGCTTTTCTACTTATAACATGTTTTCAGTTTTCGTAAAACCTCGGTGTGTAAAAAAGACTTTTGCTTTTTCTGGGCACTGTGCTGTCAGTCTGGATCTCTCCTCCAACCCAACCGCCACCTCGGCGGCCCTCAGCGATGATCTGGCAGGTGCGAGGCCGAGGCCCGGAGCTGAGCGAGAGAGGCCGAATTTACACAGCGCGCGCACCCAAAGGAGGAGGCAGCGGCAGGCCGGGTTGTTCGAACTTTGCGAGCCTGGCTGCGGCGACCCGCCTCGCTCAGCACCAGCTCCCTTTCCGCCTGCCAGCAGCCTGTGCTGCCGAGCCTCCAAGGCCTTTCAGCTCTGCACAATCGACTCAATTTAACAGTCCCCTTGCCCCCGCCCTTACAGGACAACCCGGGTTTCGCGTCCCGGACTCCATCCCGCCCTCCAGCCAGCCGGAGGAGGGCAGGCCCCGCTCTGCCTTGCCGATCCCCGCTCTAGTGGGGCCGGGCCGCGGGGCCGACAGGAGGGAGCCAGCTCTACAGACCCAGCAGGCAGACAGCAAGAAGGCGGGAGGAAGGGCGCGGGGCCTCGAGGGCGGAGCGTGCTAAACTGCGAGCTCTAGCGCCACCAGGGCGGAGGGCGGGGCGTGGGCGGTGCCCTGCCTTCCCGCTCCCGCGGCGCAGCAACTCCGCCGGGCCTCCTTAAAACTCTGCCGTTAAAATGGGGGCGGGTTTTTCAACTCAAAAAGCGCTCAATTTTTTTCTTTTCAAAAAAAGCTGATGAGGTCGGAAAAAAGGGAGAAGAAACCGGCACCATCTCTGCAGAGGCAACAGAAGCAGCAATTGTTTCAGCCAAAAAAGAAGCAACGGAGGGAGGAAAGAAAAAGGTCAGAAAGGGGGACGACGCGCAAGTGCCTGTAGTGGTGAGGCGAGCAGAGACCTGCAATTTTGGGGACCAACTACAAAGGAGACTGTCACTGGCAGTGCTGCAGCTTGGGAGGAAGCTGTGCTGCTCAGTTCGGCTCTAGGGCACAGCTGGCTGGCAGCCGCTGCCCTGTCGGCTGCACAGGCAAGGGGCACAGGCTGGGGGACCGCGAAAGATTGGCGAAGTGGCACAGGACGTCGAAACTGCTGAGCTCTCGTCAAGAGGGCGGCTGAACTGGCTGCGCCCTGGAATTGTGGCGACTACCCATACTCAGGGCTTGGCCTCCTCTTCCCAGGACCCTCCCCATCTCGGAGGCACACAGAAAACTGGGAAAGACACGAAAAGAAGGCGACGGCGGCAGCTCAATGAGTGTCTACAGCAGAAAGCCAGACCTAACTCAGTCGTAGGCGGGAAGTTACCCGTGAGCTGCTCTTTGCAGCTGAGATGCTGCCGCGAGCTGCACCAGCGACCCGAACCCGATAGACGCTTCCCGCATCGCTATCCTCCTTGCTCAGGCTGCCGGGTGTCCCGGGACCCGGTGGGGCCGGCATGACGGGCTTGCCGGGTCCGGCCGCACGCTCGGCAACCTTGGGAGTTGCGCGCCCAGCCCGGCTCCCACGGCCTCTGAGGCTCAGAGGAGCTGCGGCAGCCCGGCGGGCGGGCTCCAGAGCCTTCTAGCGCGGCAGTAGTCCGCAGCTCGGCCCCCACCGGACTAAAGGCTCCTCTTGAGAAGCCGAAAACATTGGAAATTATTTCGACCTGTAACTGGAGGGCCACGGAACTGCTACTCCTGTCTGCCTTTGGCGATCATCTTTAACTCGCGGAGCACGTCAGCATCCAGCCACCGCGGCGCTCTCCCACCAACGGAGGACTCCAGACTACCCCATTCCGTAAGACGGATGGAAACCAAGCCCCTCGGAGGACCTGCCCCTGAAGTTCTGGCTCAAGTCACCACCGTGAACAAGGGTGGGTTAATGTCTTTTCTTCCTCCCAAATGCCTTTTCTTCCGCGGTATTTTTTACCCTGACCTAGTCCCTTAAGTCTCCACACATATTCCTCAGAGATCTGTAAGTGCGTGACATTTCTGCCTACACCTCACGTCCAGAGCAGTTAACCAAGAATGTCTGTGTGTCTCTCTGTTGAATCACCAGGGGGTTGAATCTTCATAGGGGTTAAGCTAAAAAGCGAGGAAAGGAGCCCCCCCTCCAATGGCTCAGTTTTGCTGAATAATCACGTGTGAATCGAGGGGCGGGCTTTTGGCAGGCAGATCTTACTAGTATTTACTACCAAGCTCTACTCCAGATTAACCATCCCAGTCCTTCTGTCAGTCTCCGATGCCATCATGCAGCCTAGTTAGGAGCAAAGGAAGGGGGAGAAAGAAAAACAACTAATTCATCTTTTCCTAATCGTCAGGACCCTAAAGAATGGCCGAACCTTGGGGGAACGAGTTGGCGTCCGCAGCTGCCAGGGGGGACCTAGAGCAACTTACTAGTTTGTTGCAAAATAATGTAAACGTCAATGCACAAAATGGATTTGGAAGAACTGCACTGCAGGTTGGTATCCAAAGAGGTGGGGAAAACAGGTTAATAATGTTGCCTACGTGAACCAGGTCTCTAGCATGACAGCTTTTCAATTTTCAGGGGTACAAATTTTCACTGTTTTTAAACCTAGTCGGTTGCCATATTTTATAACTTTAAGTGGATCCAGCTCCCCAAAATGACGTACTTTGAACAAACTCGTCAGATCCAATAACATCCTCCATACCAAGAGGATTCTAGGTTTGGTTTTGATTTTTGGAATGTTTTTGTGACGGTTGGGGATTTTAAAGTAGTGATAGGAGCGCCGAGGACTGTTTGTTTTGTTTTGTTTTAGACAGTTCTGTAAGCACAATATTATGATTATTATTTGAAGTAAATGCACTGCTATTAGTGGTTTCATGTACTTTGCCCTCAATAATTGCCCTTAATGTTAATTTTTTTGACTACTAGCAAGAGTGTTTTTCCTTCAAATGCTTCACGTTTTGACAAATGACCTTTCCTCATTTGGAATGGGCACAGGGACAGGATGTACATTTCACAGTTAATATAATACCATCCACCCATTAAGGAATGAAAAGAAATAAAAAGTTTAATTTTCTAGTCAGAGCTCAGCTGCAGTGTTTTTGTCTCTGTGGTCATGCCCTGGTATGCTCTAATTTTCAGTAATTAGGTTTACAGGCAACAATTGACACATGTCAAGCTGCCAAATATGTACCTGATAATTTTTTCCTCCTCCAAACGTTATCATGTAACTTAGTAGAAAGGCTTAGAAACAGAAAAAAAAAATGGAAAAGTAGTCTCAAATAGTTGCTTTATCAGACTTCTTATGATATTTTTATGAACTGTTCTTATTTGGAAGCTGTTTTTGAAAACCCAGTGGGAGGAGGGCTTTTAAATGGCTTTGTTTAGAAGGCTTTGTTATTATAAGAATTAGAAGTTTTAAGTTCACATACTCTGAACATTTTAAATTTGAATGCACTGGCCTTGTAAAACTTTCAGTATTAAGGAAGATTATTCATAGATACTAAAGTATTTATCTTGTTATTTCAGATAGATTAAGTAGGGAAAGAATTTTTTTCCAACTAGTAGTTTTCAACAGGTTTGTGATAATAACAATGCCACAAATGTAATATATTGGAAAGTTTCCTACTGAAGAGTCCAGAGATTATCTCAGTCTCACAAAGTATGAATCCATGTTCAGAATAAGATCTTACAGGACTTTTGACGAACAAGAAGATTGGACAATTAATACTATAAAAAAAGTTTGAACAAATATTTTTAATACAACTCAGCAATCATGTTCATATTTAACATACTTATCAAGATAATAACACTCACTTATTGTGACTTAGTCTTAGTACATAAAATGAAATAAAACACACACAAACAGGAATCTAGAGGCTTATTTTCAGTATGCCTCTGAAGTTATGTCATAAGAAAGAAATTTCTTCAAAACCTTTCTAATATTACTATTATTTTCTATGAGAGATGGCAAATTTCTTTTATAATTATATTTATTTAACTCAATTGCAAAAGCTTTCTCTTCCTAGGGTTAGGTTTTCAATCAGTATAATAATGAAGGCCTTAATCATACATTTGCTTTGCAAGGATCCATGGGGTCTCTCTTGTTTTTCTCACTTGAATGTGGCCAAATCTTTAGAAAGAGTTGTGGCAAAAATTAAATTGTATTAATTTTTAATAACCAAAAAGTATATTTCCCTGAAGTTCTTGAAAAATAAATTGTCTTTTTTACTATTGCCATAAAGGAAGGACTAAAGGTTCACAGGGTTGATCAACTGGGAAACTTAATATCTTGACCATCTATTTAGTTTACATTTCTAAAATATATTTTATTTATAATTCTCAGTATATTTTATGTTACATAATTGTGATTTTTAAAAACATTTCAAAGAAATAAAATTAACTTTGTATGTATTTTCCAATGGATTATTATTTAATTTAATAAACATTGTCTTCTGTGCAACCTATTTATTTTAAATTTAGATTATTATGAATATACCTAAATATAAATGAAACTAGTTAAAATGCTGAATTTTCTGGCATGTTAATGAATAATGTTTCTCACAACTAAATTATATTACACTTGCATGCTGTTCTACAAGATATTTTTTAACTATGAGAGACTAATAGACACCTTTTATTAAAGTGAAATACATTTAAACAACAGTAAATAAGTTTTCAGGATGTGAATTATTTCATGTTGATAGCCCATGTTAATAACACATTTTGACTTGTAAAATTTTGGCAATTTACAAATAGTTATTCCTAAATGCTTATAATAACTATAAAAGTAAATGATAGGCTCACCAGTTCATTGTTAAATGGGCTGAAACCACAAGACAAAGCTGTCCGTGCCCCAAAACACACATCAAATATCTTGGTTTTTGCTTTTGCTCTCTTGAAAATCAGGAGGTTAGTTAGAACTTTGAGAAACAGTAAATAATACTGTAGGATGACTATTTCATCCTTTTCAAGAACAGCTGCCAAACAATCATTTTCTATCTAATAAAAGGTATAACATGAACTTAATTTTACATAAATTGATATAATAAGCATTATAGAACACTGTGGCTTACTTAATGCTTTAATAATCAGTAACATTCTGTAATTTGAAATGAAGGATTCTAAACATTGAACATAGTAGTCAATAGTAAAGAACTTGCAAAGAAAAATATTTTAAAATAAATATTTGGAAATTCGAGGTTATCAAAATCTCTATTTATGTGAAAAGTAATCATTTAAGAAAATGGATTTTTAATAGATCAATTTTACACTAGGTGACACTTATTTGGGACTTTAAAGAAACTCACCATCCTTACTTGTTTTCAGTAGCTATTTAGAAACAAATTTTACTCACATTTGATTTTCCAGAATTAATACTGTAGGCACATTTTATGAACATGTATGAGCAAATAGGAGAAGGAAAATCTTATTTAAATCACAAATTTTTTTATTTCAATGAATTTATGAAAGAAAATATGCAACTCCTCATGGGAAATAACTGAATTGTCAGCAAAATTCACACAAGTTGCACAACTATTATTGATCAATTTATCCCACTTCTGGGCCCATTTAAAATATTCCATCAAAGAAGCTCAATTTTCAGAAGTATTCTATTTTTACTAATTAGTACTTTCCTTCAATTGAGCCCTTCGGGAGGAGTTGCTAGGAATCTAAGGACTGCATTAAAAATAGTTATATAAATAGGACAGATAGATATTTTAAAATATTCCTGTAGCATAAGCACTTGAAGGATCCTATGTTGTTACGTCTTTTCTAGGTTATGAAACTTGGAAATCCCGAGATTGCCAGGAGACTACTACTTAGAGGTGCTAATCCCAATTTGAAAGACCGAACTGGTTTTGCTGTCATTCATGATGCAGCCAGAGCAGGTTTCTTGGACACTTTACAGACTTTGCTGGAGTTTCAAGCTGATGTTAACATCGAGGATAATGAAGGGAACCTGCCCTTGCATTTGGCTGCCAAAGAAGGCCACCTCCCAGTGGTGGAGTTCCTTGTGAAGCACACGGCCAGCAATGTGGGGCATCGGAACCATTCGGGGGACACAGCCTTCGACTTGGCCAGGCTCTATGGGAAGAATGAGGTCGTTAGCCTGTTGGAGGCAAATGGGGTCGGGGTCGGGGGAGCAGCAAATCTGCAATGAATATGGGAGGGCTTTCCCACATTGCCTTTACTTTGTCAGTTAATTAGTTGGCTGTCTTGACTATTTTAATATCTTTTGTTAAAATATAGTTTTTTCATATTTTAAGCAGCTAGTTAAAGCTTCTGAAACTGCACAAGTGGAAATCTTGCTACAGGTTCATGAATATATTTAAACATCTTTTTCACTGGCAAAATCTTGATATCTAATGTGTAATTGCAAATAGCTTTGCCTTTCTTCTCCACATTTTATCAACTACTTGACTTTCTTTGCTTACCCCTTTGCCAATCATTATATCCAACTTCGAGACTTTGTTTATAAAATGGTTTGTCCTGATGCTTCTTTAGCCTAATTAAAACACTTTTTCCAAGCAGGCAGACATTTTTCTGTGATTTTCACTCCTCTATAACCCACACAAAACATGCCACTTGCTAAAAACTGTACTGAAAGTTCACAAGATGTTTTGGAAAAAGTTAGACCATTTGGAAAACTAGATGTATTCTGTTTATGATTCAATTATTATTTTCTTTCTCTCCCAACCTACTCCACAGAAAGTTTACTTGGGACTCATTTCTCCTTTAAAAAAAAAAAAAAAAGGAAGAAGAAGAAGAACAGCATTTTTGAAGCTCAAAGTTGACATTATTTCTGTATGAATTTCTCCAAATATTCTCTTTTCTTTTTCTCAAAGTTAAAGGAAATAGTTGAAGAATATTTTTCAGAAGTAGCAGTCTGAAAACAAATAAACATTAGCTCTAAAAACCAGTTTTAAAATGACACTTTAAAAGTGCCTCCCATTAGTTGATTTTTAAAAAAATTTTTTTAAATGAAACATTTGTTTTAGTAATTAATACATTCCCCAATATTGTACCATAAGTGTACTGAATGTAATACTGGACTTTTCTCCCTGAATCTCAAAAATGTAAAATCACAAAATGTTTATTAAAATAAAATGCAAATACAATTTTGATGGGTTAAAAGATTCAGCAAGAATAATTATAAGTTACATATAAAGGTCATAACTGTTTCAGATCTGCATAATAATAAATGTAGAAACGTTTTCAATAAATAAATAAGCCAACCTTCCATATGGCTCTTGATTTCTACAAAACTTTCTGGTAAAGTAGTATAAAATCTTTTTTAGAAGTCTGATTAACTAAAAATAAAATAGGAAATAGAGACATCTCAAATTTCTAAGAGGATTTCCCAACATCTACTACTTATTCTGTCATATTAAAGATTATCACCAAAGGATTTCAATGCAGTTATCATTTATACATTTCAAATAATTTATTTATCACCTCCCACATGAACAGAGGTGTTTTATATGAAAATCCCCTCCTTCTGCTTCATAAGCTCTCTGCCCTTGCTTCAAAAAGAACAAAATACTTAAAGCTTTATTGAAGGGCATGATTCTGATGGCTGCCCTTAAAAGGACTGGAATAGTTGCAGGAAAGTGATTTTCAATCATTTATTTTCCATGAAAAGATTAAAGAATATAGGAGTGCAAGTTTAATCCTTTTCATTTTTTGAGTAAAATTTACATTCCCTAGGTGTAACAAGACTTTGATTTCTGTTACCTTTAATAACGATTTACTACATAAAGTTTTGATGGCAACTTTTTAAGAAAAAATAGAAATTGACCTGATTTTGAAGGAAAAAACATGCTATGTTTAAAATACAGTAAACATTCAGGATATATTGCTTTTGTGTGCTGAATATTTTCTAAGCACACTACTACTGACAGTAATTTTAAAAACCTTACAATCTGTAACTGTCAAGTTGAATGATTCTGAATTTAAAATTCAGGTTCCATTAAACATCACAGTATCCACTATGTGTCATAAAGTAAAATTCCCCTTTAGAGGTTTTTAAATATAAAGGCATATGATCATAAAGCCAAAGAGGAATACTTCTACTACTGTTTTGTTCTCCGGTGGTCTGAACACAATAGAGGGAGGGGAAGAGTTATCTTTTCATCAGCCTAAAATTTGGTAGGCATTAAAACATCCTACAGTACTCTGGTTCTTCGCAGGAAGTAGCTTTACTAAGTATTTCAGAAATGAGTTATGTGGTCCCCTCTAGGAAATATGAAAACCATTATTCAATCTCTCAAAAAACCTCGACAGTATACTGAAATATATAGGATGGAAAAGACGATACTGTTAAGTTCAACCGGGTTTAACTTGAAGAGAACTGAGGTCGGGGGAGAGATCTGAATTTATTCAGATACAAAGAGTGAGGATGCAAGTACTAATTAATAGGGTGCCCAGAGCCTCAGGGGACAATGTGATAGAAAGCATAAAGAAGACAACGCAATGATGCGCTCCAAAATTTCTTCTCTGCATTCGCATCCACAATGCTCAAGCCTTTGCTCGGTTATCTAAATCCAGGCTTACACCTGGGACAAGAGGTGGGGCACGTACAAAACCTCAACATATGCTCTGGTAGCTGAACCACTAAGCAAAATGCTTTTTATCCTATTTCAGTAGTGAATCAGTAATTTTTGATGGACATTTTACACTTTGCAAGGTATGATGAGCTCATGTACACACGCACACACGCACGCACATACACACAGGGTAACTGACAAATATACAATAAGGCATTTTGTTTTGGGAAAAGCAATTCACTTGACGATATGATAAATTTCCTTTATCGTACTTATCAAACGAACATTGTGGAAACCATGGTCCGGGACTGGTTTCGAAATCTCAGTTCCCTAAAAGGTGCTTTCAGCTTTTAATAGGGGTAGAAAGAAGTAATAGTCCAGAAGCCCTGGAAGATCGCAGTGCTAGAGCTTGAGCGAGAGAGGGTCGTACTTGCAGCCTTCCTGACTACCCTAAGCAACCTTCATCAAAGGGCTGAAAAGGGGGAAAGTCCCCGTCTTGGTCTCTGTACTATTTTGCTTTACACTGCAGTTTCAAGAAAACAGATCCACGCAGAGACATAGTGAGAGGCAGGAAACAAACTTTCCGCCTGAGACATGGAGCTCTGCCCATAGCCAATCCAGGTTATACGGAGGGGCTCCGAAGACATCCTTTCGGTCCCTTTGAAACTCTCTCCAGACTCCAACTCTGGCTCCAGGCTCCCTAGTAAGGAAGCTGGAGCCCAGCGCTTCCTCACCGCCTGCAGAAAAATCCAGGGTGGGGGTGGGGGAGCTTCAAAACCGTTAGGTTGCCTTTTTTTTTTTCCCTCCCTCGCAAAGGTTTCTTTTCTCTTCTCTTCCTGTCCAAATATTTCAAATTTCCGCGCCTTAAATAACAGTCTCCTTTTATTTAGTTAGTCTCCTCGGCAGGTTTGGCCGCCCACTTGTCTCTGTCCCTCTACGAGCCTGAGACGCCACGGGCGCCTAGTTGCTGCTTGCAGCCCCCTTGTGCTGCCCCAGGCCCAGTTTGCACCGCATCCAGCGCGCGACTAGAGCCACAGCACCCTCCTGCCGCGACCTCGCATGACCCGGCTGTCCAGGCACCCAGAGCCACTAAGGCCGCCCCGACCCGGACGCCTGCCTGCTTCTCAGCTTGACTTCCCTTCCCGAACTTGGGAGCGTCTTCTGCTTTGGGGTTTGGATCACCATGGCCCTGGAGCGGCGAAAGGGCTGCAACTACAGGAAGGCAGCGGAGAAGGCCAGTGGCCGAAGCCTGCCCCAGCCCCCACCCCGCGGGTAACCTTGGAGGCGCCCTCGGAGTGAGTGTGAGCGCTGCCGCGCCAGCCGGCTGGGGCTAGCTGGCTCTCCGCGCAGCGGGCAGGAGGCGGGAGCGTGGGGGCGGGGAAGGGGAGCCGGGCTCGGCGCCTCCTGGCCGCCACCGCAGCGCCTCGGGAACTGCGGGTTACCCAGGCGGCCAGCCCTTACCCGCGGTCCTGGCCCTCAGGCAGCGGTCCGCGAGGAGGCGGCAGCCACCCCACTGGATAGTTCTGGCGACCTGTGCCTGAGGACTGGGGCCGAAGGGCGGCGTGGGAGCAGGAGTGATCGGGCGGGTGAGTGCCTAGCTCTCTGCAGAGGTGAGCTGGCGGCAGGGCGAATGGAGCAACTCGGTGCCCAATGCCAGTGCCAGCACTCCGTTCCTCCTCCCCACATGACAGCTGAAGAGAGATGGTCTCTAAGCCTGACGTCCAACTGAGAGGAGACAAATGCCTCTTTAGCTTCTTAGCCCCGGCACTATTCAGAAAGTTACCCTGTGATTTTTGCCTTTCTCTCATAAATTACTAGAGGTACAGGACCAAAAATGCACGTTCATTCCGAAAGACCCTCAGCCTGAAACACAGTGAATTAAAGGACTGTTTAGAACACCTAGAGGGAATCTTGTTTTTTTTTTTTTTTTTCAATCCCAAAGAGTTCAGAAAATCCACTTGAGATCTTGAGCGATGCCTCAGAAGAATAAAACTCCCCAGATTTGGGTGTAGGCTCGGTAAATTAGGTTTCAGGGAAATGTTTTTGCCATCTGCTGTAGAAACATTATGAGAACTTCAGGTGTTAGGATGTGGGTTTGGAATTTTCTGTGTTGTCTTTAATCCTCACAGACATGAAAAACAGCTTGGTAATGCCCGGCAAGCGAGCAAAGGTTATCCTTGCCACCACAGCACCTGTGAAAGCACAAGTGGAACTCACATATTTTCCTTCCTGAGTTCTAAAATGGCTTCTGAACTGTCCAGAGGTACCAGCATATACGGGGGGCGGGAGAGGGGGGTGGCCACCGGGGACAGGAGAGTTTGTACACTTAAAAAAAAAACCCCACACATATTATTACACTAAAATTTTTGCATCTAACTTTCCCCTATCCCCATCTTCATCAATCCAGGAAGAATTTTAGTGTAGGCCTACTTAATAATTTTTTTATACTGCCTTTTCCTCTTCCCTCACCACCACCCCAAACACACACACACACACACACACACACACACACACACACACACACACACACCAGCCAAAAACATCAACTCTTTAAGGGAAGAAGTAAGAAACTACCAATCCTTATCCAACTACACGTCATTTATTTTGAGCACTAATAAATCCTACAATCAATGCTATGAAAAAAATAGTTCACCAGGACCTCAAACACCTTTAACGGGTGTAATTAGTGATATTGTCTTTTAACATGAAATCAGTGGGACAGATTCTGGAATTGATAGGTGAAAAACTCAAAATTCTTCCTGGAAGTATTTGGAGACAGAGGCTTCTGCTCCTTGTATTTCATTGTACAATAGTCTTTTAGGAAAAAAACAGATACTTTTTCTTGACCATATATAAAGTAGTATCATGTAGACCAATTTTATTTTAGTTATATGCCTTAAATCTTCAAATTACTTACATGAATAGTGAAAATTCACATTTAAAGGAAGACTGTCAACATCTTTTAATGTTGATTTTTTAAATTTAGAAATTCAACCAAATTATCATAACCATATTAAAATACAGTCCCCCTCCTGTGTTCCCTTCAGTGTTCTATTTGCTTAAGCTGTTGAAAAAGAAGTCTTCCCTGAGTTTAAAAAGTATGCTTTGGATATGTGACTTCCTAAAATAAAAAAATAGCTCACTGATATTTAGGAATAATTATTCTATCATTTGACAATTCTGTATACAGCTAATGTAACAGTACCTCCTTCTTACATTTTGGAATTATTATATTGTACATTTTGGGCTCCTTCGAGCCCACATAGTTCATGTTCCATAGTTTTCTCCCCTAGATGTTTTTGTTAAAAAGTAACTGCCTCCAATGATACAGCAACATTCTGATGCCCATTCTGCTAATTCAAGCTCTTAAGACCAAACCTATTCAGACTATTTAAAAATGACATGTGTTTCTTCTATTGTCAAAGTTTAGAACACATATGAATAAATAAAATCATTTGGAAGCCTAGAATAGTTTACAAATCAATAACAATCTTATATTGTGTTGATGATTCAATATAAATAAAATACTTATATATTAGAAGAATAATTGTGATCAAATTATTAAATTAAGCAGCATCTGATGATGATTAACAATATAATATTCCCTTTTCAATACTCAAATAAACAAGAGTGTGTGTTGTGGTATGCTTTTTAATTGTGAAAGATAATTTTACATAATAATCATCATAAGGAAAAAAAAGTAATTGAACACCCCAGAATCTCTTCTTCAATGATAAGTAAAACAAAATTAAGAATAGTGGTTAACTCCCTTCTTCTTCTTCTTCTTCTTCTTCTTCTTCTTCTTCTTCTTCTTCTTCTTCTTCTTCTTCTTCTTCTTTTTTACTTTTTCTTTTCTTTTTTTCCTCTTTCTCCTCTTTTATTTATTTATTTATGTTTTGCTTCCATATTTTAGATAATGAACAAAAAAATCACATGTAGAGATTTTTTTCTTTATTCCAATTTTTCTTTATTCGTACTTCCTCAGCCATCTCTCTATTCTCAAATTTTTCTTGAACTTTTTAGTTTTCATCCCCATTAATTCAAATTTATCATAGGCCTGACCTGAGTCAAAAAACATTCATTTTTTATTTAAAATAAAGGTAAGTGAAAAAAATGGATATTAAGTTATATATATGTTGTGTATTTATGTTTGGAATATAAATTAGTTGAAATGCTAAAATGTTTAATATTTTGACATATGCTAAGATTTTTAGCATAGAATCAAAATGTAAAAGACTCTAAATTTAATTTTTACTCTTCAGAAAATAATTTAACATAGTTTAATTTGTCATAATAAGAGAAAGGTAATTGTTTTAACTAATAAAAAGTTAAATTATTAATACTTATAGAAAATATGAAGAGAAGACTATGATATCAAATCCAAAGCAATTTTTAGAAAATAAATTACTCTTGATAGTAAATCACATATTTTAATTTTGGAATACATTATTTTATAGTCACATTTTGAACTTGGCACATGGACTAACATTTTCTATGTTTAAATTTTTCTATTTTTATGTAATAAACAGGTAATCAAAATAATGGTTTTTTTTTGGTCCTGTTATGTGTATGTTGAGATATTTCTTACTAAAATTCAATACTAAACAAATGGACATTTTGAACAGAAACTGCCAATTTATCTTACATTACTATTTTAAGATATTAAATTATGATCGTATACAGAAATATAAGCTGACAATTTTGGAGGATGTATGTGAGATCATTTTCATTAATGAGCCAGGGAAAGATAAAAATTAAAATCTGAATACTGAAACAATGATGCAGGTCCTAGTTCTACCTGTTATTATTTCACATTCTTATCATGAGACAAATACATATAAAACCCACTTACCATTCACAATTTGTAAAGTTCAAGTATTAGAAACAGAATTGTGATGGTGACAAGAGGAAGAATGGATAATTTCAATGTTTTAGATAGTAATAGCTCTAGATTAATTAAATATTAGTTATGTGATGGATAATTTGCTAAAGAATCCAAAAGCAAAGATGAAACAAGACTAAAAGATATTTGTCCAAGAATCAAAAAGCAGGACAAAGAAGACCAAAAAGATGGTTTTTTTTTTCATTATATCACAATAATAAATATAAGCAAATTAGTTTTCCTACATGGACAATTTTCTAGTTTCCTGTGAAATTTTCCACTATTTTTATTTGGATAATGTTTTAAAATACAAAGCAATGGACCTCACTATTTATAGTAATATGTGTAAATCACATACATATTTAACTTACATAGAACATATTTAACTTACATACAACAGACACATATTCTACCCCAAAATAGCAGCACCAAGCTTAGCACCATTCTGAAAGGGTTAGTGGATACAGCTGGACATCTGGACTAGACTGAAGGGACTGTCCAATGTGAAGTCAAAATAGGGCCACATAGGAGAGAGCATTGAATTGCCTGAATGCTGGCTAATTTGCTCAAAAGTAATCAAAATGGCTCTGAGCTAGTATAGTTATTTAAATATGTGATGTACCTCCTGGAAAAGCAAATAGATCTATACAAAAACAGTTAAAAGAAGGAATGTTTTATTTTTAGTCTAGAGGGACATAACAGATATAAGAAAAATTTTAAGGTGGCAATATAATAGAGAATTGTACATAACAACATCAGCTGAAGATAAATGATTGCTTTCAAATTATTTTAAAAGACTTACTTATCATGTTTTAAAGATTTTAAATGCACAATTTTTTAAACATGGCTATTACTGAAGAATACCAATACATATTAACTTATTAATATTCTAATTTTTAAAATTCCCATGAAAAAGTACTCCAAAATACTTTTTGGTCATCAGACCTTATTGAAAGAACTGATACCATATGCTGAGGTCAACAAATAAAATTTCTGGTTTATCTACATAGAAAAATTTTAAAGATCAGTGCTTTCTAAGGAAAATATTATCTCAAAATACAAGGATGAAGATCTGTGAATTTTTAGTTCTACTTTCTTTATTATTATATTTAGAAACAATGTAATATTAATATAAGATTGCAATAGTAAAGTAATATTTTATATTACTTTGAGTTTAAATATATAGAATTTAAACAATAGAACAGTGTATGGCTGCTGTGAGTTTATTCTACTTATCAACAAAACATACTGAAAAGAAATCAGATCAAAACATCATACATAGGGCTGGGGATGTGGCTCAAGCGGTAGCGCGCTTGCCTGGCATGCGTGCGGCCCGGGTTCAAGCCTCAGCACCACATACCAACAAAGATGTTGTGTCCGCCGAGAACTAAAAAATAAATATTAAAAATTCTCTCTCTCAAAAAAAATAAAAAACATCATACATAAAATTCAAGCTACAGGATAACAATGATATTAAATCAACTGATAGAAAAATTATCTGACACAAAAATCAGTTCAGGGGAAAGGAATAGGAAGGGAAAATACTTAAATCTCTTTCTATTAGACAAAAATTATTAGTTTCTTATATAATACTGTAGAAAATTAAATCTTAAGCATTTATGAAAGTGTTATGAACATCCTAAAAATAAGTGGTCTCTTTTTAGGAAGTGTGATAGTAATTTATCTGAGAGGATTCTCTGAAAATGTTTTAATGTAATTATGAATATGTTAGCATACAAAATGTGCTTGACAGAATTTTGAATTATATTTAATTTGTCATCATTTGTAGACTAGTGAGTCATATACATACAAAAATAAGCAGTATTTTATTAAATGTCTTTTTTGGATACTTTTTAATTTG
The DNA here is from genome assembly GCF_964194105.1 of Spermophilus citellus. Lineage (NCBI taxonomy): Eukaryota > Metazoa > Chordata > Mammalia > Rodentia > Sciuridae > Spermophilus > Spermophilus citellus. The sequence continues at coordinate 99,682,385 of NC_138191.1, read as the reverse complement.
TGTTCTTGTTCATTCAGTTTACCATTCAATGGGAGAAAAGAAACACATAAGCAAGTTAATAAACATTTATCTTACATCTGTTTTAACCTAGTTTAATATTCATAACCCCTTTATAGGTTGTTATATTTTTATCCCATTTTACAAATCAGAAAAATCAGATTTGATGATGAGCAAGTAACTTGTCCATAGTCAAACTGGTAATTTATAGCACAAGACAAACTCATATCTTTTTCTATTGCACTGTGACCCAATGGAAAGATCTTTCACAAAAATTGCCACAAATAATTCAACAAAATGATCACATGTTAAGACCCCATTATTATGACACCTAATAGGTTTATGATCTTTGGGACTAATTATATCTGAGGCTTTCAAAATCTGTAAAATGGGAGCAATAATACCTAATTTTCCTTGTTATTGTAAATAATAAATGAAATTTGTGCAATGTTCTGGATACTCAATAAGCCTTTAGTAAACAGCTATTATCATTATGGAAATTCAAAATAACAACTTAAAATAAGCAACTTAAAAACTATTAGGGTAAATAAAGATATGGCAGACACATAACAATTGGGAAGTAAGTGAGATATAAGCAAGTGTATGATAGTATGTTGCATAGGTGGCACCAAAAAGCAGCCTTATTGGGAAATTCTTATTGGAAGGCTAATGATATTCATTTAAATATCCCACTGTAGAAAACTTCTCATACTAAAAAGAAAAGGAAAGGCAACCCCCAAATAACTGTTTATCCTTCTAATTTGTAATCTCTGGGAATGTCTATATTTAACAAATATATCCAGCAAACATTGGAAAGTGACTACATGGACAGAAAATTTATTGTAAAATCATACATAAGTAGGTATTTTGAAAGATGTCTTTTATTATTTTGGAATAAATGAATATGATACTCTGACTCAAATAAGAATAGAAAAATAGCAAGCAGTTCATAAGCATTACAAAATGGCACCCATAATTAGTAGTCAGTAGAGGATAGAGAATGGCTTTAGAGTCAAATTTTTTTAATTCTGGTGTTTACTATGCATCTTACCTTGGAACAGGCACTTAACCTTTGACCTTCAATTTTTTCATTTCTAAAATGAGTATAATAATATTTACTTTACAGTATTGTAATACTCATAAACAGTATTTATTAGCAATCTACTTCAAACTCTTAATATAGGAAATATGGAAGGTTATAAACAAATGGGTTTCCTGAGATGTAGTGTTATTTGTCAGAAAGGAAAAAAAAAATTCCTCTTAGCTGACCACAACCCTAGTAATACATTTGCCAGTTCAACATGAAAACTTCAAGTTAAGACCTAAAGTTATCACTCTAAATAACTTTACGCACCTGTGCTGTGCATGTGATCAATTTATATATGCATTCTTTTTTGAAAACAAAAGAAACAAAAGGAAAATAGCTATATATCTACTGCCCTTTACTTAATACGAATATGATGATGACTACAATTATGCCTTGTTACTTACATTTTTAATTTATATAGCTCCTTCTTGGAGTATTGAAAAGAGATTGTTTCCTCATTTATCTCCTCCATAAGAATAGGGAAATGTGTTTCTTTTGGACAACTCACTAACCCCAATTCCTAGCATGATGCCTACATATGACAGGTGCCCAGTAAATACATGTTGAATGATCAAAGAAAGTAGATGAATGATAGGATAAAGAAATCCTGGCTGGGGATGTAGTTTAATGAAAGAATGCTTGCCTAGCAGGTGCAGGGCCCTGGGTTCAATCCCCAGCACTGAAAACAAATTATAAAGAACACTATTTTATAACCAACAATGTAATACTTGATTAGAAACCATTGTATGAAAGTTTGCAGAAAAAATGGACATCTATATGATCTCAAAGTATCACCCCTAAAATTATCATAATAAAATGATTTGATATGTGCTTCTTCTGCCCACCCCCCTCAATGCTGGGATGGAACCCAAGGCCTCATGCATGCTAGACAAGCACTCCACTACTGCACGGATATCCCCAGCTCTTTCCAAATTTATTTTGAGATAGGGACTTGCTTAGTTGCCTAGGCTGTCCCTGAAATCCCACCTCAGCCTCCTGAGTAGTTGTATTACAGGGGTAGGCCACCATATCTAGCTTTTTCTTCAGGTGTGGGGGGAGCAGTATTTCCCTATACTGCCTAGGCTGGCCTGAAACTTTGGGGCTCAAGTTTTCCTCCTGCCTCAGCCTCTTAAGCAGCTGGGACTATAGGTTGGCATGCCATCAGCTATAAATAGCACCCTCCATACATACCACCTCTGGTACTAGGGATTGAATCCAGGGTGCTTTACCACTAAGCTACATCTCAGTCCTTTTTATTTTGAATTTTTAAAAATATATTTTAATCCAGGGTCTTGCTAAATTGCTGAGGCTGGCCTCAAACTCATAATTCTCCTGTCTCAGCCTTCTGAGTCTCTGAGATTACTGATGCATGCACCACTGTGCCCAGTGGCATATGTCCCTTGATGGATACAGTGGTAAGTACACAATATTACCTGCAAAATATTCTTGCCAAGAATGTATAACCTGGGGCTGGGGTAGTGGCTCAGCAGTCGAGTGTTCACCTAGCACATTCAAGGCCCTGGGTTTGATCCTTAGCACCACATAAAAAAATAAATAAATAAAATAAAGGTATTGTGTCCAACTACAACTAAAAAATAAATATTAAAAAGAATATATTTTAAAAAATAGAATGTATAATTAATTATGAAAAGTTAATTATATAAATACAGACTGAGACATTCTTTTTTAAACCTTTTTATGAGACAATTGAGTAACTTTTAAAAACAATACTATCCCCACTATTATATATAATTATATACACCAATGAGAAGGAAAAATATTATCAAAGAAGAGTAGTCCAAAACTGTTATAGATTAAAAGCGAATATGGAGGGGCTGAGGATGTGACTCAGTGGTAGAGCACTTGCCTTGCATGAATAAATAAATGAATAAAACAAAATGTCTGTAAATAACTAAAAAAAATTTAGAAGTGAATATGGAGATAATATATGCATCAACAATGCATGAACTTATCATGGATTCTCAAATATGAGGCAGTTTTAAAGAACTTTTTTGAATAAATTTGGAATATAGATTAGACATGATTAGTTTATAAATGCTAAGTTCTTGGGTGTGATAATAGCATTGTGATTATGTAGGAGAACATCTTTGTTCTTAGAAGATACCAAGAGCTTGTTGTTTGAAAAGATTAATAATATTTACAACCCATAACTAGATTAACGAAGAAATGGAGAAAGTGAAAATTAATTACTACAGATATTTAAGGGATAAAGGGAAATATTACGAACACATTTATTTTTAAAAAGTCTCCTCTCTAGAAAAATTTAAGTGTAAATACAGTATTGTTAATTTGATGCACTATGCTGTACAGTATATCTCCAGAACTTATTTACTTTGCATAACTAAAATTTTGTGAGTTTATCCTTTTTTTAAAATCCTTTATGTAGTACACATATATTCACACTTAAAGAAAAGAAATTGAATTCTTAGTTTAAAACACTGTGGAAAAGAAAACTGCAGGCACATATTACTTCACTACTTAATCATATCAAACTTTTTTCCCCCTGAACTGGGGATTGAACCCTGGCCTCACAGATACTAAGCAAGTGCTTTGCCACTGAGCTAAACCTCCAGCCCCAATTTTACCAAACTTTTAAGGAAAAAACAATACTCCATAAACTTAAAAAAATAGAGGAGATAAGTGCTCACTTTAACATCACATATGCTAACAATTGGAAAGATAGAGAGATTAGCATGGCCCCTGGGCAAGGATAACACACAAATTTGTGAAGCATTCCATAAAAAAATAGAAGAGGTAAGAATTATTTCCACCTCATTTTATTCTATCAGCACACCCTATACTCAATCTAGGTATCACAAGAAAAAAATTACAGAGTATACCTCATGAACATAGACACACAAAATCTTTTCTTAAAATAATCATGTATTTTGAGATGGTGTCTGTTTTTCACAGACTGATTTTAAACTCATGGACTCAAGTGATCCTTCCCCATAAGCTACAGCATATGTCACAGCACCTAGCATACAAATTCTTAATGAAGTATTAGCAAATAAAATTCAGCAATATGTACTAGAGCTTGAGAAAATGAAGTTTACCCAGAAGCCCAGGGCTGATTTAACATTCAAAAGGCAATCAGTTTAATTTACTACATTAACAAAACATAAAAGAAAACTATGATTATCTCACTAGATTTAGAAAAAAGTATTTGCAAAGCACAAAACCCATTCATGATTTTAAAAAACTCTCAAAAAATAGGAAGAAAATAGAACTTCTTTAATCTCAAATAGGTATTTAGGCAAAATGTAGAGCAAAATTGTACTTAATTTGTGTGTGTGTGTGTGTGTGTGTGTGTGTGTGTATCTGTCTGTCTGTGTGTGTATGGTGTCTGGAGATCAAACTCAGGGCCTAGAACATGCCAGACAAGTACTATATCACTAAGTTACACCCAACCCAGTACTTAATTTTTAGTTTGAATACTTTCCTCCTCAGATCAGGAAAAACGATAGGATATACACTCTTAACACTTCTATTTAATGTTATACTGGCTATCTTAGCCAGCTGGCTCTAGCACATTATAAAAATGCACATAACCTTTGATCCAGCAACTCTACTACTAGGAATTTACCCTAAGGAATTCTAAATTTCTCTAGATTAATTTGTACAGTTGTTTCCTTGACATCTCTTATTGTGTGTCTGATAGGCATCTCATATTTAGGATATCCCAAACTAAACTGTTAAATTTTATTTTATAAAACCTGTTTTATTTCCTGTAGTTTCTATCTCACTAAATAACTTATTATCACCCAAATAATCAGGATAATGAATCTTTTTTTTTCTTTTTTTGTGATGGGTATGGAATCTAGGGCTTTACCCATGCTAGGTAAGTACTCTACCACTGAGCTAACCCCAGCCCAGAATAATCAATCTTGACATTTTCTCTTATACCATTTAAACCATTGCAATTTCTCCTGTATAAATATATGTATACACACACACACACTATATATATATATATATATATATATATATATATATAATGAGTTTGATGACTTCTTACCTTCATTATCATTGAGTCTCATTGGTGCTAATTAGGTGACATAAGAATCTCTGAAATAATCACTGTGGTTTTGTCTTACCAATATGAAGTCATGCCCATCTTAGGGCATTGAGTCAATTCCATCCAAGTGTCTGGATAAATGGATACCAGCAAAAATACAGATTTGCAATATTATAACCCAAATCAGTCTCATAAACATTAAGTAATTTGACAAGCATATAGTGGAACTAAGTAGGAGAAAAATAAATAAGTTTAGCATTTAATCTTAGGATGGTCTATAAATGTTTTCAAATTTTAATTACTTTATGGAACCTATAAAAATCCTTGGTACGTTTTTTTTAAAAATATTGTTTTAGTTGTAGATGGACACAATACCTTTATTTTGTTTATCTTTATGTGGCACTAGGATCGAACCCAGTGCCTCACACATGCTCAGTAAGTGCTCTACCACTGAGCTACAACCCTGGCCCTAGAAATATTTTTAATTACCTAGAGCCAGTGTGTTCTTTTAAAAAAATCAGATTAATGCTTAATAAATCTTTTTCACATTGAATAGAACAATGATAATATATGCAAATTCATGATACATTTATCTAAATGGTAAAAAATGCTTTTGTTTCCTAAGATGCTCTTAATTCAGTTTATATACTTAAAACATAAATGAAGACCTGGTCTAAATCTTTGTGCAAGTATCCTTTTCAGCTTCTCTTCAGTTTATTTTTTTATTTTTTTTATTTTTATTTTTTAAAGAGAGAGGAAAGGGGGGAGAGAGAGAAAGAGAGAGAGAGAGAGAGAGAGAGAGAGAGAGAGAATTTATTTATTTATTTATTTTAGTTCTCCGCGGACACAACATCTTTGTTGGGATGTGGTGCTGAGGATCGAACCCGGGCCGCCCACATGCCAGGCGTGCTACCGCTTGAGCCACATCCCCAGCCCTTCTCTTCAGTTTATTATTGATTTTGCTGGCTTCTTCAGTAGACCTCAAGAGAATAGTTTTCTTCATTTGAAATACATAATTGCCAAATAGGGCATAGTTCTAAACTTCAAACAGTCATACTCTTATAAAATTCACCCTGACTAAACAAGGATGGAACTGGAGATCATTAAGTGAAATAAGCCAGACACAGAAATAAAAATATCACACTATCTCATTCATACTTGGAATCCAAAAGAGTTGATCTCAGAAAATGAGAGTAGATTGGTGGCTATCAGAGACTGGGGAGAGTATGGAGGAAGGAAAGATGGGGAAAAAATGATCAATGGGTACTAAATTATAGTTAGAAGCATGAATTTCTGGTGTGCTATTGCATAGTAGGTTGACTATAGATAATAGTAATATAGTGTATGTTTCAAAAAATTTTTTTGTTTTACTTATTTATTTTTATGGTGTTGGGGATCAAGTTCAGGATCTTTTTTTTTCTTTTTTTATTGTTGGTCGTTCAAAACATTACATAGTTCTTGATATATCATATTTCACAGTTTGATTCAAGTGGGTTATGAACTCCCATTTTTACCCCGTATACAGATTGCTGAATAACATCATTTATACTTCCATTGATTTACACATTGCCATTCTAGTGTCTGTTGTATTCTGCTGCCTTTCCTATCCCCTACTATCCCCACTCCCCTCCCCTCCCCTCCCCTCTACTCTCTACTCCCTCTACTGTAAATCTTTTCTTCCACTTGTATTATTCTTCCCTTACCCCTCACTTCCTCTTGTATGTAATTTTGTATAACCCTGAGGATCACCTTCCATTTCCATGCAATTTCCCTTCTCTCTCCATTTCCCTCGCACCTCTCATCCCTGTTTAATGTTAATCTTCTTCTCGTGCTCTTCGTCCCTACTCTGTCCTTAGTTACTCCCCTTATATCAAAGAAGACATTTGGCATTTGTTTTTTAGGGATTGGCTAGCTTCACTTAGCATAATCTGCTCTAATGCCATCCATTTCCCTCCAAATTCTATGATTTTGTCATTTTTTAAAGCAGAGTAATACTCCATTGTGTATAAATGCCACATTTTTTTTATCCATTCATCTATTGAAGGGCATCTAGGTTGGTTCCACAATCTTGCTATCGTGAATTGTGCTGCTATGAACATCGATGTAGCAGTGTCCCTGTAGCATGCTCTTATTAGGTCTTTAGGGAATAGATGGAGAAGGGGAATAGCTGGGTCAAATGGTGGTTCCAATCCCATCTTTCCCAGGAATCTCCAAACTGCTTTCCAAATTGCAGTCCCACCAGCAATGAACAAGTGTATCCTTTTCCCCACATCCTCGCCAGCACTTGTTGTTGTTTGACTTCGTAATGGCTGCCAATCTTACTGGAGTGAGATGGTATCTTAGGGTGGTTTTGATTTGCATTTCTCTGACTGCTAGCGATGGTGAGCATTTTTTCATGTACTTATTGATTGATTGTATGTCCTCCTCTGAGAAGTGTCTGTTCAGGTCCTTGGCCCATTTGTTGATTGGGTTATTTGTTATCTTATTGTCTAATTTTTTGAGTTCTTTGTATATTCTGGATATTAGGGCTCTATTTGAAGTGTGAAGAGTAAAGATTTGTTCCCAGGATGTAGGCTCCCTATTTACCTCTCTTATTGTTTCTTTTGCTGAGAAAAACTTTTTAGTTTGAGTAAGTCCCATTTGTTGATTCTAGTTATTAACTCTTGTGCTATGGGTGTCCTATTGAGGAATTTGGGGCCCACCCCCACAGTATGTAGATCATAGCCAACTTTTTCTTCTATCAGACGCCATGTCTCTGATTTGATATCAAGCTCCTTGATCCATTTTGAGTTAACTTTTGTGCATGGCGAGAGAAAGGGATTCAGTTTCATTTTGATGCAAATGGATTTCCAGTTTTCCCAGCACCATTTGTTGAAGATGCTATACTTCCTCCATTGCATGCTTTTAGCCCCTTTATCAAATATAAGATAGTTGTAGTTTTGTGGATTGGTTTCTGTGTCCTCTATTCTGTACCATTGGTCCACCCGCCTTTTTTGGTACCAATACCATGCTGTTTTTGTTACTATTGCTCTGTAGTATAGTTTGAAGTCTGGTATCGCTATACCGCCTGATTCACACTTCCTGCTTAGCATTGTTTTTGCTATTCTGGGTCTTTTATTTTTCCATATGAATTTCATGATTGCTTTATCTATTTCTACAAGAAATGCCGTTGGGATTTTGATTGGCATTGCATTGAACTTATAGAGAACTTTTGGTAATATCGCCATTTTGATGATGTTAGTTCTGCCTATCCATGAACAGGGTATATTTTTCCATCTTCTAAGATCTTCTTCTATATCTCTCTTTAGGGTTCTGTAGTTTTCATTGTATAAGTCTTTCACCTCTTTTGTTAGGTTGATTCCCAAGTATTTTATTTTTTTTGAGGATATTATTAATGGAGTAGTTGTCCTCATTTCCATTTCAGAGGATTTGTCGCTGATATACAGGAATGCCTTTGATTTATGCGTGTTGATTTTATATCCTGCCACTTTGCTGAATTCATTTGTTAGCTCTAATAGTTTCTTTGTAGACCCTTTTGGGTCTGCTAGGTATAGAATCATGTCATCTGCAAATAGTGATAATTTAAGTTCTTCTTTTCCTATTTTTATGCCTTTAATTTCTTTCGTCTAATTGCTGTGGCCAGTGTTTCGAGGACTATGTTGAACAGAAGTGGTGAGAGAGGGCATCCCTGTCTTGTTCCAGATTTTAGAGGGAATGCCTTCAATTTTTCTCCATTCAGAATGATGCTAGCCTGTGGCTTAGCATAGATTGCTTTTACAATGTTGAGGTATGATCCTGTTATCCCTAATTTTTCTAGAGTTTTGAACATATAGGGATGCTGTACTTTGTCAAATGCTTTTTCTGCATCTATCGAGATGATCATATGGTTCTTATTTTTAAGTCTATTGATGTGGTGAATAACATTTATTGACTTCCGTATAATGAACCAGCCTTGCATCCCAGGGATGAATCCTACTTGATCATGATGTACAATTTTTTTTTTACATGTTTTTGAATCTGATTCGCCAGAATTTTATTGAGGATTTTTGCACCTAGGTTCATTAGAGATATTGGTCTGTAGTTTTCTTTCTTTGAAGTGTCTTTGTCTGGTTTAGGCATCAGGGTGATGTTGGCCTCATAGAATGAATTTGGAAGTTCTCCCTCATTTTCTATTTCCTGAAATAGCTTGAAAAGTATTGGTATTAGTTCCTCTTTAAAGGTTTTGTAAAACTCTGCTGTATACCCATCCGGTCCTGGGCTTTTCTTAGTTGGTAGTCTTTTGATGGTTTCTTCTATTTCCTCAATTGATATTGGTCTGTTTAGGTTGTCTATATCCTCCTGACTCAATCTGGGCAGATCATATGACTTAAGAAATTTATCGATGCCTTCACTATCTTCTATTTTATTGGAGTATAAGCATTCAAAATAATTTCTGATTATCGTCTGTATTTCTGAAGTGTATGTTGTGATATTGCCTTTTTCATCCTGTATGCTAGTAATTTGAGTTCTCTCTCCTCTTAGTTAGCATGGCTAAGGGTCTGTCAATTTTATTTATTTTTTCAAAGAACCAACTTTTAGTTTTGTCAATTTTTTCAACTGTTTCTTTTGTTTTGATTTCATTAATTTCGGCTCTGATTTTAATTATTTCTTGCCTTCTACTTCTTTTGCTGTTGTTTTGCTCTTCTTTTTCTAGGATTTTGAGATGAAGTATGAGATCATTTATTTGTTGGTTTTTTCTTTTTTTAAGGAATGAACTCCAAGCAATGAATTTTCCTCTTAGAACTGCTTTCAATGTGTCCCATAGATTCTGATATGTTGTGTCTGTGTTTTCATTTATCTCTAAGAATTTTTAAATTTCCTCCTTGATGTCTTCTATAACCCATTGATCATTCAGTAACCTATTGTTCATTCTCGAAGTGATGCATGATTTTTCCTTACTTCTTTTATCCTTGATTTTCAGTTTCATTCCATTATGAAATAATGGAATAAGATGCATGGTATTATCTCTACTCCTTTATATTGTCTAAGAGTTGCCCTGTGACATAATATATGATCTATTTTTGAGAAGGATCCATGTGCTGCTGAGAAAAAAAGTGTAACTGCTTGATGCTGGGTGGTATATTCTATATATGTCAATTAAGTCTAGGTTATTAATTGTGTTATTGAGTTCTATAGTTTCCTTATTCAACTTTTGTTTGGAAGATCTATCCAGTGGTGACAGAGGTGTGTTGAAGTCTCCCATGATTATTGTATGGTGGTCTATTAGACTCTTGAACTTGAGAAGAGTTTGTTTGATGAACATAGTTGCACCATTGTTTGGGGCATATATATTTATGATTGTTATGTCTTGTTGGTGTATGGTTTCCTTGAGCAGTATGTAGTGTCCCTCTTTATGCCTTTTGATTAACTTTGGCTTGAAATCTATTTTATTTGATATGAGTATGGACACTCCTGCTTGTTTTTGAAGTCCATATGAGTGATATGATTTTTCCCAACCTTTCACCTTCAGTCTATGTATATCTTTTCCTATAAAATGCGTCTCCTGAAGGCAGCTTATTGTTGGGTCTTGTTTTGTGATCCATTCTACTAGCCTGTGTCTCTTAATTGGTGAGTTTAAGCCATTAACATTTAGGGTTATTATTGAGATATGGGTTGTTCTTCCAGCCATATTTGTTTATTTATGTTACTAAACATGTTTTTTTTCCTCTTTGATTATTTCCCCCCCTTTACTGTACTACCTCCCACTGTTGGTTTTCATTGATATTTTCCATTTCCTCTTCCTGTAATATTTTGCTGAGGATGTTTTGAAGAGATGGTTTTCTAGTTGCAAATTCTTTTAACTTTTGTTTATCATGGAAGGTTTTAATTTCATCTTCCATCCTGAAGCTTAATTTCGCTGGATACACAATTCTTGGTTGGAACCCATTTTCTTTCAGTGTTTGAAATATGTTATTCCAGGATCTTCTAGCTTTCAGAGTCTCTGTTGAGAGATCAGCTGTTATCCTGATTGGTTTACCCCTAAATGTAATCTGCTTCCTTTCTCTTGTAGCTTTTAAAATTCTCTCCTTATTCTGTATGTTGGGCATCTTCATTATAATGTGTCTAGGTGTGGATCTCTTATGATTTTGCACATTCGGCATCCTGTAGGCTTCTAGGATTTGGGATTCTGTCTCATTCTTCAAGTCTGGGAAGTTTTCTCGTATTATTTCATTGAATAGATTGCTCATTCCTTTGGTTTGGACCTCCATAACTTCCTGTATCCCAATGACTCTTAAGTTTGGTCTCTTCATATTATCCCATATTTCTTGGATGTTCTGCTCATGGTTTCTTAACAGTTTTGCTGAGCTGTCTATGTTCTTTTCAAGTTGAAATACTTTGTCTTCATTGTCTGATGTTCTATCTTCTAAGTGTTCTACTTTGCTGGTAGTATTCTCAATTGAGTTTTTAAGTTGGTTTATTGCTTCCTGCATTTCTAGGATTTCTATTTGTTTGTTTTTTATTACCTCTATCTTCCTGTATAATTGATCCTTTGCTTCTTGGATTTGTTTATGTAATTCCTTGTCAAAGTGATCTTTCATTGTTTGATTTTGCTGTCTCATGTCTTCCTTGAGACTCCAGATCATCTGAAGCATGTATATCCTGAATTCTTTATCTGACTTTCCATCTGTTGCAGCTATTACCTCTTCTAAAGTTGAGTTGACCTGCATTGCTTGTGGTCCTTTCTTGCCTTGTCTTTTCATACTGCTCGCATTTCTTTCTGCTTGGTAAAACTGTTGTGTTTTGAAAATTTCCCCCTATTTATTTATATTGCTCTTGTATAGTTGAAAAATCTCCCTTGCAGGGCGGGTAGTGGCTGTGCTCCTCCTCCAATTGGGGTGATCTGTCTACCACGCTGGCAGGCCGCTAGGCCTGCTCTGTTGGTCGGTCGCAGGTCTGCCCACCCTGCAGGCACGGGTGGCGGCTCTGCTCTGCCCCCACTCCAATTGTGGTGACGTGACTACCATGCCCTCAGGTCATTGGGCCTGATCTGGATGCGGGTGGCGGCTCTGCTTGGCCCCTACTCCAATTGGTGTGACGTGTCTACCATGCTGGCAGGCCTCTGGGCCTATTCCACCAGTGGGTCGCAGGTCTGCCTACCTTGCGGGCTCGGGCGGCAGCTCTGCTTGGCCCCCACTCCAAATGGGGCTACCTGACTGCCACTCCGGCGGGTCGCTGGGCCTTTTCCGGACACGGGCGGTGGCTCTGCTCCGCCCCCACTCCAACCAGTGTGACGTGTCTGCCTCGCCAGCCGGCCGCTAAACCCATTCCACAGGTGGGCCGCTGGTCTGCCTACCTTGCGAGCTCGGGTGGCGGCTCTGCTCGGCCCCCACTCCAAATGGGGTGACTTGACTCCCACGCTGGTGAGTCGCTGGACCTTTTCCGGGCACAGGCAGCGGCCCCGCTCAGCCCCCACTCAAATTGGCACGACGTGTCCACCACGCTGGCAGGCCACCGGGCCTGTCCCGCCGGTGGGTCGCAGGTCTGCCTACCTTGCAGGCTCGGGCGGCGGCTCTTCTCGGCCCCTACTCCAAATGGGGTGACTTGACTACCACACCATCGGGTCGCTGGTCCTGTTCCAGGCGTGGGCGGCTGCTCTCTTCGGCCCCAGCTGCAGTTGGGGTGACGTGATACCTCGCCGGCGGGTCGCTTGGCCTGTTCCAGGCACAGGCGGCAGCTCCACTCTGCCCCTCTGGCCCCCACAGCACCCAGCAGGACCCGGACCGAGAAGCAGTCTCCGCGGGTTCCTCAGCCCTGGGCCAAAGCAGCACCGGGAGCCAGAACCCGACTGCTCTGAGCTCGGTGCACGCTCTGCTAGGAGCAGGCTCCGAGAAGCAGTCTCCGCGGGTTCCCCAGCCCTGGGCGAAAGCAGCTCCAGGAGCCAGAACCCGGCCGCTCAGAGCTCGGTGCACGGTCCGCTAGGAGCAGGCTCCAAGAAGCAGTCTCTGCGGGTTCTCTAGCCCTGAGCCTGAGCAATCTGTCTGTGAGACGCAGGCAAATAACAGCCTGAAATCACCTGCTCCGTAGCTGAATGAGCTGAGATCAGTAGAAAACAGGGATGATTATGTCAGCTCTCCAAGATGGCGGCCACTGGCCTCCTCCGTGGTCCGACCGGTGTGGAGAACTGAACTGGACCGCTTCTCTCCTCCGTCTCAAACCCAGAACTCAGCACTGAGCACAGCCATTGCACCGCTGGCAGGAGCCCACAGAATCCGCAGATGTTTCAAAAATTTAGAAAAAATTATTTTGAATGTTTTTTAAATTTATTTTTTAAAAAATTTAGTCGTAGATGGACACAGTGCCTTTGTTTTTTATTTATTTTTATGTAGTGCTGAGGATTGAACCCAGTACCTTACAGGGTCTAGGCAAGTGCTCTATCACTGAGATACAACCCTAGCCTCTTGAATGTTTTTTTTTCCCTCTTTTTTGGCGACTTCTTCATACATTTTTTAAATATTTTTTAGTTGTCAATGGACCTTTATTTTATTTATTATATGTGGTGCTGAGACTTGAACCCAGAGCCTCATACATGCTAAGCAAGTGCTCTGCCACTGGGCTACAGCCCCAGCCCCTCTTGAATGTTTTTGAAGGTTGAAGATATAGATGTTTAACATTATGCAGCATATACAAGTATATATGTATCACATGGATATCAGCATGGTACCCCCACTAATGGTATAAACTTTACATTTTACATATCCGTAAAAAATAAATTTAATTTTTAAAATTACCCTATTTAACTTAGATAACTACTTTATACGCAAAATTTCAAATGAATTATTTTTATTTTTTAAAAAATTTTGAGACAGGGCTGGGGATGTGGCTCAAGCGGTAGTGCGCTCGCCTGGCATGCGTGCAGCCTGGGTTCAATCCTCAGCACCACATACAAAAAAAACAAAGATGTTGTGTCCGCCGAAAACTAAAAAATAAATAAATAAATATTTAAAAAATTCTCTTTCTCTCTCTTTCTCTCTCTCTCTCTCTCTCTCTCTCTCTCTTTCTCTCTCTCTCTCTAAAAAAAAAAATTTGAGACAGGGTCATGCTCAGTTACCCAGGGTCTCATTAAGTTACTGAGGCTGGCTTTGAACTTGCAATCCTCCTGCCTCAGCCTTCTGAGTCACTGGGATTACAGATATGTGCCACTCTGCCCAGTGAATTATTATTGCTTTTTTTTTTGATGAGTCACCACTGAAGTGCTTTTATTGGCAGTATGTCTGAACGTACAAAAAAATTCTCAGCTGATGGAACAAATAAGTCACAATTACAGATGATAATAGGAATAGAGGACAGGGGACGCAGCTCAAAAGAAATAAACATCATATGGGGCATCCAGGTCACAATATTCCACAATGGCCCTTGGGTCTCCACGAACCATCCTGTTGCAAGGTTTCCCAGAATAATCACCCTGGCCTTGAAAAAATACCGAAAGCTTCACAAATTCGCGAGCCATCCTTGCACAGGGGCCTTGCTAATCTTATCTGTATCGGTCCAAATTTAGTATGTGTGCTGCCGAAGTGAGCATTACTATTGCTTTTAAAAGCGATAAATTCTTTACATTTAAACATAGGTGAGTACTACCATTCAAGGAGGTTATCTCTGTTGGATGCAATTTATAAATTCAGTATACATGTATAATCACATCCAACTATATATAATGTAAAAGGATTACAATAAAGGCTAAGATGTAGTCAAGAAGACAGAGTTGGTTTTTGCCTATATGGAATCACATTTATATAGATGTGGTTTGTGCTGCCTGCATATGACCTAGCCACTTAAATATAGTTCTTTTTTTTAGTCAACTCCAAATGTCTTGATCCTATTGACTCCCTTGTCCTCAGATATAAAAGTGCTAATGTCTTTTAGCTGTTTGTTGTTGTTGTTTTTATTTTATTTTTTGTGGGTTTGTTTGTTTGTTTGGCATGTGTGTATATGCATCCTGAGGATTGATCCCAGGGCCTCATGCATGCTAATCTGCACACTACCACTGAGCTACACTCCCAGCTGTCTTTGGTTCTTAACATCCTTACCTTGTTTTTCCCTTAATCTTGTAAAATCATTTCTTTATAAACTCTCTTAAGTCATTTTGATTATGCCACCAGTTTTACTTTAATTATTATAACCTATCTCAACATGGGATCTGAATGAAGGATGAAGTTTGATATGTTCAGCTCCTACTAAACTATAACTTTGCTTGTGTAAATACATTAGAGGGCTATAGGCTAATCTTCAAAAATAGCATTGCTTAGACCAGTTACATGAAGGAAAGGATCAAGTTTAATTTTTTAACATTATATTCCTTGTAACTGACACACTGCAATAAATATTTGCTCATTTATTTATTTAACAAATATTAACTGAGTACTTGTTGTGTTTCAGACCCTGTTTAGGCTCTACCAACAGAAAAAATGGACCAAGTCCCTCCTCATCTGAAATGAATAAACGTTTCATTCCACACATAGGTCCATGTGGTCTTTTTTTAAAAAATTTATTTTCTTTTAGTTGTAGTTGGACATAGTACATTTATTTTAATGTGGTGCTGAGGATCGAACCCAGAGCCTCACATGTGCTCTACCGCTGAACAACAATCCATGTGGCTCCATGTGGGATCTTAATAGCATTTACATTAAAAAAAAAAAAGAAAGAAAAAAGAAAAGAAAGCATGCAGTAGACATATAAATTTGGGTATCAATTACTCAAAAGTTGAATTGATTTTTGTTGAAGATTTTTGTAGTTACTTTAACAAACAAATATAAATTTCTGAGAGGGTATTGATGAATATGCAGTTTCCCAAGCTTTGAAATCACAGAACCCCCCTTTTCAAGGAACAAAAATCAACATTTCAAAATAGGCTGTAACATTTTGGCAGAAGAACATAGTTGTTGCTTTGAATTTTTTAACCATTTAAAGAAATTTTTGACTAGAAGTACAAATTACCTCTCATCCACACCCATTTGTACAACACTCAAAAAGAAAAAAAAATGTACAACATTCAATGACCTTTATGAATTTAAGAGGGCATGCCTCTTTTAGAAGATGCAAATGAAATTTAAACAGTTTTACAATTGATTCATGGGGTGATATATAATTAACAAAAAATTTTCAGAAAATAATTTGCTCTTCAAAGAAGTATGTAGGACATTAAAACATAAATTTAAAAATTATCAAAATTGAATTCAGGGACATATTAACAAACAATCTAAATTACTGATTCACCAGGATGACCTGATGCACAAACCATATATCTTCACAATTTTATGTATGTCTTATGTGTTCTTTTGTTCCCAGAAGTGGTTCTAGTTCTACTTATTTTTTTTTAAAGAGAGAGAGAGAGAGAAAGAGAGAGAGAGCGAGAATTTTTAATATTTATTTTTTAGTTCTCGGCGGACACAACATCTTTGTTGGTATGTGGTGCTGAGGATCGAACCCGGGCTGCACGCATGCCAGGCGAGTGCGCTACCGCTTGAGCCACATCCCCAGCCCCTCTAGTTCTACTTCTTAATCAGTGTGGTTTTGAAAAACAAATTTCTCATCTCTAAGCCTCAGTTTCTCTAATTACAATATGAGATAATATAGCTATTTCACAGGATTAAATGAAATTATATGTATGAAATTCCTCTCATGAGATTACAGACAAGGAGAACAGGCTAGAATGATTCATGTGGTAATGGATTAGTTGGATATTTTAGTTAAAACTCATGTTTAATTTAATATAGATAGTTAAATATAGAAATATTTATAGATATATGTATATACATGGGTTAGTATATGCACATATATTTCTTTGTTCTGTCATCTGAGAGAGCCTAGAATAAATGACATCCCAGAGGCACTGAGCACAGTTAGTGCCTAGATTTTGATATTTAATATCATTCTCCATAAAAAGGAGCCAAAGGTCTTTGAAGAAATGGCTGATTCTAGGACTGGGATAGGAAATACACAAGATGAAGCTGGGTCATTTTATACTGTTAGAAAATAAGGAATTGGTGGGGCTAGGGTTGTGGCTCAGTGGTAGAGTGCTTGCCTTGCATGCATGAGGCTATGGGTTCGATCCTCAGCACCACATACAAATAAATAAATAAATAAATAAATAAATATATTGTGTCCATCTACAGCTAAAAAAATATTTAAAAAAAGAAAAGAAGGAATGTTCAAAGAGAATCCCTGTGGGTACACACAACTGATGAGATGTGGTCAAAGGAACACAGAGGCCAATTGAAAGAACTCACAATGACCAAAGTTAGAAAAATTTGAGCAACTAAGTAAATACAGCAGCACTGAATTATAATGCAAAGATAAATTTAATATCCAGTGATCCATACTGATACAAATAAATGATTTGTAGTTAAGAAATTGGGAAGAATAGACACATACCTAATGCAGAAGAATTCCAAATATATTGATAACTCCCCACTCCTTAAGTGAGAGCTGCACATAGTTATTTGCTTTCAAAGAATATATATAGTAGGGAAAGGTGAAGAGAGAAAAGAGTACCTTTGCAATGGAAAAGCCTAAAAAATACTACTTTAGTCATCTAATTGAGGTCAACATCAAAAGTCCTAAGTCATGTTGATGGTACATAACCTTGACAGAATGTGATGAAAATCAAAATTTACATTTTAATATTTCTCTAGAAACCTTATATTATCTGTCTATTCATGAAAAAACAGTAGACAAATTCTAATAGTTATCTTACAATATACCTGAGTAGTCCTCAAAACTATCAAGGCCTGGAAAAATAAAGAAAATCTGAGAAAATGTCACAACCAAAGGAACCTAAAAAAACAATATAACTAAATGTAATGAGGGATGTCAGATGGGATCATGGAACAGAAAAAAAGACATTAAATAAAAACTAAGGAAACATGAATAAACTATAGACTTAATAATAATGTATTTACTGGTTCATTAACTATAATAATATAATAATGTATAAGATTGGGGGAAGCTGTGGGGATGTATATGGGAACTTTGTACTATCTGCTCAATTTTTCTGTAAACCTAAACCTATTCTAAATAATAAAGTCTTACTTTAAAATGTTTCTCATATTGCCCAGTGTATGAAAGGTGTTTAGTAAGTACTATATAATCATTGTTATCATTAATTAATAATAGTAATAATATAACCCATGTTTTTCCACTTGGCACCAGTTTATGTTCACAAACCTAATCTTATTTACAATAATCATCATTATTTCAATGGAAGCTATTATAGCATAGATAAAAAGCATTTTAGATTTAGAGAAAAGCACAGAGGTGAAAAGCCTGGCTCTTAAACTTTACAAGCTTCCTTACCTTAGAGAAGTATTTACTTTACCTCTCTAATTTCCTCCTTTTAAAAATTGGGCTAGGGCTGGGGATGTGGCTCAAGCGGTAGCGCGCTCGCCTGGCATGCGTGCGGCCCGGGTTCGATCCTCAGCACCACATACCAACAAAGATGTTGTGTCCGCCGAGAACTAAAAAATAAATATTAAAAATTGGGCTAAAAATAGTACCTACAATAGGGCTGGGGTTGTGGCTCAGCAGTAGAGTGCTTGCCTAGCACATGTCAGGCCCTGGGTTCCATCCTCAGTTCCACATAAAATAAAATAAAGGTATTGTGTCCATCTACAACTAAAAAATAAATATTTAAGAAAAAATAGTACCTACAATAACTGCATATTGTTAGAATGATATGAGACAATGTAAATATTCATTTATTCATTTTACTAATTTTTATTGAGTGCCTACAATGAGGAAAACCAAGAAATAAAAGAGTTCTTAGGGCGGGGGGAATAGAGATTGGGAATAGTGGGAATTTAGTTATGGATCTGTTAAATTTGATGTTATTGGCTATCCAAATGGAAAAGTACAATAAATGTTTATATGTGAATGTCTTGAACACAGAGAAGAGGTCAAGGTTGGAGATAAAATTTATCTTTATAGTTTTGTATCTGAATAAGTACACCTGGAGAACATGCCAACACTTTGAGCTCCAGTACAAAAAGAATACAAAAGAGGCTGGGGCTGTAGCTCAGTGGCAGAGTGCTTGCCTAGCATATGTGAAACACTGGGTTCGATCCTCAACACCACATAAAAATAAATAAAATAAAGACATGTTGTCCACCTACAACTACAAAAAAAATTAAATTTAATTTAAAAAACAGAAAAAAAAAAGGCTAAGGAGAGAGAACCAGAGAGGTGAGAAGAAAATCAGAAGACAACATCACAGATAAAAGAAAGAAAAGTTCAAGAATAAAAGTGTTGAATGTTACAGAGATACCCAGTAAAATGAGGAAATATTATCCAGTGGCTTTGGTAATAGTAAGGTAGAAGAAAAATTTTGGTGACGTGATAGGGATAGCAGTCAGAATGAAATAGGGTTGAAGAGTAAATGCAAGATGAAGAAGAGTGAAAAATGTGTAGAGACCAGGTTGAGAATTTCACTGTGAAAAGAAACAAAGAAATGAGGTGGTAGCCAAAGGTGAATTTATTGCCAAGGGAAGACTTTTAAAAGTGGGATACTTTCAGAATGATGCTGGCCTGATGTTCATAGCAGCACAATTCACGATAGCAAGATTGTGGAACCAACCTAGATGCCCTTCAATGGATGAATGGATAAAAAAAAATGTGGCATTTATACACAATGGAGTATTACTCTGCTTTAAAAAATGACAAAATCATAGAATTTGGAGGGAAATGGATGGCATTAGAGCAGATTATGCTAAGTGAAGCTAGCCAATCCTTAAAAAACAAATGCCAAATGACTGCTTTGATATAAGGGGAGTAACCAAGGACAGGGTAGGGATGAAGAGCTTGAGAAGAAGATTAACATTAAACAGGGATGAGAGGTGGGAGGGAAAGGGAGTGAGAAGGGAAATCGCATGGAAATGGAAGGTGATCCTCAGGGTTATACAAAATTACATATAAGAGGAAAGGAGGGGTAAGAGAAAAATAATACAAGTGGAAGAAATGATTTACAGTAGAGGGGGTAGAGAGAGAAAAGGGGAGGGGAGGGGAGGGGAAGCGGGATAGTAGAGAATAGGATAGACAGCAGAATAAATCAGTCACT
Organism: Spermophilus citellus; assembly: GCF_964194105.1. NCBI lineage: Eukaryota > Metazoa > Chordata > Mammalia > Rodentia > Sciuridae > Spermophilus > Spermophilus citellus. The sequence goes on along the minus strand of NC_138191.1, from coordinate 99,662,177 downwards.
AGAATGGCAATATGTAAATCAATGGAAGTGTAACTGATGTGATACAGCAATCTGTATACGGGGTAAAAATGGGAGTTCATAACCCACTTGAATCAAACTGTGAAATATGATATATTAAGAACTATGTAATGTTTTGAACGACCAACAATAAAAAAAATTTAAAAAAAATAATAAAATAAAAGTGGGATACGAGACTGTGTTCTTAGAATTGGAATGATACCATGGAAAGTAAGAAATTCATCATACTGCAGGGTATTTAAAAAGGTTTTGTTATTGTTTCTTTGTTGTTGTTGTTGTTGTTTTTGGGGGGGTACTGTGGATGGAATTTGGCGACACTCAACCACTGAGACACATCCCCAGCCCTATTTTGTATTTTATTTAGAGACAGGATCTCACTGAGTTGCTTAGCACCTCACTGTTGCTGAGGCTGGCTTTGAACTTGTGTTCCTTCTGTCTCAGCCTCCTGAGCTGCTAGGATTACAAGGCATGCACCACCATGCCCAGGTTATTGTTTTTATTTATTTGTTTTAGTTGTTGTTATAAGACCTCCAATCTTGTACCTCTAAAATCTCACCCAGTTATGCCTGGAATTCAGAGAATATCTCATGTGAGATCACGAATAACTCATCTTCTACCATGTGTCTTGTACTTGCTAGACTCTCTTTGGTAAAAGCTCTTGACCTCCAACAGCTGGAGATATAATGATGCCTCTGCATTGCTACTAGTCCTGAAGTTCAGTTTGAGTCTTCTGATGTCCTTTCCAAAACCATTGTATCTTTGCTCCCAAAGCTGCTAGTGCCAATATACCAAAATCCTTTATTTTTTTATTTTTTTAAAAAAAGGCTTTTATTATTTTTATTTTTTACAATCCTTCCCCCACGGTAAGGTAATGTTATTAAATAATCTAATCCATTCCAAAAAGGGCTCTCTGCATCTGCTCTGGTGTCTTCTGCCATATCATTGCATATTTATGCATGACTGAGATAAGAGTTTCCTTAACATTGTTATTTCGATAACCTGAAGCTGTTCAGTTACCTTTGGGCTCTCATCCTCTCCTATTTATACAATGAAGCTCAAGGCAAATAGGATGAAGCTCAGTATCGGCTCCTCCCACCATAACCCTCACTTCCTCCAGGACCATAATTTTCTCTACCACGTGGTCGCCCCATGTTCCTGCTACCAAAGTTTCTACTCTTCATTAGACTATATTTAGAAGGTTGCTGGTTATAAGTTCCAAAATCATTATAACTTCCACTTCCATAATTTCCTCCTCCATAGTTGTCATAACCACCTCCATAGCCCCCACCCCGGTTTTCATATCCAGATCCTCTACCACCATGGCCTCCTCTTCCTCCTCCATAACCAGGGCTACCTCCAAAATTGCCACGCCCAGGTCCTCCTCCAGATCCATTATAACCATCCCCAAATCCACGTCTGCTTCCATATCCGTCAGATCTTCGTCTAAAGTTGCCTCCTCTTCCACTCCTGGAACTTTGGACTTTTTGCATTTCTTGTCTAGACAAAGCCTTTCTTACTTCTGCATTATGACCATTGATGGTGTGGTATTTTTGCAATACAATTTTGTCCACAGGATCATGGTCATCAAAAGTAACAAAACCAAAGCCTCTTTTCTTTCCAGACTGCCTATCCGTAATTATCTCAATGGTGTCAATTTTTCCATATTCTTCGAAGTAATATCTAAGATGGTGTTCCTCGGTATCTTCTTTAATTCCGCCAACAAACAGCTTCTTCATAGTCACATGAGCCCCTGGTTTTCCAGATTCCTCTCTTGCTACAGCTTATTTTGGCTCAACCACTCTCCCATCAACTGAATGAGGTCTTGCAGCCATGGCAGCATAAACCTCAGCCATGGATGAGAAGGTTACAAAACCAAATCCTCTGGATCTTTTGCTTGCAGGATCCCTCATAACCACACAATCTGTAAATTTTCCCCATTGCTCGTAGTAGTTTCTTAAACTGTCCTCTGTGGTTTCAAAACTTAAGCCACCAATAAAGAGTTTATGGAACTGTACCTTTACTCTCTCCACGGAGGACTCAGTCGCTTCAGCCCGATTTTCCGCAGGCAAGTGAGATAAAGAGAGATCTCCGTAGACAAACACGAAGCGGACTCATCCTGGCGCTGTTGTGAGAACTGCCGCTGAAGAGCACCTCCACACAGGACCAGCACTGCTGCTCCCAAAATCCTTTAGTTGCCAAAATTCTAATGAGTTTCTTAGAGTTTTCAATGGGCAATATTTGGAACAGAGAAGAAAATGCCTTTCTCCCTCACTTTATATACATGGAAAACAAGCAATGCTGATTGTAACCCAGGGCCTCCTATAGTAATTTGTGAAAGTAGCCTGTTCTGTTTCCAGATAAAATGCCTTTCCCTAAGGAGCTCAAACTTAAGTCCATTAGCTGGGCCTGATCTTTAGGACACACCCCATCCTGTCTTCCCAATTGTTTTTTTCACCCTGTTGCTTTTAAAATCTCTTTATACTCCTCTAATTTTATGCATAGCAATTCCTATAAATTCCTAGTTTATCTAGCAGATTGGTTTTTAAAGTCTAGATCTCAAAAATGGGAATATAGTCTAGGGAAAAACCAGAAATTTATCTAAAAATCAGTGTGGTGTAGTGTACCAAAGAGGGGGTAGTGGGAGTGGTCTGCTCTGAATGAAGGCAGTAAGTGGGTAAACCTAGTAGAGAAAATTTGAACAACAATATAAAACTGACTAAATGTAGATCTTCTTTCTACTATCACAGTGCACCAGCAATTCTAAACCATGTCAGTGACAAAATACCCGCTCCTCCACGTATCTTGTTGTTCTAAGTTCTAGATAATTGTGCAGTTACACTATGATTTTTAAAAATTTTTTTTAATTGTAGATGGACACAACACCTTTATTTTATCTATTTATTTTTATGTGGTGCTAAGAATCGAACCCAGTGCCTCACAAGTGCTAGGCAAGTGCTCTACCTCTGAACTACAATCCCAGCCCTGCACTACGATTTTTAATAATATATATGTAAGCTTTGTTCAGCACATTTATTATTTAAACAATATATTTGACATGACAGTTAATTTGGAGTCAGCCTCCAATGCAATTAAACTCAGCTACACATTTTTCTTTTAAGAAGTTCACAATGGTTCAGACTTGCTGTGAACACTGAAGATGCTCTAACCTCTTTTCTCTAACCACTGTAGTACTATATATTTGTGTATTTCAACAATTCATTTATTATAAATAATGATAGTAGATTTTATAAAGATGAAGAAACAGAATTTGGGTTACTTCAATTCTGTCATTTTCTTTTGTTTGTTTTAAAAATATTTTATAGTTGTAAATGTATAGCATGCCTTTATTTTATTTTATTTTATGAGGTTCTAAGGATTGAACCCAGTGCCTCACATATGCTAGGCAAGCACTACCACTGAGCTATAGCTCTAGCCTCAATTCTGTCTTTTAAATGAATATGTCCCAGTGGCTTGGGAGGCTCAGGCAGGAGGATGGCGAGTCTCAGCAACAGTGAGGCACTAAGCAACTCAGTGAGATCCTATATCTAAATAAAATACAAAATAGGGCTAGAGATGTTGCTCAATGGTTGGATGCCCCTGAGTTCAATTCCCAGTACCCCTCCAAAAAAATGGGCAAATGATTTGAATAAGCAGTTCTCAAAAAATAATCAAATGACAGAATATATGAAAAAATTATCATTATAACTAATCATCAGGGAAATGTAAATCAAAACCACAGTGAGATATCATCTATCCCCATTAGAATGAGTATTCTTTTTTAAAATATTTATGTTTTAGCTTTAGGTGGACACAATATCTTTATTTTATTTTTATGTGGTGCTGAGGATCGAACCCAGTGCTTCACGCATACTAGGTGAGCGTGCTACTACTTGAGCCATATCCCCAACCCTAGAATGACTATTTTTTTAAAAAACACACCAAATATAATGCTGGCAAGAATGTGGAGAATAGGAAACTCATACATGTTGGTAGGAATGTAAATTAGTACAGCCATTATCGAAAACAGTATGAAGGAAGGTTCCTAAACTGAAAACAGAACTAACATGATTCAGCAATCCCACTACTAGGTATATATCCAAAGGAAATGAAACCATTACATCAAAGAGATACAAGGATTACAATGTTTACTACAGTACTATTCATAGTAACCAAGATATGGAATCAGTCTAGGTGTCCATTGATGGATGAATAGATGAAGTGTGGTACATACACAAAATGAAATATTTAGATATAAAAATATGTGAAATTCTGTCTTTGTGGCAACATGGATGGAACTGAAAGTCATTATGTCAAATGAAATAAGTCAGGCATAGAAAGACAAATACTAAGTCCTTTGGGTATAGACCAAGGAATGGGATAGCTGGGTCAAATGGTGATTCCATTCCAAGTTTTCCAAGGAATCTCCATACTGCTTTCCATATTGGCTGCACCATTTTGCAATCCCACCAGCAATGTATGAGAGTGCCTTTTACCCCCATATCCTCGCCAACACTTATTGTTTGTATTCTTAATAGTTGTCAATCTGACTAGAGTGAGATGAAATCTTAGAGTAGTTTTGATTTGCATTTCTCTAATAGCTAGAGATGTTGAACATTTTTTTCATATATTTGTTGATTTATTGTATATCACCTTCTGAGAAGTATCTGTTCAGTTCCTTGGCCCATTTATTGATTGGGTTATTTGTTATTTTGGTATTTAGCTTTTTGAATTCTTTCTATACCCTAGAGATTAATGCTCTCAAGTGCAAGTGGAAAAAATTTGCTCCCAAGCTGTAGGCTCTCTATTTACATCACAGATTGTTTCTTTTGCTGAGAAGAAGCTTTTTAGTTTGAATCCATCCCATTTATTAATTCTTAATTTTAATTCTTGTGCTATAGGAGTCTTATTAAGGAAGTAGGGGCCTAATCTGATATGATGGAGATTGGGGCCTACTTTTTCTTCTATTAGATGCAGGGTCTCTGGTTTAATACCTAGGTCCTTGATCCACTTTGAGTTGAGTTTTGTGCAAGGTGAGAGATAGGGGTTTAATCTCATTTTGTTGCATATGGATTTCAAGTTCTCCCAGCACCATTTGTTGAAGAGGCTATTTTTTCTCCAGTGTATGTTTTTGATGCCCATACTACAGGGACACAGCCACATCAATGTTTATTGAAGCACAATTCACAATTGTGGAGCCAACCTAGATGCCCATCAGTAGATGAATGGATAAAGAAAATGTGGTATTTATACACAATGGATTCCACTCAGTAATAAAAGAGAATAAAATCATGACATTTGCAGGTAAATGGATGGAGTTGGAGAATATAATGCTAAGTGAAGTTAGCCAAACCAAATGCCTAATGTTTTCTCTGATATAAGGAGGATGATTCACAGTGGGGTTGGGAGGAGAAGCATGTGAAGATTAGACAAACTCTAGATAGAGCAGAGGGGAAGGGAGGGAGCAAGTGGTGTAAAAAAGATGGTGGAATGAGATGGACATCATATCCCTAAGTACATGTATAAAAACACGAATGGTGTGAATATACTTTGTGTACAACCAGAGATATGAAAAAATGTGCTCTATATGTGTAATATGAATTGTAATACAGTCAGCTGTCATACATAACAAATTAGAATAAAAATAAAATTGAAAAAAGCTAAGAAAAAATAAGAAAGACAAATACTAAATGTTCTTTCTCATATGTGGAGGCTTAAAAAGTTGATCTCATAGAAGTAGAAAGTATAATAGTGATTGCTAGAATCTAGAAAGGGGGTGTGAGGAGAAAAACATATGAAGCAGAGCTGTAGGAAGAATCAAAATACCAGAAGAGTAACTAGGTAGGTAAGTACAAAAGAAGTTAGATTTTAAAAAGCAATGATAATAGCATCTTGTGAGATTTATTACATATTATATATGTAGAAATACAATATATGACAACTGTCATAAAGGGAGGAAGGGGGATAAATAGAATTAAATTGTTGTAAGAGTCTTCTATTTGTGGTAGAAGTACTGATTTGAAAGTACTGCCTATATTTACTATCTGTGTTGGTAAGCTTTCTGCCACTGTAACAAACACCTGATATAATCACTTTATAAAGAGAAAAGTCTTCTATTGGCTCAGTGTTGGAGGTTTCAGGCCATGATTGGGTAAACCCATTGCTTTTAGGATTCTTGGAAGAGGGGCAGCACCCTATAGTGGAACACATAGTATAGTAAAACCATTCACCTCAGGGTCAATACATGAAACAGAGAAAGTAGAGGGACTGGGGTCTCCCTATTCCCTTCCATGGCACTTCCAGAATGACCAGAAGACCTCCCACTGAGACCCACCTCTTCTAGTTTCCAACACCTCCCAAAGTCACCAATCTAGGGATTAAGACTTAACACATGGGCCTTTGAGGGAAATTTTAGATCCAAACCACAGCATTCCAAAAATCCTGGCCCCCAAAGGCTCATGTCCATTTCACAATGCAAAATACATGTCTCTCTCCAAGAATCCCTAAAGTCTTAACTGTTCTAGAGTTGATGAAAAGTTCAAGTCCACAGTTTCCTTAAAAACTCAAGGAAAACTCAGCTATGAGCCCCTGTAAAAATAAGAAAATGACATTCTTCCAAGGCACAATGCACAAGATAAACATTTCTACTCAAAAAGGAAGGAATAGTGAAGGGATCAAAACAAGACTGAAACCATAAGGAGGGATGGGATCAAAACAAGACTGAAACCCTACAGGGCAATCATTAAACCCTAAAACTCCATGACCAGTATATGGAGCACATTGTGGTAGGATTTAGGCTTCTAATGGGCTTGGGTGGCCTCATCCTTATGGTCTTTCTGATTGCAAAACATATGGCCTCTCTCTGGGGCAGACTTTTCCAGCTTCCTGTAGTTCTCCTTGGCAGACATTCCATGTTCCTGGCATCTCTAACTAACTAGGGTCTCCACTGCTGCTTCAACTTCACTCTCACACTCAAAACTAATTTCCCTGTTAGGGACTGCTTGCAGGGAATCTAATTCTGCCACATCCTGCCTGAACTTGGAAATCTCAGTGGAAACCCATGACTCCATAACTCTTCCATTCTACATATCTATAAAACCAGCATCCTGTGGACAATGCCAAGGTTGGCTGCTGGCATGAACTCTACCTAGGCCCACTTGAACCACAACTTCAGCAGAGCAGTTTCTGAATACTTTGGTGACTAAAACAAATCTCAGGGAAATGTACCTAAGGTGATCTTGGGAAGGGAGGGTGCCTCAATAATCTTATCTGTAGACTGGAAAGTTTCTGAAACAAAATTGTGGTTCTACATTTCTGAAACTATGATGGCTATGGACTTGCCAATTTCTGTGATTTCCTCCAGGCATCTTTCCTATTGTCTTGGTGCAAAGAACTTGACTTATACTCTTCCATTTATGTATGTATGTATGCATGCATGCAGGCAGGCATTTTGAGGTACTGGGAACTGAACCCAGGGCCTCACACATGCTAAGGAAGCACTCTTGTCCTGAGCTGCATCCCCTGTCCTTTTTATTCTATTTTGAGGTAGGGTCTCACTAAGTTGTCCAGGCTGGTTTTGAATTTGTGATCCTCCTGCCTTAACCTCCCAAGTACTTGGCTGGTGTTACAGGCATGCACCACCATGTCTAGCTATACTTGACTTCTTTTTAATGGTGTTATTTTATTTAGCAACTGTACCCTCCTTGGTCAAAACTTTACCTATGCTCCTTTTCTGGCTGAACGCCCCCCCCACCCAACACACACACATTTTTTTATCTTTCTGCTTTATTCCTCTTTGCTTCCAATTCTCATTGTAAATGAGAATACCCATTCCATTGCCTGAATACTGTGCTGCCTCGAAACATCCCACCCCCAATAACTAGTCTATCACCTTTAAGTTCAGCCTTTTGTCTTAGACATGAATAAAATGCAGTCAGCATGCAGTTAAATTTTTTGCTTATTATAGCACAGGCAGCCTCTAATCCAGTTCCCAACAGAATTCCCATTTCCATATGAGACTTTTTTTTTTGTAGTGCTGGAGATGAAACCCCATGCTTCACACATGTCATGTAAGTGTACTACCACTGAGACACAAACCCATCCCCATCTGAATCCTTATTAGCATAATCTTGAAGAAGAATAAGATTTTAAGTTACTATAAAGATACAGTAATTAATATATTTTTGCATTAGCACAATGGATATATAGACCAGTAATAGTACAGTATTCTACTGACTTGAGAAAGAGATCCAGACTTGCTGTCACCTGATTTACAATGAAGTTGTAAATGCAATTCAGTAAGAGGAGAAATTTTTTAAAGCAAATAGTGCTGGACTAATTGGATGTCTGTATGAGAAACAATGAAACTTACCCCCTAACTCATACCACCTATAAGAATAGTTGAGATGAAACGTGCATCTAAATGTGAAAAGACAATAAAGTTTATGGAGAAAAACATAGAAGAATATCTTTACAATATTGTGGTAGCAAAGATGTAAACAGGGCACAAAGATACTATAACTAAAATAAAAATTAATAACATACATCATTAAGAACTTTAGTTCTCTGGGAGCTGTGGTACACATCTGTAATCTAAGCAACTTGGGAAGCTGAGGCATGAGGATACAAGTTCAAGGCCAGCCTTGGCAGCTTAGTAAGACTTCTCATAATAAAAAATAAAAATAATAAAAATGTCTAGGGATATAGCTCGGTAGTAGAATGTCCCTGGCACAATCCCCAGGAAAAGAAGGAAAGAAAGAAAACCAGAAAAAGAAGAAAGAAGAACCTCAGTTCATAAAAAAAATACCAGTAACAGTAATAAGGAAGGCTAACAGTCCAAAGAAATTACTCATAATATATAAATGTACTTTGTATATGCTGAACTTATAAAGAACTCCTTACAAATAAGACAAAGAAAAACACATTTTAATTTTAAAACTGACAATAAAATCAAACAGACCTACTTAAAAGATTTCCAAATTGGCAATTATTTTCAATATCTTTATAAGGAAAATACAATATAGAACTATAATGAGTTATCACTTCATATTTACCATAATAGCTAATAATAAAAAGGATTAAGAGTACCATATATTAAAGAAGATATAGATCACCTTGAACTCTTAACACATTGCTGGTGAGTATAAATTAGTAAACTACTTAAGAAAACGTTTTAGCAGTATATTCTAAATCTAAAAAGTTAATTCAGTTCAAGAGAACACACCCAAAAGAAGTTAATGCATATACCTATCAAATAATGAAACAACCTTAACAAGATATGTGAAGAATGCTTACATACTTTTATTTTATTGTAGGAAAAAACTGAAAACAATGCAAACATCTGTGAACAACAGAAAGGATAAACAAATTATGATAAAATCATAGGAGAGACTTCTTAATAATAAAAAATACTACTACTATAATGCATTATGATGGATTAATCTCATGAATGTTATTTTGAGTAAAAAAAGAAATAAAAAGTATTGAAATACTACTAGCAAAATGAATTCATCATAATATAAGTTAGAATAGTGGTTGTACAAATGACATGTACATATAGATAAGAAAGGGGTATGAGAGGACCTAGAATCCTGAAATGTCCTTTATTTTAATTTAGTTTTGCATCTTAGTTTAGTTGAATATTTAACACATTTTACTATGTGTTTGTCACACATCAATGGAAAATGTTGGTATGGTAGCCACTAAAATTTGACAATGTGTCATAATGAGCATAAAATTGTAAATTATAGGAATAATTGAAGACACTTATTGAACTGGACCTTACCTTACCAGGAATATTCCTCCTTTCTAACAACAGAATGCTGTTTACTTGCTATACCAAAATATTTAGTGTTCTTTATAACATACCACTCATTCTTAAAACTTTGTCTTTGAAAATGCTGTTCTTTTCCTGGAATACCTTAACATCTTCTTATGCTAGCCTAGATTTTCCCCCTAGTAATTTCCACAAAATTTTAAGTCTTAAGTCAGCCATTTTCTCATCCAGAAAACTCTCCTAAGTCATTTCAGGCACAATTAGGTATCTTTTTGCTATGTTCTTTTTTTAAAAAAAATTATCAGTACATTATAGCTTAACATATAACAGTGGGATTTATTTCAACACATTCATGAATGCATGTAATATAATTTGCTACATTTCAAGACCCAATACTTCCCCTTTCCCCTCCCCTCTGCCATGCTCCTGATCTCCTTCTCCTACTTTAATTTTCTATAAGTTTATTGTTTTTTAAATGGGTATATCATAGTTATACATAAAAGTGGAATTCACTGTGATAATTTCATACTGTACATAACATAATTTGGTCAATTTTATTCTGCCACTTGGATTACATTCTGTCAAAGAACTTGGCTACATTTTCCCCATATCCCGAGATTGATTGATTGATTCTTTCTTTCTCTCTCTCTCCTTCCTTCCTTCCTTCCCTCCCTCCCTCCTTCCTTCCTTCCTTCCTTCCTTCCTTCTTTCCTTCCTTCCTTCCTTCCTTCCTTTTTTTGTTTCTTTTTGGTACCAGGGATTGAACCAGGGGCCTTTAACCACTGAGCCACATCTCCAGTTCTTTTTTGTATTTTATTTAGAGACAGGTTCTCCCTGAGTTGCTAAGTGCCTTGTTAAGTTGCTGAGTCTGGCTTTGAACTTGTAATACTTCTGCCTCAGTCTCCTGAATTGCTGGGATAACAGGTGTGCACCACTGTGCCTGGCTTCCACATCCTGATATTTTGTATGAGACTGAATTTAAAAGTGGACTAATTAATATGGCAGAGGAAATTTCAAGGCAGCACAGCATTCATTCAGTGGAATGGATATTGCTGGAAGCCTTTATCCATGTTTACCATGAGCACTGGAAGGAGAAAATAGAACTGAAGGATTTTAAAAACTTGCAGGTTGGCCAGAAAAGAGCATGAAAAGATGGGGTCAAGAAAGGTGCATGCTGAAGAGACTGCAGCTCCTAAAGAAATGTTAAGTATTCTGCACAGAGGAGATAATACGAAAGATGCCTGGAGAGCATCTCAGGAACTTGCAAGACACCCAGTACAGTACAGGCTCCAGGGTAGAGAAGAGAAAATTCCTTTGAGAAGAGATCACAGAGGCACACCGTTTGCATGGGAGGTCTGTGGTGGATGGCAGAAAGTTGTTTCACCCTGCTGAGCCATGAGGCACTCAAAGGCCTCTGTAACTATGCTATCAGGAGACTCAGGCATTGCATGCTATGGCAGCAGACCACACGGTGCTGGTTCTGCAGGGATGCAGGATGCTGAAGTTAGGGTGTCATCAAGTTTTCCACCAAAAATTCAAAGGCAGACTTGAAAGGCCATGAAATGTATAGCAGAATCAGAGTCCCTGTGGGATTCCCCTGAGAGGTGATGCATAAGACTGTAAAAATGAAGCTGAAGCTGAAGCTGGAATGGAGACCTCAGGATTAAGAGATGTCAGTAATGTGGAATCTTTGCAGAGAAAAGTTGCTGGCTGCAGAGAGAGCCAGGCTAAAAGAGAGACCATGTGCACTGCAATTGGAAAGGCCAAGGGGTAGGCCTGCCCAGATCCTCTGGAAATCACATCTCCCCACCATGTGTCCTAGATGCTGTATTTGGAATTACTAGATTTGTTTGCCCAGCTGGGTTTTGTCTTGCTTTAACCCTATCCCTTATTTCTATGACCCTATTCCTCTCTTTTGGAATGAGAATATCTATTCTGTGCCACTGAATATTGGATATATGTAACTTGATTTTGATTTTTACAGGGCTCACAGCAAAGAGTTTGCCTTGAGTTTCAGATGAGATATTGGACTTGGACTTTTGGGTAATGCTAATGCTGTTAAGACTATGAATTCTTGGAGATGGACGGAATGAATTTTGCTTTGTGAGACGGGCATGAGCCTTTGAGGACCAAGGATGGAAAGTTATGGTTTGGATATGAGGTGTCCTCCAAAATCTCCTATTAATGCAGGAATAGTCAGAGAGGTAAAATGATTAGATTAAAAGGCTATCTTTTCTCTGATGCATGTTTTTGGTGTCTGTAACTGAATCAGTCCATCTAGTTTGGACAGAATTGATGGTAACTGTAGGCAGGTAGAGTGTAGCTGGAGAAGGTGGATCACTGGGGAGGTGTCCTGGAAATGTTCATCTTCCCCACAGCCTCTGCCCTTTCTCTCTCTCTGATTCCTTGCTGATATGAGAGGAGCAGCTTCGCTCTGCTGTACCCTTCCCTCAGAGCCTTGCCTTGGGCCCAGAGCAATGGAGTCAGCCATCTGAGATCTCTGAAACTGAGAGTTCCCAAATGAATTTTCCTTCATCTAAGTTGTTCTTGTCAGTTATTTTGATCATAGTAATATAAAAGTTAATTAAAACACCATTTATCTGTTGACAGGCATGTAGGCTGGTTCCATAACTTGATTACTGAGAATTGTGCTGCTATAAATATTGTTATGCATGTATCGATGTAGTATGCTAAATTAATATAGAAGAATAAAAGATCCAGAATATCGAAAGTGATAAAAGTGATGCTGGGGGCATCAAAATACTTGATCTCAAATTATAGTGACAAAAACAGCATTGTATTGGCAGAAAAACAGATGTAAAGGCCAGTGGACTAGAATAGAAGACAAAGAGATAAATCTACATAGATACAGGTATCTGATCTTTGACAAAGATACCAAAAACATACATCAGAGAAAAGATAGCCTTTTAAACAAATGGTGCTGGCAAATTGGATATCCATATGTAGAAGAATAAAGCTAGATCTCTCTCTCTCACCCTTCATAAAAATAAACTCAAAGTAGATCAAAGACCTAAAAATTAGACCAAAAACACTACAACTTCTAGAAGAAAACACAGGGTCAATGCTCCAACAAATTAGCACAAGCACCAACTTCCTTAATAAAACCCCTAAAGCTTTAGAAATAAAACCAAGAATCAGTGAGTGGAATGATCTGAAATTTAAAAATTTCTGCACAGATAAGGAAACAAGAGCATAAAGAAAGAGTTTACAGAACTAGAGAAAGTCTGTGCCAGCTATATTATGATAAGAAAGTAATATCCAAAGAACTCAAAAACTTTAACACCAAAAAACACAAACAGCCCAATCAATAGATGGGCAAAATATCTAATAGACATTTCTCAAAAGAAGAAATATAAATGACAAAAAATATGAAAAAATATTCAACATCTGTAGCAATCAGGGAAATGCAAATCAAATCAAAACTACACTGAGATTTCACCACATTCCAGTTAGAATGACAATCATCAAGAATACAAATAACAGGGCTGGAGATGTAGCTTAGGCATAGAGTGCTTACTTGGCAAGTGCAAGGCCCTTGCCAGTACTGCAAGAAAGAAAGATATCCTCAGCACTGCAAAGAAGGAAGGAAGGAAAAAAGAAAGGAAGGAAGAAGGAAAGAAAGGAAACATAACAATAATTGCTGGCCAGAATGTGGAGATAAAGGTCTACTCATGCATTGTTGATGGGACTTTGAAAAGAGAATGGAGATTCCTCAAAAAAGTAGGAATGGAAACACCATAGGACCCAGCTATCCTACTCCTTGATAGTCACTATATTCTTTTAGTACCCCCATCACAATATTTTCAAATTGTATTATAAGTTTTTCTTATTTTTTCCTCATCTAATTGCTCTTCTCAAGTCTTTTGGTTTCAGCAACAAAAAGCTGCCCAAAATGGATATTATTTACTTTTAAATCAACAGATGTTTTCAATATCACACAACAGCTACTGGAAACTGCAAGGACATGGTCCTGTAGGTTTTTTTTTTAATTTTGCCTTTTTTTTTTTGCTGTGGGGTGATGGAAACCTGGGCCTTATGCATGCTAGGCAAGTGGTCCTTTTTATCTGATTTTGAGAGAGGGTTTGCTAAGTTACCCAGGCCGGTCTGGAGTTTGTGATCCTCCCAATTCAGCCTCCTGAATTGTTGAGATTACAGGCATGAGCCACCATGCCTTGCTCTGTATTCATTTTTAAAACAACTTCTAAATTGAAAATATTAACTTAGCAAAGGTACAGTCAGCAGTGTTTTAAAGACATGATTTTCACATTTATTTCATTAAAAAAATTAGAATCGGAAACTAAAATTCTCACAGGACATAATCAATTGCTCAGAAATCAGTGTAACAGATCACCTGGTATAATCTACAGTTGCTACTTACTTTGGTGTAATTCATATTTGAGGTTTCCTCAAGTATTATATTCCTATTGGCTTTTACAGTGATCTGATATAAATTATCAAACCAGATGATTTGTAGAACATGTCATAAAATCTGGTACAGTTTAGTCTAAATACAAGGTATGATGTTTTTAATAGAAGAAAATACTATTGCTGAATTTTTAAATATTCATCTACCTCTACTAGGGTATTAGTGGTAATTTTGCTTTTTTAAACATAGGTCAAAGAATTATTTTTGGGAATGTGTATGCAAGACCAAATTTGTAAGAAAATGAACTATAGTTAACTTTTAACTGAAATGCAATTTGAGAATTTAGAAATTCATCATTTTAATGACACAAGAAATAAGCATTTCTTCTTAGAAGCCACCTGTTACACATTAAGTATAAATCATAGTTTCTCAATGCTGTTTTGGGACCCTTATGTTGCAATTCCAGATGCATAAGTTAACTTGGTTAAGCAAGGGTATTGCTGCATTTGGGTAAGCAAAAAGAAAAGTGATGAAAGACAGGCCTTAAAATGAGTTAGGAAACAACATTTTGGAATTTAAACTGGAAGTGGAGTAAATATAGAGGGAAAGAATCTAATATAAAATAGCTAAACCGTTGGTGTGTAATAGCACATGATCATAATTTACTAACTTATTACACTTATAATTTTTAAATTGTGGCATGAACAGACTTCCTCTTACTTAAAAACAAACAGCACCAAAAACTAAATTGTAATTAAAACCATGTATTTTAATATATAAGTGAACTTATAAATACAGAATTCAGCATTAAACAAAGTCCCTTAAAATCCTTATTATTTTTAATAACATTAATAGTATTTATAATGTACCAGTTATGTTCTAAGCACTTTACAAATATTAAGCTATCAAATCCTTGTAATAACCTTATAAGGCAGGCACAACTATCCTCATTTTACAAATGAGAAAACTAATTGTTTTTGTCTAGGTAAAAGCTCAACATGGTAGTTAAATAATTGACCAAGATCACAATGCTAGTAAGTGACAGTCAGACCTAAACCTAGAGAATAGCTTCAACATCCTTGAGCTTACCCAGTATCTGCTATGCTGTTTCAGAAAATTATTTAGTATAAAAAAATAATGTTCAAAACTTTTAATTAAGTGAAATGTTAATCTAAAAGTTAAGGAGATTTAAGTATATTTTACTAAAGTTCTCTGTAAATACTTGAATTCTTCATAAAGGTATTAAAGAAAAGACCATATAAACTTTACTTGAATACTTTCAGTGGCAGGAAATTCATATCAAGATAAATACTTTTATTTTCAGAAAATTTTTTCCCTAAAATGTACCTCCTTCAAACTTTTATCTCTATCCTACTTTCTGAAGTCATAAAAAATTAGTCTCACTTTTCTCTTACATGTTGCCCTTCAAATATGGGAAAAAACAATTATGTTCTAATATGGGAAAAGCCAATTATGTTCCTGTCCCTACCACTCTGGGCTAAACATTCTATTTCCTTCAAATTTTCTTTAAATACATAGTGGAATTTGTTTACATTTCTACTTTTTCTTTTTTGGTCTTGCTTTGACTTGTCTTGTATCTCTTATAAAATACACCATTTTGAAACTGAATTCTATATTTAAGGAGTATTTTGACCACAATAGAGTAGTAGTAGTATTTTTCATTCTAGATATTATTAATATAGATAAATATTGAATACTTCTAGATAGCAAAAACTTGTAGACTCACATCAAGTTTATCAAAAGATGAAGTCTCTTGATTCTTGATTGGGACACTATTAATGTTCATTTAAGATAATCATTTAAACACCAAACATGAAAGTAACAAAGTAACTTTAAATTTTGTATTAGTTTTCTATAAATACTACCCAAATAAATGAAAGAATTTATTTGAAGTGATTTATTATTGAACATAGGCTATGTGCAAGAATGACTGAAAAGAATTTAAGGAACAAGGTTATCACAACTTAAAATAGGTGTAATTCAATAAAGTTGTTAAAAATGGAAACAGAGGGGCTGGGATTGTGACTCAGTGGTAGAGTGCTTGCCACTCATGCATGAAGCACTGAGTTCAATCCTCAGCACAATATAAATGTAAAATAAAGATATTGTGTTCAACTAAAACTAAAATAAATAAATAAATAAAATGGAAACAGAATTCTAGCATGTATAAATGGAGGACAATATATGTCAAACAAATTCTAGTTATCCTTCACACAATGTAGATATTTCTTAGACTATCTGTGAACAATACAATAAATTCTATGACCTCAGAAAAACAGAACATTTAGAGAAAGCTTATACTAACAAAAATTATGAGTGGGCTGGGAAATAAATATTATGAGTAAAGGTTAGGGACAATATATTACTCTGGATAAAATAATCCCACGGGGTTTTTTAACAGTGCTCTTGAAGACTGAGATATCTATTGTAGCACTTAAGAGAGCTTTAGACATTTCCGAAAATATTTAAATAATTTGAAATGGTGCAATTCTTGAGGAGGACCTCGGATACCTCAATCTTAAGGTCCAACTCAGGATTTTATTAATTTAATCAGTTGGAAGCTGTGTATAAAATAAAAAAATATATAAAGTCAACTCATCATGGGCATAACATGTATGCCTTTATAATACAATCTAAACAACTAAGACATTTACTTATGGATAATTTTAGTCAATTGTTTTATTTTCATCTTTAGCATATACTGCATAGATATTTTTACTTTGGAAGGCTTTTTAAAAAAATTGTTCTAATTAATCATACATGACAGCAGAATGCATTTTTTTCATTGTACACAAATGGGGCACAACTTTTCATTTCTCTGATTGTACACAATGAAGAGTTGCACCATTTGTGCAATCATACATGTACCTAGGATAATGATGTCCTTCTTATTCCACTATCTTTCCTACCTCTGTACCCCCTCCCTTCCCCCCATTTGCCCAATCCAAAGTTCCTCTATCCTTCCCATTACCTTGGAAGGCTTTGATGCAAGAACATGTAGGTTTGTAATAATCCTAGCTAATAATATTAACAAAGTACAAAATTAAAGGTGCTAATTTTAAAAGGAAGAGGGGAAAATGTTATTATTTGCAGATAGCATGATTAAATATCTAGAAAACCTAAGAGAAATAAACTTAAAATTTTTAGAAACATGAGATATTTTAATAAGATGGTTGATTACAAAATTAATATGCAAGAATAAAAAGTTTTATATCCTGCCACTTTGCTGAATTCATTTATTAGTTCTAGTAGTTTCTTTGTAGACCCTTTTGGGTCTTCTAGGTATAGAATCATGTCATCTGCAAATAGTGATAATTTAAGTTCTTCTTTTCCAATTTTTATGCCTTTAATTTCTTTTGTCTGTCTAATTGCTCTGGCCAGTGTTTCGAGAACTATATTGAATAGAAGTGGTAATAGAGGGCATCCCTGTCTTGTTCCGGATTTTAGAGGGAATGCCTTCAACTTTTGTCCATTCAGAATGATGCTAGCCTGAGGCTTAGCATAGATAGCTTTTTACAATGTCAAGGTAAGTTCCTGTTATCCCTAGTCTTGTTCCGGATTTTAGAGGGAATGCCTTCAACTTTTGTCCATTCAGAATGATGCTAGCCTGAGGCTTAGCATAGATAGCTTTTTACAATGTCAAGGTAAGTTCCTGTTATCCCTAGTTTTTCTAATGTTTTGAACATAAAGGGATGCTGTACCTTGTCGAATGCTTTCTCTGCATCTATCGAGATGATCATATGGTTCTTATCTTTAAGTCTATTGATGTGGTGAATAACATTTATTGATTTCCATATGTTGAACCATCCTTGCATCCCAGGGATGAATCCTACTTGATCATGGTGCACAATTTTTTTGATGTGTTTTTGTATTCAATTCGCCAGAATTTTATTGAGGATTTTTGCATCTAGGTTCATTAGAGATATTGGTCTGTAGTTTTCTTTCTTTGAGGTGTCTTTGTCTGGTTTCGGAATCAGGGTGATGTTGGCCTCATAGAATGAATTTGGAAGAGCTCCCTCTTTTTCTATTTCCTGAAATAACTTGAAAAGTATTGGTATTGATTCTTCTTTAAAGGTTTTGTAAAACTCCGCTGTATACCCATCCGGTCCTGGGCTTTTCTTGGTTGGTAGTCTTTTGATGGCTTCTTCAATTTCATCCATTGATATTGGTCTGTTCAAATTGTGTGTATCCTCCTGACTCAGTCTGGGAAAATCATATGACTTAAGAAATTTATCGATGTCTTCACTATCTTCTATTTTATTGGAATATAGGTTTTCAAAATAAAATCAACACGCATAAATCAAAGGCATTTCTGTATATCAGCGACAAAACTTCTGAAACAGAAATGAGGAAAAACACTCCATTCACAATATCCTCAAAAAAAATAAAATACTTGGGAATCAACCTAACAAAAGAGGTGAAAGATTTATACAATGAAAACTACAGAACCCTAAAGAGAGAAGTAGAAGAAGATCTTAGAAGATGGAAAAATATACCCTGTTCATGGATAGGCAGAACTAACATCATCAAAATGGCGATATTACCAAAAGTTCTCTATAGGTTTAATGCGATGCCAATCAAAATCCCAACGGCATTTCTTGTAGAAATAGAGAAAGCAATCATGAAATTCATATGGAAAAATAAAAGACCCAGAATAGCAAAAGCAATTCTAAGCAGGAAGTGTGAATCAGGCGGTATAGCGATACCAGCTTTCAAACTATATTACAGAGCAATAGTGACAAAAACAGCATGGTACTGGTACCAAAACAGGCGGGTGGACCAATGGTATAGAATAGAGGACACAGAGACTAATCGAAAAAGTTACAACTATCTTATATTTGATAAAGGGGCTAAAAGCATGCAATGGAGGAAGGATAGCATCTTCAACAAATGGTGTTGGGAAAACTGGAAATCCATAAGCAACAAAATGAAACTGAATCCCTTTCTCTCGCCATGCACAAAAGTTAACTCAAAATGGATCAAGGAGCTTGATAGCAAATCAGAAACTCTGCGTCTGATAGAAGAAAAAGTTGGCTCCGATCTAAATATTGTGGGGTCGGGCTCCAAATTCCTTAATAGGACACCCATAGCACAAGAGTTAATAACAAGAATCAACAAATGGGACTTACTTAAACTGAAAAGTTTTTTCTCAGCAAGAGAAACAATAAGAGAGGTAAATAGGGAGCCTACATCCTGGGAACAAATTTTTACTCCTCACACTTCAGACAGAGCCCTAATATCCAGAGTATACAAAGAACTAAAAAAATTAGACACTAAGATAACAAATAACCCAATCAACAAATGGGCCAAGGACCTGAACAGACACTTCTCAGAGGAGGACATACAATCAATCAACAAGTACATGAAAAAATGCTCACCATCTCTAGCAGTCAGAGAAATGCAAATCAAAACCACCCTAAGATACCATCTCACTCCAGTAAGATTGGCAGCCACTATGAAGTCAAACAACAAGTGCTGGCGAGGATGTGGAGAAAAAGGTACACTTGTACATTGCTGGTGGGACTGCAAATTGGTGCGGCCAATTTGGAAAGCAGTTTGGAGATTCCTGGGAAAGCTGGGAATGGAACCACCATTTGACCCTGCTATTGCCCTTCTCGGACTATTCCCTGAAGACCTTAAAAGAGCATGCTACAGGGATACTGCCACATCGATGTTCATAGCAGCACAATTCACAGTAGCTAGACTGTGGAACCAACCCAGATGCCCTTCAATAGATGAATGGATAAAAAAAATGTGGCATCTATACACAATGGAGTACTATGCAGCAATAAGAAATGACAAAATCATAGAATTTGCAGGGAAATGGATGGCACTAGAGCAGATTATGCTTAGTGAAGCTAGCCAATCCCTAAAAAACAAATACCAAATGTCTTCTTTGATATAATGAGAGCAACTGTGAACAGAGCAGGGAGGAAGAGTAGGAAGAAAAGATTAACATTAAACAGAGACATGAGATGGGAGGGAAAGGGAGAGAAAAGGGAAATTGCATGGAAATGAAGGGAGACCCTCATTGCTATACAAAATTACATATAAGAGGTTGTGAGGGGAATGGGAAAATAAACAAGGAGAGAAATGAATTACAGTAGATGGGGTAGAGAGAGAAGATGGGAGGGGAAGGGAGGGGGGATAGTAGGGGATAGGAAAGGTAGCAGAATACAACAATTACTAATAGGGCATTATGTAAAATTGTGGATGTGTAACCGAAGTGATTCTGCAATCTGCATTTGGGGTAAAATTGGGGGTTCATAACCCACTTCAATCTAATGTATGAAATATGATATGTCAAGAGCTTTGTAATGTTGTGAACAACCAATAAAAAAAAACATAAAAAAAAGAATAAAAAGTTTTTTTTCTACAGGATAATAACAGCATCATGATGACAATCACCACCAAAAACAACCAACCCAAAGAATATCTAGTACTTAACTTGATAAGATACATAGAACACATGAAAGATCTGCTTCTAACAAAATATCAGACTAGACACTAAAGAACTCTCCTACTATAATGAGATCCTAGAAAAAATAAAGCAAGAGCAATTTTTAAAACCTTTGCTGGGCAATCAATTTCGTGAAGTAAATTTCCCAAGAGCTAAGATAAAGACACAATAATATGAAATCTGAATTGTGAGGGTTTAGTCAATGCTAAAGGGGCGATTCCATTGGAATTAAATGCCAAATACCAACTTTAATATTGGTACACAGAAGGTGGAGCCTACCCTAAAATGCAGTGCTGAATCTGAGATTACAATAATTTTCTGGGGCTTCAAAATAGTGATTAAGTAGTCCCATATTTATAGTACCCATTGTGGATTCTTGTTTGTTTTGTTTTTAGGGTTTTTTAAATTGTTTTATTTTTTATTTATTTATTTATTCTTATATAGTGCTAAGGATTAAACCCAGTACCTCACACATGCTAGGCAAGCACTCTGCCACTGAGCTACAGGCCCAGCCCTTGTTTCCTGTTTTTGAAATAGGGCCTCTCTATCTTAAAATTGCTGAAGCTGACTTTGAACTTGCCATCTTCCTGCCTCAGCCTCCTGAGCTGCTTAGATTACAGGTATGTGCCACTGTACCCAAAGCACCCATGGTTCTTATCAGAAGATAGCACAAATCCTTTTTAGAAGAGCTGGGTATAGCTTTTCTTGCCTAGCAGAAGAAAAGCCTTGGGTTTGATCCTTAGCATGGACAAAAAGAGTAAAATAAAAAATTTCACTTATAAAATACAAATTTTTTTGAGAAAAATGTAATCTCAATTTAAATGTTCACAATTCTATGTACTGAATTTAATAAATTCTATAAATTCACCATAGCAATCATACATGGAAACAAGTTATCAAGAGGAAGATGATAAACAATAAGTTTAGACCTCCAGAAACTCCATATAATAGATTATATAATGAATACAAAATAAGTAAATTATTAATATGCTATTTAAAAATCATCAATAAAACCATACAATTAAAAAGACCAAGCTAATTAGAAACTAAATCGAATTTCCAGAAATAAAAAGTAAAATAAAAGTGATTGAAAAACTCAGTTGATGAATTAAAAGACAAATTAGCTATAATAAAATAGAGACAATAGGTATGAAGTAGAAAGGAAAACATAGAGAATTATAGATAACTTTTGGTTTTAATTGATTTTTTATTTATATATGAGAGCGGAATGCATTACAATTCTTATTACACATATAGAGCACAGTTTTTCATATCTCTGGTTGTATACAAAGTATATTCACACCAATTTGTGTCTTCATACATGTACTTTGGATAGTAATGACCATCACATTCCACCATCATTTCCAACCCCATGCTCCCTCCCTTCCCCTCCAACCCCTCTACCCCTCTGCCCTATCCAGAGTTTGATATTTTTTTTTTTTTTTTGGTAATGGGGAATGAATCCAAGGGCACCTAACCATCGAGCCACATCCCCAGCCTTTTAAAATTTTTTTCATTTTAAGACAGGATCTTGATAAGTTGCTTAGGGCTTTGTTAGGTTGCTGAGGCTGGCTTTGAACTTGTGATTCTCTTCCCCTAGCCTCCCCAGCTGTTGGGATTACAGGTGTCTGCCACCACACCCAGCAGTAATTCTAAAAGTACCACACAAAGTTAAGAAAGAAAACATGAAATAGAGTTTAAGAGCTGTTAAAAGTGCTAACATATGACTAAGTAGATTCCCAGTAAGAATGGAGATATGATACTAAAAATATAACACCTTAGAATTTTCCAGAATGGATGAAAGGCATGAAATATACATCTATAAGAACCATAACAAGTACCAGTTGGGATAAAAAAAAGAAATCCACTCCCAGAAACATTGCCAGGAAATTTGAAAACAAACATGGATGAAAAAGGAAAAAGGATAAGGAAAAGAAAGGAAATAATAATGATCATATAGGAAATCAATGAAATAGAAGGTAGAATGAATATATATATATATTTTTTTTTGGGGGGGGGAGGGGTACTGGGATTGAACTCAAGGACACTCAACCACCGAGCCCTATTTTGTATTTTCTTTAGAGACAGGGTCTCACTGAGTTGCTTAGCTTTTTGTGATTGCTGATGCTGGCTTTGAACTCGTGATCACTCCTGCCTCAGACTCCTGAGCCCCTGGTATTACAGGTGTGTGCTACTGTGCCATGTGAAAATAATTTTTCAAATCAAT
Organism: Spermophilus citellus; assembly: GCF_964194105.1. Classification (NCBI taxonomy): domain Eukaryota; kingdom Metazoa; phylum Chordata; class Mammalia; order Rodentia; family Sciuridae; genus Spermophilus; species Spermophilus citellus. Next base: position 99,639,292 of record NC_138191.1, on the reverse strand, counting down.
TTAAAAGTTTGTTACTTAAGATGATGAATAAAGGGGCTGGGGTTGTGGCTCAGCGGTAGAGTGCTCACCTAGCATGCATGAGGCACTGGGTTCGATCCTCAGCACCACGTAAATGTAAAATAAAGATATTGTGTTCACCTAAAAAAAACTTAAAAATAAATATTAAAAAAAAGATGATGAATAAAATTGTTAAACCTTTAGCTAGATTGACAAAGGAAAAAAAAAGGATGCTGGGGCTGTAGCTCAGCAGTAGAGCTCTCACCTAGCATGTGCGAGGCCCTGGGTTTGATCCTCAGCACCACATAAAGTGAAATAAAGACATTATGTTAAAAAAAAAGGAAGACATAAATTTCCAAAATCAGGAAGGAAGGAAGGAAGGAAGGGATATAGCTATTACTGTCAATCCTACAGGGAAGAGATGGGGTAGGGGGTTGTGAACAATTGTAAGCAAAAGTAGACAACTTATGTGACAGAGACAAATTCTTAGAAAGACAAAATTACAAAGCTGCTCAAGAAATAACAGGTAATCTGAATAGACATACATCAAGGAAATAAATTTAATTAGTAATAAAATGATCTACACATACATGCATATATACATGCTCAAGCTCATGCAGATTCACATAAATTCTATTAAATATTGAAAGAATTGATGTCAATTGTACAAATTCTTTCAGAAAACAAAGGAGGAAGGAATACTTCCCAACTAGTGAGGATAGTATTACCTTGTACCAAAGACATCATTAAAAAACAAATCTATAGACCAATATCACTTATCAATACAAATGCAAATTGTTATGGTTTGGGTGTGAAGTGTCCCCCAAAAACTCAAGTGTGAGACAATGCAAGAAGGTTCAGAGGAGAAATGATTGGGTTGTGAGAGTCTTAATCCAATCAGTGAATTAATTCCCTTATAGGGATTAACTGAGTGGTAACTGAAGCAGTAGGGTATGGCTGGAGGAGGTGGAAATTGGGGGCATAGCTTTGTATTATACATTTATATCTGGTGAGTGGAGTGTCTCTCTCTCTCTCTCTCTCTCTCTCTCTCTCTCTCTCTCTCTCTCTCTCTCTCTCTCCTTCTTGGTAATCATGTTAATCACTTCCCTTCACCATTACCATGATGTTCTGCCTCACCTTGAGCCCCAGAGAATGGAATTGACTTTCTATGGACTAAGGCCTCTGAAATTGTGAGCCCTCCAACTTTTCCTCCTCTACAGTTGTTCTGGTTGTCACAGCAACAAAAAAACTAAGACAGAAATATTTAACAAGTTGAATCCAGCAACCCATAAAAAGGATTATACACCATGATTATATAAAATTTATCCCAGGAATCGTTTTACTATTGGAAAATTCACTAGTGTAATAAGACATACTAACAGAATAAGGACAAAAGCATGAAAATTTTCAATAGCTATAGAAAAATATGTAACAAAACTCATCACTTATTTATCACAAAATCTTTTTACAAAGATTTTGACATAAAGATGGTGGTGCGTGCTTGTAATCCCAGTGACTCAGGAGGCTGAGGCCAGAAGACGGCAAGTTCAAGGCCAACCTCGAGAACTTAGTGAGGCCCTAAGCAACTTTGCAAGACACTGCCTCAAAATAAAAAATATAAAGGGTTGGGAATGTGACTCAGGGATAAAGTACCCCTGGGTTCAATCCTCAGTACCAAAAAAGTATATCTCTATATATTTGTACAAACTTAAAATAAAATAGAACTTCCTCAACTTGATAAAGGGAAGCTAACAAAACCTTAAATGTCTAACATCATATTTAATGCTTTAAGACTGAATACTTCCTCCTAATATCATGATAAAGTCAATAAAGCTACTTCTTGAAATGCTAACCAGTGTAATATGGGCAGAAAAAGAAATTTAAAACATATAGTTTTTTCCTTTATTTTATTTTATGCTTGTCCTTGGTGATATTTATTGAAATGTAATTTTATGTCTGTTGAGTCTAATATGGTTGATAAAAAACTTGGTTTGTTTTTGCATGTTTTTAAACCATTTTTTTCCTTTTTTTGGTACCAGGTATGGAACTCAGGGGCACCCAACCACTGAGCCACATCCCCAGCCCTATTCTGTATTTTATCTAGAGACAGGGTCTCATTGAGTTGCTTAGCACCTTGCAATTGCTGAGGTTGGCTTTGAACTCTTGATTCTCTTGCCTCAGCCTCCCGAGCTGCTGGGATTACAAGCATGTACCACCATACCCAGTGAAACCATTTCATTTTTTTAGCTAAATGCATTTCTTATTTTTTCAAAAGTATTGGGCTTGATATAGAAGTGAAATAAAATTGACATCAACAGAGAATTTGAGAAGCACTGCTTTAGACTAGATTGCTGTCTCTAATCCCCTTATTCACAGAAATTCTGGAACCACTTCTGCAAACACTGAAACTTCCAGTCAGCAGGTAGAGCCAAAGCTATAAAACACAGACTACTCCAACAACAAAAAGGTGTGTTCCAAGTTGAGGATACTAATTTTTTAAATTTAATCACTGATTTTTTTTATTAGATCACATAGGTCTTACTTACTAAATGTATTAATGAATCTAAAAAAAATTAGAAAGGGAGATGTTCACCCAAGAACATAGAAAAGGAGGAGCAGAGACTCAAACATTAGCTATACTTACTCATCTAAGTAGTGTCCATGATTAAGGGTGGGTGGCCAACTCTTTTGTTTGTTTTTTTTCCAGTAATATCTGCTAAGTCATTCATACAAGATATTGATACAAGAAACTATAGCCAAAGGAACAGAAACATTCCTGTTCTTTTAGTGTTATCATTCTTTCTATGGAATCTTAACTATGATATTAACCATTACATTCAAACTCTGGATTTGTGATTTCATATAGTATAGTGAACTAGCTGTAGTTGCTAACAGTATCAGTTATAATATTACTGTCCTTGAGCTCCAAACCCATCTCTATATACACTTTGTGTGAAGTTAGTGCTGGACTCTAAAAACCCTAGCTGGCTAGCTGATAGATTTCAGGATGATTTTCAGCAAGTAACAAGAACTGTAAGAAACCTTTGGGAAGTTCAAAGTGGCTCTGCTAATAGGTGAGAGTTGAGGTAGACTTCAAGGACAGAGGAGTAAGAAACTTGTTATTTTCTATTTGTTCTATTTGGACCTCTTTTCTCCTTTCCTCTCTGTCTTCCTTCTTTCCTAAGTTGAGCCATACCCCTTTTCAGAGGTTTGATACCTAGACCCCTGAGGTTCCTATTCAATCCCAGAGCCAACAGTAGCAGCCAATCAACACTATTTTCAAGGTATCTGAGTTTCATCTCTGGCATCTTTTCTTTAAGATTCTACATTGAGTAATTCCAATATCTTCCCTGTGTTCTCTCACCCATTTTGGTGGTGAAACCTGTTTTTTGGAATTACCACTTTTGGCATACTTATGGTTCTCTGTTTGCCCTTCCAGTTACCTGGTCAAACTACTTTGTATTAAGTTATTTATATGCAAATAATCAGGATGGCTGCTGTCTCTCTTTTTTTAAAAAAATATTTGTTTAGACTTTGATGACCTTTATTTTATTCATTTATTTATATGTGGTGCTGAGAATTGAACCCAGTGCCTCACACATTCCAGGCAAGCACTCCATCAGTGAGCTACAACCCCAGCCCCTGGCTGCTGTCTCTTGACAGACTCTAATCCACTGGCCCCCTCCACTAAATGTTATACTGGAAAGCCACAGGAAACAGGAGTTGATAGAACTCAGTTTCATCTCATCAACTAACTCAAGAATTATGACAGAACTTTAAACAGATTGAAGGTATCTACAAAATATAGGAGAAAGAATGTCCTGGAGTTAGTGGGGGACACTAACACACTCAAGGGACAATATAGGAGAAAGACTTTGGGTTTTTTTTTTGTTGTTGTTGTTGTTGTTTGTTTGGTTGTTTGGTTTTTCTTTTTGTTTCTTTTTCTTTTCTTTTTTGGAGCTGGGGAACCAACCCAGGGCTTTGCACATGCAAGGCAAGTGCTTCACCACTGAACTACATCCCAGCCCTAGGAAAGAGATTTCTAACTGTACTCTTTTCTCTTCTATGTTGTTTTATGCAAATCCAACAACAAAAAGGCGTGTTCCAAGTTGAGAATACTAGTTTTTTACTGGCTAGTGAATCCATAATGCTTTAATACATTAAAACAAAATAGCATGCTAAAGCAGAACTGGTCAAAAGAAGAGAGAGAGTGAGAGAGTGAGAGATCAATTATAAAGAGACTCAAGGAAAAGAAGGAGAGAGAATACTGAATTTGAATAAAAATAATCACAGACATAACCAATATTTAAAACATATATAAGAAAAGAAGGAGGGCTGGGGTTGTGGTTCAGTGGTAGAGTGCCTGCCTAGCACATGGAGGCACTGAGTTTGATCCTCAGCATCACATAAAAATACATAAATCAAATAAAGGTACTGTGTCCATCAACAACTAAAAAACAACATTAAAAAGAAATGAAGGGGCTGGGGTGGTGGCTCAGCAGTACAATGCTTGCCTATTTATATGTGGTTTGATTCTCAGTACCACATATAAATAAATAAAACAAAGGGCTATTGACAACTCAAAAAGTATTTAAAAAAAAAAAAGAAATGAAATGAAATCCAGAATGAGATAGTGCATGTCTATAATTCCAGTGATCCCAGTGACTAGGGAGGCTGAAAGACTCTAAGTAACTTAGTGAGGCCCTGTATCAAAATAAAAAACGAAAGAGCTGGAGATGTAGCTCAGTAGTAAAGTGACCCTGGGTTCAGTCATCAGTAGCATATGTGTGTGTGTGTGTGTATCTTATAAATATCATATGTATATATATAAAATCTTAGCTTATTTGGCTTAATAATGTAAAAAAAAACTTACAGTGATTATTCACATTAATGGATTATGGTAGATCATTTGAATTAATTTCTTTCAAATTATTCTGGAGAGATTGAAAAGATTTTACACACACACACACACACACACACACACACACACACACACTTGTAGGTCATGTTGGAATCCCATCTGAAAATTTGGATCAGGTTTCATCACTGAATACACCCAAGTGAAGATTTTGAATGGTGTGATACATGCTATTTAGCTGTATCTCTGGTCTATTGCTGCTATATAGCAAGATTTGTAAATGTGTACTTTCTACAATAGTATTCCAGAATTCATGAGCCTGTGAGCAAAGGAGCAAGGGTTATGGCAATAATTCTTCATCTGAATTCATACTTTGTAATCTTTAGTTTGCTGTGTTAGACATTCATTCTTTACTTTCTTTGGTGTTATAGATAGTGTGACAGTAGCTTCTTAAATTATAGATACCTTGGCCTCAGTGTGAGCTGTCTCAGTTGTAACACTTAAGACTTATTTTAATATTTATTCTAGAGCAATCAGTCAAAAAGCTCCTAGCTCCCTGTATTAAATTTCTTCCTACTCAAAATATTTAGTGTCATCTCTGTTATCTGGATTAAACCCTCACTGGCAGAATATTGTACTAGAAATAGGTGTGGCTGCAATAAAAATACTTAAATATTTACTGTTTGCTTAGTAGTCTGGCAGTATATCAAAAAGATACTGATTATTTTCATATACCATGCCAAAACATTCAAAACTTGTAGCCTCTAATATCTTGGAAGAAGATTATGTGTTGACAGAACCTGGAGCTCAACATGAAGGGGTTAGAAAATACTAGAATGTAAGATATACTACCATTTCTTGCTGTTTTTAGCAAGATATTATAAGAAAGCTCTAAGTTCAGGCAAGAATTGGCCAATTTTCAAGAAGAGATGAAAGAGAATTCAGTTCTGTTAAAGGAAAGTCTCCCTTTCTGTGGAAAACAATCTAAATTGACTCATATAAGGACTGTTGTTGTTTAAATCTAATTGTTTATATTCTTTCAAACAAAAATATAAGGCTCCATGCTTTAGCTTCTCCCACTAAGATTTCTCTGCCAAAAAAAAAATGGCAGCCTATCTGCAAAGATTAGATTAAGGGTGATGCCTTTTTAACCAAACCTGTTATTAATTTAAATGACCTCAAGATAGCTGCCATTTAATAAGGAAGGAATATGCTAACTTGCCTCTGTTCCGGGAAGTGCCGCTGCTTGATGGGGAAGCGATGGATGGCTTTGAGGTTACTTCACGGAACAGGAGTGCTGGCGGCCCCTAAGGGGTGGCCTCTGTGTGCTCCATGGCTTCTGGAGGTGGTGTTCCTACTGATGATGAGCAGGCCACTGGGCTAGAAAGGGAGGTCTTGATGGCTACAAGGAAGGGACTGGATCCATACAATATACTTCCCCCAAAGGCAGCTTCAGGCACCAAGGAAGACCCTAAGTTAGTACCATCCATCACTCACAAGCGGAACATAGGTTGCATCTGTGAAGAGGACAACAATGCTGTCATCTGGTTCTTGCTGCACAAAGGTGAGACTCAGAGATGCCCCAACTGTGGAACCCACTACAAAGCTGGTTCCCCACCAGTTTGCCCACTGAACCCCTACAACTTACTTACTCAGAATGTGGGTGAAGTTTCTTCTTTCCAATAAAGTCTAGCCATTGCAGTGGCTCCTCCCATGGGTGAAACTAAGACTAAAGAGACATAGCAACAAAGCGCGACATATAACCTAAATTAAATTCTAGCGTTTTTGTTTTAGTATGTTTTTGAATGCTATAGCAAAATATTGGAGGCTGGCTATTTACAAAGAAAAGAGCCTCATTTAGCTTACATTCCTCCTGGAGGCTGAAAGTCTAAGATCAAGCTGCCCTGTCTGCTGAGCCTTTGATGAAGGCTTTCTGGCTACACCACAACATGGCATCAGAGTAGGAGTTGTGCAAAAGAAAAAGATCATGGTGAGATAGAAAGCAAGAGAGATTCAAGGGTGCTATGGGTTTGGATGTAGTTTGTCCCTCAAGAGTTCATGTGTTAGAGCCTTGGTCCCCAGGATGATGGTATTAGGAGTGTGAAACCTTAAAAAGGTAAGGCCTATTAGAAGGTGATTAGGTCATTTGGGGACCTCGGAAAAGATTATATAACCCCAGTCTTTCTCTGTGCTCCTGTTTCTGATGTGATTTCTTCCTCTTGCACATGCTCCACTATTTGTCATGACATCCTCAATACAGCTAGCACTATGCTGTTTGGACTTTCAACTTCCAAAACTGTGAGATAATAAACCTCTTTTTTCCCCCATAAGTATCCTGTCTTAGATATTTCATTATAGCAACCAAAAATTGAATAGTACGAGTGTTGAGAGCCACAGCCGAAGGGGCCCCAGCAAACTTCCAGCAGCCAGCAAACTTCCAGCTGCGGGCTGATGATTGGCTCACAGCGGCCCCAGCAACATCTAGCTGATTGGCTCCTCTGCGGTGATGCTCATTGGGCTGTTTCCCTGCCCTTTCAGACCACGGAGCTGCTCATTGGGGGACTTTTTTGGCTCCGACCACACGACCCAGCCAATCGGCCTCAAGAACAGGAGGATTGTGGGAGGTGGTGAGGCTTGTGGTTGAGGGAGAGGCTTGTGGGAAGCCGGTGGTGGCAGTTGGGCTCTGAGGGTTTTTTCCTGAGGAGCTGTTTTGTTTGGCCTGTGTGGTTCTAAAAATAAAGTTCGTTTCTTTTGACAAGTGGCTCCTGAATTGTGCCCAGCCAGACTGCGGCATTTGGTGGGCCCCACGGGAATGACTGAGGGTAAGTGATAAGGTAAACTGCTTGCCCCTGAGGGCAGGGCGAGAGGATGGGTAGCCATTTTAAGATTCCTCTTTTGTTTTGCTTCACTTTTGTTTTAAGTTGCCTGTCCCTGGAGATGTGTAAGATGGAAGAAAAACCTCTCACATCTGAGGAACAGATAGAGAGAAAGGACGGATGGACATTTCAGGAGGATAGAAAGGCTATAATGATTTTCTGTTGTTTCAATTTTGTTTCATTCTGTTTCAGTTTTGTTTGGCGTTATCTTCTTAGGTTGTATTATAGTGTAAGGGTCCGGCGAAGCGTCGGAGAAAGAGACCACACGAGACTAGCTCCATGCAATGGCAAGGGGGATTTATTAGGGATCCGTTCCAGCGCGCTGGGGCTCCGTGCTCACTCAAGAAGGGAGAGCAGCCCAGAGCCCAGAGCAGAGGTCAAGCAGAGCTTAAGTACACTTTTTGGAGAGGGCGGGGGGCTTTGCATGCATCAGAACAAATCACCATGAGGCGCAGGAAAATTGAACAACAATTCTGATACATGATTAGTCCATTCATTGGCGGGAACAGTTTGGGCAGGGGTGATTGGTCACTTCTAAACGGGGTACACGTTTAAACTGATTGGTTCTGGGGCCTATATGCTTACGTGCCATGCTACCTGGAGCCCTTAGCTATTAAACAACCAGGGAATCAATGGAGATATTTACTGGGCAGTTCCTGCATTGTCCTAACAACTTTACAGAGATTACAGGTTCCGGAGATGGCAGAGGAATTGTAACAATAGACTTTTACCTTTTAGCCCAGGCCTTGTAATCTAGAAGCTTTACAATGTCCTAGTCTTTTACACTTTAACTCAGACTTTTGCAGCTTAGAATCAGCTTAGAAATTTTACCTTTACAATAGTTATAGTAGAAATATTCAAGCAAAAGAGAAGGTCTCTCGAGCTAGTCAGACAGAGAAAAAAATTCAAGTAAAAAAGAAGGTCACTCGAGCTAGCCAGACAGAGAAAAAAAATTCAAGTAAAAAAGAAGGTCTCTTGAGCTAGCCAGACAGAGGAAAAAATTCAATTAAAAGAGAAGGTCTCTTGAACTAGTCAGACAGAGGAAAAAATTCAAGTAAAAGAGAAGGCCTCTCAAGCTAGTCAGACAGAGAAAGAAAGTGTAAAGCAGAAAAAGCCATCAGGGGGAAAGTTACAACAGGAGACTGCTACTAACACCTTTCTATCACCAGAGGATGTAAGTGTCTAACCAACAGTATCACCTCTACAGGAGACTGCTACTAACTCCTTTCTATCACCAGAGGACGTAAGTGTCCAACTAACAAGGCCACCTCCATATGCTGGGAGGCCCCCAACCCCTGCAGTTGATAGTTGGGATCCTGAGACAAGATCTCAAATATTAACATGCCCTGTATTTGAGGCAGGAGGGCAGCGAGTTCACCATGCTTTAAATTTCAAAACAGTGAAGCAGCTAAAAGAGGCTGTAACAACCTATGGTCCTCAAGCACCCTTCACTATTAGCATGGTCGAATCCATTAACAACTTGAACATGACGCCAGCAGATTGGGCTAATATGTGTAAAGCTGAGGAGCCAATCAGCTAGATGTTGCTGGGGCCGCTGTGAGCCAATCATCAGCTGGCAGTCTGAAAGGGCGGGGAAACAGCTCAATGAGCATCTCCAATGAGCATCACCACAGAGGAGCCAATCAGCTAGATGTTGCTGGGGCCGGCTGATGACGAGAGGCCAGGCTTGCTCTTTTTATAATAATTCACTCTAACAGAACCAATGAGGGTCCTACAAGAATGATATTAATCCCTTCTGAGGGAATCACTCCTAATGATCCAATTACCTCCCATACCTCCCAGGACCCACCTCTTAAAAGTTCTACCTCTTCTCAAGAGCACTACGCAGGAATGAAGCTTCCAGCACACTGATCTTTGGGGGGACAAACTCAGAACATATCCAAACCATAGCAAATGCCATAAAGAATGTTACTAAAACAACTAGCAAAAATTGAATGTAGACTATATAGTAGATAATACTAATATTTCAATATTCAGTTTTCTAAACCTTGTATTATGGATGTATAAGCAAATGTTTTGTAGTTCTTAGGAAATACACAGAGAACTGTTTAGGGACATTAGAACTATAACTCTCACTGTCAAGTGACTCAGGACAGTTTATATACATATACATATATGTGTATAATATGTATATTATATACATATATATGGATATACATACACACATATATGTCTTAAACCTCTTTATATATATGCATGCATGTATATGTTTAACTATTATTATTATTTTTTTGGTACTGGAGATTGAACTCAGGTGTACTCTACCACTAAGCTACATTGCCAGTCCTTTTTAATTTTTTAGTTTTGAGACAGGGCCTTGCTAAATTTCTGAGGCTGGCTTCAAACTTGTGATTCTCCTGCCTCAGCCTCCAAAATTGCTGAGATTATAGGCATGTAATCTGAAGAGGGAAGCTAGAAGTAGGTAAAATAAAATGAAATCTGACTTTGAAAATGTCTCTAATTTTGTGCCCAGAATGTAAGGGTGTGTGTGAAAAGAGAGAGAGAGAGAGTGAGAGAGAGAGAGAGAGAGAGAGAGAGAGAACAGAGAAGACAGTAACCAAAAAAAAAAATGGCAAAACATTTACAATTAGTGATTTTTGAGTGAAGCATATACAAGACTTTGTACTATTCTTATTGCATTAAATTTGAAATTATTTCATAATTTAAAGTTTTTGTATAAAAAAATACAAATTAACTTTAATTATCCAATTCCTTGTGTTTTTTAAAAACTAGTTTCTCTGCATTAAATAAACAGATGACTTGATAATGTGTAATGAGAAATGAATAGTGAAAGGGGAAAAGAAAAAGCAGAAATTGAAAGGTTACAAAGTTCAGAATAAGTCCAAAATGAATTCAGATTTATGAATAGTTGCATCACCAAAACAGAATTTATGAAAGGTGTTTCTTAAGCAATGGATTATGTTGCAAACAAGATACTAGATTAAAATCTGGGAGAGTATCTAGACTTTTTTTTCAGTAACTCAAAAATTAGGTAGAAAATATATTATAAATATTGCACAGAGGAATCATTGGCAAAATCTTGTGATGGATGAGTCATGTCTAAAAACCTGGGAAATCAAGGAATACTTCAATATTCAAGCAGAGTTAACTAATAATAATTGCACACCATGATAAGAAAGTGCAAAGGAATAATAGTTCAGTGTTAAATTTTCAAAATAATGTCTTTTAAGTATTTATAGAAAACTTAGAGACATTTTCACAGTCAGGATTTCATTTCACTTTACCCACTTCTAGGTTCCCTCTTGAGCTGCTTAAATTTCAGTGTATTCCTGCTGCATGCCATTGGCTATATTGGAAATTCTCCCTATTCACTTATCAAATTCTCCACCAACTTTTTCCTTCAGAACTCTCCCTTAAATGATTATATTTGATGTTTTTACCCACATAACCATCCTTACTACAGCTGTGATGACCTAAAATGGCAATACTCTCAAATATTATTAACAATTATATATAATTAACTATATGTTATAGTTAAATATTATCAACTAGACCAATTTCTATCTACAATATAGGACTTTTTTAAAAACTAATTTTTTTCTTAAAGACCATGTTTTGATTGTCGATATAGCTCAGTGATGGAGTACTTGTCTAGTATGTGCAAGGCCTTGGATTAGATCCCCAACACTGAGGTGGGGAGAAAAGCTTTGTTTGCTTGGGTTTTCATAACAAAATACAATAGACTGAGTGACTTAAAACAACAGATATCTATTTTCTCCCAGTTGTGGAGACTAGAAGTCTGAGATCAGGGTAACTACATAGTCAATTTCTGGTAAGTTTTCTCTTCCAGGCTTGGGGATAGCCACTTTCTGACTACAATCGTACATGTGGAAAAACAGTACTAGATTTCTGTTGTTTTTTCTTATACGGGCACCAAACCCATTAATGACTGCCCTACCCTCGAAACCTCATCTAACCCTAATTACCTTTCCTAAGCCCTATCTCCAAAATTCTCACATTGGGTATTAGGACTTGAACATTTTAATTTGGTTGGGGGAGAGGGGTGGGACTCAATTCAGTCTATAGCAAAGACTTTGCCTATATCTACTAGTTAGTGGGATACCATTTTTAATCCTGGCATTAAAAATTGAGCAGGAGATTATCCGTATAGCAGTGGATTATACATATCCACTGATTTGAAAAGTAAGAAAGGTTCAATTTGTCTTTTAGCAACCTGAATATCATTCCATTGCTTAATATGGCCTACGAAGAAATTTGTTTACAGAGAATAAAAAATTTTGATACGAAATGCAGTAATTCAAAACATTTAAAGTACGTAAATAACCATTATCATAATAGAAACATGAACATTTGATGGTCATTTTGTTATACAGTAGTGTGCCAGATCTTTTACTCCCTTTTAATTCTCAAATTCCCAGGCTAACATGTTAACCATGGCACCATCTTGTGGATATTTCATCAAACAGCTGGTCTGTACAAACATTTATATGGAAATAAATGTAAAAGAAAGTTACAAAAAACATATAAAAGTTTTAAAATAAAGTTTAAGTTAAAAAAATATTGGCAAGTATTATTCCTCACTCTCAAAGAACTTCAACTATGTAAGTAAATTATTAAACTGGCTCCAGCATGGTTTTGGTTTCTTTTTAAAGTATTTCCTGTATTAGCCATTTATATAAACTTTCAAACTGGCCACTTGGTGTTGAAAACATCAAATGGATATTTTAGACTTTCTAAAATATGTGTGCTACTTTTTAATTGATTTAACTTCAGGATCTGATAGAAAAGCAAACTGATACAGAATATGGTTTTTTGTTTGTTTGTTTGTTTTGTTTTTTAAGGGAAAAAAACCTTTAAGAGAAATTTCAGTTAAATTACTCACTGGATATGAATCATTGTATTAATCCCTTTTGTATAACTATAATGAAAAGCCTGAAGCTGGATAAATTTATCAAGAGGTTTATCTAGCTAACACTTCTGAAATTAAAAGTCCAGCAGCTGATGATGATCCTCTTGCTGGTAGAGTCCTAAAGTGGCACATGGTATCACATAGCAAAAAACGGAGTGTGTGTGCTTATATTTCTGGTCTCTCTCCCTCCTCTTATAAAGTCAACAGAATCCAAGCATGAAGGTTCCACCCTGATGATGTTATCTAATCCTAATCACCTCCAAAAGGAATGTCCAAACACCATGATTGGATTGTTTCCATCTTTTTAATACCTCACCATGGGGATTATTCAATACATGAATCCTCGGGGAACATACTCAACCATATTCAAATAACAACAATCACTTATTTTATTATTTTTTTAGAGAATTTTTTTAATATTTATTTTTTAATTTTTTGGCGGACACAACATTATTGTTTGTATGTGGTGCTGAGGATCCAACCCGGGCCCCACGCATGCCAGGCGAGGGCGCTACCGCTTGAGCCACATCCCCAGCCCAACAACCACTTATTTACAACACACTGGTAGTTTTTAAATTTTAGGAGAGAAATACCAAACATCAAGTTCTGGTAATATAAAATTAAAAAAATATTTTCTTATTTATTGTGCTGGGGATTGAACTCTGGGCCTCATACATGCTAGGCAAATGTTCTACCACTAAGGTACATCCCAGTCCTATAATTATTTTAATATTAAGCATGTAACTATTTATTGATTGTGATAAAAAATTGTAGTAGGTACATTAATGTTTTAATTTAAAAAGTATTAAGCACAAAGTTTTAATGTCTTTTTCAGAATGTAGTAGAGAAAAATTGAGGATGTAATTACATAATTAAAAATATATAGAGAAATTGTTATTTGTAACACTTTCATTGTGAAGGTCCAGTATTTGGAGTTTACAATTACATTTAACAGTTTTTGTTACCATATTTACACATAGAGAAAACAGAGAATATTATTTATTGGAGACCTACTTACTATAAGCTAGGTATTTAGATACGTTATTTAATACAATCCTTCCAACCATTTTTCAAATTGGTACTATTATTTATACTTTACAGATTAATACAATTAAGACTAAATAGTTATATAACCCGCAAGGTCACATAGCTACTAAGAAGTCATGATTTAAAAAATTTTTTTCTAGTTGTCAATGGACCTTAATTTATTTATTTATTCATTTATTTTTTGCGGCACTGAGAATTGAACCCAGTGCCTCACACATGCTAGGCAAACACTTTGCCACTGAACTACAACCCCAGAGTGGAAGTCATGAATTTTAATTCAAGTCTTCAGAGCCCAAATTTTTGCCACAGTGCAATTCTGCTTCTCAGAAATTAAGACATATTGAAATCTTAAAAAAACATTTATTTTTTAGTTTTAGATGAACACAATATCTTTATTTTATTTTTATATGGTGCTGAAGATTGAATCCAGCGCCTCATGCATGCTAGGCAAGTACTCTACCACTGAGCCACAACCCTAGCCTTTAAAATTTTAATCTTGATATTTAAAATATAATTTAATGACCTATGTACTCCAAGTCCTACAAGTATGACAAATTAAAATATTATTTATATTTGTTATATTTAATTTATTATATACAAAATTTTATATGAACTAAGCTTATTATTGCATTTTGGGACAATATTCTTCTAATTATGTAATATTATGAAACAGTAGGAAGGCTGCCTCTATTATTACAACATTATAGAAAACTATAAACAAGAATAAAACCTAAAGGGCAAATTTCCTTAATGATTAAAATTCTCTTAAACTTTTTAAGTCTTTGAGACACATTATTTTATTAAATACATCCATTATGAAGAGAAATGAACTAACAACTTTCAAAAATTATTTAGTTCTTTCTGTTATATATGTAGCTAGGTCACTGAAGCTATCATGTAGAACTAAGATTCTACACAACTAGGATGATTGGTCCTTGAAAATTTCCCCCTTTTTTGGAATACTTTTTGAAAATAACCTAAGATTAAATGATAGAAGTATTTTCTGGTCCACAATATCATTTTAAAAACAGTGTTCTGAAACTAATTTTTTACCTTAAATCTTCAAGCAACCATTGGCTCAGATAAAGAACATAAGGAACACTTCAAACACATTAAAAACAATCTTTCTCATACTAAGAAAAATAAATTAGAATTACACCATGATAATGTTTCTCCCAAAATTGACAAAGAAAAAATGTTGAATATGCCAGTATGGTGAAAATTGGAAGAACAGTCATTCTCATATATTTTGATGTTAGCATACTTTTAGAAAGGACAGTTTGGCGAAATCTAAAAAATTACAAGTGTACATTATTTTTTAATCTAACAATTCTACTTATAGATAATTTCACATATATATTATATGACATACGTAAAAGGTTATTCAGACTTTGTATTAGCAAAGATTGGAAGTAACTTGATAGTGATCAATTGGGGATTAAATCATGACCACTTATATGATGGAAAATAGCAGCCATACATATGAAACTGTTAACACTAAGTCCTTGAGGAGAAGGAAACTGAAATGGAAAGCAGGCATTTCACAATCCACACATTTGCATCTATTGAATGTTAAACCTCTTAAATCTCCCTGTTCTGGTTGCTCAGTGACCTTAGACCTGATATGTGTATGTCTAAGGTTGCACACATACACTTCCCACAAAAATCCAACTAGTGTGGACAATCTCTGCAGAACAGTTTGACCCTGGTCCATAGCATTTCTCTAACCCAGGTCTTTTTATTTATTTATCATTTTAAATATTTATTCTTAAGTTTTAGGTGGACACGATATCTTTATTTTACATTTATGTGATGTTGAGGATCAAACCCAGTGCCTCGTGCATGCTAGGCAAGCACTCTACCACTGAGCCACAACCCCAGCCCACCCAGGTCTTTTTAACATCAGCCTCTCCAAGTTCTAGGAGATCCATCAGACTTGCAGTCTGTAGTTTGAAAATGCGGATTCAAGTCTAGCATGGGACCATATTACAGCAATTATTTTCCTAATGTCATGTAACATATATAGCCCCAGATTTATGTCTCCTTCCTCCCAGTCTTTGGTTCTCCCCTGCCCCCACCTTAAACCTTTGGGCAAAAATACACACATAATACCTACACAAAAATATAATAATGAAGCAAAGACCCTCAGAATCCACTTCTCTTTTTATTGCTCCAGTCCAGATGTTTTCTTGATTCCCAGATCTATTTATCTAATGGCCTCTTTGGCATCTCCACTTGGATATTTAATAATATCCAATTTAAAATTGGGCTCAACATTCACTTTAAACCAACTCTTCCTGGAAACTCCATTCTTTCAACTATTCAGATCAAAACACTTGGTGTTATCTTCTGACTTCTTTCTCATACATCTCACGTTAATTAGATAGTAAATCCTATTAGCTCTACCTTTAAAATACATCCACAATTTTATCTTTGTTAAAACTCCTACTGTTATCACCCTGGTCCATACTGTTGTCATCTCTCATCTCAACTATTTTAATATCTTCCTCTAAGTCATCTCTTTGCTTCTGCTCTTCTCCCCTGCCTCTCTTCCAGAGGAGATTCTCAATTCACCAACTAGAGTAATATTGTTCATGTATGCCAGATTGTGTCACCTCTCTCTTCAAAACTCTCCAATATTAAACAGAGTTAAACTCAAATTCTTACTTTGACCTACATGGCTCTTAAGGATCTGGACCTCTTCACTTTACTTCTATAACTTTATATTAAACAACTTGACTTTTGATTACCCTGCTCCAGTCACACTGCCCTCCTTGCTCTTCTTTGAACATGTTAAGGACGCTCCTACTTTCAGTACCATTTTCATCTGTCTTTCCCTTTATCTGAGATATTCTTTGCCAAGATTTCTACACTTATCTCTCCATTTTCTTCAGGACTTGACTTAAAAGCTACACTTGCAGTGTGGCCTTCCCTGGCCAACCTATATTAAAAATTATTTCATATCCCCTTTCCCTGCCTTAATTCTTATCACTATCTTAAATATATGTAAGTATTTATCTATTGATTCTGTTTATTATTTGTTTCCTCACATTACAATGCATATATAATGAGACAAGCCTTTCTGTATTTTTTATTGACTAGATCCCCAACACCTAGAAAAGTTCCTAGAATAGAGTTGGCACTCAATACATATTTGTTGAATGAATAAAAGAAGGCATGAAGGAAAATGGGGTTGGCAAGGCCTACCACTTAGATTTCCCCCCAAATATTCTTTTTTGTTGAGTTACATTTTTATAAAATGTCTACCGTTGAAGAATATATAGTTTCATAAGTTTCAAAAATGTGTGCTCATGAAACCATTAATTCCAATCATGTTATAGGACATTTCTATGACCCAAAAAGGTCTCCTCATATCCCTTTCCTGTCAGTTCTCCTATATCCTGTTTTCATTTCTACCATCATAAGTGAGTTTTGCCTCATTTTGAACAAATATGAAAGGAACCATGCAGTTTATATTCTAGTATTTCCTACTTCTACTCAATATTTTTGAGGTTTTTTCCCCCTACTCATGAATGATCAACAATAGTTGAGTATTATTCCCTTGTATAAACATATCATAGTTCACTTATCTATTCGTTTGTTGATGGATATGTGGGTTGTTGGCTACAGTCATAAAGTTGATTACACTCTTGCAGAAAACTTTTTTTTTTTTGGTACTGAGTATTAAACCTAGGGTGCTTGACCACTGAGCCACATCCCTAGTCCTTTTTATTTTTTTATATTGAGACAGGGTCTTGTTAAGTTGCTGAGGCTGGCCTCTAATTTGAGTTCCTCCTGCCTCAGTCTCCTGAGTTGTTGGGATTACAGGTTTGTACCACCACAACAGGCTTGCACATATCTTTTTGTGAACATTCCAATTTATGAAGATTTTAATTTCTCTTGAGAAATTTTAAGAGTAGAACCGCTGGGTTATAAATGAATGTATTAACTATTTTAAAAGTGCCAAACAACTTTTCAAGGTGATTTACCATTTTGTAATTCCACCAGCAATGTCTTAGAGATGCTGGTTAAGATTTGTTGTTTTTGTTTTTAGAAAGTTTTAAAGTGTTCTCAATAAGAGGCAATGTGGCAGGAAAAAGAATAAAGACATTGAAATTAGTTCAAGACTGGAAAATTTTTAAATATTAAGTAGTCTTTCTCTCTACAAACCAGGCTTTAAACTGGGTTATATAGATATATGTTTTCAGTACATAGGTCAACACTATAGATGAAGTTTCTTTCTCTGTAAAATATCTTCCTATTTTATTAAAATTTAAATTAGTATGTAAAGTTTTAAGAAATGTTCCTGGAAACAGAATTTACTCAATAAAATTACTGAATGAATAAAAAATTATTCTAGTTTAGTTCAAATTTATATATCATAAACTGATATGAAAGACAGGCTCTTCACCAATAAATCCAGGCAGCACAACAAATTACTCTTAGAAGTAATTTATTTTCTAGGAGGTCTGAAGGAAAAGAAGACTGTTAATTTTTTCCTTTAAATACTGAAAGTAGATTCTGAGTTACAAGTCTTTGAAATGTTACAGCTAATGAACAATAAAATGTAGACTTAAAAATGTAGAATTTGAGGGGGGAAGTGCTAGGAAGAGATATTGGCCAAATTACATTGTTATATTGTGTGCATATACAAATATGTAAGAGCAAATCCCATCCTTCCATACAACTATAATGCACCAATAACAATGTGGGAAGAGGGCTGGGCTATAACTCATGGCAGAGCGCTTGCCTAGCATGCATGAGGCACTGGGTTTGATCTTCAGCACCACATTAAAATAAACAAATAAAATAAAGACATTCTGTCCATCTACAACTACAAAAAAATTAAAAAAATATGGAAAGAGGGGAGCTCAAAGATGCTAGGTTAGTGTGAGTCAGCATCTCTCTTAGCTCAGCTACCCAGAAATTAAACAGTAGGAATATCACATCTCCCTGAGGCTTAGAGTGAAGAATCCTGAGACTGGAGGGGCAGTCTGGCAGAGTGAAACCACAGACTCTTGACTCATTAATCAGATATATACTAAAAAAAAATAATCTATCCACTGGATTTTTTCAATCGTTGATTCAGGAATGGAGCTCTACCCAGCTCCATAAGTCCTGAAGCTCATAGGGACTGACAAGGCTGGCTACAGTGGGTCAGAAGGTTGGAAGAGAGTGTGAGGGCATCTTGCTCTCAGCTCACCCAGCCAGCCAGTTCAGCACCTACCAGGTTCCTAGAGGCCCACCAGGCCTACTTGGGCTAGCGCTTGCCAGGTCCTGGTACAAGTCTGGTTCCCGACTCCTTCCTCAGTCTGGCATCCACTGGTCCTGCCAGGTATGGCATCATTCTGGTACCCAGTAGGGCTCTCTGGCTCATTATTCTTCAGTCTCCCAACCCCCCCTAGCCCCCAACCCAGCCCATCCCTTACAGCTTTGCAGTTGGCCCACAGGTCTCAGCACTGGTTTTGATGCACCTGTCACAAAACAGCTGGGCCCCCAACATGGCTGGGCCCCATACTCCTCTTAGCCGCCAGACCAGCTGGGTCTAGCACATAGCTCCATGACCAGCACACAGGTCCCAGTGCCTAGCTCTCAAGACCAGCTGGGAGAGAAGCAGCTGACCGGAAGTTTGAAAGGATTGAGTTTGGAGAAATGGAGTTTGGAGACTAAATCAGAGACCAGAGATTATGGGGTCCACAGGTGACATAAGGTGCTAAGAATAGGCTGCCACACCACATGAGTGGAACCCAAAGGAGATTCCTGGGGTGCAGTCTTCCAACATGGGCCAGTGATTGCTGGACCCTGGAGGTGTGCTGATGTAAAATCTCCAGACCGATTGGCACACAGCAAAGAGACCAGAGCATACCTAGCCTACACACTGCCTCTAGGAGTTCTGTCTCCATAACTAAACATCCCAGACTAACCCCTAGCAACCCCAAACATCCTGAGGTTGGAGCTTGCATCAAACTCCAGGCAACCCAACCTAACTGCTGATAAGGGAAGCTGAGAAACTTTCGAACTCCAATGGAAACAATTGGTCAGTTTTTTTATTGAGATCCCTTTTTTTTTCTCTCTCTCTCACATTTCTACCATTATTGAAACCAAGTATTTTTTATGCATCAGTTTATTGAGGACTGGGATATCTGAATAATATATTATAGTTTTGTTGTATATTCTTTTCTTTTTACTTTTTACTTTTTCTTTTCTTTTTTAATTTTTACTTTATATATACATATTTTCCTCTCACTTATCTGTTTCCCTGAATTATCTTTTTTTCTTTTCTCCCACTAACTCCTCTTTCACTCTTCCTATAATTTTTTACTTCTATCTTTTCTCCTCATTTCTCATATCACATCCTATACCACTTCTGTTCTCTGCCCACCATTTGAAATTATAAACCCTTTTGCAAACTTACTGTTTATATTGTAGACAACAATTGAACACATCATTTCTATTTATTATGACAAAATTGTAGATATCTAAATAGGAGCTATTTGGGTTAAGACTGTATATTGTTTTAATATGATGCTATTTTTTTTAAAAGAGAGAGAGAATTTTTTAATATTTATTTTTTAGTTTTCAGTAGACACAACATCTTTGTTTTTGTATGTGGTGCTGAGGATCAAACCCGGGCCGCACGCATGCCAGGCGAGCACGCTACCGCTTGAGCCACATCCCCAGCCCGAATATGATGCTATTAATATTGGTTTCCCCCTTAAAGGCAAGGCACTGGAAACCTTCAGGGACACCGTAAGTATAGAAGATAGAAACTGTACTGCCTCAGATCCACACTGCTAGATGGGAAGACACACAAAACACATGAAAACTCAAGGGAACAAAATGCCCCAAACAAACCAAGATGCTCCAATAATAGAATCCAACGCAGTAGAAGAAATGTCAGTAAAGGAGTTTAGAATGTACGTAGTTAAACTGATCTGCAAAATAAAGGAAAATGTGAGGAGTGAAATAGGAGATAAATTTCAGAAGGTGAAAGAGAGATTTTGAAGATAAATCAAGTAGAAACCCTTGCAATGAAGGAATAAATAAACCAAATTAAAAATTCAATAGAAAGCATCACTAACAGACTAGACCACTTGGAAGACAGAATTTCAGGCAATGAAAACAAATATAATCTTGAAAATAAAATTGACCACACAGAGAAGATAATAAGAAACCATAAATAGAGCAAGCTTTCAAGAATTATGGGATAATATGAAAAGACCAAATTTAAGATTTATTGGAATAGATGAAGGCATGGAGATATAAACCAAAGGAATGCACAATATTTTTAATGAAATAATATCAGATAATTTCCCAAACCTAAATAACAAAATGGAAAATCAAATACAAGAGGCTTACAGGACCCCAAATGTGCAAAATTACAACAGATCCACACCAAAGTACATTATAACGAAAATGCCTAATGTACAGAATAAGGATAGAATTTTAAAGGCCGTGAGAGAAAAATATAAGGGGAAAACACTTCAGATATCAGCTGATTTCTAACCCAGACCCTCAAAGATAGGAGGTCCTGGAATAATATATATTAGGTTCCAAAAAAAAGTAGATGCCAGGGGCTGAGATTGTAGCTTAGTGGTAGAGTGCTTGCCTAGCATGTGTGAGGCACTGGGTTCAATTCTCAGCACCCCATATAAATAAATAAAATAAAGGTCCATCAACAACTAAAAGTATTTTAAAAAAGAAAATAGATGCCAATCAAGAATCCTATATCCAGGGCTGGGGATGTGGCTCAAGCGGTAGCGCGCTCGCCTGGCATGCGTGCGGCCCGGGTTCGATCCTCAGCACCACATACCAACAAAGATGTTGTGTCCGCCGAGAACTAAAAAATAAATATTAAAAAATTCTCTCTTTCTCTCTCTCCTCTCTCACTCTTTCTTTAAAAAAAAAAAAAAAGAATCCTATATCCAGCAAAATTAAGCTTCAGATTTGAAGATGAAATACAAACCTTCCATGATTAACAAAATTTTAAAGAATTCACAACTAGAAAGCCTGTATACAGAACATTCTCAATGAAATATTCTGTGAAGATGAAATGGAAAAAAGTGAAAACCAGCAAAAGGAGGAACTACACTAAAGGGATAGTCAATCAAATTAATTTGAAATGAATTCAAATTAAATACTGGAAATAAATCAACATGACTGGGAATACAAATAATATCTCAATAATGACCTTAAATGTTAATGGCCTAAACTCATCAATCAAAAGACACAAACTGGCAGATTAGTTTAGAAAACAAGACCCAACAATATGTTGTCTCCAAGAGACTTACCTCATAAGCAAAGACATTCACAGACTGAAGGTGAAAGTTTGGGGAAAAACATTTCACTCACATGGATTACATACACAAGTGGGGTTTCTATCCTCACATCAGATAAAGTGGACTTCAAGCCAAAGTTAATCAGAAGGGACAAAGAAAGACATTTCATACTAATTAAGGTAATTATATATCAACAAGACATGATAAACATAAATATTTATGTCCCAAACAATGGAGCATCTACATATATCAAACAAATGCTTCTCAACTTCAAGAATCAAATATACAACAACACAATAATACTGGATGACTTTAACATACCTCCCTCACTAATGGATAGATCCTCCAAACAAAAACTAAACAAAGAAACTATAGAATTTAATAATACAAACAATAATTCATACTTAATGACATATATAGAATATTCATCCATAAATGAGTGAAAACACTTTCTTCTCTGTAGCATACAGATCCTTCTCTAAAATAGACCATATCTTATGCAAAAAAGCAACTCTTAGCAAACACAAAAAACTATAGATAATACTCTGCATTCTATCAGAATAAAATTAAAAATTAAAAATAAGATAAAAATAGAAGCTAACCTAACACCTAAAGACTAAATAATACACAAGTGAATTACTAATGAATACCAGAAGAAATCAGGGATGAAAAAAATACTTAGAGGTAAATGAGAATAGTGATATAACATATCAAAATCTCTGGGACACTATGAAGGCAGTGCTACAAGGAAAGTTCATTGCATTGAGTTCATTCATTAAAAGATTAGAAAATCTAAGCCCTAGAAAAAGAACAAATCAACACCAAAAGCAGTAGAAGAGAGGAAATAATTAAAATCAGAGCTGAAATCAATGAGATTGAAGCAAAAGAAACAATTCATAAAATTGACAAAACAAAAAGTTGGTTCTTTGAAAAAATAAATAAAATTGATAAACCCATAGCTGTACTAATAAAGAGAAAGAGAGCAAAATCTCAAATTACTAAAATTTGTGATGAAAAAGGAAATATCATGATGGACACTACTGAAATACAGAAGATAATCAGAAACTATTTTGAAAATTTATACTGCAATAAAATAGAAAATCTTGAAGATGTTGACAAATTTCTAAAGACATATGACCTACCCAGACTGAATCAGGAGGACATACATAATTTAAACAGATCAATTTCAAGCAATGAAATAGAAGACACAATCAAAAGCTTGCTGATAAAGAAAAGCCCAGGACCAGACAGATTCTCAGCAAAGTTCTACAAGACCTTCAAGGAAAAATTAACACCAATACTCCTCAAATTATTCCATAAAATAGAAAAAGAGAGAACCATTCCAAATTTATTCTATGAAGCTACTAGTATCACCCTGATGCCAAAACCAGACAAAGACTCATCAAGGAAAGAAAACTTCAGACCAATTTCCCTTATGGACATAGATACAAAAATTCTTAATAAAATTCTGTCAAATCTCATACAAAAACATATTAAAAGATAGTGAACACTAATCAAATGGGATCATCCTAGGGTTGCAAGATTGGTTCAACATATGGAAATCAATAAACATAATTCATCACATCAACAGACTTAAAGACAAGAATAATATGATCATCTCAATAGATGCAAAAAAAAAAGCATTTGACAAAATTCAGTACCCCTTCATGTTCAAAACACTAGAAAAACTAAGGACAGTAGGAATATACCTCAACATTGTAAAAGCTATATATGCTAAACTCAAGGCCAACATCATTCTAAACAAAGAAAATCTGAAAGCATTCCCTCTAAGAACCAGAACAAGACAAGGAAGCCCCCTTTCATTACTTTTATTCAACATCATTCTTGAAACACTAGCCAGAGCAATTAGACAGAAGAAAGAAATTGAAAAGATATGGAAAAAAAAAGAATTAAAACTATCACTAATTGCTGACAACATGATTCTATATTTAGAAGATCCAAAAAAATTCCACCAGAAAACTTCTAGAATTAATAAATGAAATCAGCAAAGTAGTAGAATATAAAATCAATACATAAATCAAATGTGTTTCTATACATCAGTGATGAATCTACTGAAAGAGAAATTAGGTAAACTACCCCATTCACAATAGCCTCAAAAAATAAAATAAAATACTTGGAAATCAGTCTAACAAAAGAGGTGAAAGATCTCTACAATGAAAATTACAGAACAATAAAGAAAAATTTGAAGAAGACCTTAGAAGATGGAAAGATCTCCCATGCTCTTGGATAGGCAGAATTAACATTGTCAAAATGGCCATACTATGAAAAGCATTACACAGATTTAATGAAATTCCTATTATAATCCCAATGACATTCTCCATAGAATTAGAAAAAATAGTCATGAAATTCATTTGGAAAAATAAGAGACCCAGAATAGCCAAAACAATCCTTAGCAAGAAAAGTGAACCAGGAGGTATCACAATACCGGGACTTAAACAATTACAGGGCCATAGTAACAAAAATGCATGGCACTGGCACCAAAACAGGCACATAGACCAAGGTACAGAATAAAAGATACAGAGACAAACCCCCATAAATACAGTTATCTCATACTAGACAAAGACACCAAAAACATACATCAGAGAAAAGATAGCCTCTTCAACAAATTGTTCTGGCAAAATGAAATTAAAACCCTATCTCCCACCTTGTACAAAACTCAACTCAAAGTGGATCAAAGACTTAGGCACTAGAACAAAAACCTTGTGCCTAATAGAAGAAAAAGTAGGCCCAAATCTCTACCACATCAGGTTAGGAATTGACTTCCTTAACAAGACTCCCGAAGTGAAAGAAGTAAAATCAAGATACAATAAATGGAATGAAAAATGTTCAACATCTCTAACAATTAGAGAAATGCAAATCAAAACTACACTGAAATTCCAATTCACTCCAGTCAGAATGACAACTATCATGAATACAAGTAACAATAAATGTTGGTGAGGGGGCTGGGGCCATAGCTCAGTGATAGAGCACTTGCCTTCCATGTTTGAGACACTAGGTTCAAGTCTCAGCACCACATAAAAATAAATACATAAAAAGATGTTGTGTCCATGTACAATTAAAAAAATTTTTAAAAAGTGTTGATGAGGATGTGGGGAAAATGGTACACTCATACATTGCTGGTGAAACTGCAAATTGGTGCAACCATTATGGAAAGCAATAGGGAGCTTCCTCAGAAATTTTAAATTGAACCACTATTTGTCCCAGTTATACACTCTTTGGTTTATAACCAAAGGATATAAAATCAGCATACGATAGTGACACAACCACATCAATGTTTATAGCAGCTCAATTCACAATAGCTAAACTATGAAACCAACCTAGATGCCCTTCAAGAGATGAATGGATAAGGAAAATGTGGTAATGGACTATTAGTCTTAAAGAAGAATGAAATTATGGCATTTGCTGGTAAATGGATGGAGCTGGAGAGTATGCTAAACTAAATAAGTCAATCTCCCCTCAAAAAAAACAAAAGCCCAATGTTTTCTCTGATATGCAGATGTTAATTGACAATGGAGGGGAGCCTGTGAAAGAATAGAGGTAATTTGGATTAGACAGTGAGGAGTGGGAGGGAGGGGGTATGGAGGTAGGAAAGATAATAGAATGAATCAGACATTATTATCCTATGTGCATATATGATTACACAACTGATTTAATTCTATATCATGTACAATCAGAAGAATGAGAAGTTATACCCTATTTATGTATGATGTGTCAAAATGCATTATACTGTCATGTATAACTAATTAGAACAAATTTTAAAATGTGGATAGAGAAAACTTTTTTGGGAGTGGGTGGGCATTATTGGATATTGATCTCAGGGCCACTTCGCTATGGAGCAACATCCCCAGCCCTCCTTTTTTTTTTTTGTATTTTATTGAGAGACAGGGTCTCACTGAGTTGCTTAGTGCCTTGCTTTTCCTGAGGCTGCCTTTGAACTTGCTATCCTCCTGCCTCAGCCTCCCAAGCTCCTGGGATTACGGGCATGTGCCAGTGTGCCCAACGAGAAAACATTAGGAAAAAAAAAGGAAATAATAAGATCTGAGCAGAAATTAATGGAATGGAAATAGAGAAGAAATAAAGAACATCAACAAAATTAAAAATGTAGAATTCTATTATGCCTACTTTGTCCTGTTAAAATTCATCTAAAGAACTTAATTTTGAAACTTGAAAAAGATATTCTCATTCTACCAGTGAATAAAATGAGCTCAGATGAGCTCAGATGAGATAAAGTGACATATCAAAGGTCAGACATCCTAGTTGTTAGTAGCAGGACAACACTTCCTAATCTGTACTTATCATGAGTACTTAGTAAACATTTGTTGAACTGGGATTAACATTAGGTCTTATAACTCTTAGTTATTACTCTTTTACTATGTTACTCCACCATCGGTAAACAAGTGTTAGGTTTTCAGGGAAAAGAAAGATTTTAGAGCTAAATATTCAACAATGATTCATTTTTGTGTAATTTGAGTTTCTTTCTTAGAAATCTTGTTTCAAATACAGTAAAATGGCAACAAGCCCTGGAGTAAGATCAATTTGTAATCCTCAAATAGGAATAAGCTAAAGTTCTAATTTGTTTGTGGGGTGGGCATCAGGGGAAGAGACTGAGTATATGGAAGGAAGGCTGAAGTCATACGAGGAAGCAGCATTCCACACCATCAAAGATCAGGAAGCAAAGAGTGGGTTATCGTAGCCTCCTATTCTCCTGGTCCAATCTCGCTAAAGTAGCAACAAACTGGGTGTCAATTAAGGAGGAGATTCCTGGAACCACACAGTAGCTATCAAGAAGTCCTAGTTAGGGATACAAGCGGGGCCTCTGTATCTGGTTGGTAAATTCTCTGATTTTTTTTTAGAACTACCTATGAAAGTTGACCTATTCTTGTTTTGGCTTCTTCAGAAACTCTGGTTTTTGTTTTGTTTTGTTTTGTTTTGTTTGTTATCCTTTATTGGGTTTTTTGACTCATTGTTCAAGTTCTAACAATGGGTATAA
Organism: Spermophilus citellus; assembly: GCF_964194105.1. NCBI lineage: Eukaryota > Metazoa > Chordata > Mammalia > Rodentia > Sciuridae > Spermophilus > Spermophilus citellus. Next base: position 99,612,312 of record NC_138191.1, on the reverse strand, counting down.
TCCTTGTGCATTTGAATGAAGCTCATATTTCAGAATGTAAAAGGGAAACAGCAAACATAGCAGAGCCCTAGAGCTTCAGGTGATATTCTGGCCTCAGGTGATATTCTCTGTAGTTGAAGAGTCAGCATGCCCCAGCAGCCACCCAGCAAGATTTATTATTTTCATAATGGTAAATTTGCCTTTTAGAGAAAAATGAAACACTTGTAAAACTGTGGTCTTGCAATCCTAAGGCATTTGTGTTTTTATCTTAGGACGGAATTAAAATGGAAATGCCTCTTTGACTTTCATTTCTCTGCAGACACTATTAAAGCCACAGTGATGGATGTTCTTCCAGGGTCTACAATGGTTTACATTGTCTACTATGTCTACTTTCAAAAGTCATAACAGATATTCTTACTGAAAGAGTTGCCATGTACATGTCAGAAGATATTTTACTGTTCTCTTTATTAACACTTTGTATGAACAACGTTTTATAAAATGTTGTCTTTGTGCCCCATCAGTTGCAACAGCTGTTGTAGTCATTGTCTGGCAGTCTTTTGATTTTTTTTTCCCTCTAGAAAATCCTTACAACATGTTTTAATCTTTCATATTCTGAATATTATAATGCTATAGCTATTTCTATAGAAAGGTTACTTGAAAAATTGTTTTTTGACAATAACCTCTTGTGTTTGTGTGTATACAGGGGTTCTAAGATCTCAATAGCACTGGAAACTTCCTTGGTTCTACCTGCACGTGACTGTGTATCTGGGTGATCTGGGCAGAACCCTGCTCTGGGATGGGGAGGCTAAAAGCTAAAGTTCCTGAACTCCAATTGCTGTGTATGCACCACATCTGTACTTGGGGGACATGAGACCTTCTGCACCACTGCATTTCTCCTGGTTGTGCTGTTACTGGAATAAGTCAAATGCCTTCAATAATCAAGGCTCAGAAATTTTTCTTAAATTGATTTCATGTCCTATGCAAATGTTTTCTATAACCTGCATAACCAATACTTTGTAAAACTTGTTTACACTTCAATTGTACGTTGTGTTTTTAAAGAAATACATAGTATTTTTATTTAGGTACCTCCAAACTTGAATTTGTCTGTGTGAAGCATTGTAAAATGATATATATCTCTTCTGAGTACCATTGCAGCTGTACAGAGGTTTTCACTGGTTCTATTTTTCTACTATTACTGATAAACATGTAACTGATTCTATCCTACAGGTTGCATTTCAAATAAATGGCTTGTATAGGAAAAAAAAGAAGTCCCAGTTATCAATATTTCAGGTAGAATAAACAACAGTATGACAGCAGTACCTGGATAGGTTTGAATGGTTTAAACCAACCCCGTAACTATGGGCCACAAGCTACATAAGCATATCTTCATTTGATTTCATAAAACTCAAAATGACATGATTTGTATTTTATGCAAATTTAACATTTTGTAACCTGCTAGCTTTGTATAAAAACAAGATCATACTATACTCAATCCTTATAGGACTGTCCAAAATATTTATCACTTTTCCCATGTAGTCCCTTGATTACATGTGGTTATTTTTTTCCCTTCTGACACACTGAACAGATTAGTAGGGGAAAATAACAAAGAGCTCAATTGATAAGTAGCACTATTATTGCTTAATTCTAAATTCCCATGTAAATAAAGACTAACTACAGGTGCCTTACCTTGTCTGACTCTTCCTAGGACACATTCTGTGACAAAATAGAAAGGTTACTGCAGAGAAATGAAAGTCAAACTTAATATCTATAATATTGGGAAATATTAAGGTTTTATTTACCATCATGGGTTTAGCATAATTTACCAACACCTCTAACAACAATAACAACAACAACATAAAAATAATATATAAAATAGAAAAATAGCTATAATGTGATTATACTTATAAAAGCCTTTTAGTTCCCATTTTTCCAATCAAAATCAAGTTAATTTCTTAGGTTCTCTCTCGTTTTGGTGTCCTAGGCCTTAAAATCCTGCAGCTTTCCTCTCCTATGAATAGTAGCAATGGCTACAAACTCATCTCTTGGGATTTTCCTTAGGATAGTGTCTTCAGTTACTATCCATCTATTCTTTTTAGACCCACAGGCTCCATTACCAACAGTTCAATAGGTAGTCCTCTGTGAAAGGGGTTCCAGCAGTGTGGTTTAAGCTTTCTCCTAAGCTATTTCTTGAAACAGTTAATTCAACATGCCTATAAATTTAATTTCCTTGCCATACCAAATAAGTGTAGATGCAGGCTAACTTCAATGTACTTGTCCTGGGACAATCAGAATCTTAATCTTGAGTAATTTTCCAACAAGATTATCTCCAGTTCCCAATTTAAAGAGGAAAGATAAAAGTTTGGACATACCAATTAAATAAACAACATCTCATACCACCATGTCAGAATCTGAGCAGAGTGAAAAGGGAATCTCTGCAGAGGAGCGACCCAACACGGGATGGTAAAGTACTGTTCTCTTGTCTTCTCCTATATGAAAAATAATTGTAAAAAAAAACCTGGCATTATTCTTCCTTAAATGGTTGATAGAATTTGCTAGTGGAGTCATTTGAGCATACAGTTTCCTTTATATAAATATTTTTAATTAAAAGTATAATTTCATACTGGGGTTTGTGGCTCAGTGGTAGAGTGCCTTACACGTGTGAGGCACTAGGTTCAATCCTCAGCACCACATAAAAAAATAAATAAAATTGGGCTGGGGATGTGGCTCAAGCGGTAGCGTGCTCGCCTGGCATGTGTGCGGCCCGGGTTCGATCCTCAGCACCACATACAAACAAAGATGTTGTGTCCGCCAAAAACCAAAAAATAAATATTAAAATTCTCTCTCTCTCTCTCTCTCTCTCCCTCTCTCACTCAATCTTTAAAAATAAATAAATAAATAAATAAAATTATAAAAACAGTATAATTTCTTCAATAGATATATGGCTACTCATATTAGATAGATAGACATAGATAAATAAATCAATCCATCTCTCTGAGTGAGCTCTATTAGTGTCTTTCAAGGAATTTGCCACTTTGATATATTATAAATTTTATTGTCATGGAACTGTTCATCATATTCTCTTTTAAGGTCTATAGTATCTGTAGTGATATTCTGTCTTAATTTTTAATGTTGGTAATTTATGTTTTCTGGGGTTTTTTTTGAGTAATATTGATAGAGATTGATATATTTAAATGATTCTTTAAAAGTGCATGCTTTGGGATTCATTGACTTTTCCTATTTTTTCTGTTTTCATTTTAATTGATTATTCTCTTTTCTTTATCTCCCCCTTTTGCCTGCTTTGGGTTTTATTTAATTTTTCTTATGGTACAACCAATATATGCATTTGATAGAGGCATTTAATCCTACAAATTTCACAATAAATGCTACTCTAGCTGTGTCCTACAAATTCTAAAATGTTGTGTGTTTTTTCTCCTTTCAGGTTTCTTAAAAATTTGGGGTGGGGATAGATAGAATTTATGTACAATACAGCTCAAATTTTTGTATGTGTGTGTATGTGTGTGTGTGTGGTGCTGGGAATTAAACCCAGAGCCTGTGCTTGTAAGGCAAGCACTCCACCAATTGAGCTATATCCCCAGCCCTACAGTTCACAAATTTAAAACTCTATAATACAATCATTTTTAGCATATTCATAGAGTTGTGCAATCATTTATCTTTGTCCTTTCCTTCTGTAGGAACAAAATACCTTAGACTGGGTGATTTTTAAACAACAGAATGAATTGCTCACAATTGTAAAGACTGGAAAGTCCATTATCAAGCCACCAGTTTATTTGGTGTCTGGTAAGAGCTTGTCCTATTATTTCACAGATGGTGCCCTTTTGCTGTGTTCTTACTTGGTGGAAGAGGTGGAAAGGAGCACTCCTTCAACTTCTACAAAAGCAATAATCTGTCTTACAAGGAAGCAATCACTTCCCTAAAGACCCTACCTCTTACTATTATCACATTAGGCATTAGATTCAAACATATGCATTGTGGGATGACACTGATGTTCAGACCATAGCATTCCATACCTGACCCCCCAAATTCATGTCTTTCTCACATGCAAAATACATTCCTTTCCTCCCGATAGTCCAAAAGTCTTAACTTAGTTTAGCATCAACTCAAAAAGGTGAAAATCCAGGATCTCTTCCAAATCAGATATGGGTAAGAGTCAAAGTGTGACTTATCTTGAGGAAATTCCCCTCCAGTTATGAGCCCGTGACATTAAGTTTTCATGAAATTAAGTTTTCAAGTTTCATGCTTCCAAAATATAGCAGTAGGACAGGCATAGTTCTTCCAAGTGGAAGAAACAGGCAAGAAGAAAGGAATAACTGATCCAAAGTTAAGGCCAAAACCCAACAGGGAAAATAACATTGAGTCATTTATTTTTTTTTCCAGTGCTGGGGATTTAACCCAGAGCTTTGTATATGTTAGGCCAAGCACTCTACCCCTGAGCTATACCCCTAGCCACCAACATTAAATGTTTATAATCACTTTTTTCTTCTTCTTCAATATACTTCATTTTTATTTTGTCATTTAATTGCCACAATTATGTGATTTCTATTCTTTTTAAAAAAATTAAAAATTTGTTTTAATTAGTTATACATGATGAGAGAATGCACTTTGATACATCATATTTAATGGAGAATAATTTCTCATTCTTCTGATTGTACATGATGTAGAATCACACTTGTTGTACATAGGGTAATAATATCTGATTCATTTTACTATCCTTCCTACCCCAATGCTCCCTCCCCTCTCCTCACTTCCCTCTATCTAAAGTAACTCTATTCTTCCCTAGCCCCTCCCCATTGTGAAGCATCTGCATATCAGAGAAACCATTCAGCTTTTGTTTTTTGGGGGGATTGGCTTATTTTGCTTAGCATAATATTCTCCAGCTTCATCCATTCACCGGCAAATGCTATAATTTCATTCTTATTTAAGGCTGAGTAATATTCCATATTGTGTGTGTGTGTGTGTGTGTGTATCACATTTTTTAATCCATTCATCTGTTGAAGGACACCTAGGTTGGTTCCATAGTTTAGCTATTGTGAATTAAGCTGCTATAAACATTGATGATAATCACTTAAAAAAATGGTGTCTCACTATGTTGCTCATACTGGTCTTGAACTCCTGGGCTTAAATGATCCTCCCACTTCAGCCTCCAGAGTATCTGGAGGTCTCATGTGCCACTATGCCCAGTTTAATATTGTCTTTAAAGCTAGAGAGTAATTCCCTTTGACCACATGTTCTACATCCTGGGCACACAGGGGCAGCCCTACCACTATGGCTTTTCTGGGCTCAGTCCAATGAGTAGCTCTCATGGTTTAGTAGCAATCATGTGCCTACAGCTTTCCCAGATTGGAAATGCACACTGGTGGCCCTATGGTTATGCAGTCTCAGGGGCTGCCTTGCTCCCATGTCTCCACCAAGCATCTTTTCTTTTCTTTTTAACCTTTAAATTCAAGCCTGGGGAAGGCTCCTCTGCCCTCAGCCTCAAGCTCCCCAAATGAGAGAGCGAGGAATGTCACAAGAGGCTGGTGAGAGAGAGCTAGCACGTTTTGGAGTGGTCTTTTATTGGGGGGACTCTGGTTCTTAGAAATTTCCATCCAAAAAAGGTCAAGAGGGGCAGGGTTACAAGGACAGGTAAGGTAACTTGATCCCTGGGGACGTAGGAAGGCATGCCCATGCAGGAAGACACATTTGGCGTCATTTTTACTACTCTCAATATCGGGGCTACCGTCTACAGCCACTTGAGAGTGGCCAGATCACTGGGAGTGACCGACAGTGCCTCAAACCAATCATGAGAGGAAAACGTTGGTCACATAACATGGTGGCCTCTCATACTCTACCACTGAGCTATAATCCCAGCCCTCTTCCCTTCATTTAAAAAAAAAATAATTTTAGTTGTAGATGGACACAATACCTTAATTTTTTTATGTGGTGCTGAGGATTGAACCCAGTGTCTCACCCATGCAAGGCAAGCATTCTACCACTGAGCCATAACCCCAGACCTTCCCTTCATTTTTATTTTTATCATTTTTATTTATATATGACAGCAGAATGCATTATAATTTTTATTACATATATAGAGCACAATTTTTCATATCTCTGGTTGTATGCACAGTACATTCACACCAATTCGTGTCTTTTTTTAAATTTTATTGTTGGTTGTTCAAAACATTACATAGTTCTTAATATACCATATTTCACAGATTGATTCAAGTGGGTTATGAACTCCCATTTTTACCCCGTAAACAGATTGCTGTGTCACATCAGTTACATTTCCATTGATTTACAAATTACCTTTCTAGTGACTGATGTATTCTGCTGTCTATCCCATTCTCCACTATCCCCCCTCCCCTCCCCTCCCCTCCCCTCCCCTTCCCTTCTCTCTCTCCACCCCCTCTACTATAAATCGTTTCTTCCACTTATATAATTTTTCTCCTACCCCTCCTTTCCTCTTATATGTAATTGTGTATAACCCTGAGGCTCACCTTCCAATTCCATGCAATTTCCCTTCTCTCTCCCTTTCCCTCCCGCCTATCATCCCTGTTTAATGTTAATCTTCTTCTCAAGCTTTTCGTCTCTACCCTGTCCTTGGTTACTCCCCTTATATCAAAGAAGACATTTGACATTTGTTTTTTAAGGATTGGCTAGCTTCGCTTAGCATAATCTGCTCTAATGCCATCCATTTCCCTCCAAATTCTATGATTTTGTCATTTCTTATTGCAGAGTAATACTCCATTGTGTATAAATGCCACATTTTTTTAATCCATTCATCTACTGAAGGGCTTCTAGGTTGGTTCCACAATCTTGCTATCGTGAATTGTGCTGCTATGAACATCGAAGTAGCAGTGTCCCTGTAGCATGCTCTTGTTAGGTCTTTAGGGAATAGACCGAGAAGGGGAATAGCTGGGTCAAATGGTGGTTCCATTCCCAGCTTTCCAAGAAATCTCCATACTGCTTTCCAAATTGGCTGCACCATTTTGCAGTCCCACCAACAATGAACGAGTGTACCCATTTCCCTGCATCCTCGCCAGCACTTGTTGTTGTTTGACTTCCTAATGGCTGCCAATCTTACTGGAGTGAGATGGTATCTTAGGGTGGTTTTGATTTGCATTTCTCTGACTGCTAGAGATGGTGAGCATTTTTTCATGTACTTGTTGATTGATTGTATGTCCTCCTCTGAGAAGTGTCTGTTCAGGTCCTTGGCCCATTTGTTGATTGGGTTATTTGTTATCTTATTGTCTAATTTTTTGAGTTCTTTGTATACTCTGGATATTAGGGCTCTATCTGAAGTGTGTGGAGTAAAGATTTGTTCCCAGGATGTAGGCTCCCTGTTTATCTCCCTTATTGTTTCTTTTGTTGAGAGAAAACTTTTTAGTTTGAGTAAGTCCCATTTGTTGATTCTAGTTGTTAACTCTTGCGCTATGGGTGTCCTATTGAGGAATTTGGAGCCCGACCCCACAGTATGTAGATCATAGCAGACTTTTTCTTCTATCAGACGCCGTGTCTCTGATTTGATATCGAGCTCCTTGATCCATTTTGAGTTAACTTTTGTGCATGGTGAGAGAAAGGGATTCAGTTTCATTTTGATGCAAATGGATTTCCAGTTTTCCCAGCACCATTTGTTGAAGATGCTATCCTTCCTCCATTGCATGCTTTTAGCCCCTTTATCAAATATAAGATAGTTGTAGTTTTGTGGATTGGTTTCTGTGTCCTCTATTCTGTACCATTGGTCCACTCGCCTGTTTTGGTACCAGTACCATGCTGTTTTTGTTACTATTGCTCTGTAGTATAGTTTGAAGTCTGGTATCGCTATACCGCCTGATTCACACTTCCTGCTTAGCATTGTTTTTGCTATTCTGGGTCTTTTATTATTCCATATGAATTTCCTGATTGTTTTATCTATTTCTACAAGAAATGCTGTTGGGATTTTGATTGGGATAGCATTGAACTTATAGAGAACTTTTGGTAATATCGCCATTTTGATGATGTTAGTTCTGCCTATCCATGAACAGGGTATATTTTTCCATCTTCTGAGGTCTTCTTCTATATCTCTCTTTAGGGTTCTGTAGTTTTCATTGTATAGGTCTTTCACCTCTTTTGTTAGGTTGATTCCCAAGTATTTTATTTTTTGGGGGGATAATGTGAATGGAGTAGTTGTCCTCATTTCCGTTTCAGAGGATTTGTCGCTGATCTACAGGAATGCATTTGATTTATGCATGTTGATTTTATATCCTGCCACTTTGCTGAATTCATTTATTAACTCTAATAGTTTCTTTGTAGACCCTTTTGGGTCTGTTAGGTATAGAATCATATCGTCTGTAAATAGTGATAATTTAAGTTCTTCTTTTCCTATTTTTATGCCTTTAATTTCTTTTGTCTGTCTAATTGCTCTGGCCAGTGTTTCGAGGACTATTTTGAACAGAAGTGGTGAGAGAGGGCATCCCTGTCTTGTACCAGATCTTAGAGGGAATGCCTTCAATTTTTCTCCATTCAGAATGATGCTGGCCTGTGGCTTATCATAGATTGCTTTTACAATGTTGAGGTATGATCCTGTTATCCCTAATTTTTCTAGAGTTTTGAACATAAAGGGATGCTGTACTTTGTCGAATGCTTTTTCTGCATCTATCGAGATGATCATATGGTTCTTATTTTTAAGTCTATTGATGTGGTGAATAACATTTATTGATTTCCGTATATTGAACCAGCCTTGCATCCCAGGGATGAATCCTACTTGATCATGGTGCATAATTTTTTTGATATGATTTTGAATCCGATTCGCCAGAATTTTATTGAGGATTTTTGCATCTAGGTTCATTAGAGATATTGGTCTGTAGTTTTCTTTCTTTGAAGAGTCTCTGTCTGGTTTAGGTATCAGGGTGATGTTGGCCTCGTAGAATGTCTTTCCAATTCGTGTCTTCATACATGTACTTTGGATAATAATGATCATTACATTCCACCATCATTCATTTTCCCTTAATTTTTAAAAGAATTCTCTTCAGGGATAGTGTTTTTGGCTGGCTGGGGTTTTTTTTTCTTTTTTTTTTTTCAGTCTTCGAATATATGGTTCTACCCTCTCCTGGCCTGCAAGGCTTCTTTTTCTTTTATTCCATCACTGCTGGGAATTGAATCCAGTAGTGCTTAAACACTGTGCTACACCCCCAGTTCTTTTTTTATGACAGGATCTTGCTAAGTTACCCAGGCCAGCCTTGAATTTGCAGTCATCCTGACTCAGACTCCAATGTGGCCTTCCAATCCTTTTTCATGAGTGTTTTTGTTTGTTTTGTTGTGAGTTGTTTTTTTTTAATGTGAAGATGTTGGATTTTGTCAAGTTCTCTTTAAAGCGGTTTTCTTGAATGAATGTTCTCTGGATTGCTGCAAAACATTGGTAAATTTTCAGAGTTCTGTTTTTGCATCTATCACATATGTTTTTTTTAATATTTTTTAGTTGTTGATGGACATTTATTAATTTGTATGTGGTGCTGAGAAATGAATCAGTGCCTCATGCATGCTAGACAAGCACACAACCACTGAGCCACAACCCCAGCCCCTATCACATATGGTTTTGTCTATTCTATTATAAAGTATGTTGAGCTTGCAATACTGGAACAAATCCCATTTTGACATTATGTATAATTTTTCATTAGAGCATTATAATTATACACAGTATTTGGGTTCATTTTGACAAAATCATACATGTAAGGAATTTGATTTCAAACACCCCTCCTCTTCCTTTTCCTCCCCTCCTCCTTCCCCCTATTCTGGATCAACTCTACTAATTTTCTTTTCACTCCTTTATTCTTTTTTGATTGATCCTTTATATATATATATATATATATATATATATATATATATATATATGACATTCCCTTTGCTTTATATATTATATATATTCCCTTAATATATGAACATGATTTTATTAAATTCATTCATATTTCTTTTTTATAGATATCTCTTTTTCAGTTGTAGTTGGACCTAATAGCTTTATTTATTTTTATGTGGTGCTGAGGATTGAACCCAGGGCCCCGCATGTGCTAAATGAGTGCTCCACTGCTGAGCTACAACCCCAGCCCCTCATTCCATATTTCTTCCCCTTTACCTTCCTTCTTCCCTCCCTCTCATTCTTTCTTCTACTCCACTGATCTTCCCTATATCTTTACGATATCCAATCTCCTCCCCCAACTACATTCTTTCCCTTATTTTGCTTTAGCTTCCACATATGAAAGAAAACATTAGACCCTTGATTTTCGGAGTGTGGCTTATTTCACTTAGCATGATTTTCTCCATTTCCATCCATTTACCACCAAATGTCATTACTTCATTATTCTTTATAACTGAGTAAACTTCTATTGTGCATATATGCCAGGTTTTCTTGATATGTTTATATATCAATAGGAATCTGGTTGGATTCCATAATTTATCTATTATAAATTGTGCTGCAATAAACACCAAAGTGACTGTAAGACAATTTAAATAATGACAATTCTCTGATCGTGGTGATTTTGGACCATTCTTGTATGGCTGTTATTTTAAACAAGTACCACTGAGCTGAGGAAAGGGAGATAGACACTGGGCAAGTAAAAACACCACAAAACTTATGTGCTTACCAAATCAGCCATTTTTCTTGAACAAATGCTCTCTGGATTGCTGAAAAACTTTGGATAATTTCCAGAGTTCTGAAAAAGCTGATTTTAACATTTTCCCCCATTTTTCTCTTTGATTTTAAAGAATAGAAAATTTTGGGGTCCTTACCCCCACCATTCCCACTGATGTCAGTCCTAATATTTTTATTCAATTTAAAATATTTCTCATTTGCCTTAAGACTTTCTCTTTGACAGAGGGTTATTTAGTATTTAAAAATATTTTTATGGGGCTGGGGTTGTGACTCAGCGGTAGAGTACTTGCCTACTACGCATGAGGTGCTGGGTTCGATCCTCAGCACCACATAAAAATAAATAAATAAAACAAAGGAATGAAAATATTAAAAGGATGGACAAAGATATGCCAGGAAAATATTAACCATAAGAAAGATAGTGTCATTATATTAACATGAAAAATCTTCTTCAGGGGAAAAAATTACTAACAATGAAGAAAGTCACCATGGAACTTACCAGAAGTTTAGTTCTAAACTTATATATACTTAATAAATTTTTCTCATCTCTCTTTCTACACACATACACACACACACACAGAGTTATGTATATACATATGTGAATATATATGTGTGTGTGTGTGTGTTGTGTATTTATGTATATATGACAAAAACTAGGAGAAGTACAAGGAAAAATAGGCAATTCCACTAAATATATCAAGTGATTTAATTAATTAATTTATTTTTTATTTATCATTTTACTAATATAAAATAAAACACAGCTGGACATGGTGGTGTATGTCTGTAATCCTAGATACTAGGGAGGCTGAGGCTGGAGGATTGGAAGTTTGAAGTCAGGCTGGGCAATTTAGTGAAGACCCTGTCTCAACAGACAAACATAAATAAATAATACAAAGTGTTAGGGGTACAGTTTAGTGGTAGAGCACTTGCCTAGCATGTGTAAGACACTCGTTTCAATCCCCAGTATTGCAAAATAAATGAATTCATAAATAAATTAATGAATTATTAGAAAGTAAATATGCTTTGAAACTATATCAGAGAAACTTGCAGTTCAGTGTGTTCTTCTGACTCTCTTCTGCAAGTTGGCAGCTAGATCCAGATTCAAGGTCACTCTGGCAAAACCAGAGTGCTGTGTGTTTCTTTGAGAGGCTTATCACATCTGGTTGTGATGTTAACCATTACTGCTGAATGCTTATAATTTGCTGGGACTTCCTCAATGATGGTATTCTAATTTTAATATCTTTTTATTAGCTGAAATATTTCAATAAATGACATTTCTCCTCAGCTATTATTTGGTTACCCAAAGGTACAATTTGTGCAGGAAAGACTATCTTTTTTTGTATTTTATTTAATCAAATTAGTATTACAGGAAGAATTATAGTTGAGTAGTCATAGCATTATTCTTTTTTTTTTTAAGAGAGAGTGAGAGAGAGGAGAGAGAGAGAGAGAGAGAGAGAGAGAGAGAGAGAGAGAGAGAGAGAATTTTTTAATATTTATTTTTTAGTTCTCGGCGGACACAACATCTTTGTTGGTATGTGGTGCTGAGGATCGAACCCGGGCCGCACACACGCCATGTGAGCGCGCTACCGCTTGAGCCACATCCCCAGCCCCATAGCATTATTCTTGATCTTTCCCTTTGTCACTTTTCAAACTAAAAAAAATGTGTTTCCTATCATTTTCTGAATGTAACCAACATTTTTATTGTCACATTATGAACTGATGGATTACTTTCATTTAAAAAAAAATTGTGATCTTTATTTCTGCTCAATTTGTCTCGTATCTGGTAGACAGGAGCCACTTCAAGTTTGGGTTTGTGTTCTTTTAATTGGAAGTCTTCTATTGCCTCCTTGCTCTCTAGTTTGACAAAATGGTTCAAGCTTATCTAGCACATTTCCTAGAATGAACCAGTTTTCTTAGAAGTCTTGGTTTATTTGAGTGACAAATATTATTTCAAGACCATAATCTGAGTATTTGATTGCAAAGGTTCCTCATTATTAATGAGCTGGTCATTTATTTTACTCGTTTTTGGTGAGCAAAGATTCATATATACATAAAAATATACATATATATGACATCTTACAAGTTCATGCCAGTAACTACATATGCTAAACTTACATTGGGATTACATGCTAATAAATCTATGGTAAGCTGCATTAAATACACCTAACTATTGAACAGCATAGCTTGGTGACACAGTACTCTGTAGAGTTCTGGCTAACTGGGAGCTGTGGTTCACTGCCACTGCCTAGCATTTCAAAAGAGTATCTTACCACAGACAGACATATCATTAGCCTGGTAAAAGATCAAAATTAAAAATTCAAATTACAGTTTCTATGAGTGCAATCTCTTTTTCACCATTGTAGAGTCAAAAAATCACTAACACAAACCATTATAAATTGGGAATAATCTGTACAGGGTTTTTATATGACTGTCTCTAACTTTTATATTACTTTTATATTTCCTCTTCCACATAGGGAATCCCGGTTCTTAAAGACAGGGGATGATACTAGTAAAAATAGGAAACTTTAATGTAATTCTGTCAGTAACTGATAAATCATACAATTTTTTAAAGTTGCAGAAATGTAGAATATTTCAAAATAACTAACAAGCTTGATTTAATAGGAATGCTTAAAGCACTGCAAATTTTTTCCCATATTTTTGTTGGTGCACTATCATTATAAAAATAGTGGAATTAGTTGTACATGCACATTATATAACATTATAATGTGGTCAATATCATTCCCCAGTAAGTACTGCATCTTAAACTGAAAAATTAATGTATGAATCAGGGTCTCCACAAGAAGCATATGACACAATTAAAAGAGAATAACTCACTGAGACTTTATTTATAAAAAAATAAAGAAACCACAAGGGATGGTTCTAAGCTTAATAGTGGCAAAGGTATTACCATCCCTAAGCCGAAAGGAAGATAACATAATTTGAAAGGACAGAATTATATGGAATTAGTGATAATGAGAGGAACAATGACACACACACACACACACACACACACACACACACACATACACACACACACATATATTAGTTGTTGATAGACCCTTATTTTTTTATTTATGTATTTATATGTGGTGCTAAGAGTCAAACCCAGTGCCTCACACATGCCAGGAAAGTGTGCTACCACTGAGCCCCACCCAGCCTAGAACAATGACTTTTTTTATCAAGAGACACTGCCAGATGACTTTGCAAGACCTTGGTCTTATTTTTTTCTCCAATCTTTTGTTGGAGATTTTTCATCTGGATTACTTACTGCAATAACTTCTTCCTAATGGGGTCTATACTTCTGCTGTCTTTTGGTTTCCTGAACACAGCAGCTGAACTGATACTGTCAAAACACAAGGCAGATCCAGATCATTTCATTCATCAGTTCACTATCCTTCAATGGTTTTCAGCTTACTCAGAGTAAAAGTCAAAGTCTTTAAACTCACAGACCCTTCCAAATCTGAACACCATCTCATTATAACACCAGCCTTATCTTATTAGCCACATATCCCATATTGTTTCAAATCCTCTGTACTTGATATCTCATACATTGGAATGCACTTCCCATGAATATGTGCATGGCTCCTTCCCCTACCTCCTTGAGGTACAGTTCTCCCTACTTCAAATTGAAATAGTTCCCGTCACACCTCTATTTCCATTACTTACTTACTGTTCTATTCAACATTTACCAAGTAATGTGCAATATACTTTTCTTATTAATATTTCTTTTATTACCTTTTTACATTCCAACCAGAATGTAAACGGATTACAGGGACTTTTTTTTTTCTTTTTTTGGGGTAGTGAGGAACCCAAGGATACTGAAGCACTAAGCCACATCCCCAGCCCCTTTTATTTTTCATTTTGAGACGGGATCTAAGTTGCTTAGGGCCTCACTAAGTTGCTGAAGCTGGCTTTGAATAGTGATCCTCCTGCCTCAGCCTCATGAGTCACTGGGATTATAGGTATGCACCACCATGCCTTATTTGGATGACAGGGACTTTTATCTGATTGATCTTATGCATCACAAAGTAAGAAATCAACAAATACTTATTGAATTAATGAATGAAATAATATGGTTAAAAAGTAATAAAATTAATGTACCTTTTATACTCATCCTAAAAGGCTCATACTTTTACATGAGTTTACATGATGTTTTTCTGAATTGCTTATGGTCGTTAAGGCTAACCTGGACTAACTAATTATAATTTAGAACTCAATTCCACTAGAAGTTGTCTGCTTGTCCTCCCCTCCATTCCATAAAAGAGCTAAATGAACTTGGAAGCAAAGGCTAAAAATATATAAGAGGGACATAGACATGGACTTTGGAATCAGACAGACCTGGATTTATATTCCAGATATTCCATTTGGTAGTGTAGGTTATTTACTAGGTGCCTTCATTGTTGTAAAGACAGTGTGAAATAGGACAAAGGACACATGGACTTAGAAATCTGATTCTTAGATTCTAATCTAGCTGTGACTTTGGGTAAGCTATTTAATATACTGCTCAGTTTCAATTTCCTCACCTATAAAATGAGGATATCTCCTTCATAAGACTCTTGTAAAAATGTGCAGTAATGACACAGAAGGTAATCTGTAAATGTTAATTTCTGTCATTAATATAGGGTATTCATGAATTTTCTTCCCAGGATAACTTCATTTATTGCTAAGAAGACACCTACTTTGAGGGTTTTCTTCCCTATGACTTCTACCTTCCTAAGCAACCTAAGGTCACCATTTCAATATTATTACTAATCTCTATCACTAGACACCAATCAGAAGCATATTCTTATTAGCAATATTTTACTCAAAAATATGGATTCCTAAGGGAATAAAAGACAATAGCAAGAACTTCCCAGCTTACAACATTCCTTTTGCATCCACTTTCTGTTTTCTATTACAGGTGGAATCTCATTTTAATGAATACCATTTTAAACATCTGTTTCTACATAGTGAAGTTATTTTTGTGTTCTAACAGATGGGCCACAGGAACTGGGCTTTGTTGACTTGGCTAAAACAAATTCTAAAAATGAAAATTCTTTCTTTACAAGTACTATCCTTGCAGAAATAAGTTTTAAAATAAAAGGAAATTAAATAAAATAATTTGTAAGTGATATACCTTGGCCTAGGCGAGTTTCAAGAAAAGAGACCAAGGGGGCTGAGTGGGTAGGTGAATGACAAAGAGACTACACAGCAAAAAAAAAAAAAAAAGAAAGAAAGAAAGAAATGGAACAAAGCCCTCAAGTAATGTCTATTAGAAAGTATAAAACTTAAGCCAGAAGTAAACATATGTAAATATAACCTCTCCTTATAGGGCCTACTTTGCATGCTACCTCCTGTAGGAAGCCTTTCAAATTCCCTTTAAACACACAACTCAATTCTCTGCTTCCTGGATCCCCACTTGTTCTGAATCTGGGTAGTAGCATTTACTAGCATTTATGCTGTCCTTGAAAGGTAATTATTTTCTGCTCTGTACCTTTACCCACTAAGGCTGTGGGCTCTGAGCATAAGATTCATTTACCATCCTACACCCAACACCTAGCACAGGGTTTAATATGATAGGTGTTTAATAAATTCTCACTGAATATACATGATGAAATACTGATGTGTTTTGGGTATTTTCACCTAACTTGGGTGCTGCCTAAGAGCAAGAACCATGTTTTATTTCCTCAAGATTTGAAACAAAGACGTTCAGTGTTGTGTATTGGTTCAAAAAAATTACTGAGTGAGGCAAGGTAGTGGCCATCTGTAATCCCAGCAATGTGGGAGGCCGAGGCAAGAGGATGGCAATTTAGTGAGATCCTCAGCAACTTCGAGCCTCTGTCAAAATAAAAAATAAAAAGGCCTGGGGATGCAGCTAGTGGGTAAACCTTAATGCACCTAAGGTTAAATCCCCATTACCAAAAAAAAAAAAAAAGAAAAAGAAAGAAAAAAGGAGGGGTGGGGAGAAAGAAAGAAAAAAGAAAAAAATACTGAGATTAATATGTCAAAATTGATAAGTCCAAAGTCAACTGTTTAACATTTAATTTGTTTCAGGACTTTGATGCACGTGTTGAAGGGAAAGTGAGGAAGGAGAGACAGGTAAGCAAAAAATGAAAGATGGAGACCAGGCAGACACACAGAAAGAATATATTTGTCAGAGCTGATGAATAAAGGGCCATCTCTCTAGAGCAGAGAGAGGCAAACAGACTTGGTTCTGTGACTTTTATGGGGCAGACTCAGGAATCAGAGCCCGGCGGGTCCTAATGCAGTCTGTTAGGGGTTGGGTTGGTATGAGGGCAGGAAAGCCAAACTTTTTCCTTAAAATAGTGGCTGTCACTTAAGATGGCCATCCAGATGTTAAGCAAATACCTTATACATGTGAATCTATTACATGCTACTTAATTAAAAGCAAATAGTAACTAAAATACATTGTGAGCTCTGGGGAGACAAAGCTTAAGGCTCCTCACTCTTGCTGTTACCTAGAAGTGGGCAAAAGCACAGTCACCGGTACAGGGACTTGTTAGGGCTTGACCCACCATGGCGTCTGGAAAGCTGCGCAAGGGTGTTGGTTACCTCAAAATGAACAGCCCAGAACCAGGACGAGGAGGAGGAGTTCTGGTCCCTCCCCTTCCATCCGGTTATGTCAGCGCAGGAGGTTGGTGGCAAGCGTTCGGAAAGAGATTCGGTCTTCCAATATACAAACCCCAAGCTTTCTGCCCTCAAGGGCTGGCATCAGGGGACCTGCTGAGTCTCTGCTTGGAGACTCCAGCTTCCGGCTTCAAGCTCTGCTTCCGGCGTCAGGCTTTGGCTTCTGGCCAGTCGCAGAGGCACCTATCTGTTGGTGGAAGCGCTGACCAGCTCCCTCTCCTCTAGGCTCCCCGGTAGACCCGTTCGTTTTCCCAGTCCACTTTGACTCTAGTGGGGTCCTTTCTCTCCATTTTTGCCATACTAGCAAACTTCAGACGCAATGAAAAGGCTGTCCCCTTCCCTGTGAGCCTATAGCGAATGATGGCCTCTGTGAGGTCTTCTTTTATCAAGTCTGAGCCACAGAGTACCCATTTGCGCTCTCATTTTGTCTTTTTCCTTTTCTTTGGCATCCATTGGGCTTTGAGGTTTTGGAGTCAGTGATTTCCCTTTCTCACCTAGATTTTCTGGAAGAGTTTGTCCTCTAGTTGATAACTCTGGTCCTGTTTGTAAGGGAGCAGCTTAAATCCTCTTAAAAGGAGGAAGAAAGAGCTCACTATAAAACAAATTGTTGCCCTAAGCTGGTCCTTCCAGTGTGATCTTTAGAAAGGATGAAGATAGCCCTCTTTTCCCTCTTCCTTACATCTGAACACTTTCTGAAAAGAAACTAATTTCCCACTTGTTAATTAAGGTAAACACCAGGAGTATCCTCCATAAGTGACCTTACATTTGCAGGATCTGTAATAGTAATGAAGTGTAAATATTTTAGCTACGCTATGCATGAGTTTAAGCAACTTAACACCCTCCCCACCTTGTACTGAGAATTGAACCCAGGGGCTTTGCACATGCTGGGCCCTATCTCTGATTACACAAGCAGACTTTTTTGTGGGAAGCCATTCTCGCATGTGATTTGAGTTACCTCCCTGGCTGGGCGAGAGGTGCTTAGACAACTGTGTCAGAGCCTTCCCCACCCTGTCCCAGGTGCGAGGGCTTGTCCGTGTGGAGGTGTGCCTGGCCACTGACCTGAAGACCAATCACTGACCCTGACCTTGGAATGATGCCCCCCTTGACCTTCATTGGATGGGATTTTTCCCTTGAATTTTTTGTTCCCCAATAAAAGCTCACTCCCTGGCGTGCTCTTTTTTTCTCGGTAGCCTCTTGTGTAAACCTAGCCACCGCATTAGGTGGCTGGAGGCGTGAGCTAGGAGAAGCCGTCCGGAGCTAGGCATTGAGAATATGACTCTTTAATTTTAAACTCACTAGTTAATTTCTATGCTTCGAACCTCTTTTATGAAGCTTGCATGCTGGTCGCACAACAGACTTTTTATTTCTTATTTTGAGACCAGGGTCCCACTGAATTGCCTGGTCTAGCCTCAAATTTGCAATCCTCCTGCCTGAACCTCCCAAGTAGCTGGTATCATAGTCATGTGTCACCGAGCCCAGAAGCAATCTATTTATTTTAAATTGGGTTCCCCCACGATTAAGACTCCAAGATAAAAAATTAGGGGCTGGGGTTGTAGTTCAGTGGTAGAGCACTTGCCTCGCATGTGTGAAGCACTGGGTTCAATTCTCAGTACTTCATATAAATAAAATAAAGGTCTATTGACAACTAAAAATTAAAAAAAAAGAATTAGGATATGGAGAACTTCATTTAGGAAACCTGCAGAGAAAGTGAAACAGGGAAGGGAGTAAAGTCAGTAGAAAGTGTGTTAATAAGTAGGTTACCACTGAGGGCAAACGGACCTCAATTCCATTGGAAACTGAGAGACTATATACAACAGAACTCAATTATTCAACTGAGGAACAAGAAAATTAGGATTCTTTTCCACCAAACCCCTTCCTTCAGTGATGGAGGGTTACTCCTGGGAGTGTTAACTTTCTGGTACTTCCTTTGGCAGTATTCCTTTGAACAGTATACTCCTGCTGCTAGGAAAAAACCTTGGGCAGAAATAAAAATACTTTAGATCTGAAGCCATTAGCATGGAATGTATGGGAATTGCCATTAAAGCTGCAAATGGCCTCAGTGGTGGGCCAAAGGGATATGGGCAGGGCCCTGATAACATCTGCTATATTCATTACACCTTAGTTTCTGTCTTTATAAACTGGAAATATTAATTACTATCTTGTAGAGTAATGTTAAGCCCCTGGTCCATTCAAAAAATACCAAAACCTGAGCATGGTGGTTCACCATCCATTGCAATCCCAGAAACTTAGGAGGCTAGGGCAGGAGGATTGCAAGTTGGAGGTCAGCCTGGGCAATTCAGCAGGACCTTATCTCTACTAGACCTTAGTGAGAACAAAGACAGTGTAATTATCTTTCAACAAAAATGTATGAAGCACCAGGACAAACTGGGGAATTTAAAGACAGTTTATTCACAGTTCAGACTGGGTTTAATCAAAGTTTAACAATTAAAATGCATTTTGATACTTTGATAAAGATAACTTCAAGTTGTTGTAGAAGCAAATAGAAGGAGTAAACTGACCCCGACAATGAATCAGAGAAAGCTTCAGGAGGAAGTGATATCTAAGCTTAGGATTGATGAATAAGTAGAATTTAGTCTACAAGAATGAGATCAGGAGAGCAGAGCCGCCGCCTGTGCCCGGAACAGGCCCAGCAACCCGCCGGCGTGGTAGTCACGTCACCCCAATTGGACTAGGGGCAGAGCAGAGCCGCCTCACGCACCCGGAACAGGCCCAGCGACCCGCTGGTGTGGTAGACACGTCACCCCAATTGGGGTAAGGGCAGAGCAGAGCCGCCGCCCGAGCCTGCAAGGTAGGCAGACCTGCGACTGACCGGCAGAACAGGCCCAGTGGCCCGTCAGCGTGGTAGACAGATCATCCCAATTGAAGGAGGAGCACAGCCGCTGCCCACCCCTGCAAGGGAGACTTTTCAACTGTACAAGAGCAATATAAATATATAGGGGGAAAATTCAATAACACAACAGTTTCACCAAGCAGAAAGAAACGCGAGCAGTAGGAAAAGACAAGGAAAGAAAGGACCACAAGCAATGCAGGTCAACTCAACTTTAGAAGAGGTAATAGCTGCAACAGATGGAAAGTCAGATAAAGAATTCAGGATATACATGCTTCAGATGATCTGGAGTCTCAAGGAAGACATGAGACAGCAAAATCAAACAATGAAAGATCACTTTGACAAGGAATTACATAAACAAATCCAAGAAGCAAAGGATCAATTATACAGGAAGATAGAGGTAATAAAAAACAAACAAATAGAAATCCTAGAAATGCAGGAAGTAATAAACCAACTTAAAAACTCAATTGAGAATACTACCAGCAAAGTAGAACACTTAGAAGATAGAACATCAGACAATGAAGACAAAGTATTTCAACTTGAAAAGAACATAGACAGCTCAGCAAAACTGTTAAGAAACCATGAGCAGAACATCCAAGAAATATGGGATAATATGAAGAGACCAAACTTAAGAGTCATTGGGATACAGGAAGTTATGGAGGTCCAAACCAAAGGAATGAGCAATCTATTCAATGAAATAATACGAGAAAACTTCCCAGACTTGAAGAATGAGACAGAATCCCAAATCCTAGAAGCCTACAGGATGCCGAATGTGCAAAATCATAAGAGATCCACACCTAGACACATTATAATGAAGATGCCCAATATACAGAATAAGGAGAGAATTTTAAAAGCTACAAGAGAAAGGAAGCAGATTACATTTAGGGGTAAACCAATCAGGATAACAGCTGATCTCTCAACACAGACTCTGAAAGCTAGAAGATCCTGGAATAACATATTTCAAACACTGAAAGAAAATGGGTTCCAACCAAGAATTGTGTATCCAGCGAAATTAAGCTTCAGGATGGAAGATGAAATTAAAACCTTCCATGATAAACAAAAGTTAAAAGAATTTGCAGCTAGAAAACCATCTCTTCAAAACATCCTCGGCAAAATATTACAGGAAGAGGAAATGGAAAATATCAATGAAAACCAACAGTGGGAGGTAGTACAGTAAAGGGGGGGAAATAATCAAAGAGGAAAAAAAACATGTTTAGTAACATAAATAAACAAATATGGCTGGAAGAACAACCCATATCTCAATAATAACCCTAAATGTTAATGGCTTAAACTCACCAATTAAGAGACACAGGCTAGTAGAATGGATCACAAAACAAGACCCAACAATAAGCTGCCTTCAGGAAACGCATCTTATAGGAAAAGACATACATAGACTGAAGGTGAAAGGTTGGGAAAAATCATATCACTCATATGGACTTCAAAAACAAGCAGGAGTGTCCATACTCATATCAAATAAAATAGATTTCAAGCCAAAGTTTTTCAAAAGGCATAAAGAGGGACACTACATACTGCTCAAGGGAACCATACACCAACAAGACATAACAATCATAAATATATATGCCCCAAACAATGGTGCAGCTATGTTCATCAAACAAACTCTTCTCAAGTTCAAGAGTCTAATAGACCACCATACAATAATCATGGGAGACTTCAACAAACCTCTGTCACCACTGGATAGATCTTCCAAACAAAAGATGAATAAGGAAACTATAGAACTCAATAACACAATTAATAACCTAGACTTAATTGACATATATAGAATATACCACCCAGCATCAAGCAGTTACACTTTTTTTCTCAGCAGCACATGGATCCTTCTCAAAAATAGATCATATATTATGTCACAGGGCAACTCTTAGACAATATAAAGGAGTAGAGATAATACCATGCATCTTATTCCATTATTTCTTAATGGAATGAAACTGAAAATCAAGGATAAAAGAAGTAAGGAAAAATCATGCATCACTTGGAGAATGAACAATAGGTTACTGAATGATCAATGGGTTATAGAAGACATCAAGGAGGAAATTTAAAAATTCTTAGAGATAAATGAAAACACAGACACAACATATCGGAATCTATGGGACACATTGAAAGCAGTTCTAAGAGGAAAATTCATTGCTTGGAGTTCATTCCTTAAAAAAAGAAAAAACCAACAAATAAATGATCTCATACTTCATCTCAAAATCCTAGAAAAAGAAGAGCAAAACAACAGCAAAAGAAGTAGAAGGCAAGAAATAATTAAAATCAGAGCCGAAATTAATGAAATCAAAACAAAAGAAACAATTGAAAAAATTGACAAAACTAAAAGTTGGTTCTTTGAAAAAATAAATAAAATTGACAGACCCTTAGCCATGCTAACTAAGAGGAGAGAGAACTCAAATTACTAGCATACGGGATGAAAAAGGCAATATCACAACAGACACTTCAGAAATACAGAAGATAATCAGAAATTATTTTGAATGCTTATACTCCAATAAAATAGAAGATAGTGAAGGCATTGATAAATTTCTTAAGTCATATGATCTGCCCAGATTGAGTCAGGAGGATATAGACAACCTAAACAGACCAATATCAATTGAGGAAATAGAAGAAACCATCAAAAGACTACCAACTAAGAAAAGTCCAGGACCGGATGGGTATACAGCAGAGTTTTACAAAACCTTTAAAGAGGAACTAATACCAATACTTTTCAAGCTATTTCAGGAAATAGAAAAAGAGGGAGAACTTCCAAATTCATTCTATGAGGCCAACATCACCCTGATGCCTAAACCAGACAAAGACACTTCAAAGAAAGAAAACTACAGACCAATATCTCTAATGAACCTAGATGCAAAAATCCTCAATAAAATTCTGGCGAATCGGATACAAAAACATATCAAAAAAATTGTACATCATGATCAAGTAGGATTCATCCCTGGGATGCAAGGCTGGTTCAATATATGGAAATCAATAAATGTTATTCACTACAACAATAGACTTAAAAATAAGAACCATATGATCATCTCGATAGATGCAGAAAAAGCATTCGACAAAGTACAGCATCCCTTTATGTTCAAAACTCTAGAAAAACTAGGGGTAACAGGAACATACCTCAATATTGTAAAAGCAATCTATGCTAAACCTCAGGCTAGCATCGTTCTGAATGGAGAAAAATTGAAGGCATTCCCTCTAAAATCTGGAACAAGACAGGGATTCCCTCTCTCACCACTTCTGTTCAACATATTTCTCGAAACACTGGCCAGAGCAATTAGACAGACGAAAGAAATTAAAGGCATAAAAATAGGAAAAGAAGAACTCAAATTATCACTATTTGCAAATGACATGATTCTATACCTAGCAGACCCAAAAGGGTCTACAAAGAAACTACTAGAGCTAATAAATGAATTCAGCAAAGTGGCAGGATATAAATTCAACACACATAAATCAAAGGCATTCCTGTATATCAGTGACAAATCCTCTGAAATGGAAATGAGGACAACCACTCCATTCACAATATCCTCAAAAAAATAAAATACTTGGGAATCAACCTAACAAAAGAGGTGAAAGACTTATATAATGAAAACTATAGAACTCTAAAGAGAGAAATAGAAGAAGATCTTAGAAGATGGAAAATACCCTGTTCATGGATAGGCAGAAGTAACATCATCAAAATGACGATATTACCAAAAGTTCTCTATAAGTTCAATGCAATGCCAATCAAAATCCCAACAGCATTTCTTGTAGAAATAGAGAAAGCAATCATGAAATTCATATGGAAAAATAAAAGACCCAGAATAGCAAAAACAATGCTAAGCAGGAAGTGTGAATCAGGCAGTATAATGATACCAGACTTCAAACTATACTACAGAGCAATAGTAACAAAAATAGCATGGTACTGGTACCAAAACAGGTGGGTGGACCAATGGTACAGAATAGAGGACACAGAAACCAATCCACAAAACTACAACTATCTTATATTTGATAAAGCGCTAAAAGCATGCAATGGAGGAAGGATAGCATCTTCAACAAATGGTGTTGGGAAAACTGGAAATCCATATGCAACAAAATGAAACTGAATCCCTTTCTCTTGCCATGCACAAATGTTAACTCAAAATGGATCAAGGAGCTTGATATCAAATCAGAGACACGGCGTCTGATAGAAGAAAAAGTCTGCTATGATCTACATACTGTGGGGTCGGGCTCCAAATTCCTCAATAGGACACCCATAGCACAAGAGTTAATAACTAGAATCAACAAATGGGACTTACTTAAACTAAAAAGTTTTTTCTCAGCAAGAGAAACAATAAGAGAGGTAAATAGGGAGCCTACATCCTGGGAACAAATCTTTACTCCTCACACTTCAGATAGAGCCCTAATATCCAGAGTATACAAAGAACTCAAAAAATTAGACAATAAGATAACAAATAACCCAATCAACAAATGGGCCAAGGACCTGAACAGACACTTCTCAGAGGAGGACATACAATCAATCAACAAGTACATGAAAAAATGCTCACCATCTCTAGCAGTCAGAGAAATGCAAATCAAAACCACCCTAAGATACCATGTCACTCCAGTAAGATTGGCAGCCATTAGGAAGTCAAACAACAACAAGTGCTGGCGAGGATGTGGGGAAAAGGGTACACTTGTACATTGCTGGTGGGACTGCAAATTGGTGCGGCCAATTTGGAAAGCAGTATGGAGATTTCTTGGAGAGCTGGGAATGGAACCACCATTTGACCCAGCTATTCCCCTTCTCGGTCTATTCCCTAAAGACCTAAAAAGAGCATACTACAGGGACACTGCTACTTCGATGTTCATAGCAGCACAATTCACGATAGCAAGACTGTGGAACCAACCTAGAAGCCCTTCAATAGACGAATGGATAAAAAAATGTGGCATTTATACACAATGGAGTATTACTCTGCATTAAAAAATGACAAAATCATAGAATTTGCAGGGGAATGGATGGCATTAGAGCAGATTATGCTGAGTGAATCTAGCCAATCCCTAAAAAACAAATGCCAAATGTCTTCTTTGATATAAGGAGAGTAACTAAGAACAGAGTAGGGACAAAGAGCATGAGAAGAAGATTAACATTAAACAGGGATGAGAGGTGGGAGGGAAAGGGAGAGAGAAGGGAAATTGCATGGAAATGGAAGGAGACCCTCAGGGTTATACAAAATTACATACAAGAGGAAGTGAGGGGAAAGGGAAAAAATACAAGGGGGAGAAATGAATTACAGTAGAGGGGGTGGAGAGACAAGAGGGGCAGGGAGGGGACGGGAGGGGGGATAGTAGAATATAGGAAAGGCAGCAGAATGCAACAGACACTAGTATGGCAATATGTAAATCAATGGATGTGTAACCGATGTGATTGTGCAATCTGTATATGGGGTAAAAATGGGAGTTCATAACCCACTTGAATCAAAGTGTGAAATATGATATATCAAGAACTATGTAATGTTTTGAACAACCAACAATAAAAATTTTTTTAAAAAAAGAATGAGATCAGACTGTTAATAGTAGGTATTTGTGGAGAGGGAGGTGTGTATATGGAGTTTGGAGGAGAGAAGTCAAGATGAACAGTTAACTCTGTATTCTGTATATTTTTGTGTTATATATATGCTTTATAAAGAACATGTAATCATAACTTGCTTGTGTAATTAAGGAGAAAATAGCTTTAAAGTAATATATACCAGCCTCTGTGGTGAATGCTCTGTATTTGCATAAATCATTATTATAAATGCATCAAAAGATGACTAATATCTTATTCAGTTCTCACAACTGGTGAGCCAGAATTTGAACCCAGAGTTTTTTGGGTTCAGATTCTATGACTGATATGCCTTTAAGGTTTAGCAAAACCCAAGGATGTGCTATTAAATTTGTGGACAATCAGGCCTTATGATGAATGGTGGTGTTTTAATCAGCTTTTTCATTGCTGTGACTAAAAAGGATCTGACCAGCACAATTATAGAGGAGGAAAAGTTTATTTGATGGCTCACGGTTTCAGAGGTCCCAGTCCATAAAAGGCCAGCTCCATTCCTTAGGACTCCAGTGAGGCTGAACATCATGGCAGAAGAGTGTGTTGTCAGAGGAGCATCTGTCTTCATGATCAGGAAGCACAGAGAGTCCACTTGCCAGATACAAATGTATACCCAAAGCCATGCCCCAATTCCCATCTCTTCCAGCCTCTTTACCACTTCAGTTCCTACTCAGTTAATCCCTATCAAGGGATTAAATCACTGATTGGGTTAAGACTCTTACAACCCAATCATTTTTCCTTTGAACCATCTTGCACTGTCTCACACATGATCTTTTGGGGTGTCCCGACCGGCAGGACACATCAACGAGGGCCGCGAACCTAGGCGGGGAGGAATGAAGGGACAAGAGACACGAGGGATGACAGCAAGACAGGAGTTCTGATCAAGCTGCAAATTTTTATTGTTCACACAGAGGTATTTATATGCTGGGGATAGGGAAGCTCTCCTATTGGCAGTTGCTGGGCGTAGGTTGTGAAACTGCCAGAGGTGAGATAATCCGCAAGATGGCCGCAGGCTGTTTCTTGTAAAGGTCAGGCTATTCTTAGAAGGAGAACTTCCTTCTAGCCCCTGACATTGGGGGGCACCTCATATCCAAACCATATCAAGGGGAAGAAGTAGGTAAGGAAGTAAAGCCAGAGAGTGATAATAAATTGGGGAAAAGGAGGAGAAAATCAAGGGTTTGGAATCATCAATAATATAAAATTATGGTGGGATCAAGGAAGTAAAAACTGAAATAAGGATAAGAAAGTAGTATATTTTGGTCAAAAGAACATAAGAATGTTTTATTCTGCTTTTTAGCAGTGAGCAAAAGACCTGACAAGAACAATTTTAAGGAGGGAAAGTTTTTTTTTGAGGGCTCATGGTTTCAGAAGTCTCAGTCCATAGATGGCTAACTCCATTCCTCAGAGGTTGGAGATGAGGCAGAACATCATGGTGGAATACTGTGGCAGAGGAAAGGAGTTCAGAACATCACACCAGGAAGCAGAGTGAGAGAGAACTGCTCAATGAGGACAAAACAACCCCCAAAGGCACACTCCCAGGGACTCTCCTCTTCTACCTGCCTGGCTACAGTTTCCATCAAATTAATCCCTATCGGGGAATTAATGTTCTGATTAGTTTAAACTCTTATAAACTAATCATTTCATCTCTAAACTTTCTTGCATTGTCTCACACATGAGGTTTTGGGGGACACCTCATATCTAAATAGTAGTTAAAATTTCATAATTGAATTAGTTTGGATCTGAGGTGAGTTGGAGGTGAGGGAGGACCTGAAGAGTAGGGCACCATGATGATTGTTATCATTTATAGTTTTAGAGTGCTAGATACTCTACTGAGCATTTTACATGCATTATCTCACTTAATTCTCACAATCCTTAGGCAGATAAATACTATCTTAACTTCCACTTTCTAGATGAGGTGATTTGGATTGTTTTCCCAAATTAAACTGATATAATTAGATTTTCATAAGGCAGATTTATTTTTGAATTAATATCCTACTACATTGTTTAGAATTCTTTTCAATTTTACTTTTTACTATTTTTTTAGAATTCTGCAAAATGATAATCATAATAATCAATGATTTAATACTGACTAACAAAGTGATTTAAAACATCTGCTTTAGCTGAGCTTGGTGGCATAAGCCTATAATCCCAGCAGCTCCTGAGGCTAAGGCAGGAGGATTGAAAATTTGAGGCTAGCCTCAGCAATTTAGTGAGACTCTAAACAACTTAGTGATACCCCATCTCAAAATTAAAAAAAAATACAAAGGGCTGGATGTATGGACCAGTGGTTAAACACCCTTGGTATCAATCTCTGGTAACCCTCTACAAAATTCTGCTTTATAATATTCTGATTGTAAGTTATAATGCTTTTCAGAGCAAGTAAAAGAGCATCAGTATCAGTGATAACCTGAACTACTACTTTCAAGTTCAAAGCAGTCTGTGCTTCAAAATTTAAATTACTAAAGTATTAAATTTATAAATTTATTAAAGCTTTCAGAGATTCAACCCAAAATATAAAACAAAGTTAAGAATTGGCAACAAAAACTTCTTAGAATTTTTTTTTTTTGTACCAGGGCACTCAACCACTGAGCACATCCCCATCCTCATCCATTTATATTTTATTTTTTATTTTGAGAAGGGTCTCATAATGTTGCTTAGGGTTTCACTAAATTGCTGAGGTTGGCTTTGAATTTGCAATCCTCCTGCCTCAGCCCCACTGCCCTACCACCCCAGCCTCTGGATTACAGGTTTATGCTACCACACCCATCTACTTAGAAATATTTAAAAGATCATTTTATAAAGCAAACAAAAAGAAAGAAAATCAGTGAAATAAAAAATTTATGTACCCAAGATAAATAAGAAACTTTAACAGCAAAAACAATGTTATTAGGAATTATAAGTAGTGTGAAGAAATACAAGATACCAGAATACATATTATAAGGGAATTTTAAGCTGGGCATGGTGGCACATGCCTGTAATCTCAGTGACTAGGGAGGCTGAGGTAGGAAGATGGTGAGTTCAAAGCCAGCCTCAGCAAAAGCAAGGCTATGAGCAACTCAGTGAGACCCTGTCTCTAAACAAAATACAAAATAGAACTGGGGGTATGTGGCTTAGTGGTTGAATGCTCCTGAGTTCAATCCCTAGTACCAAAAAAAGGAATTTTAAGTTAATTTAGCAAGGCCCTAAATAATTTCACAATACCCTGTCTCAACATAAAAAAACAAAAAGGGCTGGTATGTGGCTCAATGGTCAAGGATCTCTGGGTTAAATACCCAGTACAAAAAGAATTTTTAAGAACGCAGTTGAAAAGAATACCAGCCTAGCATACTTTAATGAATTTTAATAGTGTGATCTGACATATGGTAAATGACATGTGGTTGGTAATGCATTGAGAAAAGCTCATGAGAATAAAATGCACTTTAGTAAGCATCTCAGTTTTATTTACTTATTTGTTTGTTTTGAGGGGGGAAGGTACTGGGGATTGAATCCAGAGACACTTTACCCCTGAGCTACACCCCCAGTCTTTTTGTTTTTGTTTTTGTTTCTTGTTTTTATTTTGAGAAAGGATTTCGCTAGATTGCTGAGACTGGCCTCAAACCTGCTATCCTGCTTCAGCATCCCAAATAGGTGGGATTACAGGCATGCACTACCATGCCCAGCTGTGAATATCTCAGTAGTAAATTTAACCAACTCTCTTCAGGACAACAAAAACAAAATAATTTCAAATTACAAATAATAAACAGATATTGTGTTTTTAGTAGATTGCTAACATTTCTTAACTTGATAACTTGTCAGTTTCAGAACATGAAAAACATATGGATTATTCATTCAAAAATATTTTATGTGTTAAACAAGAAAATAAAGTGGGAAGAAATCCCATGATGTTTATATAAAGCATGTCATGAAGGATCATACTATTTATTGATTTATGATGATAGAGATGAACCCAGTGCCTCCCATATGTTAATCAAGTGCTCTAACTAAGCTACATTCCTAACTCTTTAAATAGTTTAATAAAAGATAGAAGCACTAGGAAATATTCTCAGAAAAATCATAGCAAAGTTTACCCCCAAAAAATGGGCAATAAAAGTCCTTCAGTCTTCCTAACCTCTGTTTAAAAAAAAAAAAACAATCAAAATTCAAAAGAGTCAACTTATAGAGAATGTAGATTTGATTGTCAATAGAACAAGAATATTCAAGAAACCTTTGGAATAAAATGAATAAGAGATTGGAACATTTACTCAATTTCATTTTTAAATTTTTTATATGTATTTTTAGTTGTAGATGGATACAATACCTTTATTTATTTTTATGTGGCGCCTGGGATCGAACCTAATGCCTCACACATGCTAGGCAAGTGCTCCACCACTAAGCTACAACTCAAGCCCCTCATTTTTTAAATTTTTAGAAGATTTTTAAAAGATTTTTTTAGTTACAAATGGACACAACACCTTTATTTATTTATTTACTTATTTATTTATTATTTATTTATTTATTTATTTAATGTATATCAAACTGAGGATCGTACCCAGTGCCTCACATATGCTAAGTAAGCACTCTACTGCTGAGCTACTACCCCAGCCCAGTTATTCACTTTTAAAAAGCAAAAGAAAGCAACTTCAGAATTTATTTAAGAAAAACTAAAAAGCCCAATGTGTATTTAAATTGCACTCTCAATTGGCAAAGAATGTGAGATTTGAATATAGTCATATGATAGAATCTTGAGAATAATTTGAAAGAATTTAATTTTTTTTAATATTTCTATTTTTTAGTTGTAGTTGGACACAATACCTTTATTTGTTTTTATGTGGTGCTGAGGATCCAACCCAGGGTCTCTCGCTTGCTAGGCGAGCGCACTACCACTGAGCCACAATGCCAGCGCAATTTGAAGGAATTTCACTCAAACCTCCAAAATAATAAGTTGTTAAAGCCAAGATGTCACAATAGAATCAGAAGTCATCTACAGAACTTTAAATTAATAAGTGGTTGAAATTAATTACAAAAGAGACAGGTACCTGAAGTAAAATAATAATAATAATTTTTGAAAAAGAAATAATGCAAATGTATAAAAATGTATGCTGTAGTCCAGCTGGGCTGCCTAAGTCCGGCTGGGCAAAATAACCGAGAGGTGACAAACTTCAAGAAGGTTGAAGCAGGAATTACTTTATTGCGAGTGAATTAGCAGGAACTGAGAACTCAAAGTAGTGGGCACCCAAGGTAGCAGGAGCCGCTTCTCTGCGGGACAGCAGAGGTACATATACCCAACTAATTACACACAGCTTAACTTAATTAACATCATCTAGATATAGCAGTCAGTCATTAAGGAATCCTCATCGTCTTAATGGCTCGCTGGCGTTACTTCACAAACCACTCCTCCTGGCAAAGTGCCAGGCGCCATCTCTGCCCCAAACTTCTTTCAGTCATGTTTGACTGTACTTTATTTAGTAGGATCTCCTTTAAATAAGATCTTAAGTAAGCATAATAGAAAAGGAATCTCATTGTAAGATTGTAGATCCCCTGGTTGTTTGGTATCAGATCCTGGGATAATTAGGTTTGGTAGTATAGTGGCCGGAGTGTGGGATTCCCAGTAAGGGAGATGTTTGAAATTATGAACTTAACAGGCTGCTCCAGAAAGGGAATTGACCATTCTCTAGCCAGGACCTCAAAACAAGGTCAAGATAGCATTTATTAAAAAACTAAATATAAGGAAATCTTTTGCTTTTACTTATGAAGTATTAAGTGAATAGGATTATATATAACATTTTAATGCATACAGACATGTCTATAAGATTGCGTATATTAACTAGTCTTACTAGTTGTATCTAATTCTCTAAGATGTGCAAGTTTCAGTTTGCTGTGGAATAAAATTTCAGTTTGTTATGGAACAAACTATTTTTTCCCTCTTGATCTCTTGCTGGCTTTTAGGGGGTTAAAATAACTTCTAGTCATATATTTGATCATTTCAGAATGTGCAATGAGCTTAAATAACAAAATTGCTTACTTCATTTCAGAGTCTCTTAATAGGATTAAAGAGGAATGGAGGGGAAAATAGCAGTAGTTACAGAGAATATTTCACAGTGTTGTGGAAGTTGGAGTTCAGTCAAATTGGTAACAGTTCATGACAGAAACGGTCCATTAAAGTGGACAATGAGGGTTGGGTTGTAGCTCAGTGGTAGAGCACTTGCCTAGCATGTGTGAAGCACTGGATTTGATTCTCAGCACCACATATAAATAAATAAAAATAAAGGTCCATCAACAACTAAAAAAAAATTAAAAATGAAAAAAAGTGGACAATGATGCTGAGTGTGGTGATGCATGTTTGTAATCCCAGTGGATAAAGAGGCTGAGACGAGAGGATTGCAAGCTCAAGCCCAGCCTCAGCAATTTAGCAAGGCCCTCACAACATTTACATTTATTATTAATAGTAACAATATTATTTATACTTACTACATTTTTTTCCTCAGGGTTTTATGTAAACTTGACAACAAGCACCACATGATGCTTTATTTTATTAATACAAATAATAAAGTGTTGTATATTTTTTATTTTTGTGCCAAAAGCTATAAGAGTTTTTCTCAGCAGGTATACGATAAATTAATGCCCACCAGAGGATGCTACAGCTGCAACAAAGAAAAGCCAACAATGACTTCAATGTCTTCCTAACTGAAGTCAGAGAAACTAATACTTAAGTATTTATGTAGACAGTGATGTGTATTTATCTATGACCCACTCACCTTTTGGAAGAAAGGTTGTAGTGAAGAGATCCCAGGTAAATTCAGGGGAGACTTGAGAGATAAAATTAAAGCCTCTTTTGGTGAAGGTCAACAAACTTCTGCTCTCCAGTGGTACCATATTTACTTCTATATACTTAAATAGGGCTTCCTGGCACTGTAAAAAAAAAAAAAAAAAAAAAAAAACTCCCCAACTGATTGAGTCAGTGACAAATATAGGCAGTGTCCTTCTTAAATGGATAATTCAGATCTTTCAGTGGATGACAGTATGAGAATACATATTCTTTTTCTTTCTTTCTTATTTTTATTTTTATCTTCTTTAGAATACATATTCTCTTGAGGCATTCTTTGCAACTCCCTCCTGGGCATTATATAATTTCTTCAAGACTTTTATCAATTTCTAAAAGAATCTTATTTGTTTGTGTGTTTATTCATTCGTCCCCTTGTAGTAAAATATGAGCCCTTGAACACTTGTCTTATTTACCACCATATTATTGGCTTCTAGATTAGTATTGGTACATAGTAGGTGTTCAGTAAATATTTGTTGAATGAATGAATTCCACTTCCATTGTGTAGTGATTTCTCAAATGGGAGTATGAATCTTTACAGTTAAATCTCTACTATATACCAGGCAGCAGGGAAATTTATTTAAGAATAAAATTTCAAAGTGTCAAGAGACACTAGTAGGGGCCCTTAAAGTACTAACAAATTTATGGCAAATTTTAAAATTTCACTGGAACTTGACTGTATGTATGTTTGTTTATCTTGCCAACTTTTGTGGTTTAAAGTAACTTTCAGTAAAAGTCATATATAATAGAACAGATTATATAAAAGATGAAAACTAAAAGTAGAAATGGGAAAGTCATCATTTTAAAATTTGAGTTAAATTAATTTCCATAATCAAGCATGAATTTTATATTTAAACTTTCTGGTATGCAAAACAAAGAAACACTGGACTTATAATTCTTGTTATCTGACAAAAAATACACAGTTGACAGTTTGACAAAAATGTTTTTTTTTTAAAGAGAGAGTGAGAGAGGAGAGAGAGAGAGAGAGAGAGAGAGAGAGAATTTTTAATATTTATTTTTTTTTAGTTCTCGGAGGACACAACATCTTTGTTGGTATGTGGTGCTGAGGATCGAACCCGGCCGCACGCATGCCAGGCGAGCCGCTACCGCTTGAGCCACATCCCCAGCCCCGACAAAAATGTTTCTTGATATTAAATTCTAAAAGGAATTTCTCATAAAATTCTTATAGAAGGGACACAGGATTATGTAGTGGATAAAATAGCTAATGTTTGATAATTACTCCCTATATAATCATTTCTTTATTAGATCCTTGTTCATTAAAAATTAACAGATAATATTGAAGTATAATTTATTAAAGGCATTTATTTAGAAATACTGATATCACTTAGGTATACTTTCTAGTAGGGTCACTTAATACAAGTAATATTTGCTTCTTATATCTATATTAGTTCAAATTTCATTTGTCTGCACTGACTTCAAAGAGCTAGATAGCAATAAGTTCAAGACGGCTATCTAATTATGATACAAACTCATTTTATACACATAAAATCAGTGTATTTTATATGGTATAAAAATTATATGGTATAAAAATATGGTAGGTAGGTAATAAAGTAGATGATCTATTTTGAGAATTATTGTTATTATTCATTTCATCAGATGAATAATATATTTAATATCTATTTATACCTTTTAATTTTTTTTATTCATTAGTTCATACTTTGCCAACAACTTGAGGTAATGTCAAGAGGTAAATCAGAATTCAACTCAGAACTTCTGACTTGAAAAATCTCGTGCCTTTTCACCTGATCTAGTCTGTCTTCAAAAATCAAGATGAGTCCCAAGAGTATTGAATGACAACTACATTTTCTTTTGTGCCAGAGTATTTATTATAGTTACTATCTGTAACTGAACTTGTAATTGAACATGGTACAGGTTATTTTGGCTGAACTCTTTTTGGGGGGTAAAGAATTATTGTTATAGCATCTATTATAAAGGAGTTGCCTATATCTTCTGGCCATCTAGTTTTTATTTTACTTATTTAATTATCTTTTTTTTTTTTGAGAGAGAGAGAGACAGAGAGAGAGAGAATTTTAATTTTAATTTTTTATTTTTTTCTTAGTTCTTGGCGGACACAACATCTTTGTTGGTATGTGGTGCTGAGGATCGAACCCGGGCCGCACGCATGCCAGGCGAGCGCGCTACCACTTGAGCCACATCCCCAGCCCCTTAATTATCTTTTCAAAAGACAGGGTCTGGCTGTGTTGACCAGGCTGGTCTCATATTCTTGGGCTCAAGTAATTCTCCTCATCCT
The DNA here is from genome assembly GCF_964194105.1 of Spermophilus citellus. NCBI lineage: Eukaryota > Metazoa > Chordata > Mammalia > Rodentia > Sciuridae > Spermophilus > Spermophilus citellus. Next base: position 99,577,621 of record NC_138191.1, on the reverse strand, counting down.
CCCAGGTAGCTGGAAATCAGGCATGCACCACCACACCCAGCTGAGTGCTCAAATCTAACTGCTCAGCTCAGTGGATTCTGACAGTATGGAGTTGTCCTTATAATGACTGTGAAGAGTCAGGCATGGCTTTCTGTGGGTATACCAGCTCTGACCTGAGTCTTTTCTTTCTTTCTTTCCTTTTTTTTTTTTTTGTGATACTGAAGATTGAACTTAGGGGTGCTTTATCACTGAGCTACATCCAGACCTTTTTATTTTTTACTTTGAAACAGGGTCTCACTAATCTGCTGAGGCTGGCCTCGAAACTGTGATCCTCCTGCCTTGGCCTTGAGCAAAAAAGGAGAAAGTTAAAAAAGTACCTGCAGTGAAGAACAGGAAAAAGAGCTGGTTAAATATCTATATAATTCACTGTAGAAGTCATCAGAAATAATTATTTCTAAAACCTCTTTCATAGTCCATATAAGCCATTACATTACAACATCTAGGTCTATAATTCATTGAGAATAAAAGTGCAATGACTTTTTCATGAAATATGTAGTATACTGTTGGTTCTATTACCGCCCCTGTCCAATGCAGGTGGTTGAACTAAGGTCACTTGTGTGAATTTGGGATGATGCAAAATAAAACACAGACACAAATTACCTTTACACAAGCTTCAAGATGGCTTTCCCCGGCTCTCGGCCTCAAGCCCCCAAAAGAGAGAGCAAGAGAAAGTCACAAGAGGCTGACCAGAAAGAGGGAAGCATGTTTGGAAATAGGCTTTTATTTGGGGGGTGGGGGATGCATTTCTTAGAAAGTTCTATCCAAAAAAGGGCAGGATTACAAGGGTTAGGATTACAAGGAAGCAGGTGAGTGTAACTCAACCCCAGCGGATACACCTGAAGTCATATTTTGCTATCCAAGCTGAGGCAACGCCCAAGTCACTACAAAATGTAGTAATTGGTCAGAGCCCCCTACATCAGGACTGGAAGGTGTGTTCATTCAGAGGGGCTTCCCACATTCTATAATTTATAAAGATAGAGGATTGCCCCTTTTATGAAAAAAATGGTAGATTAAACCTCTTAAGTACTGTTTTAGAGAGTGGCATTCCATAAATCTTGATATATTGTTTTCATTTTATTTGTTGAAAATATTTTCTATTTTAATTTGAGACTTTCTCTTTTTGCTCATGGATTATTTAGAAATGTATTATTTAGAAGTTTCAATGATTTTCAACTATTAGAGAATATACCACATGCACTTGAAAAGAATATGCATTCTTCTGTTGTTGGATTGAATTTTCTATAGTGTTAATTAGATTCAGTTGACTTAGGATGGTGATATGTTGGCTTCCAAGGTTTTCCTGGGGATCATCTCTATTTCAGTCTGGAGAGAGAACGTGGAGAAAAGTAAAATGAGAGGTTTTTGTGACATCACTTCCACTCAAATTCCATTGGTTAGAACTCAGTCACATGGCTTCACCTAATGGTATGGGAAGCTGAGACATGTAATCTAGCCTTTTGCCTGGGAAGAAGAGGAAAATATATTTGGACAAACAGCTAGAAATCTCTTTCTGTTCTCTGGAAGAGCTTGTATAAGATAAGAAATACTTGAAAATGGGTATACAATAGAAATTGTAAAGCTACTAGTCCCTGCTGTTTTCTTTGGGGGAAAGTTAGTAACTGCTAATTCAATTTAATGGATACATATTCATTTAGGTTTCTATTACCTCTTGAGTCACTTTTTGTAAGTCATTTTTTAGGTATACATTATTTTATATGTCTTAAAATATATTAACATAAATTTATTGAAAGTATTTTATTTATGTCTGTAATTATGCTTTTCTTCATTTTTAGTATTGTTAACTTATGCCTTCAAATATTTTAATTTGGTTAACCTGACTAGAGATTGGTCAATTTCAGAAGTCTTCAACAGAATCATAATTTTTATTTCATTAACTTCTGTTTTTTTATTATTTCCTTCCTCTATGTTATTTGGGCTTATTATTATTTTATTATTATTATTATTATTCTTTGGTCTTTTTCAACTTGCAAGTTAGATGCTAAATTCATTGTTTTTCAATCTTCTTTTCTAACATATGCATTTAGAGCTATACATGTCCCTTAGATTTTTGTTATAGGTGTGTTGTTGCAAATACTTACACATAGTACTTTTATTATCAGCTAGTTTTATTGTTTTCTAATTCCCATAGATTTATTATTTAATATGAGCCATTTTCAGTGCGATTTTAAATTTCCAGAAGCATGGAAGCTTTTCTTAGGCTATATTTTAGATTATTAATTTAGAAATGAATTTTATTATTGTCAGAGAATTGATATATATAATATTAATTTTATAAATCTTGCTTTATGACCTGCTATATTTATTTTAAATTTAAAATGCCTTTCTGTTTATTATTATTATTAATTTCTTGAAACATTTTCTTATTTCCTACTGTAATTTTTTGAGACAGTATGATTCCCATTATTCAAGGGAGAACATTAAAATTTGATCAACATAATAGGTAAAAATTTCAAGCTCACAGGTCCAGTTAAGCTTATATCCAATCAAAGCAGACACACACTATAAAAAAAGATCAGTATGGACAACTTTATGTACTGCTTGTGTATCAACTCGGCTTATATTTTATTATAGAATTTTAAAACTTAGGGTGAGAATTTTTATTTAAACAGATTTTTAAAACTTCCTATTCCCTATCTTTTTGGTGTTCTGCACAGTGTCATCCAGAGTGAACTACTGGTATTCTACAGATATTTCTTTTTTTAATATCTTTATTTTATTTTTATGTGGTGCTGAGGATCGAACCCAGTGCCTCACGCATGGTAGGCGAGCGCTCTGCCTCTGAGCCACAACCCCAGCCCCGCTACAGATATTTCTTAAATTGGAGTAAACCATTTGTAAATAGTATAAGTTTGAGACTGAAATCTAGCAAAACTTCAAAAGAATAAAACAAAGAGGTAGTTCGTAATTTTAAAAAAAGGTAGTTTGTAATTACTCAAAAAAAATAAAGCAGTGTTTACCATTCTGGGAGCATTGAAAAAAAATTACCTGAAATACTAGTACAATTCCTTGTAATTCTGGTTTAATAGATGGATATATAACATATAAATATGTAACAGATATATAATAGATAGACTATGGAAGAGGGACTCCCAAGGGCAGTAAAGGCATAGACAGAAATAAAAGAAAAAGCATGCAAATTTATATTACATACCTTGTAATTTAGTATTCATGAAGTTTTTAATCACCTTGGAAATAGAAGTTACAGGAAAATAGGAATTTTTTAAAAAGAATTTTTGGCTGTAGGCCAGATGAGTGGCACACACCTATAATCCCAGCAGCTAGGGAGGCTGAGGTAGGGGGATTGCAAGTTCAAAGCCAGCCTCAGCAAAAGCAAAGGCACTAAGCAACTCAGAGAGACTCTATCTCTAAATAAAATCCAAAATAGGGCTGAGGATGTGGCTCAGTGATAGAGTGCCCCTGAGTTTAATCCCTGGTTAAACCTGCCCCCCCCAAAAAAAAAGAATTTTGGCTGTATATAAGAAAATGATCAATTATGAAGTAGAGGGTGAGTTTTATCTATTTTGAGATGAAAAAGTCATAACCAGGCTTAAGACTACATTCCTTTGGCTAGCTATTTCTTAAATTATGTCAGATTCAGCTCAGGGGTCATCTGTAGGAAACTGTTCCTGCACTAGATCAGAATCCTTGTGTTGTAGCATTGTGAACAGATCACTAACATAGCACTTGGAATATTTTAGGGAATACATCTTTTTAAATGTCTTTTCACCTTCCAGATTGAAGCTCCATGATCATGTATCATTTACTGTTGAATCACCAGTTCTTGACAAGAATTTGGTAATAGAACATTCTCAGGCAATGTTTAATTAGAGCCTAATTTTTTTTCTTTAAACTTTCCCCTTTATAGATTTTCCTATGTCTTTATGTTGTACTTGTTTCTTTCATTATAACATCTATAATACTTAAAAACGTTTTTTACATGTATGTCCTTCCTACTAAGAAATGTACTTCTTGAGGGAAACAACCTTATATTATTCATTTCCTTAATACTACCATCCAGTGCCTATCTTTCATTCATTGACTTCAACCATTTTTTGAGTAACCAGTCAGTATTCTACATTCTGAGAATGCCATGGTGAAAGAAACTCATCTTGTAATGGAAGAGGACAGATAAAAAGCCAATAAGTAGAGAAGACTATGATAATAATTATTAAAGACAAAGAAACATTGACATGTTAAAGTGATGGCTGAAAGTGAGGAATCATTACTTTGGATAGAATATTTAAGGGCAGAGTCAAGAAGTAAAAATACTAGGTTTGTATATGTCACTAAATTAAATCTATTTACTACACCTTCAGAATGGGTGCAGAACTTGGTGATCACTGAGTCAAGCCTTCTCATTTTATATTATAGAGAGAAAGTATGACTTGAAGGTGTTAGCAAATAATTTATCATTTTCTTGGAAGAGTGATTTAGAAACTTTTGGAATCCTTAGATCTCATTGGAATTCCCCTGAGATGTAAATAAGTCAATGGTACCTTTAAACCAAAGACTGGAAGGTGTGCTCATCACACCTATTTTCTGCCCTGCTGAAGAATTTTTAAGAGGGAAGAAAAGATCTTTAGGAGATGAAAGTCCAGCGGGCTACAGTGATAAAAATAGAGAAGGTATTTACTACAAGGAGACTTGTTGCAACTAAGTAAAGGAGCCAGGAATTACATGTTAGGTTTCGATTTTTACCCTGGTTTTTCTAAGATATCCATGACAGACATTTTGAATATACTGAAAAATCTGGAAATTTTTACCTATAAACCTGTACTCCAGGAATAGCCAGTGTTTATTCTCTTAATACAAATATTTATCTTTTTCTTCTTCTTCTTCCAAAATTGAGATTATATTACTTTTACATTTTTTAAATATTTGAAAAAATTAGAAAAATGAAAAGAAAAAAAGGACAACAGACACCCATGGATGTCCTCCTAAATGAGCATTTCCAGTGCGGGGGTGGTCTATGAGTGTTAAAGCTTTGACTTTTTTAAGGTATGAAACATTACAAAGTCTATAATTCATCCATAGAGTCAACTAACATCATGAATTTGGTGTATTTTAATACTTATATTTAATTGTAAAAAAAGTATTATTTTGTGTTTCTTTCAATGTTCATAAATTAGATCAGTATTAGCTGAAATTATTGAACTTAAATTTATGGAACTTAACTTTTTTAACTGAACATTATGTGTTTCAGCTCTATTCATGCTAATATATAGATTTATTTTACTCATAAGCCATAAATGTTAAGCTTGATGAAGTTTCACTAAACACACACACACACACACACACACACACACACACACACACATTTATTTATATCCAGCACCCCAAAAACTACCCTTGATGTCTGTGTTTGAACTCTGTGACTGACTTCTTTTGCCCAACATTATGTCTATTGAAATTTATCCACTTTGTCTTGCATGGCTATAATCCATTCTTTCCCATTTGTGTGGGACATTTTGTTTTCTTTAGTCAATTCAGTTTTTTAAATTTATCCATTCAATTACTGCTGAAATTTGGGAAGTTTCCAATTTGTGAGTTATCTCAAATAGTGCTGCTATAAACATGTTTTTGTGAAAATGTTTGTGCTCTTCAGTCAGGTATATGCTTAAGAGTTGAATTTCTGGATCATAGGATATGCATATATTTAGTTTTAATGATAGTGCCAGTTTCCCAAAGTATTGTACTAAATTAAATTGCTACCAGCAGCCAGTGAAAGTTCAATTTACTCTTTTTTTGTCAATTTTTGATGTATTCTGTCTTTTTCATTTTGGACATTATATTCTGTCTTTTTCAATTTTGACATCATAATATCACATAGTGGTTTAATTTGCTCCTCCTTGATAATCAACACAGTTTTCACATGTGTTTTGGCTACTTAAATATTCTCTTCTATGATACTCTTAAACATCCTTAAACTGTTTTGCTAATGAAGTCTAAAAATATTCATGGTCTCTATCAGTCTAGATAAGGAAAGACTTTAGCGATTTAAATTAATATCGTTCCCCCCACTTGGCAATCTATTTTCTTATCACAGTGAAGAAATGATAGTATTTAATTCATTGGGTTGTTGTGAGAATCAAGTTAATATATGTAAAGCACTTTGAACAGTCCCTGGTGTATCTAGTATTTACTATAGACATTTAAAGGAAAATATAGGAGAAAATATTTGTGACCTGTGTTAGGCAAAGAGTTCTTAAATAGGACCTGTAAGAATAATCCACAAAATAACAAAATTGTAAATTGGACATCTTCAAAATGAAAAATGTTTTGATTTTTAATGACACCATTGAGAGAATTGAAAAGGCAAGTCATAGCCTGGGAGAAAATGTTTCTAAATTATATATCTTACCAAGGACTTGTACCTAGAATATGTAAAGAATTCTCAAAACTCAGCAAAGATTTATATAGATGCATTACTGAAGAAGATATGTGAATGGCAAATAAGCACATTAAAAGATATTCAACATCATTATTTACTAAGGAAATGCAAATTGCAATCATAATGAAATATCTACACATCTATTAGAATGGCTAAAATGAAACTGGTAGTACCAAGTGGTGTGGTGGTAATACAGGGCAATTGGAATGGCTGGTGAGAAAGAAAGGTGGCACAACCCCTCTAGAAAGTAGTTTGGCAATTTCTTATAAAGTTTAACAAATACTTGCTGCATGAAAATATTGAAATAAAAACTTATGTTCAAACAAAGACCTATATGCAAGTATGTAATAATTTTATTCCTAACTCCTTGAACTGGAAACAACCCAAATGTCTCTCATCCAAGGAAAAAGCAAACTGTGGTACATTTATAAAATAAAATATTAGTCAGCAATACAAGGAAACAAACTATTGACATATATAACAACATGGATGAAATTTACATGTACTATGCTAAGTGAAAAGCAGACTCAAAAGGCTACATGCCTTATTATTCCATCTACATGAAATTCTGGAAAACACAAAATTATAAGGATAAACAATAATCAGTGGTTACTAGAATTTAGTGAGGGATCCCAGAGACAGAATTAAGAAATTTGGGAAGGAGAAGTAATGGAAGTGCTTTGTAGCTTGGTTTCAGTGTGATTAAACACTCTGTATTTGTCAAGAAGTGCACACACAAAATGTGTGTTTTACAATATGTAAATTAAAATGTTAACATAAAAAACTATGTGTTTTATTTCTGAGTACTGTTTATTTTGTAATCTCTTTTGAAACTCCTTTTGGGCTGGGGGTGTAGCTCACTGGTAGGGCTCTTGCCTGACATGTGCAAGGCCCTGGATTTGATTCCCAGCACCATAAAAAAGAACAAAGTTAGTGGAACTCCTGGCTTTTGTTTTTGCAGTACTGGGGATTGAATCCGGGGGTGCTCTACCACTGAATTACAGCCCTAGCCCATTTTTATCTATTCATTCATTCATTCATTTAAATATTTATATTTTAGTTATAGGTAGACACAATATCTATTTTATTTTTATGTGGTGCTGAGGATCAAACTCAGTGCCTCACGCATGGTAGGTAAGCGCTCTACCACTGAGGCACAACCCAGCCCTTATTTATTTTTTTTATATTGAAAGCAATTTATTGATTTTTTTACTCTAATTTGTTATATATGATAGCAGAATGCATTACAATTCATATTATACATACAGAACACAATTTTTCATATGTGGTTGTACACAAAGTAGAGTCACACCATTCGTGTCATCATACATGTGCTTAGGGTAATGATGTCCATCTCATTCCACTGTATTTCCTACCCCCGTGACCCCTCCCTTCCCTGCCCTCCCCTTTGCTCTATCTAGGGTTTGACTAATCCTCCTAGGCTCTGCCCCAACCCCATTATGAATCATCATCCTTGTATTAGAGAAAACATTCAGCATTTGGTTTTTTGGGATTGGCTGACTTCACTTAGCATTATATTCTCCAACTCCATCCATTTACCTGCAAATGCCATGATTTTATTCTCTTTTAATGCGGAATAGTACTCCATTGCGTATATATACCACATTTTCCTTATCCATTCATCAACTCATGGGCATCTAGGTTGGTTCCACAGTTCAGCTATTGTGAATTGTGCTGCTATAAACATTGATGTGGCTGTGTCCCTGAAGTGTGCTGTTTTTAAGTCCTGTGGGTATAGACGGAGGAGTGGGATAGCTGGGTCAAATGGTGGTTCCATTTTTTTTTTTTTTTTTTTGAGACAGGATATCACTAAATTGAGGCTGGCTGGCCTCAAACTTCAAATCTTCCTGCTTCAGCCATTGGAGTCATAAGGATTTTAGGTGTACATCACCATGCCTGGCATTCTTTTGGGTTTGGGAATTTTTTTTTTTTTTGAGAGAGACAGAGAAGGGAAGAAAGGAAAGGAGGGAGAGAGGGAAGAGAAAGAATCCTTTTGGTTTTATGTTATATACTCTTGAGCTTTTCCATGTCTCATAATTTTTTTATCATATTTTCATTTCTTTGTGTAATTGGATAAATTTCTCAGTACTATATTATATTTAATTTATTCTTTGTTTTCAAAGAAGGGTTTACTCCATTTTAAAGTCTTGAAATTTTCATTTCTAAGATTCCTCATTGGTCCTGTTTCAAATTGGACTTTTGTTGACGACTCAGAGCTCTCTTCTCTCAGAGATATTGGTCATATGGATTCATTCACTGTGCCAGAGGATAATTTGGACTAGGTCTTGACTTGTTTCTTTGGTTTTGGGGTTTTGCTTGTTTCTTGCAGATTGCAAACAGATCTCAGAGCCCAGCATGCTCATGGTGTTTTCATGTTGTTAATTCCTCAATGTAGACAGTTCTGAATCCAAAGAAAACCAAGGGTTGAGAGATACTATCATGAAACTGGAATTTGCTTGGGAAATAACACAAATATGGAAACAAAAGTCATGTCATATCCTTAGTGAAACTTGATTATATGTTCCCATAAAAAGATCTTCAATTAGTTTTATACTTCTTTTTAAAAAAATATTTATTTTTTAGTTGTAGATGAACACAATATCTTTATTTTATGTGGTGCTGAGGATCGAACCCAGGGTCTCACACATGCTAGGTGAGAGCTCTACCGCTGAGCCACAACCCCAGCCCAGTTTTATACTTCTTAACCCTCCTTCCCAAATCATCTATTCCTCAGTTAGATTCTATATTGCCTTCTGTGAAAGTTTCTGCAGTTTGTTTTATGCTTAGGTAGTGTGTTTCAGAACCTTTAATGAAGACTTAACCAAACTCGGGCTGGGGATGTGGCTCAAGCGGTAGCGCGCTCGCCTGGCATGTGTGTGGCCCGGGTTCGATCCTCAGCACCACATACAAACAAAGATGTTGTGTCCGCCGAGAACTAAAAAATAAATATTAAAAATTCTCTCATTCTCTCTTACTCACTCACTCTCTCTCTCCTCTCTCACTCTCTCTTTAAGAAAAAAAAAAAAGACTTAACCAAACTATCTATAAGTACCTACTTTATTTTTTCTTCTTTATTTAATTGGATTGAATCCAAGGTGCTTACCCACTGAGCAACATCCCTATCCCTTTTTATTTTTTGAGACAGAGTCTCAGTAAGTGGCTTAGGGCCTTGCTAAATTGCTGAGGCTAGCCTTGAACTTGCAATCCTCCAGCCTCCCGAGTCTCTGGGATTACAGATGTGCACCACCATTCTCAGTATTATTCCTTATTATTTTTAATATACCAGCATTAAGATGTTTCATAGCAGGGATTGTAGAAAAAACCCAAAACACTAGGATTAATTTGCTGCACAATCTTAGTTCAGTTAATTCTCTTACATGGGCCTCAATTTTGCCTTTGTAAAATTAAGGAGTAAAACTGTAAATCCTATATCATAAAATTTCTATATTGTAAAATTCCTAGATTATAAAATTTCACAATTACAAAATTTGTGATATGCTAGTATTTTCTATTGCTTTCATTTAGTTTTTGACCTAGATATTTTGCAGTTCCTTAAAGTGGAAATAAAATTTTTAAAGGTTTCTTAAATCTTAAAATCCAAGCAATTAAATACATTCTTAAAATCAGTAGTTTTGATTTTAAGAATGTATTTAATTGATTTAAAAAATAAAACAAATTCCTCATATTTATTCCTTTATTTTTTATTTGCCTCCTTATAGTGATTAATAATATGAATATATGTATTATATTGGGTATTGAATCCAGAGACACTTTATCCCTGAGCTACATTCCCAATCTTTTAAAAAATTCTTTAATTTTTATTAAAGTTTAAAAGCTACGGGCTGGCCTCAGACTTGTGATCCTCCTACCTCAGGCGCCAGAATCTATGAGATTACAGGCATTTACCACCACGCCCAGAGATAATACGAATCCTAGAATTCATTTAAATCTTCTTGTGTCAGAGGTCTATCAGTATTGATACCAAAGGAATAACAAAAATTTACAGATAGACTGGGAAGGGAGAAAACCAGAAAAAGAAGGAGGAGGAGGAGGAGGAGGAGGAGGAGGTGACAGCTGTACAAAAACAAATCTAGGTTTCAAATCCTGGCAGGGTCAAAGTAATGTGCCCTGGGACCTAATCTGCAGGGGGCTCTATGCCATTTTCTAACTTGGAGTTTTCAAGTTATTAGAATAACACAGGACGAATATTCAGGTCTCCCAATGTCCCAGAATCTTCACACTATACTATGTTATTTATTTGGAATATCATATAATTTAAATTTACCTAGAGAATGAAGATACATACATGAAATAATATTTTATAATTTTTTTGTATAGGTTTTTATAACCACTTAACCTATTTTCTGGCTGCTGGTGCTGTTAGTTTGGGAATTGGTTTCTTTGCTTTGGCATCTGCTTTGTGGTTCCTAATTTGCAAACGAAGGTAAGTTTTATTAGAATAGTTTTTCTTTTAAAAATTCAAAGGGCTTTTTCAAATAGCATTAAACTTAAGTAACTATAATAGTCTTGATTTTGTAATCTTGGATTTGGTTGTAGAACCTTTGTTGGGGAGGGAAGGCTTTATATGTTTTAAATAGCCCAGGGGCTGTAGCTGTAGCTCAGTGGTAGAGCAATTGCCTAGCAAATGTGAAGCACTGGGTTTGGTCCTCAGCACCATATAAAAATAAATAAATAAAAGGTATTGTTCCCACTACCAATAAAAATATATACATACATATATTTATTTAAGTAGCCCAAAGAACTAGAGTAAGATAGCAACCCTTATGCATGAAAATTTTGAAGAATAATAAATCCTATTTTATTTTCAAGAAATCATGAGACTGATTGTAATATAAAGCTAAAAATTTTTAAAATTTCAACTTCAATTTGAGATTAAAAACATTGCTGAGAGGGAAATAAACTCTTTCTTTAGGAGACAGCTAAGAAAAGAACTGACAGAATGCTCTGGTATGGTCCAGAAGTAGTAGTGTCTTGCCAGAAAAAGAAAAAAAAATAAATATTATTTGAAACCTCCTTCCTTTCATTCTAAAATCTGGTGCTTCTAATTATTCAATCACATCAGTATTTGCATTGTCTGATGTTTAAAAATGTAAATTGCAACAAGATTTTCCCACATACTACTCTTCTAATATTACCTGTCTCAGCAAATGACTAAGTGGTACCCCTCCACATGTACAAATCAGAAACCAAGAAATTATTGACTTATTCTTTCTTGCAATATTTATTGGCTATCTGCCATTGTTCTAGGAGTTAAGGTTACAACTGTGCACAAGTCAAAGTTTCTGTCAAATAGACTTAACAGTACCACTGCAGGAGACAGATAATGAACAAATAAATAAAGTGTCAGGGGATGCCTCACATGTGTCCAACTACAACTAAAAGAATACTTTAAAAAAGAATTTAAAGTTGAGGTATAATTAACATACAATGGAGCATACAGGTTTTAAATGCACAGTGATAAATTTCAATAAATATTTATGTAACCACCCCAGTCAAAATATGAAAATCTTTAATGTTGAGAGCCACAGCCAAGGGGCCCCAGCAAACTTCCAGCTGCCAGCAAACTTTCAGACTGCCAGCTGATGATTGGCTCACAGCGGCCCAGCAACATCTAGCTGATTGGCTCCTCTGCGGTGATGCTCATTGGGGGACTTCTTTGGCTCCGCCCACGCGACCCAGCCAATCGGCCTCAAGAGCAGGAGGATTGGGGGAGGTGGTGAAGCTTGTGTTGGTGTGAGAGGCTTGTGCGAAGCCGGTGGTGGCAGTTGGGCTCTGAAGGTTTTCCTGAGGAGCTGTTTTGTTTGGCGTGTGTGGTTCAAAAAATAAAGTTTGTTTCTTTTGACAAGTGGCCCCTGAATTGTGCCCAGCCAGACTGCGGCACTTTAACACCTGAAAAGTTCCACCATGTTCTTTTCCAGGCATTAATTCCTATGTCCTACCTCAGAGGCAACCATTATTCTGCTTTCTATTGTCATAGTTTAATTTTGCCTATTCTTGAACTTAAGCAGAATCATATGGACTTCCTTATGTCTGCTTTTTTCACTCACCATAATATTTTTTAGATTATAATTGTTACATTTATCAAGTCTGTTGTTTTTATTTTTTTATTTTTAAAATATTTTTTAGTTGTCAATGGACCTTTGTTTTATTTGTTTATATGCAGTGCTGAGAAACAAACCCAGTACCTCACACATGCTAGGCAAGCGCTCTCCCACTGAACCACAACCCCAGTCCCCACAGTCTGTTGTTTTTAATAATAAGTAGTATACCATTGTATGAACAAATATACTTTTAAAAAAAATTCTTCTATTAGTGGATATTGGAGTTGTTTCCAAGTTTTAGCTTTCAGGGATGGTTGCCTTGGACATTCTTATATAAATTTTTTGTACACATATTTTCAATTATCTTAGATAAATACCTAAGAGTATAATTGTTAGATCATATGATTAAGTTTATAAGAAACTGCTGAATAGTTTCCAAAGCGAATGTGGTACTCCCAACATCAATGTATAAGAGTTCTGGTTTATATTTTTTTAAAGATGTTTCTTATTTCTCTGTGAAGCCTGAATCTTAAGAAAGCAAGAATGAAAGCAGATAGACAACCTAGGAGGCTATTTAGTCCATGTGAGAGGTGATGGTGTCTTGAACTAATATTAACATAAAGGAGATGAAAAAGAAGGGGCTGGATTTGGAATGTGTTTTGCAGGTAGAATCAGGACATGTTGATAGATTAAATGAAGTAAGGAAAGATAAGTGAAATGAAAGAATTAATGCTGATGTGTAAGTTTTTGTGGTGAGCAACTGAGTAATTGGTTGTCCCATTTTCTTTGATGAGGAAATTATCATAATTTGGGGAGTGGTTATAAAGTAGGAGTTCAGTTTTGGATACAAGCTTGAAAGCCTATAGAAAAGTGTATTAGACATCAAAGTGGAAATGTCACCTAGGCAGTTGAATATACACATAAACTTCAGGAAAGAAGACAGGGTTGAAGATTTGATACACAGAGAGTATCTAAAGGCTAGAACCTGATGAAAATAACAGGGAGTGATTGTCAAAAGAGAAAGAGAACTGGTACTATGCACTTCGTGCTACCATGATGAAATCTAGCATAAGAGTAGAAAGAATCAACAACATTTGAGGGGGAAAAAAGGGGGAAAAAAGTCAAAATTAAAAACTGTTACAAGGAGGTGTCAGCCAGTTATATTGAAGGTGCTTAAGTTGAGAAAGATGAGGAGAAATAAATGATTTTCAAATTTGGCAATATGGAGGTCATTGGTCACTTTGATGAAGTGTTGGTGGAGAGATGGGTTCAGAAATTCTCCTTTGAGGAGAAAACAAGAGGTGAGAAAATTGAGATATAGACAGCTCTTTCAAGAAGTTATTTTTGTGAGGAGAAGTTGATGAATGGTTAGTAGCTGGAGGAAAATGTGAAGCCAAAAATTGTTTTTCTTCTAAAAAGCTCCTGCTCTCTGCCCCATCCACACTAAATCTATCACCAAGTTTTATTTTACCTCAAAAAATTGCTCACACCTATTCATTTCTCTCCATTACGCCCAACCATTATTCACCCAATTTATCATTATCTCCCATATAGACTATATAAACCTCTATAATAGAGGTTAGAACCAACCTCATACCTTCAATATTATCTTCATTCAATCTCTACACTTCAGCCAGAATTTTTCCAAATACAAATCTGATCAAGTCACAGTATCCTCCTTCTCTAGCCCCATTATATTTTAAAGGACTTCCTATTGCTTTTAAGATAACAATAAATCATGACTTTTAAGACCCTACATGCTCTGGCTACCCATAGTCTCCAGATTCACATCCTACTTTCCCTCCTGCTTTATGTGTTTTTCTAAATCTGGCTGCTAGATCATGGTACCTGATGTTTTCTCTGTCTAGAATATTCTTACTTTCACATCTTCCCTCTTCCACCAAACTCTACCTATTACTACTATTATTTCTTCAGATGCCCTTGTTCAATCCTCCCCTCCTCAGGAAAGCCTTTCTCAACCACTCTATCCAGGATAATTCCCTTTGTTATATCACACAGCACCAGGTAGCTTTCCTCAATAGCACTTTCCACAGTTGTAATTTTTCATTTCCTTGTGATCATTTGTCTGTCTCCCTTACTACTATTTAAGTTCCATAAGAGCAATGACAATTCTATGAGGGTAGTGATTGTGGCTTTTTTTCCCCCTTACCACTAACACCCAGCACATATGACATATAATAAGTACTCAAATATTTGTTAAGTGAATTGAATTAAATAATGAATGAATCCTAATTGTTAATACCTCCTTAAGTAACATAATATGATCTCTTGAATTAATTTGGAATTTTTCTAGTATCTCTGAAAGAAGAAATGGTAATCAGCATTATTATTATTTGGGGAGGGCAACAATTTAGGAACTTCTATCAATACATTATCATTCCCCATCTGTAGGTTACATTAAGGTTTATTCATGTGTTGTGCACTCTGTGGATTTGCACAAATGTATAATGACATTCACACCCTTAGAGTATCACAGAGCATTTTCTTTGCTCTAAGAACCCTCTGTGCTTCATCTATTCCCTTCCTCCCTCCAGCAACCACTGATTTTTTTTTTTACTGTCTCTACACAGTTTTGCCTTTTCCAGAATGTCATGCAGTATGTAGCCTTTTCAGAGTTGCCTCTTTTGTTCTAAAATGTGCATTTAAGTTTCCATGTCCTTTCATGACTTAACGGTTCTTTTCTTTTTAGCTCTGAATATTATTCCATTTTCTGGAAGAATTATTTCTTAAATCCTTAAGTTTATAATAACTGTTTGAAACCACATTCCTTTGTACTTAACTATCTGCCTTTGATCAGCTGAGTTTTTACTTGCCACTTTATTATTTTTAATCCTTCCTCATTTGCTTGCGGTTGCATGGATAATAAAAGATCACAGGTACTCTTCCTTTGTAAGTCATTAATTTCAATTCAGTTTCCTTCTTACTTTTTTCCAGAGATATTATTAAATACCAAAAGTGACCAATGAAATTCATTTAATTTTCTTTGCTATGAAAGACAAATTTATAAAAAAGGCTAATTAACATTAAAGTCAACTGGTTATCTCACAACCAGAAAAAAAGTGACTCCTGGTTAATACTCAAACTAGAAATATTGACCCTTTATAATTAGCTTAATTTATATTCTATGAATAAAATAGATATAATAAAATCTAACATGTTAGAAGAAAGTATATAAATTGATGTGTGTTTTTAAAAATAAATATGCTGTAATATGTTTATTCTGATATTTAAACCCTTAGTATAAATATTAGAAATAATTATTTAATTGGTTTACAACCTATTTCATGTTTAATAATATTCTCTATAAAATATCTTTCAGAGAAATATTTCAAAATTCCAAATTTAAAGCAACTTGTGAGAGATTCAGGCAAAAACCATCAAAGGCAAAGATGAAATCTCATTCTCAATGTGTTTTTATTTCTCGAAATTTTCATACTGGAAGATTCCAATTACAGGTATGGTGTAATATTTTATACCAATCTTTCCAAAAATTTTGGTATTGTGTCATTAGCATTATTGTCTTTAAATTTGAAGGATTGGATAGCCACTGTTTTTTTAATGTTTATTTTTTAGTTTTTTTTAGGTGGACACAATATCTCTATTTTATTTTTATGTGGTGCTGAGGATCGAACCCAGTGCCTCATGCATGCCAGGCGAACACGCTACCACTTCAGCCACATCCTGAGCCCCACACTGTTGTTTTTTAATTTGAGGGACAATAGTATGAAGCCAAGTTTAAATTACCCAAGCTAGTTAGAGTTTATACTATAGGAAAACTGAAAACTTAAATGAAAATATATTCCATCTAAAGTTGCTTTTCTGTGCTTTTAGCCCAAGAACCTGCCTTCCCTATATTGGAATTGTTATAGGGCTAAAAATCATGGCATATGAAAAACTGAAAACAAAATTATCAGGCCAGTCAGAGGAAAAGAAATGAAGAGTTACTCGAATACCCACATAACCCAATCAAACCAATTGAAATTGAATTCAGTTTGCCAAAGAGCTGTTAGCCTTTTATTATATCCCAACCCTTGGGCCCCTCTATTGGGGATGATAAGTATCCTTCAAGGGGCTTGTTTAGTACAAGTGAGAAAGGCAAACCATAATTTACTTTGTGCTATATGAGAAGTGTCAAAACAATGTTATGTGGACAAAGGTAAAAAAAGCAGAGACTAGTAGAAATTTGAAACTGTGATACAGCTAAACAAAACAAATATATCAGTGGTCATAGAGCATTAATAGATAGTGACAAACTGATAGGATGCCAAAGTTTCACTCTGCATCTAGAGTACTGAAGTCAATCGCTTCTCGGCCTTTTGGCTAAGATCAAGTGTAGAGTACTGAAGTCAAGTTGAACTCAGTGTTGGTTCATTTAATAAACATTTTAGTGCCTTTTATGTGGCATTGCTAATTTTGCCATCGAGCCTATTTGTAAACAAATAAGATATGAGCCTAGCCTTAGAGAGAAGAAAACCATACAAACTAATAATTACAACACTGTGATAAGAACTCACAAAGTTTTAAGAGTGCAAACAAGGAAGTCTGAATTGAGGAGGGCTTCAATAGAAGATCTTTTGAACTGGGTTTTGAGAAATGAATGAAAGTTTGCCAGGAGGAAAGGGAACAAAGGAAATATTTTGTTCAAAAGTAAACGTTACCTTTCGAAACCTAGGGTTCATAGAAGGGAGAGGTAGGAAACAACTTTGGAGTTAAGATTTAATGGAACTCCTAAGAATTTTGGATTTTGCTCCTTTGTCTATACAAATCCACGGAAAGGGATTACAGGATCATGGTCAAGAGCATATATTGTAAAGCCAGATTCCACATATTTAAAACCAGGCTCTACAACTACTTTGTAATCTTAGGGAAGTTACTTAACTTCTCTGTGTCTGTTTGCCTATGTTTCTGAAAAGTGAGAATAATTTCCCCTCCACTGAGTTGTTGTGGGAGTAAATGAATTAGTATGTGAAAAGCATTCAGAAAAGTGAGCACCATGGAAGTACATTATTACTATTACGGCAGGGTTTCTCCCCGCCCAAGAGGACAATTTATTATTTTTATGTACAGAAACCCAACAGTGTACATTTATCCCACTTTAGTGGCAAGTTCTTTATTTAGCCTTTGCCTTTTCCAGCTTGGCAATGACAACCACGGGTTTTGGACCCAGGATGTTGCCTCCCCATATGGCTATGGACCTCATATCTGTCAATGTAGTTGGTTCTAATAGCTTTCACCAGCTTAGCCAGAGTTCCTTTGTCTTCCAAGTTAACCTGTGTGAACGCACAGTGATGCATGTCTTCCTGTGAACCAGACGTCCCAGCCTGACCTTCCCTTTGATGATGCAGTAAGGAACTCCCACCTTGGGACACTAATTTTGCCAAGCAGGAAGGGCAGGAAGACAACTAGCTCCATGGGATCCACGACATGTGCAATCACCACCAGCTGACCCCTTGCTCCAAGGACCAGCGGTCTCTTTGTAGGGACATCCCCTTTGCCAGCAGCTTTCTTCTCAGCCCAAGCCAACAGCTTCTGCTTCTTGCCCTGCTTCATCTCTGGTCTGTACTTGTGGGCACGCTTAAGCTGCTGGGTGACTGTTAATAACCCCTTGCCGCTGCAGCTGGATGTAGCGGGGCCATTTTACAAAGCGGGTAAGGTCCCTTTTGGGCTGGATGTCCTGTCCTATGCCAAAGTTCTTCAGCTTCTTCTCCAACAGTGGGTTCACCACCTTCTTGGCTTTCTGCTTTTTGACCAGGGTGGAGGCCTGGGCCACGTTTTCCCCCTTGGCCTTCTTCCTTTTGGCATCTTGGGCGGCTGGAGGAGAAAGAAAAGAGAAAGAATTGTCTGCTGCAAGATATTAAGCAGATGAATATAAAGATCAAATTAATTCAGAAGGTTATTTGCTCTGACTTTCAAATGAAGGAGTTTGAAGTAAAGATTGCATTGCAGAGGAAAATATTGTTTCTATGTGTCTATTTGATATTTATTTAATTTATTGAGCATTTTGCTAGGCATTTGGCTGGGTACTAGTGATATAATGATGCCATCATATTTAATGGTGGAATCACCACCAAATAGAAAATTACAAAACTGTCAGAAGTGAAATTTTAAGTAGTTTATTATTCATTCAACAAATATGTGAAAAGCAGGGGGCGTTGTTTTAGGCAACCGGGAATTTGGTGATAAACAAGTGAGAATATTCCCTGCTTTTACAAAGTTCATGGTGTAGTGGGAGAGAGAATGTACAAGTAGACATAAAATTTTCAGGAATATTTTTAAAAATATTTTCAATTGATAAATATTTTTATCATTTATGATATACAACATTTGTTTTGAGATTGTATATACACTGTACAATAGCTACATTAAATTAATAAATATCTGTGTTACCTCACTTATTTTTTTTATTTTTGGTGAGAACACTTAAATCTACTCTCAACAGTTTTCAAGAATATAATACATTGTTGGTAACATAGTCACCATGTAGTACAATAGATCTCATGGACTTATTCCTCCTTTTTAACTGAACTTCTCTGTCCTTTCATCCACATCCCTACAAGCCTCCCACCACTCCCCGGGCCCCTGGTAAATACCATTCTACTCTCTTATTCATGAGTTTGATATTTTTAGATCCTGTGTATGAGTGAGGTCATGTGGTATTTGTCTTTTTGTCCCTAGTTTATTTCACTTAGTTTAATATCTTCCAGGTTCATCCATGTTGTCACAAATGACAGGGTTTTCTTCTTCTTTTAAGGCTTTTGGTCAGAATTCTTAACATCCAATGATAGGAACCCCATTAAAATTATAATAAGAAAGTTTTAATAGAACAAAAATATGTGAAAAATAATAACAGAACTATAATAGAACAAAAAAAAAAGAAAGAAACAAAAAGAAATGCTGACCTCAGCCATAAAGCACTTTCAGTATAAAAAGCCTCTTTCATTGAGTCTCTCTTTTTTTCTTGTCTCAATTTCTGCCTCTATATTAAGCTCAACTCCTACTAGAGATAGATTGTTCTATCCATCCTCTGGCAGGAGGATGAAAAGTATAGCAAAAATATGGCTTCATATAATAAAGATCTAGAGCCTGATTATTTATTTATTTATTTGTTCTAATTAGGTATATATGAATATGACAACAGAATGCATTTTAATTCATTGTAAACAATTACAGCACAACTTTTCACTTCTCTGATTGTAGATGATGTAGAGTTTAACCATATGTGCAGTCATACATGTGTCTAAGGTAATGGTGTCTATCTCATTCTACCATCTTTCCTGCCTCTCTCCTCCCTCCCCTTTGCCCAATGAAAGTTCCTCCATCCCCCCCCCACCCCATTGTGGATCAGCATCCAATTATCAGAAAGAATATTCAGTTTTTGGCTTTTTGGGGATTGACTTACCTCATTTAGCATGATATTCTACAACTCCATCCATTTACCTGCAAATGCCATAATTTTATTCTCTCAATGCTGAGTAATATTCCATTGTGTATATCTACCACAGTTTCTTTATCCATTCATCTATTGAAGGGCACCTAGGTTGGTTCCACAGTTTAACTATTGTGAATTGAGCTGCTATAAACATTGATGTGTAGAGCCTGATTTTTTAAAAAAGCTTTTATTGTGAAGTAATACACACCTACAGAAGAGTATGCACACACATAATTTAAAATAGATTTTTTAAAAGATAGGGTCTCATTATATTACCCAGGCTAGCCTTAAACTTCAGGGAACAACATATCCTTCTGTCCCAGTCTTCCAAGAAGCTGGAACTATAGGTGCACACTATCACACCTAGCTTATAAATGAGATTTCTAATACATGTTACCCAGAATAAGAAATAGAACATTACCAGCTCCTTTGAGGTATCCTGAATCTCAAATCTCTCACAAGTTATTTCTTATTTCTCCAGTGAAAGATCTTCTAGTCTGTAAATGCACTTAACCATTTTCTTGTTTTCCTTTATAGTTTTACTATTAATGTTATGGATTCCTGAACAATATGTTACCAAATTTTATACTTTTTGGGTTCCATATCTAATGTTCCCTTTATGTCTAGTATTACATTTATGAGATTCATCAAACTTGATGCACATAGTCACAGTTCATTATTTTTACTATTTGTTATTCTGTTGTATGAATATATCAAGTTGTATGTGGTAGATATTTGGGTTATTTTCAATTGTTTCTCCAGGAACTTTTCTATAGAAACTATGTTGAAAACTAGAATTGCACCAGGCATGGAGGTACATACCTGTAATCCCAGCAGCCTGGGAGGCTGAGGCAGGAAGATCACAAGTTCAAAGCCAGTCTCTGCAATTTAGCAAGGTTCTAAACAACTTAGCAAGACCCTGTCTCAAAATAAAAAAATTGAAAATAGGAGGCTGAGGTTGTGGCTCAGTAGTAGAGTACTAGCCTACCATGTGTGAGGCACTGGGTCCTATTGTCAGCATCGCATATAAATAAATGAATAAAATATAGGTCCATCAACATTTTAAAAAATTTTAAAATAAAAAAGAAATAAAAAGGGCTGGGGATGTGGGTCAGTGGTTTAGTGCACCTGGGTTCAATCCCCAGTACAATTTTTTAAAAATTGTTTTTAAACTAGAATTGCTGAGTCATGGATTATTTGCATGTTCAACATTATTTTATAATTCTTTATTTTTAAAAGTAGTTTTATTAGTATACATGTAAAAGATCATAAATTGCTTTATATATTCAACAAATATTAATATTTAAGGCTTGTAATTTTTTGACAATCTAATGAATTTGTAATACTATCTCACTATAGCACTTTGTTTTAGTTTTTTAACATGTGTTGTTGTTGTAGTTGTTCTTTTGGAGACAGGATCTTGCTATATTGTCCAGGCTAGTCTCAAACACCTGGGCTCAAGTGATTCTCTTGCCATTGCACCCATCTTAGTTTTGTTTTTTTTTCTTTAAGTATATATTATTATTATTGTTATCATCATCATCATCATTATCATTAGCTATTTTAGGTCCACAGCAAAACTGAGCAGAAAGTAAGTACATAGTCCATATACCCCTTGACCCCACACATGCACAGCCTCTCTGTCAATACCCTGCACCCAAGGTATATTCATTACAACTTGTAAACCCACATTGACATCATAATCTAAAATTCATAGTTTACATTTAAGGTTCACTTTGAGTATTATGTAGTCTGTCCGTTTAACAAATGTGTAATGATATGTATCAGCCATTATGTTATTATACAGAATAGTTTTACTAACCTAAAAAACTTTTGTGCCCCTCTAATTTATTTCTTCCCTTTTTACCCTCACAGCCACTGATTGCTATATTGTTCCCATAGTCTTTGCCTTTTCTAGAATGTCATATAATTGGAATCATATACTATGTGGTCTTTTCAGATTGGCTTCTTTCACTTGGGAATGGCTTTAAGCTTCTTTCTTTCTTATCTTTTCATGGCTTGTTAGCTCATTTTTTTCCAGCACTGCATAATATTCCATTATTTGGATATACCACAATTTATCCATTCACTTATAGAAAGACATCTTGGTTGCTTTAAAGTTTGGGATAATTATGAATTAAGCTGCTATGAACATCTATGTGTAGGTTTTTGGGTAGACATAATTTTTCAACCCATTTGGGAAAGTACCAAAGAACATGATTGCTGAATCATATTGCAAATGTGTATAGTTTTGTAAAAACTGCCAAACCATCTTTCAAGGTGGCTGTATCAGTTTGCATTCCCACCAGTAATGCATGAGAGCTATTGTTGCTGCACCTCCTTGCCAGCAATTAGTGTCATCAATATTTTGGATATTCCTGATTCTAAAAGATGTCTAGTGGTATCTCATTTTAAGTTACAATTCCCTGATAAACATTTTTGTGTGCTTATTTGTCAATTGTATATTTTCTTTAATGAGGTGTCTGTTCAGGTCTTTTGCTTATTTTTTAATCAGGTTACTCATTTTCTTATTGAAATCTAGAAAGTTCTTTGTATATTTTGGATAACAGTCCTTTATCCGATAATGCTTTTTGCAAATATTTTTCCCCAGTCTGTGGCTTTTCTCATTCACTTTATTGTTATCTCACTATAGTTTTAATTTGTATTTTTTCTGCTAAAAAAATGAGGCAATTGTCTTTTCTAAAGTTCACTGGATACAATTATTTCCTCTTATATAAAATGCCAGCTATCTTTTTACTTTTTTCCTAATAGGTTTTTTTGTCTTTTTATAACACTTTGAAAGGATCATTCATTCTAGAAACTAAACCTTTTCCAGTTATGGTAATTTTAATATCTTCATCCATTTTGTAGTTTTTCTTTGCATTATTTTTATGATGTGTTTTTTTTAATTAATAAAATTATACTAAGTCTACTTTGTGCTCTATAAATGGATGACATGTTTTTACAACGTGGTTTACTGAATATTTGAAGCCCACATTTGAGATCTACTACTCAAAAAGAAAGATTCCTTTCAAAATATTACTGCTCCTTGACCATGTACCTGGTCACCCAAGAGCTTGGAGATTAATGTTTTCATGCCTAATACAACATCTGTTCTGCAGCCCATGAATGAAGGAGTAAGTTCACCTTTTAAGTCTTATTATTTAATAAATATATTTCATAAGGCTATAGCTGCTATAAATAGCAATTCCTCTGGGAGATCTGGGCAAAGAAAATAGAAAACCTTCTGGAAAGGGATCACCATTCAAAATGCCATTTAGAACATTCCTGATGCAGGGAAGGAGCTCAAAATATTAGCATGAAGAAGGGGGGAACGAGTTGATTCCAACTCTCATAGATGACTTTGAGGGGCTCAAGACTTCAATGGAGAAACTAACTATGTAATAGAAATAGCAAGAGAACTAGAATTAGAAGTAGAGCCTAAAAAAGAGCCCGGCCCCTCCCCCCTCTTGCTTTCTTATTGATACATATGACCCTTCTGCGCATAGCTGATTTCCTTTTCACTTCTCCACCATGTTGGGACACAGCCATATTGTGGCACCATGCTGTTTGAACTTTATAGTCATCAGAATCATGAGCCAAATAAAGTTCTCTACTATATAAAGTACCCAGGCTCAGTTATTTTTTTTTTTATTGGTTGTTCACAAAATTACAAAGCTCTTGACAAATCATATTTCATACATTAGAATCAAGTGGGTTATGAACTCCCATTTTTACCCCAAATACAGATTGCAGAATCACATCGGTTACACATCACATTTTTACATACTGCCATATTAGTGACTGTTGTATTCTGCTACCTTTCCTATCCTCTACTATCCCCCCTCCCCTCCCCTCCCATCTTCTCTCTCTACCCCATCTACTATAATTCATTTTCCTCCATAACCTCTTATATGCAATTTTGTATAACAATGAGGTCTCCCTCCATTTCCATGTGATTTCCCTTTTTTTCTCCCTTTCCCTCCCACCTCATGTCTCTGTTTAATGTTAATCTTTTCTTCCTACTCTTCCTCCCTGTTCTGTTCTTAGTTGGTCTCATTATATCAAAGAAGACATTTGGTATTTGTTTTTTAGGGATTGGCTAGCTTCACTAAGCATAATCTGCTCTAGTGCCATCCATTTCCCTGCAAATTCTGTGATTTTGTCATTTTTTAGTGCTGCGTAATAGTCCATGGTGTATAAATGCCACATTTTTTTTATCCATTCATCTATTGAAGGGCATCTGGGTTGATTCCACAGTCTAGCAATTGTGAATTGTGCTGCTATGAACATTGATGTGGCAGTATCCCTGTAGTGTGCTCTTTTAAGGTCTTCAGGAAATAGTCTGAGAAGGGCAATAGCTGGGTCAAATGGTGGTTCCATTCCCAGCTTTCCCAGGAATCTCCATACTGCTTTCCAAATTGGCCGCACCCGTTTGCAGTCCCACCAGCAGTGTACAAGAGTACCCTTTTCCCCACATCCTCGCCAGCACTCATTGTTGTTTGACTTCATCATGGCTGCCAATCTTACTGGGGTGAGGTGGTATCTTAGGGTGGT
Source organism: Spermophilus citellus (assembly GCF_964194105.1). Classification (NCBI taxonomy): domain Eukaryota; kingdom Metazoa; phylum Chordata; class Mammalia; order Rodentia; family Sciuridae; genus Spermophilus; species Spermophilus citellus. The sequence goes on along the minus strand of NC_138191.1, from coordinate 99,553,080 downwards.
TTTGATTTGCATTTCCTTGACTGCTAGAGATGGTGAGCATTTTTTCATGTACTTGTTGATTGATTGTATGTCCTCCTCTGTGAAGTGTTTGTCATGTCCTTGGCCCATTTGTTGATTGGGTTATTTGTTGTCTTATTGTCTAATTTTTTGAGTTCTTTGTATACTCTGGATATTAGGGCTCTATCTGAAGTGTGAGGAGTAAAAATTTGTTCCCAGGATGTAGGCTCCCTATTTACCTCTCTTATTGTTTCTCTTGCTGAGAAAAAACTTTTCAGTTTAAGAAAGTCCCATTTGTTGATTCTTGTTATTAACTCTTGTGCTATGGGTGTCCTATTAAGGAATTTGGAGCCCGTCCCCACAATCTGTAGATCGGAGCCAACTTTTTCTTCTATCAGACGGAGAGTCTCTGATTTGATATCTAGCTCCTTGATCCACTTTGAGTTGACTTTTGTGCATGGCGAGAGGAGGGGATTCAGTTTCATTTTGTTGCATATGGATTTCCAGTTTTCCCAACACCATTTGTTGAAGATGCTATCCTTTCTCCATTGCATGTTTTTAGCTCCTTTATCAAATATAAGATAGTTGTAGCTTTGTGGATTAGTCTCTGTGTCCTCTATTCTGTACCATTGGTCCACCCGCCTGTTCTGGTAGCAGTACCATGCTGTTTTTATTACTATTGCTCTGTAATATAGTTTGAAATCTGGTATCGCTATACCACCTGATTCACACTTCCTGCTTAGAATTGTTTTTGCTATTCTGGGTCTTTTATTTTTCCATATGAATTTCACGATTGCTTTATCTATTTCTACAAGAAATGCCATTGGGATTTTGATTGGCATTGCATTAAACCTATAGAGAACTTTTGGTAATATCGCCATTTTGATGATGTTAGTTCTGCCTATCCATGAACAAGGTATATTTTTCCATCTTCTAAGATCCTCTTCTATTTCTTTCTTTAGGGTTCTGTAGTTTTCATTGTATAGGTCTTTCACCTCTTTTGTTAGGTTGATTCCCAAGTATTTTATTTTTTTTTTAGGATATTGTGAATGAGTGTTTTTCCTCATTTCCGTTTCAGAAGTTTTGTCGGTGATATACAGAAATGCCTTTGATTTATGTGTGTTGATTTTATATCCTGCCACTTTGCTGAATTCATTTATTAGTTCTAGTAGTTTTTTTGTAGACCCTTTTGGGTCTTCTAGGTATAGAATCATGTCATCCGCAAATAGTGATAATTTAAGTTCTTCTTTTCCTATTTTTATGCCTTTAATTTCTTTCGTCTGTCTAATTGCTCTGGCCAGTGTCTCGAGAACTATATTGAATAGAAGAGGTGATAGGGGGCATCCCTGTCTTGTTCCAGATTTTAGAGGGAATGCCTTCAATTTTTCTCCATTCAGAATGATGCTAGCCTGAGGCTTAGCATAGATAGCTTTTACAATGTCAAGGTAAGTTCCTGTTATCCCTAGTTTTTCTAATGTTTTGAACATAAAGGGATGCTGTACTTTGTCAAATGCTTTTTCTGCGTCTATCGAGATGATCATATGGTTCTTGTCTTTAAGTCTATTGATGTGGTGAATAACATTTATTGATTTCCGTATATTGAACCATCCTTGCATTCCAGGGATGAATCCTACTTGATCATGGTGCACAATTTTTTTGATGTGCCTTTGTATCCGATTCACCAGAATTTTATTGAGGATTTTTGCATCTAGGTTCATTAGAGATATTGGTCTGTAGTTTTCTTTCTTTGAGGTGTCTTTGTCTGGTTTCGGAATCAGGGTGATGTTGGCCTCATAGAATGAATTTGGAAGAGCTCCCTCTTTTTCTATTTCCTGAAATAACTTGAAAAGTATTGGTATTAATTCTTCTTTAAAGGTTTTGTAGAACTCCGCTGTATACCCATCCGGTCCTGGGCTTTTCTTGGTTGGAAGTCTTTTGATTGCTTCTTCTATTTCATCTATTGATATTGGTCTGTTTAAGTTGTGAGTTTCCTCCTGACTCAGTCTGGGCAAATCATATGACTTAAGGAATTTATCGATGTCTTCACTATCTTCTATTTTATTGGAATATAGGTTTTCAAAATAATTTCTAATTGTTTTCTGTATTTCTGAAGCATCTGTTGTAATATTGCCTTTTTCATCCCGTATGTTAGTAATTTGAGTTCTCTCTCTTCTTCTCTTCGTTAGTATGGCTAGGGGTCTGTCGATCTTATTTATTTTTTCCAAAGAACCAACTTTTTGTTTTGTTAATTTTTTCAATAGTTTCTTTTGTTTCAATTTCATTGATTTCTGCTCTGATTTTAATTAATTCTTGCCTTCTGCTACATTTGCTGTTGTTTTGCTCTTCCTTTCTAGGGCTTTGAGATGAAGTGTGAGCTCATTTATTTGTTGGTTTTTCCTTTTTTTTTTGAGGAATGACCTCCAGGCGATGAATTTCCCTCTTAAAACTGCTTTCATTGAGTCCCATAGATTCCGATATGTTGTGTCTGTATTTTCATTTATCTATAAGAATTTTTTGATTTCCTCCTTTATGTCTTCTGTAACCCATTGATCATTCAGTAACATATTGTTCATTGTCCATGTGATGTAGGATTTTTCCTTCCTTCTTTTATCATTGATTTCCAGTTTCATTCCATTATGATCTGATAAAGTGCATGGTATTATCTCAACCCGTTTATATTTACTGAGGGTTGCCCTATGGCATAATATATGATCTATTTTTGAGAAGGTTCCATGTGCTGCTGAGAAAAAAGTATACCCACTTGATGATGGTTGATATATTCTATATATGTCAGTTAAGTCTAGGTTATTGATTGTGATATTGAGGTCAATAGTTTCTTTATTCAACTTTTGTTTGGAGGATCTGTCCAATGGTGAGAGAGGTGTGTTGAAGTCACCCATGATTATTGTGTTGTGGTCTATTTGATTCTTGAACTTGAGGAGAGTTTGTTTTATGAACGTCGCAGCGCCATTATTTGGTGCATAAATATGGATAATTGTTATGTCTTGTTGGTGAATGGTTCCTTTTAACAGTATATAATGTCCTTCCTTATCCCTTTTGATTAACTTAGTCTTGAAGTCGATTTTATTCGATATGAGAATGGCCACCCCTGCTTGCTTACGAGGACCGTGTGCGTGGTATATTTTTTCCCAACCTTTTACCTTGAGCCTGTGTATGTCTTTTCCAATCAGATGTGTCTCCTGGAGGCAGCATATTGTTGGATTTGTTTTTTTAATCCATGTTACCAGCCTATGTCACTTTATTGGAGAGTTTAAGCCATTAACGTTTAGAGTTACTATTGATATATGGTTTGTACTTCCTGCCATGTTTGATTATTTATCTCTTTTTTTTCTAATTTAATTTGTTTCTCCATGATTAGCTTTCCCCCTGTCCTCTGTCTTTACCGAGGCACTTCCCGCTGATGGTTTTGGTTATTGTTTTTATTTTCTTCCTCGTGTAGAGTTTTGCTCAAGACGCTTTGCAATGCTGGTTTTCTGGCTACAAATTCTTTTAGCTTTTGTTTATCATGAAAGATTTTTATTTCGTTCTCGTATCTGAAGCTTAATTTTGCTGGATACAGAATTCTTGGTTGGCATCCATTGTCTTTCAGTGTTTGAAATACGTTGTTCCAGGATCTTCTCGCTTTCAGCGTCTGTGATGAAAAATCCGTTGTTAACCTTATTGGTTTACCCCTAAATGTAATCTGCCTCTTTTCTCTTGTAGCTTTTAATATTTTCTCTTTGTTCTGTATATTGGATATCTTCATAACAATGTGTCTTGGCGTTGGTCTACTGTGATTTTGTGTGCTCGGTGTCCTGTATGCATCTACAATTTGTATATCTGTTTCCTTTTTTATTTCTGGAAAGTTTTCTGTAATTATTTCATTCAGCAAGTTACTCATTCCCTTGGCATGAATCTCTGTGCCTTCCTCTATCCCGATGACTCGTAAGTTTGGTTTTTTTAAGTTATCCCAAATCTCTTGGATGTTTTTCTCGTGATTTTTTACCGGCCTATCTGAGTTGGCTAGACTCTTTTCAAGATGATATATTTTGTCTTCATTATCTGACGTTCTGGCTTCTACTTGCTCCACTCTGTTAGTGATACTCTCGATTGAGTTTTTAATTTGGTTTATCGTTTCCTTCATTTCTAGAATTATTATTTGATTTTTTTTTATAATCTCTATCTCCTGATAAAGATGCTTAACTTCTTCTTTTATCTGTTTATGTAATTCATTTTCAATGTGATCTTTAAGGTTCCTTTCCATCTGTCTAAGGTGTTCCTTGAGTTCTTTATATGGCCATTTTTCTGATGACTCCAGGTCCTCCTGAATATTTAGGCTGTCCTCCATTGTTTGTACTCCTTTTCTTCCTTGCTTTTTTATGCTCATGATACTTCTTGTTCTGTTTGACTGCTGAGTTACTGTTTACTCTTATAAATTTATTTGATGCTTGGGAGGAGAGGTATTAGAAGTGAAGGGAAGAAGTCACTAAAGAGAGTGAGTGTAGGCAGGTAGAATTCAAGAAAGGGGGAATAAGAAAATTGAAAAGAAATGAAAAGACAAAAGAAAAAAAAGTGAAAAGAAAGAAAGAAAAAACGAAAAAATAAAAATTTAAAACAAACAAAAAAAATTATAATGATAATAAAAAAATAGAAATTGAAGTTTAAAAAATAATAGTAATAATAATAGAATAAAAAGAATTAAAAAAAAGAAACCATTAATAAGAAAGTTAAAGAACAACAACAACATCAACTACAAAAAGTGAGAATAAAATAAAAAAATACTAATAATAATCATTAAAAATAATAATAATAATAAAAAATGCAGTCATAGAGCTCGATTAACTTCTCTTCCAGTAGGTGGAGCTATGCCCACTGGGCCAGGCTTCTCCTCTTGATAGGTGGGAACCAATCACTGTGCCTCAGCTCTTCTTCCCAGACTGTGCGGGTCTCCAGTCCTGAGTGCCTAGGTCCTTCTCTTGTGGTTCCTCAATCCAGGCCCCACTCACCTGTGACGCTTACCACAATACTGGCTACACGCCGGGTCCGCTGCTCCTGGGAGCCCTCTTTTCATGGATGCCTGGGCACACCCTTTCTGTTTGCCTCCCTCGGACCCTAAGTTTGTAGGGCTTGGGGCTGAGGACCCCCAGCAAGTTTGTTTGCCCTCAGGTAGCAACTCCCCTGGTAGCTGGTGCAAGGGACCTCTGTTGTCAGCCCTGGTGGGAGCGATAGCCAGGGGTTCTGAGCCACTAGTCCCACGTCACTCCTGATTCCCTGGGTCTGGCTATGGTGCTCAGTTGGCTTTTACCTCTGTGAGATCAGGTGGGCCAACTAGTTATTTCAGCAGGATCGTTAGTGCTGAGTCACGAGAAGCAGGTGAACCGGGGCTTGAATGCAGCAGATTCGTGCTCAGTGTGTGTTTTCTGAGGGGCCCAAAGTGTACGCCCTAGCTCCACATCAGCTCAGCATTGCCTAGTGATCCTGAGCAAACAGGCTTTAGATAATTTACAGCTCCCTATGCCCGTGCAGTTGAAGAGGTCAGAGACTTGATCTCTCTGCGCCTGCCGCCATGTTAGACCTCCTCAATGATATTCATGTTACCCTTACAGTTTCCTGGCATAAGCAAGATCTTGGGGTTATACAAACTGCTGCTTGTGTTTCCAGTCCAGTTTTCTAGAACTGAAACCCTGCTGCCGTCGCCTCCACCTCTGGGCCGCGCTCTTGGGCGCCGCGCTTGTCCGCGACCTTAGCAGCGCCGCCACGGCCTCCGCTGCTCCTCGGCCCGGTGCCTAGCTCCCGGGGCCCAAGCGGCTGCTGCCGCGGCTCTCCAGCCCCTTCCTTCAGAGCACGGGTCCCCTCGCAGGGGGATGCCGAACGACCCCAGAGCAGGCTCTGCCCCAAGGTGCAGCAGGGAACAGGCGACCGAGGCACTTGAGGCCGTGGTCCAGCCTTCGGAGGACAGGGCTCGGCACGCAGCCCAGTTCCAGTCTCTAGATGCGGCAGCTGGACCGTGTAGACAGGGCCATCAAGACAGCATGCAGAAAGCAAATGGCGGCTCCCGCGTGGTGGATTTTCGGCCCCGAAACCACAACCCAGCCAACAATTCCAATCCACTTACTCTCCCTGTATAGACAATATTCAAAAAAAAGGCGGGGTGTACTGAGCTTTCTTTGCCTCAGGTACTTACAATCCACTGCTGATTACCCATTCAGCTTCTCTGCTGGGAGCGAAGTGAAAGAGGAAGCAGATGGGCGCAAAGCGCCCGCAGCTCTGAGCAGGAAAGCGTCCGGGAGCCAAGCGTCTCTTTGTTTTTTCTGCTGCTTGGCAGGGTGGTCCACTACAGATTAATGGTGAAAGGAGCTCTAACAAGCTGCGCGAAGTCTCGATTAAAGCCGCTGCTCTGAGCACCAGGCTCAGCACTTCAGCAACCCTCGTACGCAGCGGCCATCTTTTCCCAGGCTCAGTTATTTTGTTAGAGCCACAGAAATTAGACTAAACTGGGCACAGTTGCACATGCCTATAATCCCAGCAACTCAGGAGCCTAAGGCAGGAGGATCACAAGTTCAAAGCCAGTTTTATCAACTTAGTGAGGGCCTTAGTAGCTTAGTGAGATCTTGTCTCAAAATAAAAGATAAAAGGACTGGGATGTGGCTCAGTGGTTAAGCACCCCTGGGTTCAATCCCCAGTACCAAAACCAAAAATATAAACCATATAATTTGCTCATTTAAAATATATGCTCCAAAGGCTGGGAATGTAGCTCAGTGGTAGAGCACTTGCCTAGTATGTGTGAAGCTCTGGATTTAATCCCGAGCACAACAAAAATAAAGAAAGAAATAAAACATAATTTGAGGCTTGGGACATTGCTCAATGGTACACACTTAGTATGCACAAAGCCCTGGGTTCAATTCCCAGCACCACAAAAATATATAGTCTATGTGGTTATGACTATAGTCACAGAGTTGTAAAACTATCCCCACAATCAATTTTAGAACATTTTTTTATTTAAGACCCCCCCCCCACACACACACATAAACATACTCTTAGAAATCACCCCTTCCTCATTACCTCCCATCCATCATAGGCCTAAACAACCACCATTTCACTTTCTATGTCTATATATGTGCCCATTCTGGGCATCCATTATAAATAAAGCCATACCATATATGGTCTGTTGTGTCTGGCTTCTTCCACTTAGCGTGTTCTCAAAGTTCATCCATGTTATAGTGCTTACTATGATATAGTACTATATCCATGTTATAGTAAGTACTTCCTTCTTTTTATGACTGAAAAATATTCCATCATACGGATATATGACATTTTGTTTATCCATTTATTGCCCATTGGACTTTTGAGTTATTTCCATGTTTTGGCTATGTGAATAATCTTGTTATAAAAATTTATGTGTAAATTTTTGTGTGAACATGTTTTTTAACTTTCTTGGGAGTATACCTAGGAAAAGAAATTCTAGGCCATATGGTAACTATTTTTTAATATCTTTATTTTATTAATTTATTTTTATGTGGTGCTGAGGATCGAACCCAGGGTCTTGCATGTGCGAGGTGAGCGCTCTGCCGCTGAGCCACAACCCCAAAACCCATATGGTAACTATTTTTAACTGCTAAAGAACTATCAGACTATCTTCTAAAGCACCTGAACCATTTTATATGCCCACTAACTGTGTATGAGGGCCCCAATCTTCCACCATTTAACATTTGTTATTATCAATCTTTTATAATGATAAGCATTCTTGTGAGTGTCTGGAGTATCTCATCATGATCCTGATTTACATTTCCTTAAAGGATAATGACACTGAGTAATATTTCATCTGCTTATTGGATATGTAAATTCTTCTTGGGATTAATGTCTGTTCAGATTCTTTGTTCTTTTTTAAACTTGAGTTGTCATTTTATTACTAAAGTATTAAGAGTTGTCTTCATCTTCAAGATATGCATCCTCTGTTAAATATTCTGTTTGTAAAAATGTTTTCTCATTTCATGAGTTTTAATTTTTTTTCTTTTTCTTTTTTGCCACTGAGCTACATTCCCAGCCCTTTTTATTTATTATCTTTTCATTTTCTAATGGTGTTCTTTGAAGAACAAAAGTATTTCTTTTTCATGAGTCCACTTTTTAAATTTTATTTTTATGCTTTTGGTGTCATATCAAAAAAGGCAGAAAATACAAGGCATGGTAGTATACACCTGTCGTCCCAGCTACTCAGGAAGCTGAGGCAGGAGGATTGCAGGTTTGAGGCCATCCTCTGCAACTTAGGGAGACCCTAAGTTTCCTGTCTCAAAATAAAAAATAAAAAGGGCTAGGACTGAGCTCAGTCAGTGGTAGAGTGCCCCTGGATTCAACCTTCAGTATTTAAAACAAAACAAAACAGTTTTTTAATCAAAGGTCATGGAGATTTATGCATGTTTTTTAAAGTTTAACAGTTTTTGCTCTTACTTTAGATGCTTGGTCTGTTTTGAGTTAGTTTTGTGTATGGTACGAGATGTGACTTCATTTGATTGCATGTGGATATCTGGTTGTCTCAATAACATTTGTAGAAAAGTCCATTTTTCCCCATTGAATTTTTTTATATTCTTGTTAAAAATCAGTTGACTATAAATGTGAGTACTTATTTTTGAATAATCAGTTCTGTTCCATTGGTCTAGTATGTCTATTCCTATGCCAGTACCACACTGTCTTGATTACTGTAGCTTTGTAGTATATTTTGACACCAGGAAAGATGAGTCCTCCAACTATGTTCTTTTTCAAGATTGCTTTGGACTTCAAGTATTATCATTCACACTTATATCCTTGATCCATCTTCAGTTAGTTTTTGCATAAATGTGTGGGTTAAGACAAGATATACTAATATACTTTCATATCAACAGTGTATGAGAGTTCTCTTTCTCCAATTTTAATTCAGATTGATTTTTTGAACTATTGTCTAAGCAATATTTGTTCAAGGGGTTATCCTTTCTCGGTTGAACTGCTTTTGCACCTTTGTGAAACATCTGTTAGGCATACGTGTATGAATGTGTCTCTGGGATCTCTATCAGTTCCATTGATCTGTACATCTATCCCTCTGCCAATAACACACTGTAATGATATAATAAGTCTTAATCATATGATTTCTCTAAATTTTATTCTTCTCTTTCAATATTGTTTTTAATGTGTCTTGTTCTTTTGTTAGTACACATAATATTTGAGGTAATTTTACTCCAGGTTGAAAAAAAAATCTTCTTGAAGTTTTAATGTAAATTACATTTAGTTTATAAATTTAGAGAGCTGTGCCATCATTACTATAACTGTTGCTTATATTGACCTGTGTTTTGTGATCTTCATAAATAATTTATCACTTCTAGTAGTTCTTTTGTGGGTTCTGTAAGGTTTTCTTCATACACAATCATATCACATATGAAAAAACATGTTTTACTTATTTTCCAATATTTGTGCTTTTTTTTCATACTGTATTGGCCAGGATCTCCAGAATAATGGTGAATAAGTGTGGTAATAACAGTTATCCTTGTTATATTATGATCTTAAAGAGAACACTTTCAGCTTTTCATCACTAAAATAGGGAGTTAGCTTCAGGATTTTTGTAGATGGAATATTGTCAGGTTGAAGAAGTTCTCTTCAGGTCCTAGCTTTTTCATTTTGTTTTTCTTAAATCATGAAAGGGTGATGAATTTTGCCAAGTGCATTTTCTGCTCCATTGAAATGTTTGCATGAGGTTTTTTTCTTTAATTTTTTATGTGAATTACAGTAAATTTCAAATATTAAACCAACCTTGTAGTTCTGGAATAAATCTCACTGGATCTGATTAACTAGTATCTTTAAAAAAAGTTTTTCTTTTAATATTTTTATTTGTAGATGGACACAATACCTTTATTTTATTTATTTATTTTTATGTGGTGCTGAGGATCGAACCCAGTGCCTTACACGTGTCAGGCAAGTGCTCTACCATTGGGCTACAGTCCCAGTCTCTGATTAACTAGTATCTTTTAAACAATCTTTCCATCTATGTTCCTGATGAATATTGTTCTGTCATTTCCTTATAATATCTTTATTATATTTTGACATCACAATTATTCTCGTCACAAAATGATTGGTAAGGAAGTGTCCTCTGCTTCACTTTCTGAAGAATTTTATTTTAAAACATATTTTAGGGCTGGGGATGTGGCTCAAGCGGTAGTGCGCTCGCCTGGCATGCGTGCGGCCCGGGTTCGATCCTCAACACCACATACCAACAAAGATGTTGTGTCCGCCGAGAAATAAAATAAACAAATAAATAAATTCTCTCTCTCTCTCTCTCTCTCTCTCTCTCTCTCTCTCTCTCTCTCTCTCCCCCCCCTTCCTCTCTCTTAAAAAAAAACATATTTTATATTTAATTGACACATAGTAGTTATACATATTTGTGGGGGAACAATGACATTTCAATACTTGTATACAACATACTGTTATCAGATTAAGCTAATTGGCATTTCTATCACCTTAGACATATAAAATTTCTTTGCGTTGTAAACATTAAAATCCTCTCTACTAGTTAGTTTGAAATATTTAAGTAACTATTGTAGACCATAGTTATCCTACCATGCAATGGAACAGTAAAAGTTATTCTTTCTATCTAACTGTATCCAGGAACACATTAACCATTCCCTTTCTACCCCACCCTCCCTTACGCCCCTCTCAGGCTCTGGTAATCACTATTTTATCCTCATTGAGAACAGCTTTTTAGGTTCTACAAATTAGTGAGAACATGCAGTATTTGTCTTTCTGTGCCTGACATTCAACTTAACATATCTTCAGTTGGATCCATGTTGCTGCAAATGACATGAATTCATTTTTTAATGGCTGAATAATATTTCATTTTGTATATGTATATGTATATATATGTATATATATATATATATGTGTGTGTGTCACTGTATATATATATCACATTTTCTTTATCCATTCATTTATCACTGGGCACCTATGAATATTGTGAATAGAGCTTCCAAAAATATGCAAATGCAGATGTCTCTTTGACTTCAATTCCTTTGCATATATACTCTGTATTGGACTGCTATATCATATGATAGTCTTACTTCTAGTTTTTTGAAGTACTTCCACACTGTTTTTCATAATAGCTATACCAATATACTTTCACATCAACAGTACATGAGAGTCCTCTTTCTCCAATTTTAATTTTTTTGTCTGTTTTTATAATAGCCATTTAAGCTGGAGTGAGATAATATCTCACTGTGGTTTGGGTTTGCATTTTCCTGATGATTACTGATGTGGAACTTGTTGGTCATTTGTTTTTTTAAAATTAATTTTTTATTTACATATGACAGCAGAATGCATTACAATTCTTATTACACATATAAAGCACAATATTCATATCTCTGGTTGTACACATAGTATATTCACACCAATTTATGTCTTCATACATGTACTTTGAATAATAATGTCCATCACATTCCACCATCTTTTCTAACCCCATGCCCCCTACCTTCCCTCCTATACCCCTCTGCCTCTCTAGGGTTCGTCTATTCCTCCCATGCTCCCTCTCCTTACCCCACTATGAATCAGACTCCTTATATCAGAGAAAACATTTGGCATTTGGTCTTTGGGGATTGGCTAACTTCACTTAGCATTATGTTCTCCAACTCCATCCATTTACCTGTGAATGCCATGACTTTATTCTCTTTTATTGCTGAGTAATATTCCATTGTGTATATATGCAACATTTTTAATCCATTCATCTATTGAAGGGCATCTAGGTTGGTTCCACAGTTCAGCTATTGTGAATTGTGCTGCTATAAACATTGATGTGGCTGTGTCCCTGTAGTATACTGTTTTTAAGTCCTTTGGGTATAGAATGAGGAGAGGGATACCTGGGTCAAATGGTGGTTCCATTCCCAATTTTCCAAGAAATCTCTATACTGCTTTCCATATTGGCTGCACCAATTTGCAGTCCCACCAGCAGTGTATGAGTGTACCTTTTTCCCCGAATGCTCACCAACACTTATTGTTGTTTGTCTTCATAATAGCTGCCATTTTGACTGGAGTGAGATGAAATCTTAGAGTGGTTTTGATTTTCATTTCTCTGATTGCTAGTGATGATGAAAATTTTTTCATATATTTGTTGATTAATTGTATATCATCTTCTGAGAAGTGTCTGTTCAGATCCTTAGCCCATTTATTGATTGGGTTACTTGTTTTTTTGGTGTTTAACTTTTTGAGTTCTTTATATACCCTAGAGATTAGTGCTCTATCTGATGTGTGAGAAGTAAAGATTTGCTCCCAAGATGTAGGCTCTCTATTCACCTCACAGATTGTTTCTTTTGCTGAGAAGAAACTTTTTAGTTTGAGTCCAACCAATTTATTGATTCTTGATTTTAATTCTTGCACCAAAGGAGTCTTATTAAGGAAGTTGGGGCCTAATCCCACATGATGGAAATTAGGGCCTACTTTTTCTTCTATTAGACACAGGGTCTCTGGTTTTATTCCTAAGTCCTTGATCCATTTTGAATTGAATTTTGTACATGGTGAGAGATAGGGGTTTAATTTCATTTTGTTGCATATGGATTTCCAGTTTTCCCAGCACCATTTGTTGAAGAGGCTATCTTTTCTCCAATGCATGTTTTTGGCATCTTTATCTAATATAAGATAATAGTAATTTTGTAGGTTAGTCTCTGGTCCTCTATTCTGTACCATTGGTCTACCAGTCTGTTTTGGTGCCAATACCATGCTGTTTTTGTTACTATTGCTCTGTAGTATAGTTTAAGGTCTGGTATAGTGATGTCACCTGCTTCACTCTTCCTGCTAAAGATTGCTTTAGCTATTCTGGGTCTTTTACTTTTACAGATGAATTTAATGATTGCTTTTTCTGTTTCTATGAAGAATGTCATTGGGATTTTGATTAGAATTGCATTAAATCTGTATCGTGCTTTTGGAAGTATGGTCATTTTGATAATATTAATTCTACCTATCCAAGAGCAAGCTAGATCTTTCCATCTTCTAAGGTCTTCTTTTATTTCTTTCTTCAGGGTTAGTTTTCATTGTATAGATCTTTCTTCGTTAATTCCCAAGTATTTTATTTTATTTTTTGAGGCTTTTGTAGATGGGATAATTTTCCTCATTTCCTTTTCTGAAGATTTTTCACTGATATATAGAAATGCCTTTGATTTATGGGTGTAGATTTTATATCCTGCTACTTTGCTGAATTCATTTACTAGTTCTAGAAGTTTTCTGGTGAAACTTTTAGGGTCTTCTAGGTATAGAATCCTATCATCAGCAAATAGTGGTGATTTGAGTTTTCCGTTCCTAATTGTTTCCTTTTAATTTCTTTCATCTGTCTAATTGCTCTGGCCAGTGTTTCAAGAACTATGGTAAATGGAAGTGGTGAAAGAGGGCATCCCTGTCTTGTTCCAGTTTTCAGAGGGAATGCTTTCAATCTTCCTCCATTTAGAATGATGTTGGCCTGGGGTTTAGCATAGATAGCCTTTATGGTGTTGAGATATGTTCCTGTTATTCCTAATTTTTCTAGTGTTTTGAACATAAAGTGGTGCTGTGTTAGAGTCTGTAAACAAGTCAGGATGGTGCCTGGCATTTTGCCAGAGAAATGTTAGAGTCTGTAAACAAGTCTGGATGGTGCCTGGCAAAATGCCAGAGGGAGTGGTTTGTGAGGTAAGGCCAGCGAGCCATTAAGTGTGGAGATTTCTTATTGGTTGACTGATGTATCTAGTTTACGCTAATTAAGGTAAGCTGTGTGGAATGTATAAATACCTCTGTTGTCCACAATAAATGGCTTCCACTCCTGCTGTATCAATCTACACAAGTTGCTCGTCACCCCCTGGTTATTTTGCTGCAGCCAGACTGTGGCAGTGCTGTATTTTGTCAAATGCTTTTTCTGCATCTATTGAGATGATCTTATGGTTCTTATCTTTAAGTCAATTGATGTGATAAATTACATTTATTGATTTCCATATGTTGAACCAACCTTGCATCCCTGAGATGAATCCCACTTGATAGTGGTGCATAATCTTTTTGATATGTTTCTATATTTGATTTGCCAGAATTTATTGAGAATTTTAGCATCTATTAGAGACTTAGGTTGATTAGAGATATTGATCTGAAGTTTTCTTTTTTTGATGTGTCTTTGCCTGGTTTTGGAAACAGGGTGATATTGGCCTCATAGAAAGAGTTTGGAAGTGCTCTCTCTTTTTCTATTTCCTGAAATAAATTGAAGAGTATTGGTGTTAGTTCTTCTTTAAAGGTCTTGTAGAACTCGGCTGTGTATCCATCCAGTCCTGGGATTTTCTTGGTTGGTAAACTTTTGATGGCATGTTCTATTTCATCACTTGAAATTGATCTGTTTAAATTCTGTATATGATCCTGATTCAATTTGGGAAAATTATATGACTCTAGAAATTTGTTGATGCTTTCAATATTTTGTATTTTATTGGAGTACAAGTTTTCAAAATAATTTCTAATTATCTTCTGTGTTTCTGTAGTGTCTGTTGTGATATCTCCTTTTTCATCACATATATTAGTAATTTGAGTTTTTCTCTCCTTCTCTTTGTTAGCATGGCTAAGGGTCTGTCAATTTTATTTATTTTTTCAAAAAAAATTTTCAAAAAACCAATTTTATTTATTTTTCAAAAAAACTTGAGTACAAGTTTTCAAAATAATTTCTAATTATCTTCTGTGTTTCTGTAGTGTCTGTTGTGATATCTCCTTTTTCATCACATATGTTAGTAATTTGAGTTTTCTCTCTCCTTCTCTTTGTTAGCATGGCTAAGGGTCTGTCAATTTTATTTATTTTTTCAAAAAAAAACAATTTTTTAATTCTGACATTTTTTTCAATTGTTTCTTTTGTTTCAGTTTCATTGATTTCAGCTCTGATTTTAATTATTTTCTGTCTTATACTGCTTTTGGTGTTGATTTGTTCTTCTTTTTCTAGGGCTTTGAGATGTAATGTTAAGTCATTTATTTGTTGACTTTTCTTCTTTTAAGGAATGAACTCCATGCAATTAACTTTCCTCTTAGAACTGCTTTCATAGTGTCCCGGAGATTTCAATATGTTGTATATGTATTCTCATTCACCTCTAAAAATTTTTAATCTCCTCCTTGGTTTCTTCTGCAACCCACTTGTTCATTCAATAGTATATTATTTAGTCTCCAGGTGTTGGAGTGGATTTTATTTCTTATTTTATCATTGATTTCTAATTTCATTCCATTATAATCTGATAGAATGCAGGGTAGTATCTCTACTTTTTTATATTTGCTGAGAGTTGCTTTGTGGCATAGTATATGGTCTATTTTAGAGAAGGATCCATGTGCTGCTGAGAAGAAAGTGTATTCTCTCATTGAAGGATGAAATATTCTATACATGTCAGTTTAGTCTAAGTTATTGATTGTATTATTGAGTTCTATCATTTCTTTGTTCAGCTTTTGTTTGGAAGATCTATCTAGTGATGAAAGAGGTGTGTTAAAGTCACCCAAAATTATTGTGTTGTGGTCAGTTTGACTCTTAAACTTGAGAAGAGTTTGTTTAATGAATGTAGACACTCCATTGTTTGGGGCATTTATATTTATAGTTGTTAAAGTCTTGTTGGTGTATGGTTCCCTTGTGCAGTATGCAGTGTCCTTCTTTATCCTTTTTGATTGACTTTAGCTTGAAGTCTACTTTATTTGATATAAGGATGGAAACCCCTGCTTGCTTCCACAGTCCATGTGAGAGGTATGAATTTTCCCAACCCTTCACCTTCAGTCTGTGGATGCTTTTTCCTATGAGATGAGTTCTTGGAGGCAGCATATTGTTGGGTCTTTTTTTTTTTTAATGTGACTAAATGTGACTTGGTTTCTCCTCTGATTAGATTTTTCCTTTAGTATAATACCTCCCTCTGCTGATTTTCATCATTGTTTTTCATTTCCTCTTCGTGGAATATTTTGTTGAAGATGTTCTGTAGTGCAGGCTTTCTATTGTAAATTCTTTTAATTTTTGTTTATCATGGAAGGTTTTTATTTCATCATCAAATCTAAAGATTAGTTTTGCTGGATATAAGATTCTTGGTTGGCATCCATTTTCTTTCAGAGTTTGGTAGGTTTCTTCACACTCTTCTGGCTTTGAGGGTCTGAGTTGAAAAATCTGCTGAGATACAAATTGGTCTCCCCCTATATGTGATCTGATTCCTCTCTCTTGCAGTTTTTAAGATTCTATCCTTATTCTGTATGCTAGGCATTTTCATTATGACATGCCTTGGTGTAGATCTGTTGTAATTTTGTATATTTGGTGTCCTGTAAGCCTCTTGTATTTGGTTTTCCATTTCATTCTTCATGCTTGGGAAATTTTCTGATATTATCTCATTGAAGATGATTGTGCATTCCTTTGGTTTGAAGCTCTGTGCCTTCCTCTATCCCAATAACTCTTATATTTGGTCTTTTGATCTGTCCCACAATTCTTGAATGTTCTGTTTATGGTTTCTCCACTGTGTGATCAACTTTATTTTCCAGATTGTATATTTTGTCTTCATTACCTGACATTCTTTATTCCAGGTGATCTAGTCTCTGTTGATTATGCTTTCTATTGAGTTTTTATTTGATTTATTGCATCCTTCATTTCAAGGATTTCTGACTAGTTTTTTTTTCAGAGTTTCTGTCTCTCTCTTGAAGTAATCTTTTTTGCTACCTGTATTTGTTCTCTTATCTCTTTGTTGAAGTGATCAAATTTTTGCCTGTATTTGCTCATTTAGGTTATTCTTTAATTCACAGATCATTTTAATTATGAACCTTCTGAACTCCTTCTCTGTCATTTCATTGACTTTGCTGTCCATGGGTTCTGTTGTTATAGTGTCCTGGTTTGTTTGGGGCACTTTCCTCCCTTGTTTTTTCATTATGTCTATGTGTCTTCCTGGACAGTGTGGATCTGAGATATTACTGTTTCTTCCCTATATTCTTGTAGTACCCATGCAGATTGTCCATACCTCACCTTGAAGTTGGGCTTATAGACCCTGCTGGTGTACCTCAATGTATGCTACTGCATCTAAAGGTGGTGGTGGCAATAGCTGAGGTAGTTAAGATGCTCCAAGATGGAAGCAAGTCTTACAGAGATAGGGCTGAAAGAGTGGGCCTCACACTCCCTTTGGGATGCCTGCTCTGAGATGCAGCTGCTTCTAGGCCCTGTCTGCTGTCAAAAAGTTAGGGGTTACTGCATTAGGAAGGCTATGGCAATGACTGCAGTGTCCCAAGATGGAAGTGGATTAGACTTAGGCTCCCAGGTGGGGGAGGGTGAACTCAGACCTACACTGGACCTGAGTCCTGTGCAAGTCAGTGTGGGTGGTCTGGGCTCCCCCAGTAATCTACTGGTCAGAAGAGGTGGTCCTGTGCCAGAGGCTGGGCTCTGGCAGATGCCTGCAGGTAGAGGGGTGGACCCAGGCCTACTGTGAGCCTCGGTCCAGCACATGCTGGTGTGGATGGATCTGGACCAAAGTGCTTGACCTCCCACAGTAGTCTGCTGGTTGGAAGAGGCAGTCAACCATTTGTATATGTTCCTTTGAAAAAGGTCTATTTAGGTCACTCAACTTTTTTTTCTGTGAGGTTTTGAGTTGCTTTTATATTCTGGAAATCAATCTCTGGTCAGATGAATAGTTTAAAAATACTTTCTCCATTTTTGTAGATTTTCATTTGACTGTTTCTTTTGCTGTATAGAAGCTTTTCAGTTTGATGTACTCCCATTTGTCCATTTTTGCTTTTGTTGCCTGTACATTTGAGGTCATATCTAACACTTCTTTTTCCAAACCAATGTCCTAAAACACTTCTTTATATTTTTTTCTAGTAGTTTTATGTCTTAAACTTAAGTCTTTGGTCCATTTTGATTTAATTTCTGCATATGGTAAGAGACAGAGGTACATTGTTTCTTTTTAAATATTTTTTAGTTATAGACGGATGTAATATCTTTATTTTGTTTATTCATTTTTATGTGGTGCTGAGGATTGAACCCAGTGCCTCACATGTGCAAGGCAAGCGCTCTGCTACTGAGCCACAACCCCAGCCCCTGTTTTTTATTAATACTATTTTTAAGAAATTTTTATATTTAGTTGTAGATGAACATAATACCTTTATTTTGTTTGTTTGTTTATTTATTTATTTATTTTTATGTGGTGCTTAGAATCAAACCCAATACCTCACACATGCTAGGCAAGCACTCTATCACTGAGCTAAAGCCCCACCCCCAGGGGTATACTCTTTGTTTTGCATTTAGACATCCAGTTTTCCCAGCACCATTTATTAAAGAGATTGCCCTGTCTCCAATGTATGTTCATGCTGCCTTTGTCAAAAATCGATGGCTGAAGCTGTACATGGTGACACATGACTGTAATCCTAGTGAGTTGGGTGGCTGAGGCAGGAGGATTGTAAATCTGAAGGTCAATCTTAGCAATTTGTTGAGACCTTAAGCAACTTAGAGAGACCCTGTCTCAAAAATTAAGAGGATGGGAGATAACTGTATTTTGTGATTTGTCTCTATGTCTTCTATTCTGTTGCATTGGTATTCTTGCCTGTTTTGGTGCCAATACTATGCTGGTACTATAGCTCTATAGAATAATTTTAGTTCTGGTATTATGATGCCTTCTGCTTTACTTTGCTTACTAAGGGTTGCTTTGGCTATTCTGGGCCCCTTATTTTTCCATGAATATCATAACTGCCTTTTGTAGGTATTATGGCCATTTTGACAATATTAATTTGGCCTACCCAAGAACATGGGAGGTCTTTTCATCTTCTAAGGTCTTCCTCAATTTCTTTCTTTAGTATTCTGTAATTTTCATTGTAGAGATCTTTCACCTCTTTTGTTAGATTGATTCCCAGGGTTTTTTTTTTTTGAGGCTATTGTGAATGGGATGATTTTTCTAATTTCCTTTCAGCTGACTTGTCACTGGAGTATAGAATTGCAATTGATTTATGAGTGTTAATTTTGTATCCTGTTACTTTGCTGAATTCATTTATAAATTCTAGAAGTTTTCTGGTGGAGTTTTTTGGGCCATATAAATATAGAATCAAGGGCTAGGAATGTGGCTCAAGTGGTAGCGTGCTCGCCTAGCATGCATGAGGCACTGGGTTCAATTCTCAGCACCACATAAAAAAATGAAATAAAGACATTGTGTCCACCTAAAACTAAAAAAAAATTAAATTAAAAAAATAAATATAGAATCAAGTCATTGGCAAACAGCTAATTTTAGCTCTTCTTTTTCTATTTCTATTCCTTTTATTTCATTCTTTTGCTTTAATTGCTCTGGCTAGAGATTTGAGCATTATGTTAAACAGAAGTGGTGAAAGAGGGAATCCCTGTATTGTTTCTGTTTTAGAGGGAATGTTTTTAGTTTTTCTCCATTTAGAATGATGTTAGCCTTGGGTTTCTCATATATAGGTTTTACAATATTAAGATATGGTCCTTTTTATCCCTATTTTTTCTAGTGTTTTAATCATAAATGGACGCTGTATTTTATCAAATGCTTTTTCTGTATTTATTGAGATGATCATGTGATTTTTGTCTTTAAGTCTATTAATATGATAAATTACATTTATTGATTTCCATATGTTGAACCAACCTTCCATCGAAGGATGACCCCATCTGGTCACAGTGAACAATCTTTTTAGTGTGTTTTTGTATGCAATTTTCCAGTATAGGCACCAAAATATACATTGGAGAAAAGATACTCTCTTCAACAAATGGTGCTGTTAACTGGAAATCCATACATAGTAGAATGGACCTGTGCACAAAACTCAACTCAAAGTGAATGAAGGACCTAGATATTAGACCAGAAACCTGGCACATACTGGAAAAAAAGGTGGGTCCAGCACTCCAACATATCATCTCAGGAACTAACTTCCTTAATAAGACTCCTAAAGCTCAAGAAGTAAAATCAAGAATCAGTAAATGGGATTGCATCAAACTAAAAAGCTTCTTCACAACAAAGGAAACAATCAAGAGCATGATGAGAGAGCCTACAGAATTGGAGAAAATCTTTTCCACCTGCACCTCAGATAGAACATTAATTTCCAGAAAATATAAAGAACTCAAAAAACTTAACACACACACAATCAATCAATAAATGGGCAAAGGAACTGAACAGACACTTCACAGAAGAAGAAATATGAATAGTCAACAAATATATGAAAAAATGTTCAATATCTCTCTCAATTAGAGAACAAATTAAATTACCCTGGGATTCCATCTCACTCCAGTCAGAATGGCAATTATCAAGAGTACAAAAAAGTAAATGTTGGTGAGGATGGGGAAAAAGATACACTCATATATTGCTGATGGGGCTGCAAATTTATGCAACCACTCTGGAGAGTAATATAGAGATTCCTCAGAAAACTAGGAATGGGACCACCAATTGACCTAGTTGTAGCACTCTTTAGTACATACCCAAAGGATTTAAAGTCAGCATACTACAGAGACACAGCCACATCAATGTTTACAGCAGCTCAATTCACAATAGCTAAGCTATGGAACCAACCTAAGTGCCCTTCACCAGATGAATGGCTAAAGAAAATGTGACATATCTCTCTCTCTCTCTCTCTCTCTCTCTCTCTCTCTCTCTCTCTCTCTCTCTCTCTCTCACACACACACACACACACACACACATTGGAATATTACTCAGCCATAAAGAAGAATGACTTTGAGACATTTGCCAGCAAATGGATGGATTGGGAGACTGTCATGCTAAATGAAGTAAGCCAGCCCCCAAAAGCAAAAGGCTGAATATTTTCTCTGATACGTGGAAGCTAACCCACAATAAGGGGGGATGTGAGGGGAAAAATAGAAGTGTAGTAGATTAGACAACGGGGAATGGAGAGAAGGGGGGAAGGGAGGATAAGGAGAGTAAAGACAATGGAATGAATCTGACATAACTTTCCCAAGTATACATATGAAATACCACAGTGAATCCCACTATCATATACATTGATTCTACCTAGAATAAGATATATTCTGTGCCTGTGTAATAATTAATCAGAATGGATTCTGCTGTCATGTACAACTAAAAAGAACCAATAAATTTTTTAAAAACTAAAAAAAAGGTGGAAGAATGAAGATCAGTGGTAGAGTACCCTTGGGTTCAATCTTCAGTATAAAAAAAATCAATTGCCAGAAGTATGTGGATTGATCTCACATGTCTTCATTCTGATTCATTGGTCTACAAGTCTACTTTTACACCAGTGACATGCTGTCTTGTTGCTATCATTTTGTAGTATGTTTTAGGTCAGCTGTTGTAATATCTCCAGCTTTATTATTTTTGCTCAGGATTACTTCAGCAATTCAGTGTCTTTGTGGTTCCATAAAAATTTTAGGAGCATTTTTCCTATTTCTGTAAAAAATGTCATTGGTATTTTGATAAGAATTGCATTGACTCTGTAGTTCACTTTGTATAGTATGGTCATTTTAACAATATTAATTCTTCCAATTAATATTGGAATGTCTTATAATAGGATGACTTTCCATTTGTATGTGTGTGTGTTCTCTTCCATTTCTTTCTTCATTGTTTTGTAGTTTTCATTGTAAAGATCTTTCATTTCCTTGGAAAATTTATATTTTTAATATTTCAATATTAGAAATATTTTAAGGGCTGGGGATGTGGCTCAAGTGGTAGCGCGCTCGCCTGGCATGCGTGCGGCCCGGGTTCGATTCTCAGCACCACATACAAACAAAGATGTTGTGCCCGCCAAAAACTAAAAAATAAAGATTAAAAAATTCTCTCTCTCTCTCTCTCTCTAAAAAAAATATTTTAAAATATTTAGGTAGCTATTTTGAATGGGATTGCTTATTTCTTTCTCAGAAATTTCTTTATTGATGTATATAAAAGCTGATTTTCATGTACTGACTTTACATCTTTACATTTATAAGCTCTTTTAAATCTTTAGGTTTTTCCATACATAAAATCATTTTGGGGGGCTGGGGTTGGAGCTCAGTGGTAGAGTGTTTGGGTAGCATGTGTGAAGCACTGGGTTTGATCCTCAGAACCATATAAAAATAAATAAATAAAATGAAAAACAAAACAAAAAAATAAAATCATTTTGTTTGCAAACAGATGGAATAATTTGACCTTCTTTCCTATTGGAATACCCTTTATTTCTTTCTCTTATCTTACTTCTCTGGCTAAAACTTACAATAATAATTGAATAAGAATACTGGAGATGGACAATTTTGTCTTTTTCATGAGATTAAAAGAAACAATACTAATTGAATAAGAATACTGGAAGTGGACAATTTTGTCTTTTTCATGATATTTCATCCATTCAGTATGATGTAAGCTGTGGGGTTTGTCATATGTAGTCCTTATTGTGTTGAGGTATCTTCCTCTTATACCTAATTTTTTTTACCATGAAGGGATACTGAATTTTATCTAATACATTTTCTGCATCTATTTAGTTGACTATGTGTTTTTATCCTTCATTCTATTGATGCAAGATATTTATTGGTTTACATATGTTGAACTATTCTTGTACCCCTGAGATCAATCCTGTGTACAATCTTTTTGATGTACCATTGGGTTCAGTTTGCTAGTATTTTGTTGAGAATTTTTTTGGTACCAGAGATTGACCTCAAGGGGACTTAACTACTGAGCAACATCCTCATCCCTTTTTAAAAAATTTATTTATTTCCCTCCATGTAGAAGATGGGAGGGGAGAGGAGGGGGGATAGTAGAGGATAGGAAAGGTAGCAGAATACAACAGTCACTAATATGGCAGTATGTAAAAAAATGTGATGTGTAACCGATGTGATTCTGCAATCTGTATTTGGGGTAAAAATGGGAGTTCATAACCCACTTGATTCTAATGTATGAAATATGATTTGTCAAGAGCTTTGTAATGTTGTGAACATCCAATAAATAAAAAAAAAATTATTTATTTATTTTTGAGAGAGGGTCTTGCTAAGTTGCTGAGGCTGGCTTTGAACTCATGGTCCTCCTGCCTCAATCTTGCAAGTTGCTGGGACACATGTCACTGTGCCCTGCGTGTTGAGAATTTGTGCATATATGTTCGTCCGGAATATTGGTCTCTGGGTTTAATTTTTGTTTTGTTCTTGTCTAGTTTTGTTATCTGGTTAGTGCTGGACTCAGAACCAAAATATTCCTTCCCTTTTGATACTTTGTAATAGTTTGAGAAGAATTGACATTAGTTGCATGTTACTCTCTTTTGGCCTTTAATAATTCAGTGTACAATCTATGAGTTATTCACTTCTGTTATTATAGTTTTCTAATTTAAAAATTTTATATTCATTAAGTATATTCTTATAATCTATACTCTATATTCCACTTTATCAATTATCTCCATAATGTCCTTTATAGAATTGTTTCCCTCTAGTTAAGGATCCTGTCCAAATTATATTTGATTTAATCTGTCCCTTCTCTTCAGTCTCTTTAAATCCTCAGCCTTTCATATTTCAAGATATTGGCATTTCATTCTGATGTCATGTATAACTAATTAGAGCAAAACAAAAAAAAAAGAAGAAGACGACCAGGATGATCTTGCAGGCCCTGCCAGGAAACTGCCAAACTGCCATGATGCTGGGTGCTAAGCTTCTGGCTTGGGCCCTCTCCACTCTCTGGTGGGAAAGCACAAGCCAGGAGGGTCCCAGGCTATAGGGCTAAGTTATCCATGTCATGGGGTCTAGAGGTACCAGGAACCAGGATTCAGATAGGGAGGTGAGGACTGTGCTGTTAGTATATGCAAAAGCATGACACGGCCCACACACTTGCATCAGGATTTCCTAATCCTTGGTCTGCCATGCAAACCCTTCTCAAAGTTCCTCTACCACAGAAAGGGGTGTTGTCAATCTGGGGTCCCTGCTTGTCATCCTCCTGGCAGAAGCACTGTGGCTCCCTCAGCCAGAGGTCACCCCACTGAGTCCCAGGGCTCTCCCACCCCATGTCCACTGGCAGTCAGCATACTCACTGCTGGGATTACTGGATTATATATGTTTTCCAATTTTTATAAGAAACTGCCAAACTGATTCCAGATTGATTGCTCCATTATACATCTTCACTACCAATATATATAGAGAGAGTTCTAGAAATTGAAATTTCTAGAAACTTGAAATTGCCAGGGTTTTTTGTTTTTGTTTTCTAAGTTATGTAGTAGTATTCCATTATGATTTTAATTGTATTTTCCCAAAAATATTGATGTTGAACATCTTTTGATGTACATATTTGCCATCTGTATGTCATATTTGTTCAAAAATTTCCCCATTTTTTAAAAAAATATTTTTAGTTATAAAAAACAAAATATCTTTATTTATTTATTTTTACATGGTGCTGAAGATCAAACCCAGTGCCTCACACATGCAAGGTAAGCGCTCAACCACTGAAGTACAACCCCAGCCCCAAAGTTTCCCCATTTTTATTGAATTATTTCTTACTGAGTTTTGAAAATTCTTTACATACTCTGGCTATAAGTCTTTTATAAGATACATGAAAGAACATATTTTGTACTGCTCTGTGGTTTGTCTTTTAATCACCTCTTTCAAGAGTAGAAATACTAAATTTTAATAAAAGTCTAAAAAGATATAGGTATTTTTGAGAATATAAGGCAGTTAATGTATGAATAATAAACTATTCTTCAGTTTGGTTTTCCTTCTGATCAGATTCAGTTTATCATATCAAGAGACATGCAATATTTGTCCTTAATTACAATGTTTGACACTAATTAATGATTTTAGTTTGAATATATAAGATAATGCCTTGCTATGTCTTTCCCATTTAAGTATGAATTCATGAATTTCTATTGTACTCAGCACATTATAATCCATCACTCAGTATTTTAATGCCCAAATCTAATCAAAGTTGTTCCTCTGTCTTTATGATATGTTTCCATAGTGTTTTTTTACTTTTAGTCCTTACTTACTTACTGATAAATAGCTTAATTTTTAATAGTTGAAAGAATATCCAGCTGGGTGCCATGGCACATGCCTGTGAACCCAGTGACTCAGGAGGCTGACTCAGGAGGATCCCAAATTTGAGACCAGTCCCAATAACTTTGCAAGACTGTCAATGTCTTAGCAAGATCCTGTCTCAAAATAAAAAATAAAAAGAACTGGGATTGGGCCAGAGTTGTGGCTCAGTGGTAGAGCACTTGCCTAGCATTCGTGAGACACTGGGTTCAATCCTTGGCACCACATGAAAAAATAAATAAAGGTATTGTGTCTATCTACAACTAAAAACATATTTAAAAAAAAAAAAGAACTGGGACGTAGATCAGTGGTAATGTACCTCTGGGTTCAACCCACAAGTATTAAAAAAAGAGAGAGAGAAAGAAATAACATCCTTTGTATCTAGGTATAATAATGCATTTAACTATTTACTTAATCTTGGATTTTTAAATTGTAAGTTTTTAAAAAAATGCTACACACATTGAATGAACATTCGGGTGACTGAACATTGACACAAAAATAAAATTATATACTTGCCATAATATATTCCAAGTAGATTTGTTAAATTTCTCTCCAAAATATTTGTACTGATTTACAGTATACAAGAATGCCCGCTTTTTCACTCATTTAATTGGATAGAATTTCAATCAGTCCAGGGCCATACTCTTGTTCCCAGACCAGCAATATCAGCATTATTCTGGGGAGCTTGTTAGAAATGTAAATAAATGTTAAAATTTATTGCTCTTCCTGATTTGCATTCTTTGTAATAAACCTGTAATCATTGGTGCAAAATGTATTACTATTATATAAGTGTATAGATTAAATATAGTATAGAAATTATATAAAAATGATTTCATTTTAAAAATACAAATAAATTTTTATGTAGGAGGAGCAAAGAAAAAAAGAAGCAGCACGTATAAAAGGTATGTTTTCTCCAATAGTTTCTTAGAAACAATCCTAACGTATAACAATTTACAACTTTAAGAATCAAGAGGCTATGCTTAATTTTAAGTATTTTAAATACTATGAAAATTGAAGAGAAATGCTAATTTATTAGTATGTGAATGGGCACATAAATTTTAGAAAAACAAAAATTGTAATGTCAGATCTTAAACTATGAAATTTTAAGTTGTGTCTACTACTGGAGCCCAAAGATATCATAGTCAAAGCCATGTACTCATGCTTGAGGATAAAAATAAATCAGAGAGGAAGAGAAACAGGGGGGAAAAAACTCAAAACACAAGTTTTGGTCTGAGATTGTGGCTCAGCGGTAGAGCGCTCATCTAGCACACATGGGGCCCTGGGTTGGATCCTCAGCACCACATAAAAATAAATGAATGGAATAAAGGTATTGTGTCCAACTACAACTGAAAATATATATTTAAAAAAAACCAAGTTTTTACAGCTCTAGATATTGTAGGTTATGTCTTAGAATTTCAAACCATTGTCTCCTACATAATTTTAGAAATGTTAATATAAGGTAACATACTTAAAACAACTTTAAAAATTAATATGTAAAGTATCAAAAGTTAATATGAAAATATAAAACATATAAAAAGCATTTAAGATAGTATATGAGGGCTGGGGTTGTGGCTCAGTGGCAGAGTACTTGCCTAGCATGTGTGAGGCTATGGGTTCAATTCTCAGCACCACATATGAGTAAATGAATAAAATAAAGGTCCATCAACAACTAAAATTTTTTTTTTTAAAAAAAGATAGTATGTGATATTTTATAAAACCTAACACTTTGAAATAGCCATTGTGCAACCTAAATAATTCAATGGCAGGGCTGGGGATGTGGCTCAAGCGGTAGCGCACTCGCCTGGCATGCGTGCGGCCGGGGTTCGATCCTCAGCACCACATACCAACAAAGATGTTGTGTCCGCCGAGAACTAAAAAATAAATATTAAAAAAAATTCTCTCTCTCTCTCTCTCTCTCCCCCCTCCTCTCTCTCCCCCCTCTCTCACTCTCTCTTTAAAAAAAAAATAATTCAATGGCAAAAGAATTAGACTTAAAGTAAGAAATATGTAGATTGAAATCCATTTTGTATCTGATTTGTGATGGATCATCTCTCTAAATCTCTTTTTCTTTAGTGAAGTGGTGCTAATAACTGCCTTGAAGAATTATTGAGAAAATAATTATATCAAAACACTTTGTAAATTGTAAAGTTCTGTAGTAATATTATTACTGTTATTTAGATAGGGCCAGCCCATAGGCCCTTTCCATTTGGTAATCTGCTTGCTCAAGGAAGCTTATATTTTTAAAATAAGACAATATTTAGTTATAAATCTTTAAGAATCTGTCCTCTTTAAGGAACTTTCCAAAACTGAGGTTTCTGTCCCACTTAGAATCTTTTTCTGTAAAAACTGGTTGGTTTTCAGTATAGTCTTTTCTACTCTTAATTTTCATGAAAATATTGCTAATTCCCAATTACATATTAAACATTGTACAGATGATGATAGTAACTTAGAATGTTCTTGAAGAGCATTATCCTGTCCATTATAGCCCTAAAAATAGTCTGAATTTTTTTTTTAAAGAGAGAGTGGGAGAGGAGAGAGAGAGAGAGAATTTTTTAATATTTATTTTTTAGTTCTCGGTGGACACAACATCTTTGTTGGTATGTGGTGCTGAGGATCGAACCCGGGCCGCACGCATGCCAGGCGAGCGCGCTACCGCTTGAGCCACATCTCCAGCCCCAATAGTCTGAATTTTTAAAAAATTCCCTTATAAATTAAGATTTGACTCATGAATATGTAATATTCATAATAAATATATTTTTGCAGCAATTAAAGATCACTCTAAAAATGAATTCCGCTTTGCAACAAAGAAAATCATCAGTGATCCCCCAGAGACTAGCTCAGCAACAAATGGCAGCAGCATTCCATTAAGCTTATCAACATTACCATCTGAAGCTTATTACAGCCAAAGTATTGAAGCAGCTGAAGACTGGTATTCTGATGATTCTCTAGCAGAAAAGAATTCTTCAAAGCCTCTTCTCAGGGAACCTCTAATGGAAAAAGTATTTTCATACCTGTCAACAATTTCATTAGAAGAATGTACTGAAAATGTAATGAATACGGCACTCTATGATGATGAACATGATGACAACAGTAAGGAAATGTTTTCACGAAGAAACACAGAGGTCGAAATACAAAACCTTCAACATAATGCTGAATGACTTTTTTTTCTTTTGAAACCTTGTATATACTGAAATCAGGTAAAGTCAAAACTGAATTTCCAGCTTTTGAGTCTCTTAACATGTTCACATTAATATTGCTTTTCTTCTTAGTTATCATAGAGTGGTCCTACTTCTGCTGATTCTTATTTCTAGAATCAAAATTGTGAGAAGAAGTACAGTAGTATCATGAACATTAAGTTTAACTCCCTGTATCTCATCAAAAGATACCACAAATATAGGAATGTGTTTTCAACACACAAGAGAAATACTTTAAGAAATCTTTAGCATGAATACATTTTTAATAAAACATCCACAACATTTCTTTATAATTTGGACATTTTCAGGTTTATTTCAGTGTGACTAGGGCTGGGTGGAATACCTCTATCAGCTTCTCTGATTTTAAAATATAAAAATCACCTATATTTCAAATAGTATCACGACATGCTTTTGGTAAGTGTTTTAGCCAGCTTTTTCATGGTGCAACCAAAAGATCTGACAAGAACAATTTTAGAGGAAGAAATTTTTATTTGGGGTTCACAGTTTCAGAGGTTTCAGTCCTTAGATAGCTGACTCCATTGCTCTGTGCCCAAGGTGAGGCAGAACATCCTGGTGGAAGGGTGTGGCAGAGGAAAGCAGCTTGGGATGATAAACAGGAAGCAGAGAGAGCACTCTACAAAATAAGGACAAAATATAAACCTCCAAAGGCATGCCCCCAATGACCCACCTCCTCCAGCCACATTCTACCTGCCTATAGTTACCACTTAGTTAATCCCCATCTGCAGATTAATATACTGATTGGGTTAAGCCTCTCACAACCCAATCATTTTACCTCTAAACTTTCTTGCATTGTCTCACATATGAGCTTTTGGGAGACACCACTATCCAAACCATAGCAGTAAGCATTATAAATTTGCTCTTACAGGGAGGTCTGAAACACTGCATAGAATCAAGAAATCAAGTTTTCTTTCCCATCTCCTATATTTCTTGAATATCCCCTCAACCCTCACCCTACTATGATAGAAATAGTTCATAAGCAACTGACTCAAACTACATGAGTAAGAGTTCCTCTCTAGTTTGAGATACCTTTGATCAAATTTTTATTTATGGTTCTGAGGGATTTCTGACATCTGCCAATGTATTCTTTTCTTTTTCCATTTTTCCTAAACACTCACCATATAATTAACCACCTTTTAAAATTTCTCTTGGAAAATCTGATTAACAAAGAATAATATTACCATTTGTGTTTAAATAATTTATATCAAGACCTGTTCATAATTTTCCCAGAGATAAACCCTACCTATCATGACAGATGAGAAGAAACTTGTCTCAAATAAGATATCATTATCCAAGTCTGTCATCTCTGACCCAGGAAATATTAAAAAGAGTTAGAATGTCCTTATCTTTTGAAGTATCTGGTCATTTCCACACAGTATGCTGTGGTTTCTGAGCATCTATCTCCTATCCACCCCTAAATGTAAAAGTAAACTATTTCATCCCCAGGTCTTTAAGGAGCAACAAAAATAAAAAATTCAGTTGGCTTCTATTCCTGTTTTCCTGAAATTTCTGACTTACTGCCCATCCCTGAGAAGGATGTTATCTTTAAATTTGGCAAGGTCCTACAACTTCCCCAGAAATTCTGGGTTTGAGATAAGAGATTCTAGCCTTGGTCTGACTAGTCTCTGGAATAGAGGAAATATAAACTGGGGAGATGTGGGTTGCCATATTCTACCATGTAGCTTAGGCAGGGAAAGTAGCAGATCTGTAGTGAGAGAACAAAAAAGCATTTGCAAATTGAAAAGCAGAGATGAGAGATCAAAAGAGTATGATTCCTGCCTTTCTAACAGTGTTCCATTCCCTTGTCCTAACCCTTCATGAAACATGGTTGTAATTTTTGCCCTTGGCTTGGTAAAGTGTCTTTATGTTCTAATTGTAAACTCCTCTTTGCTAGCAAGATTTGGTTTCTATTACTGGCCATTATCCCTGAGGCCTAGAATTAACTATTGTTTTTGGCTTTGTTAAGGTACCCTTGTAATTTTGTAATAAATTCTCCTTTTCACATAAACTAAAAAGAGGTTTGTCTCTATTAATACAACCAAAGCATCCTATCCAAATTCTTGTCTATATTACAAATGGGAAACACAGATACATACACACACACACTCACACACACACACACATATATAAAAGTAATTGTTATACTATAGTGATATAGTAATTTCTTTTTTAATATTTATTTATTTATGTATCTTTAATTTTAGGTGGATACATTAGTTTGTTTTTATGTGGTGCCAAGGATCGAACCCAGTGCCTCATGCATGCTAGGTGAGTGCTCTACCACTGAGCCACCACCCCAGCCCCAGCAATTTCTTAAAACCTAACATATTTATTTGTTTGTAAAAAAGTCACCCATGGGATGGGGCTATAGTTCAGTGATACAGTGCTTGCCTCGCAAGTGTAAGGCACTGGGTTCAATCCTCAGTACCAGATAAAAATAAAGATATTGTTTCCATCTACAATTTTAAAAAAAGTAATCCATATCAGAGGCATATACATTTTTCTCTTTGAAAAGCCCACAGAACAATACTTGTACCAGTATAAATTACACCAGTCAAAAATGATCTTATTTTTAAGAACTGTGAAGGATCTGAGATTTCACCTTCAATACAAGCTGACAAGTTAGCCTGCAACAGTTTCATGTCTCTTTGATCAAACACAAAGGACAGGTTATTATTCATAACAATAGAAGTAGCCAGAATATCATCATTTTGACATTGTTTCCTGAGCCTCAGTTCCTATAAGATAAGGTGAAGAGGAACAGATAATGCCTACACAGTGGGTGGCATTATTATAGGAAAAAATTCAGGGAACCAAATGTTTTCTAAATGGACAGTAAAGTTGTGCGTTCCTTTTTGCATCAGCAGGAGCCATAATCACTGTCTTCCTAGATTATTTGCCATGTAAACATCCTCGAACGAATACTTTGGAACATAGGCAGTCTGTTTCTGCTTATAGACACACAGAAATGAAAGAAGCAAACTTATCATTAACATTGCAATAGGGCATTAGTTACAATTCTTTTGATTACAAATCATATCTGATAGCTGGGCTTGATGGCTCATGACTGTAATTCCAGCAGTTTGGGAGGATGAGCCAGAAGGATTATGAGTTCAAAGCCAGCCTCAGCAACTCAGCAAGACCCTGTCTCTAAATGGAACATAAAAAAGAGTTGGGGATGTGGCGCAGTGGTTAAGCATTCCTGAGTTCAATCCCCAGTACCAAAAAATATATAATAACAACAACAACAACAACAACAACAACAACACCTGAAACCCTAAATGATTAGCTTGGTGGTGGGGAGAGTATTTTGTTTCATAAACAGAATCCAAATAATGGTTGGACAACTAAATGTAGGAAGCACAAGGTTGAGCTGGGCATGGTCTTTAATCTCAGCAACTTGGTAGACTGAGGCAAGAGGATCACAAATGCAAGGTCACCTTCAGCAACTTAGCAAGACCATGTCTAAAAAAATAAAAAGTTGGGATGTAACTCAGTAATAAAGCATCCCTGGATTCAATCCCAAGTACTATAAATAAGTTAAAATATATATATATATATATATATATATATATATATATATATATATATATATATACTGAAAAAGGTGCAAGCACTTTCCGTATTTGAATTAGTCAAGGTTCCGTGAGAGCAGAACTATTATCAGTACAGGATTCATTATAGGAATTAATATATCTTGCATAGATGTAGAAGGAGCCGGGAATGAAAGTTAAGGAGAGAAACTGGAGAATCAGAGAAAGAGTCTCTGATCAGTTAATCTGAGAAGCCACTTTGTCCATTGCCACAACAAAATGGAGAAGAAAAGGATAGTAGGAATGTCTACCGAAACTGAGCCTCTAGGAATGTCTACAGGAAGCAACTGCCTTTGAAAGTGTACAGCAAGCATCTGGTGGTGGGCCCCAGGCCTTTGTTTGCCAACAGGGTCAGCAACTGGGAAGAAGAACTTGCCACAGGAAAGAGGAGTGAGGAAAAGTTGGAACCCACAGGACTCTCTACAGTCCCTTACAATATCTAAGCATGACAGCATTCACAAAGCAATGGCTTCTCCTTAAATTATGCTTACAGATAATGTACAAAGTTCTCTTTGGACCATGTGGGGAAAATGATTATGGGAAACATGAGTCTAGTTTAACCAAATTGACACAGTACAAACTACCACATTCCACCTGTCATCAATTGGGCATTCATTTATATTTTAGCCATATTTAAAACTTCCAAATAAACAATAGCAGAATGATATCAGCAAGATAGCAGAAGAAGAGATCTCTCTGTCATATCCCCCCACCTCCCCCAAACCTACCCCACGCTGGCTACAATAAATTTTCAATCCTAACTGGATAAAAATTACTCAGTGGGATTCAGGTAGGAGGTTGTGAAAACCTGGCACAGCCCAAGACCAAGGAGGGCAGTACTGCAACCAGGTGGTTGCAGGTGGTTGCAGGTGGTTCTAGAATAGGACCAAAGCCAAAAGGGCTATATTTCCAGATTTGGTGGAAATCTGGAAATATAGCCCTTTTGGCTTTGGTCCTATTCTAGAACCATTTACTCAGAGACCTGGAAGGAATCACACCCACTTATGCCTTAAGATGACAACCCGCTAATGTTGATCCTGGCAGTGTACTTACAAATGACTCTGAAACTTGACTCTAGCCCCACTCAGCAGCAGTCAGAGCACAGTTCAATCAGTGCCATAGGATCTCAAAGAAAGAGATGCCCACTTGAATCACCAGGGAAGGCTTTATGACCCTAATTTCATAGCAGACACTGAAAAGCCTCTGAGACTTGGTTCCAGCCCGCCTCAGCAGTAATCAGAAATTAGTTCCACTGCCAGCTCAGGGACCCAGAGGGAGACACACCTGCCTGAGTCCCTGTAGCAGGCTTACTAGCCTCAATTCTAACTGTGGTCCCTGAAACAAGACTGTGACTGACTTGGGTCCATCCCCTCTCAGCCATTGACCAGGGCAATACTGTTTGTCTGGGAACCTACCCAGTGACCTCACAGGAGATTTTCCAGATGAAGCCACACCTAGATTGCACACCTAATAAAAGGCTCACTGTTTGAAGATCCTAATGCTGGCCTGTGTCCCAGCACCAGCCCTAAGGTCCTGGAGATAGCAGAGTCTACTCAGGGACCAGAAGGATTCATTCTCATTAGAACCCCTGGTAACAGGGCTGCCAACTACAGACCCCACTACAGATGCAGCAGAGACTATGTAACCTAGCTCCAACTCCAACCCCATTCAGTTGTGGTACCAGAAGCAATCCTTCAATCCCGAAACCTAACAGAGGAAATCTTTAATCTCCTGAAAGCAATCTGTAAAGACTGGAATTGGCTCTTCCTCCTTCACAAGTGCCAACATGGCCTACACAGACAATGAAGAATAATAATAAGCTCCAGAAACTGAACCCAAAGAAATGGAGATCTATGAATTGCCTAAAAGAGAATTAAGAACAGATCAGAGAACTCAGTGAGATGAAAGAAAATGTACAGATAATCAAGTAAATTAGGGGGAAAATGCATGAACAAAATAAAAAGGTAACAAAATAGAATCTGCCAGACACAATGGCACACACTTATACTCCTAATGATTCTGGAGGCTGAGGAAGGAGAATCACAAGTTTGAAGCCAGCCTCAGCAACTTAGCAAGACCCTATCTCAAAATAAAGAATAAAATAAAAGGGGGCTGAGGGTGTGACTCGGTGTTAGAGTGCTTGTCTAGCACACATGAGGCATTGAGTTCAACCCTCAGCACCACATTTTAAAAAAAAGGTATTTTGTCCATTTATAACTAAAAAAGTTTTTTAATAAAATTTAAAATATATATAGTTAAATGGATTCAACAACAAATGCCCCCTAAAATATAATCCATTTAAAAAGAACCAAACACAAATTCTAGAGTTAAATAATATAATGATATATCTGAAAATTCAGTAGAGAGTTTTGATAGCCAATTCAATCAAGCAGAAGACAAAATTAGCAAATTCAAAGACAAGTCATTCAAGCAAAGTGTGGTGATGCACACCTGTAATCCCAGCTATTCAGGAGGCCAAGTAAGGCGAGTCACAAGTTTGAGGACAACTGAAACAATTTAGCAAGACCTAAAAAGGGTGGGGATGTGGCTCAAGCGGTAGCGGGCTCGCCTGGCATGCGAGGAGCGCTGGGTTCGATCCTCAGCACCACATAAAAATAAAATAAAGATGTGTGTCCACAGAAAACTGAAAAATAAATATTAAAAAATTCTCTCTCTCTCTCTCTCTCTCTCTCTCTCTCTCTCTCTCTCAAAAAAAAAATGCTGGGGATGTAGCTTAGTGGTAAATCACTCCTGAGTTCAATCCCCAGTAAGGCAAAATAAAATAAAAATAAAAAAAGTAATTTAAGATAAACCAATGAAAGGAATATAAAGAAAAAGGAGTAGGGCTGGGGATGTGGCTCAAGCGGTATCGCGCTCGCCTGGCATGCGTGTGGCCCGGGTTCAATCCTCAGCACCACATACAAACAAAGATGTTGTGTGTCCGCAGAAAAACTAAAAAAATAAATAAAATATTCTCTCTCTCTCTCTCTCTCTCAAAAAAAAAAAAAAAATATTTACATCCACATTCTAAAGTTCCCAAGCAAGGTCAATTCAGAGAAGAATACTCCAAGTCACATTATTGTCAAAGTGTCAAAAGTTAGAGACAAAGAAAGCATCTTGAAAGTGTGGAGAGACAAAGCTTATACAAGCTAGCCAATCCCTAAAAAACAAATACCAAATGTCTTCTTTGATATAATGAGAGCAACTAAGAACAGAACAGGGAGGATGAGCAGGAAGAAAAGATTAGCATTAAACAGAGACATGAGGCGGGAGGGAAAGGGAGAAAAAAAGGGTAATCACATGGAAATGGAGGGAGACCCTCATTGTTATACAAAATTACATATAAGAGTTTACGAGGGGAATGGGATAACAAACATGGAGGGAAATGAATTACAGCAGATGGGGTAGAGAGAGAAGAGGGGAGGGGAGGGGAGGGGGGATAGTAGAGGATAGGAAAGGTAGCAGAATACAACAGTCACTAATATGGCAGTATGTAAAAATGTGATGTGTAACCGATGTGATTCTGCAATCTGTATTTGGGGAAAAAATGGGAGTTCATAACCCAATTGATTCTAATCTATGAAATATGATTTGTCATGAGCTTTGTAATGTTGTGAACATCCAATAAAAAAAAAAAAAACTACCTACAAAAAAAAAAAAAAAAAAAACACAAGAGGACTAAGGGCAGACTTCTCAACAGGAATTTGTAAAGCCAGGAGGAAGAAAGTTGATACGTTCAAAGTGCTGAAAGAAAAAGTTGCTAACCAAGGAAACTATATCTAGCGAAGTCATCCTCATAAATGAAAGAGACCTAAAGAATATTCTCAGCAACAAAAGCTAGAGGAGCTCATCACCACTAAACCTAACTTTATAGGAATTGCTAACTGAAGTTCTTTGAGTTAATATGAAGAATGCTGATTAACAATATGAAAACATACGAGAGTAAAAAGCTCAATGGTAAAGCCATATAGTAAAATTCAGAATGCTGTAATGGTGGTGTGTAATCACTAAAAAATTAAATAATTATTAATGTGTACTAATTGTACAAATTAATGGGGTTCAGTGTGTCTTTTTCATAAATGTATATGTCATGCTTTGATCATATCCACCTTCCCTACGATAGCCTTCCTTGCTCTCCCCTCTCTATCCTTCTCTGGTCCTTTTTCATTCCTTAATAATAAGTCATTTTTAAGTCTTCACATATGAGAGGAAATGTGTGATACTTGTCTTTCTGTGCATGATTTATTTCAATTTACATGGTGTCCTCTGATTCCATCCATTTCCCTGCAAATGACATTATTTCATTATTGATGGCTGAATAGTACTCCTTCATGCATAAATTCCAAAATTTTTAAGATCTATTAATCTGTTACTGGAAAACTAAGCTGATTTCATACTTCTATTATGAATACTGCTAGAATAAATATTGGTATGCAGCTATTTCTTTTCATTTTTTACCTGATTTCATTTCCTTGGATATACACACAGTAGTGGTATAGCTGGACAATACAATAGCTCTATTTTTAGTTTTTGAAGGAACCTCCATACTCTTCCACAGTGACTATGCTAATTTACATTCCCACCCATGGCGTATGAGGGTTCCTTTTTCCCTACATCCCTACCAACATTGGTTAGTTCTGTTTGGGTTTTTGTTTGTTTGTTTTATTTTTTTATGATATCCAATCTGACTGTGGTGAGATGAAATCCCAATGTAATTTCTTTTTGCAAGAATAAGAGGAGTAGAATTTATTCAAGTGTAAAGAATAGAAACAGAACTCTTGCAGGGGAAGAAGGGGACCCTTGTAGGGGTTTCTTTCCCGTTGTAATTTTGATTTGCATTTCCTGGATAGCTAAAGATGTTAGGTATTTTTTTCATGTACTTATTGGCCTTGTACTTCTTCTTTTGAGAAGTGTCTATTTAGATCATTTTCCCATTTATTGAATAGATTCATTGTTCTTTTATTATTAAATTTTTCGAGTTCTTTATATATTTTGGATAATAATAGCAGGCAAAGATCTTCTCCTATTCTATAGGTTGTGGTTTTCTTTTTTTTTTTTTTTCACTCTGTTGTTTGCTTTGCTGTACAGAAATTTTTTATTTGAAGTAATCACATTTGTCAATTCTTAATTTTATTTTCTGAGTTATTAGAGTCCTATTCAGGAAATAATTGCCTGTGCCAGTATGTTGAAGTGTTTCCCCAAGAAGTTTGTAAGTTTCAGGTCTTGCGTTAAGGTATTTGATATATATTAAGTAGATTTTTGTGCAGGGTGAGAGTTAGAGATCTGGCTTGAATATGCTACATGTGAATATTTAGTTTTCCCAGAACCATTTGTTGAAGAGGCTGTTTTTTCTCTAATATACGTTTCTGGCATCTTCTTGACAATCAGTTGGCAGTAGATGCATGGGGTTTACTTCTGGTCCTCTATTCTATTCCATTGGTTTATGTGTCTGTTTTTATGCCAATGCCAGGCAGTTTTTGTTACTACGGCTCTGGAGTATACTTTGAAATCAGAATTGTTTTGATTCTTTAGAGTTTTGTGTGTCCATGTAAATTTTAGTACTGTTTTGTCTAGCTCTGTGAAGAATGTCATTGGTATTTTTTAATGAGGAATTCATTGAATCTGCAGATTACTTTTGGTAGTATAACTTTTTGTTTTATTTATTTTGGTACTGGGGATTGAACCCAGGGGTGCTCTACCACTGAGCTACATCCTCAGCCCTTATTTATTATTCTGAGACAGGGTCTCGCTAAGTTGCTCAGGGCCTTATTAAATTGCTGAGGCTGACCTTGAATTTTCCATCCCTCTGACTCAGCCCCCCAAGTTGCTGAGATTTCAGGCATGTACCACTGCACCTGGCTGTTTGCTGATATTCATATGTTGAACCATCCTTGCATCCCTGGAGTGAGACAAACTTGATCATGGTGTATCTTTTTTAGTGTGTTTTTCCATTCTACTTGTAAGTTATTTTTGAGAATTTTTGTTTTGCTTATCAAGGTTGTTAGTCTACAGCTTGTTCTTTCTTTCTCTCTTCTCTCTCTTCTCTCTCTCTCTCTTCTCTCTCCTCTCTCTCTCTCTCTCTCTCTCTCTCTCTCTCTCTCTCTCTCTCTCTCTCTCTTTCTCTCTCTCTCCTTTTTTCACCAGATTTTGGGTAGCACAGCATACTTACTTTGTGGAATGAGTTTGGAATGTTTTTTCTTTTCTATTATATGGAGGTATGGGAGATTGAGGAAAGTAGGATCAACTGAGCCTATGAATTCATATCCAGTCTAAGGAATATAATGAGACCCTATCTCAAGACAAAAAGAGAAATGAAAGGCATCCAAATTGGAAAGGAAAATATTAAGCTGTCTGTGTTTGCAGATGACATGATCTTATATATAAATAACCCTGAAGACTACACACACACAAACACACACACAATACCTTTTGGGACTAATAAATGGCTGGCATGGTAGTGCACACCTGGTAATCCCATCAGCTTGGGAGGCTGAGGCAGGAGGATCCAGAGTTCAACGCCAGCCTCAGCATAAGTGAGGCACTAAGCAACTCAGTGAGACCCTGTCTCTAAATAAATACAAAATAGGGCGGGGTGCCCCTGAGTTCAATCTCCAGTTTTTTTTAAAAAAAGACTAATAAATTAATTCAGTAAAGTTGCAAGATTAATTAAAAAAATCATACACTAACAATAAACTATCCAAAAAAGAATCAAGGTAAAAAAAAAAAAAATCATTTACAAGAGCTACCAGAAAATGCTTAAAATTAAAGTTAAAAGGTAAAATATCTGTACACAGAAACTTATAAAACATTGATGAAAGAAATTGAAGAAGAAAAAAATAAACAGAAAATATTCCATGTTAATGGATTAGAAGATTTTATACTGTTCAAATTATAAAATTACCAAAATTTGATCTACAGATTTGAATATAGTCCCTGTCAAAATTCCAATGTCATTTTTCATAGAAGTGGAAAAAACAATCCTAAAATTCATAGGGAACTACAAAAGACCCCCCTGAATAGCCAAGGTAATCTTAAGCAAAAAGAATGATATGGGAGGTATCACATTACCTGATCTCAAAATCTATCACAATATTATAATAATTAAAACAGTATAAAAACTAACACATAGACTGGAGGAACAGATTAGAGAGTCCAGAAAGAAACCTAAGCACATATGGTCAACTAATTTTCAATAAGGGAATTAAAAAGATTCTATGAGGAAAGAATAATCAGAATAATCCCCCCAATAAATGGTACTATGGAAACTAGATATCCACATGCAAAAGAAGGAAACTAGGTCCTTATCTTATACCATAAACAAAAATTAACTCAAAATGTGTTAAGGGCTGGGTGAGGTAGTGCATGCCTGTAATCCCAGTGGCTTGGGAGACTGAGGCAAGAGGATCGTGAGTTCAAAGCCAGCCTCAGCAACTTATCGAGTTTAAAATAAAAAATAAAAAGGGTTGGGGGATTTGGCTCAGTGTTAAAGTGGCCCTGGTTCAATCCCCAGTACCAAAAACAAAAGGTGTTAAAGACTTCAAAATAAGTCACCAAACCACAAGACCAGAGGAAAAAACATAGAGGGAAAGCTCCTTGATATTGTACTCAGCAATGATTTTTCGGATAGGACACCACAGGTAACGTAAGCAAAAATAACAAAGTGATGGGCTGGGGATGTGGCTCAAGCAGTAGCGCACTCGCCTGGCATGCGTGCGGCCCAGGTTCGATCCTCAACACCACATACCAACAAAGATGTTGTGTCCGCCGAGAACTAAAAAATAAATATTAAAAATTCTCTCTCTCTCTCTCCTCTCTCACTCTCTCTTTAAAAAAAAAAAAATAACAAAGTGGAACTTCATTAAATAAAAAGCATCTATACAGCAAAGGAAATAAGCAACAAAATGAAAAGACAGTCCACAGATTGGAAGAATATATTTGCAAGACATATATCTAATAAGGGGTTAATAAGTCAAATATATAATGTACTCACACAATTCCCAGTTCACTGCAGCATTATTTACAATAGTGAAGATCTGGAAACAACCAAGTGTTTGTTAGCAGATGAATGGATAAAGAAATACACCCAAACACAAGTACATGAACACACACGCACATACACACACACACTGAAATATTATTCAGTCTTTATGAAGGAAATATTGCTATTTGCAACAACTTTGATGAACCTAGAGGACATTATACCAAGTGAAATAAGGCAGATGCAGAAAGAAAAATAACACATGATCTCACATGTGTAATTTTTTTCAAATGGATACTTACAAACTGGAAAGTTGAATGATGATTACCAGTAGCAAGGATGGGAAATGGGAAGTTGTAAATCAAAGGGTACAAAGTTGCAGTTATATAGGATGAATAAGTCTAGAGATCTAAAGTACAATCTGTCCACTATAGTTAATAATATTGTATACTGGTAATTTTCCAACTGAGCAAATTTTAGGTGTTCTTAACACACACACACACACACACACACACACAGAGTTAAATATATGAGATAATGAGTATGTTAATTTTCTTGGCTATAGCAATCATTATATATGTATATAATCTCTCCTGGGACAAGAGCAACAACAAAAAAATACATTAACTCTCTCCCCAAATTAAGATATTAAATCCTTTTATCCATCTTTGGGTGATGTTTCTTTCTCTTATAGTAAGAGACAGATCTCTATTGATATTCTGTATGGATATCCATATCCATATCTAACAAATGAGATATATAATTAACCACTATTAACAGATGTTGTATAGTAGCAGAATGAGATAGGAGCCAAAAAATATTGGTTAATATGTATACACAAATATATTAATTTCTAAGTAATAATGAAATACTCCTAACTATTATCATCATTTCCATGACTTATTACATGCTCATAGCCAAGACAGAAAGTAAAAAAAAAAAATCACTACTAGTAGAGGTAATAAGGGAGTCAGTCTGATTCTCACCTCTTGTTTCCTGAAAAATCGGGGCCATGAGACAATCATCACCATATATTGGTAGCTGAGCATGCACCATAATCTGGAGGACATTGCTTGGGTATTGCATCATATTGCCAGCCAGTTAGTACTGTAACTGAATCTTCAAAAATCCCTTCCACCATTGTATCCGATTATTGCTTCAGGATAATGCATAAGTTCTACAATCAAGAGCCCACTGACACACCTCACTTGATGTAATTAAATTAATTCCCAGTCAGAAGCAATCCTTGCAGAACACCATTGTGGTCAATAAAGTACTCTGAAGTCCATGGATGATGGTATTGAGAGAAGCATTGTATTCCTGGAAGGCAAATCCATATCCAAAATAAGTGTATATTCCAGTGAGAATATAGGTGATACCTTCGCTATGAAGGAAGTAGTTCAATATAAGAACCTGTCTCCAGATGGTTGACTCATCTTTCCCACCACTTCTGCACTCCCAGGGAACAGAGGACCAGCAACATCTCTACTGTTCATAAGTAGGCACTCAGAAGTGCCTTGGTGAGTGGACTTTCATATTGCTAAAGCCTATGAGTAATTTCCATTCCTTCCACCACGACTACTCTGTTCATAGTCCATTGAGCAAGCCAATAACAGCTTTGTTGTTGTTGTTGTTGTTACCAGGGATTGATCCTAGAGGGACTTAACAACTGAGCCACATCCTCAGCCCTTTTTATATT
Source organism: Spermophilus citellus (assembly GCF_964194105.1). Classification (NCBI taxonomy): domain Eukaryota; kingdom Metazoa; phylum Chordata; class Mammalia; order Rodentia; family Sciuridae; genus Spermophilus; species Spermophilus citellus. The sequence goes on along the minus strand of NC_138191.1, from coordinate 99,511,676 downwards.
TTATTTTGAGATAGGGTCTCACTAAATTGCTTAGGCTTAGGCTGGCTTTGAACTTTGAACACCAGACCACTGAAAGCAACCCCGTCATCTGAGGCTCATAAAAGGAGAAACACCCAAGACTAGACCAAACCCATCCCTTGGTCACTTGTTATGAAAACTCACCCATGAAAATGGCCATAGCAGTAAACCTCCAAATCCCTATCCTTTGGCTTCAGCCCAGTATACTTTCTCCTGCCTGAGATGACAACATAGCCCATTCCAAGCTGACACTCTAAGCTTACACTCTGAAACTGCCATCCATTTGGATTTTGGCCTTGAATAAGTTCCTGTATTTTGACAGCTTTGCACCCTGCACAAGTTCTTTGGCTGGTAACTTTATCTGACTGCCTAAAGGGGCTTGACTCAGTATCTGCTCTCTGCCCTTGCTCTCAGTTCAGTCTCCTGACCCCCTGTGGCTGCTTTAACTCTTTTTTAGCCTTTCTGTAACCTTATATGTAATAGTTTAAAGTGTGATGTGATGTATTATAGATACAATATAGTTAAGATTGAAATGAAAGAACCTGAGATTGCCCAGTTTGTGACTATCAGGTGACTACAGTATTCAAAGAATAGCCACCACTGAATGTGGTGTAACCTGTGAATTCATTGTTATTCAATAAATCTAACATTGTGGGAAGACACAAATGTGTTTGGTCTATGGTAATGGCAACATATATCTTTGAGGTAAAAAAAAAAGTGGAGATATAGTACTAATCCTTTCAGGTGAAATAATAATAAGGATAGAGAAAAAAGTATTTGCCAGAGGAATAACTGGATAGCAGATGCAGTTCCAGCAACGAAACAACTCTTGAAACAGGGTTTGGAGTTGGAAGAACCCCTTGACTAGGTTTGAAAGAAACCTCTTTAATTTTCTAAGATCTGTCTTTTGTGCAAGCCAAATGGGTGAGTTGAAAGGAGGTATGGCAAGAATCATCAACCCTGCATCTTTTAAGTGGCCTTAATCTCTCTATGTGGTATTGCTTTTGGTCACCGTTTTTTGGGGTGTGTGTGTGTGTGTGTGTGTGTGTGTGTGTGTGCATTTAACTCTGAGATGAGGTCTCAGTATGTTGCCAAGACTAGCCTCAAATTACTGGGCTCAAGCCATCCTCCTGCCTCAGTCACCCAGTAGCTGAGACGACAGGCACACCACAGTGCTCAACTTGATTTACTCTTTTGGTGGAGAAAAAGAAGTTCCAGTGGTTCATGCTTGGCTTTTGATACAACAATATGTTTCATTTCATAGGTCAGGGAATCAATGTGACAATTTGATATTTGCTAGAAATATAGCTATATCTATGTATAGATATTGCAATTATGCAGTCTATAAGTGAGAAAAGAACAGGGAATGAATTTGAAACCAACTAGGCCCACTGAGATGGACTCAAACCAAAACTCCATTAATAATCTAAAAACTCTAGAAGCCCCTAGTAGACCTCTAAGGTATTTTAGGTCTCCAAGAATTATGTAAATTCACAGTGACTGATACATCAAAAAATCTAATCATTTCCTGTAGCATAATACACTGTCACCTGGTAAATGGCTGCAATTCTTTTAGGGGATACCTTGGGAAATACTTACAGTGTAAAATTTTAAATAGAGCACAGCAGATTCCTTCTTCAAAAGCCATCCTTTATACAAAGGACTCTGTGAACTGGTTCAAATCTGGGAAGTAGTTGAGGAATCACAATTCCATATTGCCACAATTTAAGTGAGACCTGTTTAGCAGAGTTAAGAGATTTTATTGTTGTTTGTTTGTTTGTTTGTTTTTAGTACTAGGGATTAAACCCAGGGACATTTTACCACTGAGCTACATCCCCAGCCCAAAAATCAAAAGATTTTTTTGTTTTGAGACAGGTCTCACTAAGTTACTTAAGGCCTTGTTAAATTACTGAGACTGGCCTTGAACTCATGATTCTCCTGCCTCAGGCTCCCAGGTTGCTGGGATTACAGGCTTGTGCACCTGGCTATTCACCTGGCTCCTTTTAATCAAATCAAGTAAAAATTAAAGGTTCAAATTTTTCTGTGATCTATACTGTAATAGCAGCAGAAGTGCCTTCTGGGTTTCTTTGGCCCTCTAGCTGTTATTTCCCTTAGATACCCTGGATTTTCCCCCTGTTTCATGTAAGGTTCAACAATTAATCAAGGGTTTGAGGGGTATGTATATGCAGACTTGAAACTCTGTCCTTCATCCTTCTCCCCTTCCTGGGATTTCCTTCTCAATTTCCAGCTGCTCTGGGAAATCTGAAATTCCTTTTCTGACTCTTCAAGTCAAAAAGACTAGCTTTCTGGGGCTGGGGATGTGGCTCAATCGGTAGCGCTCTGGTCTGGCATGTGTGAGGCCCAGGTTCGATCCTCCGCACCACTTACAAAGAAAGATGTTGTGTCTGCCGAAAACTAAAAAATAAATATTAAAAAATTCTCTCTCTCTCTTAAAAAAAAAAAAAAAAAGACTAGTGCCGCAATCTGGCTGGGCACAATTCAGGAGCCTCTTGTCAAGCGGAAACAAACTTTATTTTTAGAACACACTGGGTACCATACAAGCTCTTCAGGAATTCCCTGAGAGCCCAACTGCCACCACCTACTTCCAGCTAGCCTCTCAACCCCCACACTCCTCCTGCTCTTGAGGCTGATTGGCTGGGTCATGTGGGCGGAGCCAAAAGAGTCCCCCAATGAGCAGCTCCGTGGTCTGAAAGGGGAAACAGCCCAATGAGCATCACCAGCAGAGGAGCCAATCAGCTGGCAGCTGGAAGTTTGCTGGGGCCCCTTTGGCTGTGGCTCTCAACAGACTAGCTTTCTGCTTTCAGTTCTAGCCTCCAGGGACTGCAGAGAGTCAGGACTATTGTACACGGAAAAGGCCTTTTAAACATGTATTTTACCTAGTGTAGTTTCTTTCTTTCAAATGCCAAATCTCCAGCTTATGTCCTCTTTTGGCTGCCTTTCAGTTCACAACTGCTAACTGCATAAAAGTTCACTCAGTATGAGAAATTGTGTCATTGCTGGAAAACCTCCATGTTGTTTTTAGTAAATTTTCACTCATTTCTAAGATGTATTGTTGGGAGTAACTACCACATATAATCAGCCTACAATCTTGAAATAAATATTCCAGTTACATATATAACTATCTTGAAATTAGCCTATTATCTTGAAATAAACAGTTATATATAATACTTACATATAATATTACAGTTATATATAATATTCTGCATATATATATATATATATATATATAAAATATTTATGTCAAGATAGTTGATTTCAAGGGACTGGGGTTGTGGCTCAGTAGTAGAGCGCTTGCCTACCATGCATGAGGCACTGAGATCCATCCACAGTACCACATAAAAAAACTAAATAAACAAAATAAAGATATTGTGTCCATCTATGACTAAAACAATTTTTTAAAGATAGTTGATCTCAAGATAGTTATTATATATATAACTGGAATATTTATATATATATATATATATATAATATATACATATATGTGTGTGTATGTGTGTGTGTGTGTGTGTGTGTATATATATATATATATATATATATATATATATATATATATATATATGTTTTTTTTCAGTGCCAGAGATTGGACTCAGAGGTTAGCACATGCTAGGCAAGCATTTTGCCACTGAGATACATCCCCAGCCCCTAATATTTTCTAAAGGCTCCAAACATCAGTGAAAGTAATATCTGAAAATTTTACCCTTCTAAATCACAGCAAGATCAACACGCATAAATCAAAGGCATTTCTGTATATCAGCGACAAAACTTCTGAAACGGAAATGAGGAAAAACACTCCATTCACAATATCCTCAAAAAAAAAATACTTGGGAATCAACCTAACAAAAGAGGTGAAAGATTTATACAATTAAAACTACAGAACCCTAAAAAGAGAAGTAGAAGAAGATCTTAGAAGATGGAAAAATATACCCTGTTCATGGATAGGCAGAAGTAACATCATCAAAATGGCGATATTACCAAAAGTTCTCTATAGGTTTAATGCAATGCCAATCAAAATCCCAATGGCATTTCTTGTAGAAATAGTGAAAGCAATCATGAAATTCATATGGAAAAATAAAAGACCCAGAATAGCAAAAGCAATTCTAAGCAGGAAGTGTGAATCAGGTGGTATAGCGATACCAGATTTCAAACTATATTACAGAGCAATAGTAACAAAAACAGCATGGTACTGGTACCAAAACAGGCAGGTGGACCAATGGTACAGAATAGAGGACACAGAGACTAATCCACAAAGCTACAACTATCTTATATTTGATAAAGGAGCTAAAAGCATGCAATGGAGGAAGGATAGCATCTTCAACAAATGGTGTTGGGAAAACTGGAAATCCATATGCAACAAAATGAAACTGAATCCCCTCCTCTCGCCATGCACAAAAGTTAACTCAAAGTGGATCAAGGAGCTAGATATCAAATCAGAGACTCTGCATCTGATAGAAGAAAAAGTTGGCTCAGATCTACATATTGTGGGGTCAGGCTCCAAATTCCTTAATAGGACACCCATAGCACAAGAGTTAATAACAAGAATCAACAAATGGGACTTACTTAAACTGAAAAGTTTTTTCTCAGCAAGAGAAACAATAAGAGAGGTAAATAGGGAACCTACATCCTGGGAACAATTTTTTACTCCTCACACTTCAGATAGAGCCCTAATATCCAGAGTATACAAAGAACTCAAAAAATTAGACAATAAGACAACAAATAACCCAATCAACAAATGGGCCAAGGACCTGAACAAGACACTTCTCAGAGGAGGACATACAATCAATCAACAAGTACATGAAAAAATGCTCACCATCTCTAGCAGTCAGAGAAATGCAAATCAAAACCACCCTAAGATACCATCTCACTCCAGTAAGATTGGCAGCCATTATGAAGTCAAACAACAACAAGTGCTGGCGAGGATGTGGGGAAAAGGGTACTCTTGTACATTGCTGGTGGGACTGCAAACGGGTGCGGCCAATTTGGAAAGCAGTATGGAGATTCCTGGGAAAGCTGGGAATGGAACCACCATTTGACCCAGCTATTGCCCTTCTCGGACTATTCCCTGAAGACCTTAAAAGAGCATACTACAGGGATACTGCCACATCGATGTTCATAGCAGCACAATTCACAATTGCTAAACTGTGGAACCAACCCAGATGTCCTTCAATAGATAAATGGATTAAAAAAAATGTGGCATTTATACACCATGGACTATTACGCAGCACTAAAAAATGACAAAATCATGGAATTTGCAGAGAAATGGATGGCACTAGAGCAGATTATGCTTAGTGAAGCTAGCCAAACCCTAAAAAACAAATACCAAATGTCTTCTTTGATATAATGAGAGCAACTAAGAACAGAGCAGGGAGGAAGAGCAGGAAGAAAAGATTAACATTAAACAGACAAGAGGTGGAAGGGAAAGGGAGAGAAAAGGGAAATTGCATGGAAATGGAGGGAGACCCTCATTGTTATACAAAATTACATATAAGAGGTTGTGAGGGGAATGGGAAAATAAACAAGGAGAGAAATGAATTACAGTAGATGGGGTAGAGAGAGAAGATGGGAGGGGAGGGGAGGGGAGGGAGGATGGTAGAGGATAGGAAAGGTAGCAGAATACAACAGTTACTAATAGGGCATTATGTAAAAATGTGGATGTGTAACCGATGTGATTCTTCAATCTGTATTTGGGGTAAAAATGGGAGTTCATAACCCACTTGAATCTAATGTATGAAATATGATATGTCAAGAGCTTTGTAATGTTTTGAACAACCATTAAAAAAAAGAAAAAAAAATAAATCACAGCAAGCAAAATGTGATAATTTTATTAATAACTGGATTTCAGGCAAAATTTTAAAAGTCTAAGATACCTGTTCTTATTGAAACTTTGGCCTCATAGGGATATGGAAACAAAGGAATAAATGATTGAAAAGTGTAATCTATCACTGTTATTGTATTTTAATATATGCCTAACTTATTACAGTTCACCTTCAAATACTATTAGAGAGTATTTATATATAGTATGTATATGTAGTGAATTAGTATATAGTGTAAGAATCTTATAATAGTATACTTCATTTTCTAATACCATTCTTCGTGATTTTATTGTCATATGTCTTACCTTTACTTTTGTTTTAAACATCACAATGCATCCTTATTAATTTTATTTTATTATTATTTTAGACTTTTTATGTTTTTGTAATATTGGGGATTGAACCAGTGGCACTATCCACTGAGATATACCACCAGCCCTTTTTATTTTATTTTGAGACAGATTTTCACCAAGTTCTTCAGGATGGACTTGAACTTGCTGTCCATGTCTCAGCTTCCTGAATCATTGGGATTACAGATGTACACCATTGCACTGGGCTGTTTTTTTTTATAATAAATTATTTTTAAAGAGAATAAAAGTGAAAAAATAGTCTTTTTTTCTCATATATTTATAATTTCCAGTGCATTAAGCTTATTCAAGTTGATACTAATTTCCACCTTCTGTTTGAAGAAATTCCTTTAGTTTTACAGTGATGAATTCTCTCAATTCTTTTGTTTGCCTGAAAATAATTGTTACTTTTCCTTCAATATTTGAATATATTTCCACAGGGTGTACAATTTTTTTTTTATCGGTTGTTCACAACGTTACAAAGCTCTTGACATATCATACTTCATACATTAGACTGAAGTGGGTTATGAACTCCCAATTTTACCCCAAATGCAGATTGCAGAGTCACATCGGTTACACATCCACAATTTTACATAATGCCCTATTGGTAATTGTTGTACTCTGCTCCCTTTCCTATCCCCCACTATCCCCCCTCCCCTCCCCTCCCTTTTACTCTCTCTACCCCATCTACTGTAATCCATCTCCCTCCTTATTTATTTTCCCCTTCCCCATCCAGCCTCATATATGTAATTTTGTATAGCAATGAGGGTCTCCCTTCATTTCCATGCAATTTTCCTCATCTCTCCCTTTCCCTCCCATCTCATGTCACTGATTAATGTTACTCTTTTCTTCCTACTCTTCCTCCCTGCTCTGTTCATATTTGCTCTCATTATATCAAAGAAGACATTTGGCACTTGCTTTTTAGGGATTGGCTAGCTTCACTAAGCATAATCTGCTCTAGTGCTGTCCATTTCCCTGCAAATTCTATGATTTTGTCATTTTTTATTGCTGCATAGTACTCCATTGTGTATAGATGCCACATTTTTTTTATCCATTCATCTACTGAGGGGCATCTGGGTTGGTTAGGGTGTACAATTTTATATTGGTATTTTTTTTTCTATTGGTGCTTTAGAAATGTTCCATTGACTTCTGGTTTGCATAGTTCCTGATGAAAAGTATATACTCTTAACAATATTTCAGCCAATGATTGTCTTCATATATGGCATTGGTCTCATAAGATTATATCACCTAGTGATGTTATAAACATCTTTTTATATTTTTAAAATTTTTTATTTAGTTACTTGATTGGTTTTTGGTACTGGGGATTGAAACCAGGGTCCACTCTACCTGGTTTCAATCCCCAGTACCAAACTTTCTTTTAATTATAGATAAACAAATACCATTATTTTATTTACTTGTTTGTTGTTTGTTTATTTATTTATATGTGGTGCTGAAGATCAAACCTAGTGCCCCGTACATGCTAGCTAAGCAAGCTTCTGACACTAAGTTACGACCCTAGCCCCAGCACCAACATTTTTAAATTTTATTTGAGACAGGGTCTTCCTAAGTTGCCTCAGTTAGCCTCAAAGTTTCTATCTTCCTGTCTTCAGCCTCTGGAGTAGCTGGTATTATTGATGTTATGCATCACTTCACACAGCTATTTTTTCCTTCTTATACTCCCAATTAGATATATATTAGAACATTTCATTTTATTCCACAAGTTATTGACTCTCTGTTCATCTGAGGGTTTTGTTATTATTTTTCCAATATGCTATTCCTCTTGAATAGTTTCTATTTCTCTGTCTTCAAGTTCACTGATCTCTTGGTTCTGTAGTGTTTTATATGCAGAATAGTCTCATTTGATACATAGAGATAGACTCTGTGTGTGTGTGTGTGTGTGTGTGTGTGTGTGTGTGTGTGCACGCACACAGGCTATTGCACACAGTACAGGAGCTGTGTCACTCAGCTACATCCCCCGACCAGACCTTTTTCTTTTTTCTTTTTTTTTTTTACTATATATTTTTTAGTTGTACATGGACACAATACCTTTATCTTATTTATTTTTATGTAGTGCTGAGTATTGATCCCAGTGCCTCACAAGTGCTAGGCAAGTGCTTTACCACTGAGCTATAACCCCAGTCCCTTATTTTTATTTTTTTTTATTGATTGTTCAAAACATTACAGAGCTCATGATATATCATCTTTCATACATTAGACTCAATTGGGTTTTGAACTCCCATTTTTACCCCAAATACAGATTGCAGAATCACAACTGTTACATACTCACATTATTACATAATGGCATATTAGTGACTATTGTATTCTGCTACCTTTCCTATCCCCTACTATCCCCCTCCCCTCCCCTCCCCTCCCATCTTCCCTCTCTACCTCCCCTGCTGTTGTTCAATTCTCTCCCCTTTTTACCCCCTCCCCCTTGCCCCTCATAACCTCTTATAATTTTGTGTATCATTGAAGGTCTCCTACCATTTCCATATGCTTTCCCTTCTCTCTCCCTTTCTCTCCCCCCATTTGTCTTTCTTTACTGTTAGTCTTTTCCTCATGCTCTTCCTTCCTGTTCTGTTATTAGTTGCTCTCTTTATATCAAAGAAGACATTTGGCATTTGTTTTTTAGGGCTTGGCTAGCTTCACTTAGCATAATCTGCTCTAATGCCATCCATTTCCCTGCAAATTCTATGATTTTGTCATTTCTTAGTGCTGCATAATACTCCATTGTGTATAGATGCCACATTTTTTAATCCATTCATCTATTGAAGGGCATCTAGGTTGGTTCCACGGTCTAGCTATTGTGAATTGTGCCGCTATAATCATTGATGTGGCCATATCCCTATACTGCGCTCTTTTAAGGTCCTCAGGGAATAGTCCGAGAAGGGCGGTAGCTGGGTCAAATGGTGGATCCATTCCCAGCTTTCCCAGGAATCTCCATACTGCTTTCCAAATTGGCCTCACCATTTTGCAGTCCCACCAGCAGTATACAAGTGTACCCTTTTCCCCACATCCCCGCCAACACTTATTGTTGTTTGACTTCATAATGGCTGCCAATCTTACTGGAGTGAGATGGTATCTTAGGGTGGTTTTGATTTGCATTTCTCTGACTGCTAGAGATGGTGAGCATTTTTTCATGTACTTGTTGATTGATTGTATGTCCTCCTCTGAGAAGTGTCTTGTTCAGGTCCTTGGCCCATTTGTTGATTGGGTTATTTGTTGTCTTATTGTCTAATTTTTTGAGTTCTTTGTACATTCTGGATATTAGGGCTCTATCTGAGGTGTGAGGGGTAAAAATTTGTTCCCAGGATGTAGGCTCCCTATTTACCTCTCTTATTGTTTCTCTTGCTGAGAAAAAACTTTTTAGTTTAAGTAAGTCCCATTTGTTTATTCTTGTTATTAACTCTTGGGCTATGGGTGTCCTATTACGGAATTTGGAGCCCGACCCCACTATATGTAGTTTGGAGCCAACTTTTTCTTCTATCAGATGCAGAGTCTCTGATTTGATATCTAGCTCCTTGATCCACTTTGAGTTAACTTTTGTGGATGGCAAGAGAAAGGGATTCAGTTTCATTTTGTTGCATATGGATTTCCAATTTTCCCAGCACCATTTGTTGAAGATGCTATCCTTCCTCCATTGCATGTTTATAGCCCCTTTATCGAATATAAGATAGTTGTAACCTTGTGGATTAGTCTCTGTGTCTTCTATTCTGTACCATTGGTCCACCTGCCTGTTTTGGTACCAGTACCATGCTGTTTTTGTTACTATTGCTTTGTAGTACAGTTTGAACTCTGGTATCGCTATACCTCCAGATTCACATTTCCTTCTTAGAATTGCTTTTGCTATTCTGGGTCTTTTGTTTTTCCATATGAATTTCATGATTGCTTTATCTATTTCCACAAGAAATGCCATTGGGATTTTGATTGGCATCGCATTAAACCTGTAGAGAACTTTTGGTAATATCACCATTTTGATGATGTTAGTTCTGCCTATCCATGAACAGGGTACATTTTCCATCTTCTGAGATCTTCTTCTATCTCTCTCTTTAGGGTTCTGTAGTTTTCATTATATAAATCTTTCACCTCTTTTGTTAGGTTGATTCCCAAATATCTTTTTTTCTTTGAGGATATTGTGAATGGAGTGGTTTTCCTTATTTCCATTTCAGAGGTTTTGTTGCTGATATACAGGAATGCCTTTGATTTATGCATGTTGATTTTATAACCTGCCACTTTGCTGAATTCATTTATTAACTCTAGAAGCTTCTTTGTAGACCCTTTTTGGTCTGTTAAGTATATTATCATGTCATCCGCAAATAGCGATAATTTAATTTCTTCTTTTCCTATTTTTATGCCTTTAATTTCTTTTGTCTGTCTAATTGCTCTGGCTAATACTTCAAGAACTAAATTGAATAGAAGTGGTGATACAGGGCATCCCTGTCTTGTTCCAGATTTTAGAGGGAATGCCTTCAGTTTTTCTCCGTTTAGGATGATGCTAGGCTGAGGTTTAGCATATATAGCTTTTACAATGTTGAGGTAAGTTCCTGTTATCCCTAGTTTTTCTAGTGTTTTGAACATAAAGGGATGCTGTACTTTGTCAAATGCTTTTTCTGCATCTATCGAGATGATCATATGGTTCTTGTCTTTAAGTCTATTGATGTGGTGAATAACATTTATTGATTTCCGTATATTGAACCAGCCTTGCATCCCAGGGATGAATCCTACTTGATCATGGTGCACAAGTTTTTTGATATGTTTTTGTATTCAATTCGCCAGAATTTTATTGAGAATTTTTGCATCCAAGTTTATTAGAGATATTGGTCTGTAGTTTTCTTTCTTTGAAGTGTCTTTGTCTGGTTTTGGGATCAGAGTGATGTTGGCCTCATAGAATGAATTTGGAAGAGCTCCTTCTTTTTCCATTTCTTGAAATAGCTTGAAAAGTATTGGTATTAATTCTTCTTTGAAGGTTTTGTAGAACTCTGCTGTATACCCATCCGGTCCAGGGCTTTTCTTGGTTGGTAGTCTTTTGATAGCTTCTTCTATTTCTTCCTTTGTTATTGGTCTGTTTAAATTGTGTGTGTCTTCCTTTCTCAATCTGGGCAGATCATATGCCTTAAGAAATTTATCGATATCTTCACTATCTTCTATTTTATTGGAATATAGGGTTTCAAAATACTTTCTAATTATCTTCTGTATTTCTGTAGTATCTGTTGTGATATTGCCTTTTTCATCCCGTATGTTGGTAATTTGAGTTCTCTCTCTTCTTCTCTTCGTTAGCATGGCTAAGGGCCTGTCTATCTTATTTATTTTTTCAAAGAACCAACTTTTAGTTTTATCAATTTTTTCAATGGTTTTTTTCGTTTCAATTTCATTGATTTCTGCTCTAATTTTAATTATTTCTTGTATTCTACTACATTTGCTGTTGTTTTGCTCTTTCTTTTCTAGGTTTTTGAGGTGTAGTGTGAGTTCATTTATTTGTTGGTTTTTTTCTTTTTTTGAGGAAAGAACTTCCTCAAAAATGAATTTCCCTCATAAAACTGCTTTCATTGTGTCCCATAGATTCCGGTATGTTGTGTCTATATTATCATTTGTCTCTAAGAATTTTTTCATCTCCTCCTTTATTTCTTCTGTAACCCATTGATCATTCAGTAACATATTGTTCATTTTCCATGTGATGTAGGATTTTTCCTTCCTTCTTTTATCATTGATTTCCAATTTCATTCCATTGTGATCAGATATGGTGCATGGTATTATCTCCATGCCTTTATACTTACTAAGAGTTGTCTTGTGGCATAATATATGGTCTATCTTTGAGTAGGATCCATGTGCTGCTGAGAAGAACGTGTATCCACTTGATGATGGTTGATATATTCTATATATGTTGGTTAAGTCTAGGTTATTGATTGTGCTGTTGAGTTCTATAGTTTCTTTATTCAGTTTTTGTCTAGAGGATCTGTCTAATGGTGAGAGCAGTGTGTTGAAGTCACCCATAATTATTGTGTTGTGGTCTATTTGACTCTTGAACTTGAGGAGAGTTTGTTTTATGAATGTTGCAGCTCCATTGTTTGGTGCATACAAATTGATAATTGTTATGTCTTGTTGGTGGATGGTTCCTTTTAACAGTATATAGTGTCCTTCTTTATCTTTCTTGATTAACTTAGGTTTAAAGTTGATTTTATTCGATATGAGTATGGCCACTCCTGCTTGCTTCCGAGGGCCATGTGAGTGGTATGATTTTTCCCAACCTTTTACCTTCAGCCTGTGTATGTCTTTTCCTATCATATGAGTCTCTTGAAGGCAGCATATTGTTGGATTTATTTTTTTGATCCAGGTTACTAGCCTATGTCTCTTGATTGGTGAGTTTAGGCCATTAACATTTAAGGTTACAATTGAGATATGATTTGTACTTCCAGTCATGCTTCTTTATTTATTTATTTATTTTAGTTTGGCTGGTTTTACTTTTTGGTTATTTCCCTCCCCCTTTACTGAGATACCTCCTGCTGTTAGTTTTGGGCACTATTTTTCAATTCCTCTTCTTGTAGTATTTTGCTCAAAATGCTTTGCAGTGCTGGTTTTCTTGCTGCGAATTCTTTTAGCTTTTGTTTATCGTGAAAGATTTTAATTTCATTGTCAAATCTGAAGCTTAATTTTTCTGGATACAGTATTCTTGGTTGGAATCCATTATTTTTCAGCGTTTGAAATACATTGTTCCAGGATCTTCTTGCTTTCAAAGTCTGTGATGAGAAATCAGTCGTTAACCTAATTGGTTTACCCCTGAATGTAATCTGCTTCCTTTCTCTCGTAGCTTTTAATATTCTCTCCTTGTTCTGTACATTGGCTATCTTCATAATTATATGTCTTGGAGTTGGTCTATTATGGTTTTGAATGTTTGGGGTCCTGTAAGCTTCCAGGATTTGGCAATCCATTTCATCTTTCATCTCTGGGAAGTTTTCTAGAATTATTTCATTTAATATGCTGTCCATTCCTTTGGTTTGAGTCTCTGTGCCTTCTTCTATCCCGATGACCCTCAAATTTGGTTTTTTTATGACATCCCATATCTCTTGAATAGATTGCTCATGGGATTTAAGCATCTTTTCTGTGTTGACTATATTCTTTTCAAGTTGATAAACCTTGTCTTCATTATCTGATGTTCTGACTTCTACTTGATCAAGTCTGTTTGTAATATTCTCGTTTGAGTTTTTAATTTGGTTTATATTTTCCTGCAATTCTAGGATTATTGTTTGATTTTTTTTAAGATCTCTATCTCCTGGTAGAGCTCGTTCTTTGCCATTTGAATTTGTTTGTTTAATTCATTTTCAAAATATACTTTTATTGCTTGGACTTGCTATCTCATGTCTTCCCTGATATTCCTTTCCATTCGAGTTAGGTATGCCTTGAGTTCTTTCCCTATCCCTGCTTCTGATGTTTCTATGTCCTCCTGTAGAATTAAGTTGTCCTGCATTGTTTGTACTCCTTTTTTCCCTTGTTTTCTCATGTTGTCCACGTTACTTTCTAGCTCTATTTGATTGCCGTGTTTCTGCTCTCTTCTATAGATTTGTTTTGGTTCTGTATTACTCTGTTGTTTCTTCTTTGTGTTGTTAAACTGTGCCTGCTAACGTGGATTCTGCTGGGAAGGAATTCCGACGGCCGAGCTCCAGTGACGTCACTACTCTGCTATGACGGGCCCCAGGCTCCTTGCTGGGGTGTCCTAATGGGGCTGTGTGACTGGACTGTCTCTGTTTGGTTTCAGCTCCCCGTCGAGGCAGGCAGGCCGTCTCCAGCCGCCCAGTATCTCAGGCAGCGGGCGGGTGATCGGTCACGGCAGGAGAGTGGACTCCGGCTGCCCAGTCGCGCGGGCAGAGGGCCGGCTGTCGCCGGTGGGCGGGCGATCTCTAGGCACCCAGTCCAGCGGTCTGTAGTCGGCAGGCGGGCGTTCTCCTACTGCCCAGTTACGCGGGCAGTGGGCGAACTGTTGCCGGCGGGCCTGCGGTTTCCAGCCTCCCAGTCGCGAGGGCCTGGCCTCTAGTCCCCTAGTTTCTCCTGCTAGTCTTGGTTCCTCCTACTAGACCAGATTTCCCCTGAGTGATGGCTCTCGGCAGTTCAAACTGTACTCTGGACCTGCCGTTTGTTGGGTGTGGAGGGTGTCTATTGGGGACCCTGGCACTCTATTGTTTTGTTTCCGTTGTGGGGGATAGAACTGTACCGCTTCCTTCCCCCTCTGAAGTCCCGCACTCATCCCGGGGGTCAGTACGGGCTCATCCGGCAGGATTCCACAGAATTGCAGCCACTTTCCTCCCTGCTTGCTAATTAATCGCTTCTCTGCGGCGTCCCGCCTTCTGTAGCCACGGGGCAGGCCACGGGGATCAGTCAGCCCAGATCTCCGGGTTCGCATAATTGCCTATTGAGATCCCCGGCACTCTATCATTTTGTTTTTATCTGCTTGTCCCTCCCCCAGCGCTGGCTAGACAGGTTTCGTTTTGGCTGCTGATGGGAGGGGGAGTTGAAGGTCAGGTGTCTCTAGTTTTCCCTTAGTCTTTATGCGGGCTCACTCTGATACTCCCTCCCCCGGAAAGCCTAGGAGAGGTTTTATGCGGATTCCCCGATGTATGGGGGATGGGCTGAGTGACACAGACCTGTTTTATTGTTGCAGTCTGTCAGAGAGTGGCGGTGGATACTTCAGCTCTCCAAGATGGTGGCCGCTGATTGCCCCCTTATTTTTATTTTGAGATAGTATCTTATTTAGTTGCTCAAGCTGGCCTCAAACTTGTCATCTTTCTGCTTCATCAGCCCAAATAGCTGGTATTACAGGTATGTAACACTATGCCTGTATAATTTTTGTATCTTCCATTTCTCTCCTTATTATACTCATGTTTTCCTCTACCTCTTAGAATATATGAATCATGTTTGTAATAGTTGCACTAACATCCTTGTCTACTAATACCATCATCTCTGTCATTTTTGTATCTGTTTATTTTGATTGATTTTTTTCCTGATTATAGGTCATATCTTCTTTTTTTTTTGAGAGAGAGAGAGAGAGAGAATTGGGCTGGGGATGTGGCTCAAGCGGTAGCGCGCTCGCCTAGCATGCATGCGGCCCGGGTTCGATCCTCAGCACCACATACAAACCAAGATGTTGTGTCTGCCGAGAACTAAAAAATAAATATTAAAAATTCTCTCTCTCTCTCTCTCTCTCTCTCTCTCCTCTCTCTCTCTCTTTTAAAAAAAAAGAGAGAGAGAATTTTTTAATATTTATTTTTTAGTTTTCGGCGGACACAACATCTTTGTTTGTATATGGTGCTGAGGATGGAACACGCGCTGCATGCATGCCATGCAAGCGCGCTACCGCTTGTGCCACATCCCCAGCCCAGGTCATATCTTCTTGCTCCTTCATTTTCCTGGTACTTTCTAATTTGACATTAGACATCATGGGTTTTTTGTTGTTGTTGTTGTTGTTTTGGGTTTTTTTACATTACTGTATTTTTTTTACAGCCATCAACAACAAAAACAAAAACATTGCTGGTGTACTTTTTAAAAAGTTTTTAAATAATGTTGGACTTTGTCATACATTTATGGAATGTATAATCATTTTGATCCTTTTGAAGTTTGATTTTAAGATTTGTTAGATTGGGTTCAAGATTGGCCTTTATAGTCTATGCCAAATTTAGCTCTATTACTAAGTCTAAGAACTCTGTCTGATGCCCTATGTATTATGATCTTCCCACTCTAGTTTTGCACAAAATATTCCCAGCTCTGAGTGAGGTGTGGGAATTGTTTGGCCTACTGCTTTCTAATATTTAGCCTCAAATAGTTTCCTCATAGGCAAGCACAGATCAATACTCAGTATAGAAACAGGGAAAAACCTTCTATGGATCTCCAAAGTTCATTCATTGTGTACTTTCTTCATCTCTAATATTTTTTCTACCAATTCTCTCTGGCTTAGCCTCCCCAAACTCCTATATTTGAGCTGGTGTGTTGGTCTGTGCATTTAGTCCCAGATATTCAAGAGGCTGAGGCAAAGGATTGCTTGATCCAAGTTCAAAACCAGCCTGGGATACATAGCAAGACCTCATCTCAAAAGGAGTTGGGGGAAGATCAGTGGTTTAGATCAATGGTAGAGCATAAAACTAGTATAGGGGGCTAGGGTTGTGGCTCAGTGGTAGAGTGCTCACCTGAGACCCTGGGTTCGATCCTTAGCACTACGTAAAAAGAAACAAAATAAAGATATTGTGTCCATGTATAACTAAAAAAATACTAAAAAAATAAAAATAAAAAAAGACTAGTGTAGACAAGGCCCTGGTTTTGATCCCCAATACCACAAAACAAAAACAAACAAAAATAAACCCTCATTTGCTTCCTCCTGACTCTAAACTCTTTATCTTAAACTTTAGGTTTCATTCATTGTAAGAGATCCTGCAATTCACCAGGCTATTTCATGCACCTATGCTTATTTTCTTCCCAACTAATTTTATCCTTTAAAAGATAGTTTTCTGCAGGGTCTGGTGGTGCATGCCTGTAATCCCAGTGACTCTGGAGGCTGAGGCGGGAAGATTGCAAGTTCGAGGACAACCTCAGCAATTTAGCAATGACCCAGGCAACTAAGCATCCTATCTTAAAATTAAAAATCCTGTCTCAAAATAAAAAAAAAAATAAAAGGGGCCAGGGATGTAGCTCAGTTGTGAAATGCTCCATATTAAATCCACAACACCTAAATAAATAAATAAATGTCAGCTTTCCAAGCTAGACATGTTGTAACACATCAATAATCAGTTATTTCAGAGGCTGAGGCAGGAGGATCACAATTCTGAGGCAGGCTGGTCAACTTAAGAGAGACCCTGTGGCAAAATAAAAATTTTTAAAAGGCAGGGGATGTAGCTCACTGGTAGAGTACATGTACCTGGAATGTGCAAGGTCCTAAGTACAATCCCCAATACTATGAAAAAAGGAAGAAAGAAAAGAATGTAATTTTCTGTCTTTTCTGAAAATTACTGTAACCACTCATTGCATCCATGGACAGTCAGTTCCTTCCTCCTTAAGGTCTGTATTTTACCTTGTCTTTAACTCTATTATTGTTATTATTTTTAAGCCTATTATTATATGTTTATCACATTACATTATAATTATTTGCCTTTCTATCACCCACTGTTATTTTATGAGTTCCTTTTTTAAATTTTTCTATCCTCAGGACTTAGCACAACACACAGCAAATAGCAGATGTATAAATTCAGAATTCATTTGGATTTTCAGTATTCATTTAAGAATTTAGAATTTGTCCAACCATGTCTTCTACCTTCAGAATATGCCTCAAATTTATTATCTTATTTCTATGTCATTTGCTACTACCTTTATATAAGTCATTATTTTATCCTGCCTAAACTATTGCAAGTCTCATAATTATCTCTCTGCTTGGTTTCCCTTTAATAATGCATTCTCTCTGCAATGTCCAAGTTACCTTTTGAAACATAAAACAGATTTACTGTAATCTCCTTCTCAAAATCTTTCAATGTCTTCCTATTTTACTAAAATAATTTCAAATTCCTTTATTATATCCTATACAGTTTTATTTGCAGCTCCTTCCTATCTCATTGGCTTCATTTCAAACCATCCTCCCCAGTAACTTAGTACATTTCAACTACACTGGCTGGTCTGTTTCTCAAACATACCACATTTATTTCTGCCTTAGGTCTTTGTACTTGCTGTTCCCTCTGACTGTAAAACTCTGTTTCTAGATATTTTCATGGCTAGCTCTTAAATATTATTTCACTTTCATCTCAAATATCAGTTCCTTAGAGAGGCTTTGTCTGACACTCATATAAAGTAGAATCCCAGACGGGGAAGAAAAAAACCCTGTGAAATGATACTGGACAGGAATTAAAGGTATCAAATAGACTATGGATGTGTATTGTGTGCATGTGTGCTTATGAATTTATTCACACTGATACTTCTAATACTACATATTCATACTACATTTGTTCACATTGATAACTCATTTTAGTGACAATGACAACAGCTAACATCCAGATCTTGGTCCAAAAGCTATACTCAAATGAAAAACATTCCTTGAAGAAATGGCTGATATTATGGTCAGGACAAGGAAAGTACAAAGTGATCCTGGAACATTTTCCTGTGGCTAAAGTAAAGAAGTGCTTATAAATGACTCAGGAAGATCACAAGTTCAAGGCCAGTCTGAGTAACTTAGCAATACCTTGTCTCAAAATTTAAAAAAGGGCAGGAGATGTAGTTCAATGGTAGAATATACATGGGTTCAATCCCCAGTACAAAAGAAGAAGAAGAGAGCTTATAAATTGATGGGACTATGCCTAGGGGATACCTGAGCCAACTTCAAGGAACTCCCCTGTTCAAATTAGAGGAAATTTGAAATAAAAAATGAATAACGATCACATTTATTATATATGATATAATATATTGAATTAAAAAGAAGTCATGAGTTTATATTGATAACTTTTTAAGGAAGAGAAAGTACTGTGTATTTAATCTAGGGACACCCTCTAGCGCTAAGCTACACCCCCAATCCTTTTTATTTTTTATTTTGAGACAAGGACTCACTAAGTTGCAGAGGCTAGCCTCAAGAATCCTCCAGCCTCAGCCTCCTAGAGTAGCTGGAATTACAGGCATTTGGCATCACACCTAGGAATACAGACAACTTTTTAAATCCATCCAAGTTGCTATAACAGAATAACATAGACTGGATGGCTTATAAACAACAGAAATTTATTCCTAACAGTTCTGGAGGCTAGAAGTCCAATATCAAGATACCTGGCAGATTAGGTGTCTGGTGAGGGCACACTTCCTGCTTCATAGAAAGCTGTCTTTTCAAGTTGGGGGTGTAGTTAAATGGTAAAATATGAATTTAGTATGTATGAGGACCTGGGTTCCATCTCCAGAAGAGAAAGGAGTGGGGGAGGGAGATTGAAAAGAAAGCCATATTCTTATAGCATCTGCATATGGCAGAAGAGGCACATGAGCTCTCTGAGGTCTTTTTTCCTAGGAGGGTGTTTCCTGAGGATCAAACCTAGGGCCTTGTAGCATGCCAGGCAAGGAGCTATGTTTCTAGTCCTCTGGCATCTTTTTTATTTTTTTAATCAAGATACTAATGTCATTCATGAGAGCAAAGCCCTCAGGACCTAATCACCTACTAAAAGCCTCACCTACTAATACAATCATATTGAAGGTCTGGATTTCAACACATAATTTTTTTTCCTTCCCCCCGCCCTCTCTTTTCTGTGGTTCTGGATATTGAACCCAGGGCCTTATGAATGCGAGGTAAGCACTCTACCAACCTAGCTATATACCCAGTCTTAGTAAGAAGTATGTGTCTACATTATAGAATAAAGGACATGTGTTAAAGAACTGCCACATTTTCTATTTTGAATACTTTTAAAGAAGGTCAATAATGATTTGTTATTTATTTTTTAGAGAGAAATTTTGTAATTTTTAATTTTCAAAAGGTTTTCAAGAATGACTTAGATGGAAAGTTTGAATTATATAAACCATGCCAAGTTCAGAGCCTGAATCAAAAGCCTGCTGCTGGAATCCAGAGACACAGGACCAGAGTGAAGGTCACAAACAGAGAGGAATCAGCTACCATTGAAGCAACTAAGATCTTTATTGGTTTCAAGAGTCTGTCACTGTATTCAGTCACAAAGACTAAAGGATATATGCCCTTTTCATTTTGGAATTCTTCTCTGCCTCAGGTGAGAACTTCCAGGACTATCTCCTCTGTGTATCTGAGGAGTGGGCTGGGGAGGAGTTTGTCAGGAGGTTGGAAGATGAATGAAAGGGACTTGGATTTCTTCTAGTTTCTCCTGGTTTGATGATGTAGTGAAAACTTCCTGGAGAAAGTAGACAGAAAATCTCCTTTCTTAAATGTTTCTGTGTGACCCCAGTCCTTGCCCCATTCTTTGAAATCACCTCCCCGCTATAGCTCTTGCTGTAGGCAAGGGTACTAGGAGGGTACTAGGTTTCAGCATCTTTTTGACTATAGCAGAATGAATCAGGAGTTTGTGTGACGGTGAAGTAGGGAAAGTAGGGCCATTTAAGGATTTTGGAGTTTGGACAGTATTTCTGCTGCTTAATTGGAACATTGGGCACATTACTTAATCTTCTTCCAGGGTTAAGTTTCCAAATTTTTTTTAAAAAATGAAGTTAAGAATGTTTTCCTTGCAGCATTGATGTGAGGACTGAGATAAATAATATAAAATGCTTCTAAAAATGCCTGGAACATAGTAAGTATTCAATGAATATTAACTCCTACTGCTAGAAAATTTATCCCTAGTTTCCCATTTCATGAGTTCTATGGGTTTGAAAGATTGTTTGATTTTTACTTAGAATTAAAGACATATGTAGACTTCATTTTGAGCAACATTATCTACCTTATTTTTCAAATGTGGTAACCCTGGGACTGGCAATGTAGCTCAGTGATAGAGTGCATGCTTAGCACGCATGAGGCTCTATGTTCAATCGCCAATACCAAAAAATAAAATAAAATAAAGCCTGGTACTATGGTGCACGCCTGTAATGCCAGCTATTGAGAAGGCTGAGGCAGGAGGATCACAAGTTGGAGGCTACCCTGGACAACTTAGTGAGACCCTTACTCAAAATAAAATAAAAGGTCTGGGGGCTATAACTCAGTGATAGCATACCCCTGAATTTAATCCCTAGTGCCACAATAAAAAAGGAAAGAAAGAAAAAACACAGAAAACCAGATTCTTTAACTCCACTGCCCAGAATCTGATTTGGGGGGAGAATAGTCCAAGAATCTACATTTTGGCTAGTTCCCCTGGTAAGTCTCACATACTTGAAACTTTGAGAACTAGTAATCTAAACCTACAGGATACTACATTCAGCTGTTAGCATTATAATACACTTAAACTCATTCCTTCGTTCAAATATTACCAGTAGAGCACAACTGTACCAGTTCAGTGAGAAGCATAAAGGAAGGGGTAGTTAATCTATTTTGAGTAATATAGCATCTATCAACCTAGTGTTCCAGTATTTTGGTTATCCTGATAGGTTTTCATGCTTTTGACTTCCTGTTTACAAAAAAAAAAAAAATGATCTGCAAGGTAGGAGTTCTCAATAGCAGAATGGATATCATTCTGTACCTCAAAGATTTTATGAGTTTTCCAAGGCATTGATCCCCTCGGTTCTCAGAAAGTTGAATTATAAGCAGCTGCTTATGTTTACCCCAATGTGTCAGTTTGGGAAGTACTGCCAAAGGCATAGGATGGTTAAAATTTTTGTAATTAGCAGTCAAATGTGGATTCAAATTCATATCCACTAAAGCCTCGTTTAGTGTATTTGGTTTGCAGATCAGAAGCACTGGCATCAGCTGTAAGCTTGTTAGAAATGGAAAATCTCAGGCCCATCACAAACCAACATTAAAGTTTGAGTAGCACTTTTCTAAAGGAAACATATAATCAGTTACTTAACTTTTGTTACCAATTTCATACAAAGGTAATAATTTTCTGAAAAATAATTAAAGTGCACTCACTGCTACATCAGCACAAATGTTGGCATTTTGTATATTTTTATTGCCTGATTATGAAATCATACAATCATTCTGGAGATTTTTGAAATCCTAGAAAGTGAAAAAAGACTATCCATAATAAAATATATATTCATAAAATAGTCCCTTTCTTCTATAAAATATGAAAATAAGCATGTTTTATAAAACTGAAATTATACCATATATACATAATTTATATCTTAGGCTTTTCACTTAGTTTATCATGGATATTTTCAGCAGCACTCTTATAAAAAATTAGATGGAGTGGTAACAATTTAAGATTTTATTTTTCATTTTTTTGTATCAGGGATGATTCAGGGGCACTTAATCACTGAGCTACATCCTCAGCCCCTTTTTTCATATTTTATTTTGAAACAGGGTTTCACTAAGTTGATGAGGCTGACTTTGAACTTGCAATCCTCCTGCTTCAGCCTCCCAAGCCTCTGAGATTACAGGCATGTCCCACCACCCAGCCATTTAAGATTTTAAATAAAGTAAGATGATGGCTGAAGTCAGTAACATCCAATTCTAAAATATCAGAATCAAAAGGGGCTTAGCCAATATCCAGTTTAATCTTTTTAGTTTCAGTTGGAGAAATTTAAACCCAGGAAGCAAAGGGGACTGATCAAAGATAATTTGCTTAGAAAGCAAGTTTACTGGTTGTACTGATTGTATTAATAATGTATGAGGACCTAAGGTAAGGTGACTAACTGCCGCACTTTGCCTGGTACTGAAGATTGCCAGATACTTGCAACTTTCAGTGCTAAAACTGGAACAGTCCCAGACAAACCTGGACAGCTGGCCATTCTATTGTTAGGCCCTGAAGACAGAACAAATAACAAGACCTGACTTCTTCTCTAAAGTAGTAGAGACACCTTTGTAAACAATTCATTATAAGATGTTGTGTTAAGAACCAGAAAAACACCTACACTATGAATGAGGCAAGACTTCTGGGATTCCGAAATCTATAGGACAAAAAGGAATTAAGCAAATGAAGGCTAAAGTATAAATAGGGCAGTTTGAAAAGCATTTCTGTTTGAAGTTTGAAGGATCAAGAATCAGTTCAATAAGGACAGAGTAGTGAAAAATAATAGCTAAGAATTTAACTGTGAGACTGGTCTCATGCTATAATCTTCACCACTCTATAAGGTTAGATTTGTTGCATGAGTAACGAAGATGCCATTGGCTGGTTTCAAGCAGAAAAATATCATATTGTGTACTTTAAAGATAAATCATTTGATCTCTAGCACCACAAATATATAGACACAGGAACACTACAGCAATATGTACAGAGCTTTTTAAAAATCCGATACAACTAGGTGCACTGGCACATACCTGAAATCTCAGCAACTTGGGAGGCTGAGACAGGAGGATCACAAGGTCAAGGCCAGCCATGGCAACTTAGTGAGACCCTGTCTCAAAAATAAATAAATGAATAGAGTATGGATGTAGCTCAGTGGTAAAGCACCCTTGGGTTCAACTCCCAGTATCAAATAAATAAATAAATAAATAAATAAATATCCAATACATATATGCTATTTTGAAATACCTGTAACTTAACATTATCCCCTAAGCTTAGTTTCAAAAATGAATTCTAGATTCCCAACACATTTAAAACAGAATTGTCTAATACCTGAACTATTTTATTCATTCTATTCTTCTATTGGCTATTAATGGGTAGGAAAGTTATTAGGTTTTGTAACAAGGGCTCCCTCTGTTGGCTATGTAGCAACCACACAGAAATTATTTGATAATCATCAATTTCTTTGGATCTTTACAATAACTCTTTTTTGCTTTTAACAGATTTTTTTTCAGTTGTAGAGTTATTTATGTTATTTATGTATGTGATGCTGAGGATCAAACCCAATGCTTTATGTGTGCTAGGCAAGCACTCTACTATTAAGCTACAACTCCAGCCCCAGAGTTCTTGGCAAAATTTTGTTGTTATACTGTGTATTGTGTGCATGTACAAATATGTAACAACAAATCCCATCAGTACAACTATAAATCACCAATTTAAAAATATGGAGGGAAAAAGAAAAAAATCAGAGCTCTTGCCCCTAAATTATAATTATTGTATTTAAATTAATATAAAACCCAGTTATAAAATATTTTATGTTTAAACCAAAAAAATTTTTTACACTTGCAATTATCAGTTTCATGGGCATCATTCCATCTCTTTACCAAAGAGTCATTTACAGTCTTTAAATTAGACTATTATTTTTATATTATTTTATTTGATTTTTTAATGCCAGGTATTGAACCCAGAGGCACTTAACCACTGAGCCATATCTCCTGCCCTTTTTATCTTTTATTTTGATACACAGTCTCATTAAGTTGCTTAGGGCCTCACTAACTTGCTGAGGCTAGTCTCAACTTTGTGATCCATCTATCAGCCTCTTGAGAAGCTGGGATTACAGGCATGCTTTACCACACCTAGCTTGGACAGCTATTTGAATTCCATAAGAGAATTATTTAGATATTCATTTCCTATTATGCCAGTGATCATACAAATGAAGTTTGTTGTTGTTTATCAGTAATAATCACTATTAGGAATGTCATTTCTAGCTTGGCATGCACCTGTAATCCCAGCAACTCAGGAGGCTGAGGCAGGAGGCCCTGTCTCAAAATTTAAAAAATTTAAAAAGGGGTGGGGATATGTCTCAGAGGGAAAGTGTTCTGGGTTCAATCCCAAGTTCAAAAGAAAAGAAAAAGGAATGTCATTTCTATATAGCTCCCAGATTGCTACACCCTATGGTTGGCTCCCAATTGCTAAAAAAAAAAAAAAAAAAAAAAAAAAAATGCCTAGCAGAGGCTTCAGTGAAAATTGTAGGAGTGATCTGTAGGACAGTAAAAAAGATGGTTGGCTCATTCAACACCCACTGGCACTTGCTCCAAAGCAGCTCTGTGCTTGGGAGGCAGATTAATAACATGGATCCTAAACCCAAGAACTCTTCAGTTCTGTGAAAGAGATTCTTGACAGCTGAAGCAATGCCTCTAACTTGATATAGACTATGATAAATGTACTTACTGTGGTACACCATGCCACAAAAGCTGAAAGAATTGAGATTGAGAGAATTCAGGAAGACATCTTGGGGAAAATGCTCTTTGGCGTGAGTAGCATGTAAGACCTACTCTGGCTAGAATTTTTGTCTGTTTCATTCACTGCTATATCCTAAGTTCCTACAACTATGACTGGCATATAGTAAGTGCTTAATACATAGTAAGTGCTTAATAATAGTCACCATATGAATGAGAGAGCTTTTGAAAGGAATAAAAATTTGACGATGAGAAAAAATCAGGGAAAAATACCCTTTTGAAAATTTTTATTCTCACCCAGAGTAGTAGTGCACACTGTAATCCCAGCAATTTGGGAAGGTGAGGAAGGAGGATTGCAAGTTTGAGACCAACCTTAGCAACTTAGTGAGGCCGTGGGTAACTCAACAAGACCCTGTCTCAAAATTAAAAAATAAAAAGGGTTGGGGATATAGCTAAGTGATAAAGCACCCCTGAGTTCAATCCCCAGTACAAAAAAAAAAAAAAAGAAAAAAGAAAGAAAGAAAGAAAAAAAAATCTTATTCTTGAAGTTGGGGGTATAGCTCAGTAATAGAACACGTACTTAGCATGAACAAGGCCTTGTGTTCAATTCCCAGCACACAAAATAATTAAGTAAATAAAAACCAATTGCTTATTTTCAAAACCAAAACAAAAAACATTCTTTTGTTTAAACTGCTTAAACCCTTCCTTTGGCATTCCATTTTCTTTAGAATAAAATACTCTCTTGTCTACTTCTCCAGAGTCATATCCACATATGCCAACACAAGCCATTAGAGCTTACAAATATCTGATGTAAAAATGGACATTCTGTATTTCATCTAACTGCCCAAGAAATTTAAAAAATATAAAATACCATATTACATGTGAATTACTCATATACTGCCTGTTACTGAAAAGTCGGTCCTTGTCTCTGATGCCAATCCAATAATGAGGACATGATTATAAAAAAAAAAAAAGAAGAAGAAGTTTTATTGTTTTGCTAGCACAGGGGACTCCTGTCCCAGAGGCTGTGATTCTCCCCATCATGAGGAACAGCAGATTTTTAAAGAAATCACAAGACTACGGAGAAGATCAGGGAAGAGAAGATTAGGAGAGAAGATCAGCCAGGAAGAAGAAGGTTGGGAAAAAAGAAAAATAACATGTCAGTTGTAGAGCAACAGTGACAGAGTTAAAACATAGTGAATCATTGTTTACACACCTACTTAAAAATACAAGTTAAAGGGGCTGGAGTTGTGGCTCAGTGATAGAGTGCTCACCTAGCACGTGTGAGACACTGGGTTTGGGCCTCATAAAAATAATTTTTAAAAAGCACCACATAAAAATAAATAAAATAAAGGTATTGTGTTCAACTACAACTAAAAAAAATACAAGTTAAAGCATACTGATCATAGGCATAGGTGTTTCAAATTAGGATCCATTCAGCTGCAAGTAGTAGAAAATAAATTCAAATTGCCTTAATTAGGGAAAGAAACTTTTGGCAAATGAAACTGAAAGTTAAACAATATTGCAGACTTCAGGGCAATTCAATTAGGCCTTATCCTCAATTGTTAAATTGTTGTATCATCTCTAACCTCCTATATATGTTGACCATATCCTTGGACTGGCTTCCTCCATCCTCTAAATTAGCTGCTGGCACAAAATAAATTCATATACTCTCTTTTTAAATGTAGGAGGAGGGAGCAGTATTTTTCAAAACCAATGAATAAAAGTGCCAAACTTACCAGGTGTGGTGGCACATGCCACCACTACCTGGGAGTCTGAGGAGGAAGATCTCAAGTTTGAATCCAGCCTCATCAACTTAGCAAGGCCCTAAGCAACTTAATGAGATGCTGTCTCAAAATAAAAATAAATAAATAAATAAAAAGAGTTTGGGATGTAGCTAAGAGTTAAGCACCCCTGGGTTCTATCCCAGGAACAAGAAAGAACGAACAAACAAATGAACTAGAACCATTCACATATCCAACTCTGCTCATTCTGTGCCTGCAATAAAACCCCTGAATATGACTGGAGAAAAATATACAATGATGTCAATTTTTTTTTATGATACTGGGAATTGAACTCAGGGATGCTTAACCATTGACCTATATTTCCCAGCCCTTTTAATTTTTTTAAAATTTTGAGACAGGATCTCACTAAATTATTCCCGCCACTCTCAAACTTGTAATCTTCCTGCCTTAGCCTCCAAAGTTACTGGGATTATAGGCATATGCCACTATACCCAGCCCCTTACTCCACTCTTAATGAGTCTTAAGCTATATCCCAAGTCCTTTTTTTTTTTTTTTTTTTTTTTTTTTGAGACAGGGTCTTATTAAGTTGCTGATGGTCCTGCTGAGTTGCTGAGGCTGACCTTGAATTCGTGATCCTCTTAACTTAGACTCCAGAGGTCCTGGGATTCCAGATGCACAACAGAATATCTGACTTCAGTGTTTTCTTCATATTGATGGGATGTCAGTTTCTCCTCTTTCCTCACCTTTCAAATATTCCTGTGGGGAGACACACATTTTCCTAGGGAACTGTCTCTAGGTCACTTAATACCTGGGATTTGTTTGAGTCTCCATCCCCTTTTCCTGGAACTATGAGGCTAGGACCTGTACCCCAGCTAATCCCTGATCATTTATGTTGCCATCACTTCTGTTGGCTGCATTTCTGGGACACCCGAGCTCTCCACCTAATTTTAGTTGACTGACATCCTTATCAGGCAATTTTCTCCTTCAAGGAAGAGAGGACATTTGACTTTACCATGTCCCAGATGCTTGTCATAGAGCCCAGAACATACTAGGCACTCTATAAATGGTTTTTGGACTAAACCTTTGCCTATTATTACCAATTTCCTGTAAATTTTATAGTTCTCATTCTCTTCATACTTCCACTGTAGCCACCAACATGCTGTAGTAAACTTATTAATATGCAGCTTACTTAGTGGTTATGACTTTGGACAAGATATGGAACTTCTCTGAGCCTCTTTTTTTTTTTCATTGTGAAGAGGAAAATCATAATTCCACTGAAGGTGATAAAGATCAAATTCAATAAAATATACAAAGTCCTAGCACTTTAGCACTAGTAAAATGAATAACAATGCTATTCCCCAAATAACATCAATAATAATAATAATGATATAACCATGAGTATCTTGAGGGTCAAAGGCTGTATTCTAATATTTAAAAACATAGACTCTGTAAGAGAGAAAAATGAGAGATAAAGCTGGTGAAGTCAACTGGAACCACATGATAAAGGGTTGAGTTTAGCCTTTACTCTTTAGATAATGAAGAATAATCTAAGAGTTATGTAACACCAAAGCTAAGAGCCAATTAAAAATATGTTTGAGCAACAAATGAAGAAGGCCAGGAGAGCTGCATGGGGCCATGTTAGCAAGTCATTGAACTTTAATGGTAACTGACATCAGTTACACACTCAGGCTATAACATTTGTCAGCCTTTCAGATGAAAACAGAAAACTTCAGTCAAACATCTGGTTGTTTAGTCTACCCGACATCAAAGACCTGGCTGTTCTGAAACATTCAGATGTGTGGCAGAACAGTTTAGTTTTCATCTTCATCTAAGGGGGATTTGAGACATGTCGCTATGATTTTTGTTAGCTTTAGACTTGAGATTTATTTTTTTAATTATAAAAACGTTTTTGTGACAACACGTATAAATTTTTTTGAAAAGAAAAAGTTTCCCAATTCTACCTCTGCAAACAATGTTTATTTTTGCATATTGCCTTTATAGTTATAAAAAATTTACATTGCTGACCTGCAGTGAACATATGCCCCTGTCCTTTTCATTGCACTTATTATCAACATAATTATTACTTTAAATAATTACTTTATAATACTAAAAATCTAAAGAATTTTAACATTCTGGGATTTTTGGAAAATTTTGTGCCTCCAATTTTTTAAAATTTTATTTTAATGAATAATCTCAGACCCGGTGTGGTGGCACGTGCCTATAATACCAGTGATTTGGGAGACTGAAGCAGAAGGATCACAAGAGTGAGGCCAGCTTCAGCAATTCAGTGAGACCCTATCTCAAGTAAAAAAAAAAAAAAAAAAAAAAAAGGCTGAGGGTGTAGCTAAATGTTAAAGCACCCAGGTTCAGTTCCCCATAACAAAGAATCCCTTCTTTGTTTATAGTTTTTTTTTTTACTTCTAATTTCATAGCAGAGCCAGGTAAAGTCAAAACATTTTATGACTCAGTTACAGATTTCTACATTGGAAAAAGTTATATTAGCTTATACTGGTATCAACAATGTATGAATTTACGGGCTGGGGATGTGGCTCAAGCGGTAGTGCGCTCGCCTGGCATGCGTTCGGCCGGGATTCGATCCTCAGCACCACATACAAACAAAGATGTTGTGCCCGCCGAAAACTAAAAAATAAATATTAAAAAATTCTCTCTCTCTCTCACTCTCTCACTCTCTCTTTAAAAAAAAACAATGTATGAATTTACACATAGATTTTATGTTTTTGGTACTGAGAATTGAAATACACACACACAAACACACACACACATATACACACATACACACACACATCAATATGAAAACTAGCAGATAAAGAAAATATGCCACACTTCCAGGAAAAAATAATGGTATCATACAAGGGATAGAAAGAAAACTGACATGACATTAAATGTCTCAAAGCAAACACTAGAAAATGGAATACAAAGTATCAAGGCCTTAAAAATTCTGTGTAAAGTTTTTTTTCAACTTAGAATTCTACATCCAGAGAACACTCATCAAGCATGAAAGAAAAAGGAAGGCATACTGAGACTTGTAAAGTTTCCAAAAAATTATTTTCCATAACTCTTAATTGGAAAGATAATGCAAGAGTATGTGTCATTAAAAGGAGACAGCAAAGTAAAAAAGCAAAAGACGTGGAATGTGTAAAACAGGAAATACAGCACAGAAAAGAAGCAGAGAATCCCCAGGAGGATGATAAAGGGGAATCCTAGAATGACCGATGTTTCCCATGCATACTTTGGAACAGTAGAATGGAGGACTTTAGGAACAGAACTTATCTAGTACATTTGGTCACATAGAAAATAGTGACAGAGAATTAAGTAAATGAAAAAAGTTATCAGTGCAGGGTGGTGTGGCGCACTCCTGTAATCCCAGTGACTTGGGAAGTGGGAGGCCAACCTCAGTAATTTACCCAGTCCCTAAACAACTTAACAAGACCCTATCTCAAAATAAAAAATAAAAAGGGCTGGGATGTGGCTAAGTGGTTAAGCACCTCTGGATTCAATCTCCAGTACCGAAAAAAGAAAGAAAAGAACAAAGTTATTATCTCCAGTAAGAAAAAAAAAAAAGGGTGTGAAAGAAAATACAGTGCACCTAGCTTAGCAGTAAACAACATTTAAATTCAATAAATTTTGATTTAGTAAAAATTTATATTTTAACCATATGAGGGAGGGAAAATAGAGGCCTAGAGTGATGAAAGAGAGTTAAATCCTCATCTTTCATAATGGAATTCCAAAATAATGTCTAAAATTGACAAACCAAAAAGAATAAATATACAATAGTCTCCCCTTATCCAGGTGGGATACATATGTTCCAAGACCCCAGTGGCTATCTGATACCTAGATCTACATATGATATTTTTCCTACTCATACACATCTTGGATAAAATTTTATCTATAAATCAGGCACAGTAAGAAATAAACAACATAATAACATTAAATAATTATAAAAATATGCTGAAATAAAAGTTGTATGAATGTAATCTCTCTCAAAATATTTTATAGGCTGGGCGCAATGGTGCATGCCTGTAATTCCAGTGGCTCAGCAAACTGAGCAGGAGAATCATGAGTTCAAAGCCAGCCTCAGCAATAGCGAGGTGCTAAGCAACTCAGTGAGACCCTGTCTCTAAAAAAAAAAAAAAAAAAAAAAAAAAACACAAAATGGGGCTGGGGATGTGGCTCAGTGGTTGAGTGCCCCTGATTTTAATACCTGGTACTCCACCCCAAAAGAATTTTTTTATGGTGCATGCCTGTAATCTCAGCAACTTGGGAGGCTGAGGCAGGAGGAACACAAGTTCAAGGCCAGCCTTAGCAACTCAGCAAGGATCTTAGCAAGACCCTGTCTCAAAATAGAAAATACAAAAGGGCTGGAGATGTGGCTCAGTGATTTAACACCCTTGGGTTCAATCTTGGTACCAAAAAAAGAAAAACTTATTATAGACATGAAGATTAATGTCATAGAAGACAAAAAGACAAACCTACATACCTACAGTTATCCAATCTTGAAAAAGTTACCAAAACATAAAATAAGAAAAGACAGCCTTTTCAACAAATGGTGCTGGGAAAACTGGATATTCCTGTGTAGAAAAATGAAATTTAGATCCCTATCTCTCACCCTGCACTAAAGTCAAATCAAAATGAATCAAAGACAGGAATTAGACCAGAAACCTTGCAACTGATAGATGAAAACATGGGGTCAACACTCCATCATGTGCCCTGACATTGGTGCAGGTGCTGACTTCCTCAACAAGACCCCTAACATTCAAGAAATAAAACCAATAATCAATAAGTGGGCTGCCATACAATTTAAAAGTTTCTGTACAACAAAGCTCTCAAATAAGAGCATGAATTGAGAGCCTACAGAATGGGGAATAAAAGCCCTTGCCAGCTATTCCTCTGACAGGAGATTAATATCCAGATTATATAAAGAACTCCATTACTCAGTGCAAAATAAATAAATAAATAAATAAATAAATAAATAAATAAATAAATTGGTAAAAGAACTAAACAGAAATTTCCCAAAAGAAGAAATACAAATGGCCAACAAATATATAAAAAAATGTTCACCATCTATAGATATCAAGGAAATAGAAATCAAAACTGGAGTAAGATTTAATCTCATTCCAGTCAGAATGGCAACTATCAAGAATACAAATAATAATAAATGCTGGCAAGGATGTGGGGGAAAGTTGTACTCATACATTGGTGGGACAGCAATACAACAATACAACCACTCTGAAAAGCAGTAGGGAGTTCCTAAAAAACCTAGGAATGGAACCATCATATGACCCAGCTATCTCACTCCTCGGTATTTATCCCAAAGAACTAAAATCAGCATACTATAGCAATACAGCTACTTCAATGTTTATAGTAGCAGAATTCACAATAGCCAAATTATGGAATCAGCCTAGATGCCAGTCAATAGATGAATGGATCAAAAAAATATGGTATATACCTATAATGGAGTTTTACTCAGCCATAAAGAAGAATGAAATAATGGCCATTACCAGTAAATGAATGGAACTGGAGAATACTATGCTGAGTGAAATAAGCCAGACTGAGAAAATCAAGGGTTGAATATTTTCTATTATATGTGAAAACTAGAGCAAAACAAGGGAAAGAAGGCAGTGGAGGTGGGAGTATCTGATATTATAAATATATAGGGAAGATCAGTGGAGTAGAAGAAGGAGAATTAGAGGGAGGAAGGAAGGGAAAGGGGAGGAAATATGGAATTAATTTAACAAAATCATGTTATATGTATATATAAATGTGCCAAAGGTAATTTCACCTTTATGTATATGTAGAAGGCACCAATCGAAAATAAATAAATATCCAGCTGGCTAATTCTAAATATACTATTTCTTCAACATAAAAATAAATAAATAAATAGCTGGGCACAGTGACACATGCCTGTAACCACAGTGACTCAGGAGTCTGAGGTAGGAGGCTCACAAGTTTGAGGCCAACCTCAGCAACTTAGTGAGACCTGTCTCAAAATAAAAATAAAATGGGCTGGGGATGTAGCTCAGTGTTAAAGCCCTTCTGGGTTCCACCCCCAGTACCAAAAATAATGATGATGATGATGATGATAAAAAATAAATAAAGGAATAAAAGGAAGATCTGAAGAGAAGGGAGAATAGGGGAGGGAGAAGGGAAGGAAAAGTAGGGGGACTAGGGACTGTAATAAAATTTCTTACATGTAGGATTTCATCAGAATGAACCCAACCACCATGTATAATTATAATGCTCTAAAAAAAAATCTTATTACACTATAGATCCTAACAACTTCATACGATTTTTTTCTTTCCTGATTATGTTGAGAACTTTTACCTTTTCACTTAAAGAAAGCACTTTAAGGCTTCTATTTTGGTGTATCTGAATTGCAAAAGCATCAGTACTCTTTTAAGCACTGCAATATTGTGACAGTCAATCTAATAACCCTCTAATGGTTAATTTGAATTGTCAACTTGATTGGTTGAGATGCAGATGATTAGGAGGCTTATGGGTGTGTTATGAGGGCATGTCTAGGAATGATTGGCATGTGGAATAGCCAACTGAAATGGAGACCCTCCCTAATTGTGGGCAGCACCATCCAATAGGATGATGACTTGGATGGAATAAAAGTTGGAAGAATAGAAAGCAGCAGCAGTTGCAAGCTCAATTTTTTTCTTTTTCTTGAGAGAGAGAATTTTTTAATATTTATTTTTTAGTTTTCGGCAGACACAACATCTTTGTTTGTATGTGGTGCTGAGGATAGAACCTGGGCAGCACACATGCCAGGCAAGCGCGCTACCGCTTGAGCCACATCCCCAGCCCTTAATTCTTCTTGAATGGGTTCTTGATTGCTGCTGTGATCATCTGAGGATGTTAGACTCTCACTTCTTCACTCTTCCAAAGCGATTCTCCAGAAGCCTTCCATCTCAAACTAGGGTAGCACTGTTGATCCCTCTTGTTCTGGGGCTTTAGCCTCTTGGACTGTGCAGCTACTGGTTCTTCCAGCTCTCCAGCCTGCAGGCAGCCTTTGTGGATTATCCAGCTTCAGGTTGCTTAAGCCAGTCAAATAAGCCCCCCTTTTATAATTATACATCCTGTTGATTCTGTTCCTCTAGAGAACCCAGACTAATCCATACCTAGATGGCTATTAAATGACTTATGGGTAATTAGTGTATCCAGCATGGGTATGTTGGACAAAGGGATGATTCATGTCCCAGGCAGGACACTAAAACATTTCTTCATGCTACTCAGCAGTACATGGTGCATGCCTGTGAGCAAGTTGGGAGGCTGAGACAGGAGCATAGCAAGTTCAAAGCCAGCCTCAGCAATTTAGCAAGACTCTAAACAATTTAGTGAGACCCTGTCTCAAAATAAAAAGGGCTGGGGATGTAGGTAGCTCAATGGTAAAACATCCCTGGGTTAAATCCCCAGTACCAGAAAATAAAATAATTTTATTTCATAATTCATAATTATTTATGAATTGTTCATTTCTGCAATTTTTCATTTAATATTTTCCATCTGAGGTTGAGCTTAAAAAAACTGAAACCACAGAAAGCAAATGATGGATAATAGAGGAGACTACCAAAGTACATTTTTTGTTTTAGTTTTTGTGGTGCTAAGGATCAAACCCAGGACCTCGAACATTCTAGGCAAGTGCTTTACTTTGGAGACACATCCCAGGCCTTTTTATTTTTATCTTGAGACAAGACCTTGCTAAGTTGCCTCAGCCTCCTGAATAGTTGGGATTACAAATGGGTGCTACCATACCTGGCTCAAATTCTTTTGATATGTGTAGCCTCAGTGTTTCTGATTTGCTCTGTAAGGAGGATGCTGAGTTGTAGGCAGAGTTCCTAACTTTACAAATTATGAAAATGAGCCTTTATCAAGCCTTTCCAAGCAAAACCAGGCAATACTTAATCATCTTTCAAAATAGCATGTCCTGGCTGGGTGTGGTAGCACACACCTGTAATCCCAGTAGCTAGGGAGTCTAAGGCAAAAGGTTGTGAGTTCAAAGCCAGCTTCAGCAAAATGGAGGTGCTAAACAATTCAGTGGAACCCTATCTGTAAATAAAATACAAACTAGGGTTGGGGATGTGGCTCAGTGGTTGAGTGCCCCTAAGTTTAATCCCCAGTACAGAAAGAGAGAGAGAAAGAAAAGGTATTATCTGTGGAAATAATCTCTGTTAGGTTGGTTTGAGGTGGCTAAGGGAACAAAACACCAGGCAACTGGTGCACAAAAGAACTACCAATCAGGTGCCAACAGACAAGCAGTGATGGTGCCTCATAACTACCTGTCAATCAGAAGATCTCCTGACCAATCCTGGAAGGACATGGATCTCAGCAAGATCCCCCAACCTACCCCAGGAGGACCAGGGAACTCTAAAACCCTCCCTTTCCTGTCCCAAGCCCTCCTTTCCTCTCCTAAACCCAATAAAATTCCAATCTGGCTAAGCCTGGGGGCTATTCTCCCAGACCCGCTCCAGGGAGCAAATCTCAATAAAGCCTTGTTCAGCTGCTTTTAATCTGCCTCCTTTTGATCACCGTGCCTGACCTTACAATCACTAGTTTTTGTATTCCTTGGTTCCATTTCCTCTATCCCCACTGCCATCATTCCTAGTTTGGGTCTCCATATCCATTGCAACTGAGTCCTAACAACCCTTTTTCTCTGCTTCCAGTCTCTTCCACTCAATCCTTTTCCCCTTGCCACCAGACTGTTCTTTCCAACATAGATCTACTCTTGTCACTCCCCGATCAAAAAAAAAAAAAAAAAAACCGCCAAGAGGAACTGGGATGTAGCTCAGTGGTAAAGGACTTACCTAGCATGTGGAAGACACTTGGTTAGATCCCCAGCATTGCAAACAAACAAAATACAAAAACAAATACAAAGTAAGAGAAAAAGGGAGGAAAAAATCATGGCTCCACACAGCCCATTGGATCAAGTCAAAACTCCCTTGTCCTCCATTACCTGGCCCCAAAGAAAGTACTCTTCTAGCACACTCCACCTATCATTCTTCTTTCATCCCGTTTCCTCATATCCCAACACACATACATACACACACACTAGAGAAATTCTCTAAATTTTAGATACTTTTAAAATTTATTCTTAGAGCACAGTGAATTTTTTAAAGTCATCAAACATTTGCATGTTTTTCTTTCTTTTCTTTTTTCTTTCTTTCTTTCTTTCTTTTTCTTTCTTTCTTTCTTTTTTTTTTTTTTTTGTGGGTGGCCAGAGCTATGATTAAGCATTCTCTCTCAGTCTTGAGCCAAGAAGGTGTTAGTCTAGCATTGCAGCTTCAGGCTGCCCATGCAGGTGACTTCTACCTTCAATCGGCAAAGAAGTTTTGCTTCCTCCTGGCTCTGGACCTGGGCGTCATCCATTGGGACTTGACCAGTCCCCCTAGCCTTACTTGGTGAAGAACATTTTATTGAAAATCCTTTGTTCTTGGGCTGGAGATGTGGCTCAAGCGGTAGCACGCTAGCCTGGCATGTGTGCGGCCCAGGTTCAATCCTCAGCACCACATACAAACAAAGATGTTGTGTCTGCCGAAAACTAAAAAGTAAATATTAAAAAATTCTCTCTCTCTTTAAAAAAAAAAAAAGAAAGAAAAGAAAATCCTTTATTCTTTTCCCTATAAATAAAGAGATTCTGGTGCATGGTGCTCTCTCACTCTCCTGCCTTCCAACGTGATAGCAAGTCCTTTAAGGTTGCAGAGCCATCTTACCCCTGCTTTGTGAAAAAATTACTTCCATGTGGTCTTTTCCCCGACAGCCCACACCACACAGAGTTATCCCGATTCCAACCCCTGTGCCGGACATGGGCAGTATTTTTTCATTCTTTATTATTTTTTTATTTTTCATTAGTGGGGACTGAACCCATTGAACTACGTCCCCAACTCTTTTTATTTAGTCATTTTTTTTTTTATTTCAAGACAAATTCTAGATAAATCCCCCAGGCTGGCCTTGAACTTGTAATCCTCCTGCCTCAGCCTACAGAGTAGCTGGTATTATAGGCTGCACCACTATGCCCACCTTGCATGTGTTTCTGTGTGTGTGTGTATGTGTGTGTTCTCTCTTAAATGCCTTTTGGCCCACAAATCTTCTTTATAAAAACAACTTAAATATCCCTATTATTGGTTAAAAGCATGACATCTGGTCCAACTGCTTCCAATCCAGGTTTACTAAATGTGCAACCTTGAACAAGTTACCTAAACTCTTTGCTTTAGTTTCCTCATCTGTAACATGTAGAAAATAATAGTGGCTACTTCATAGGGTTGATGAGACAAAATAATACATGTAAAACACTTAGTACAAGGTCAGGCATCTTTAGATGAGATTCGAGTTCAAAGAGTGTTAGCTCTAGTTTTAAATAATAAAAGATAAATGATGAATAAATAGGTAAAATATCTGTTTTCTAAGAAGCTTTTTTTTCTCATTTCCTCAGGGAAAATTAATCATTTTTAGCACAACACATTCATATGTTATATTGCTTATGACATTCACTTTCACATCTCTTCACTTTACATAATTTCTGGCAGATAGAATGTGTTCAAAAATTAGTTTTAAAAAATGAAGTCATCAGGGATCTCATGAAAATCAAAGGGAAGTTAGGAGAGGAAAGGGACCAAGGGGTGGGAGGAGGGTAGGGAGGAGATAAGTGCTGGGGAGTGATATTGGCCAAAATATATTATTATATTTTGTGCATGTACAAATATGTAACAACAAATCCCATCATTATATACAATTATAATGCACCAATAACAAATGTGGAAAGAAAAAATGAAGTCATGTTTGCCCTTGAAGTCTTTTAAAATATAGTTTCATAGTTATTGGACATGGATTCAAATCCTTCATTAGCCACCTACTAATGATGTGTTCTTGAACAGGTGGCAAAACCTGTGTGGAGCCTCATTTTCCATATATACAAAAAGAGAAATAATATGATTTATCTGATTAAAGATACTAGATAGGGGTTGGGGTTGTGGCTCAGTGTAGAGCACTTGCCTAGTATGTTTGAGGCACTGGGTTCAATCCTCAGCACCACATATAAATAAATATATTATAAAGGTACATCAACAACTTAAAAATAGTTTTTTTAAAAAGAAGATACTTGATAATTTTACAGTCAGTATCTTTCATAGTCTATGGATAGACACTTGGGCAGTCATACATATCTTTCCTGAGGCTTGCCTTTGTCTACCTTTTCAGCTTCATCTGCCTCATTTTCTTTTATACTTGTTATTTCAATAATTCTGAAATGAGATTTACTAAAATTTCCAGGCTTTTGAGCCTTTGCACATGCTATTTATTCTTTCTGAAGTGTTCTTCCCCTTACTTTTACTTACTCACCTTTTATTCATTCTCCAAAACTCACTAAAATAACTGGGTGTGGTGGCACACATCTGTAATCCAAGCAATTCGGGAGAGTGAGGTAGGATTAATGCAAATTAGAGGCCAGGCTCAGCATATTCTCAAAAGCATTTCTCTCTCTCTCTCTCTTTCTTTTTTCAAGGTGCTGGGGCTTGAATCTAGGGCCTTGTGCACATGAGGCAGGCACTCTACCAACTGAGCTATATCTCCAGCCCGGCATTTCTCTTTTGAATGTATTTCTCACTTGAATGTGTAACTACTCCCTTGAATGTGTAACTACTTTCCTAAATAAACCTGTCAATAAAAGAAGGGGTGATATTGGTTGAATTATATTGTTATATTGTGTATTGTGTGCATGTATGGATATATAACAACAAATCCCATCAGTATGTACTACTATAATGCACCAAAAAAAATGTTGGGGGAATAAAGCAAAGAAAGAGAGAGAGAGAGAGAGAGAGAGAGAGAGAGAGAGAGAGAAAGAGAGAAGGAAACACAAGACCCTGCCAGGATTATCAAAGCATTTACAGCCATCTTTAATCTGTCACAATCTACTTTCTGGTCACAAATTATTTACATTCCTCTCACCATGCAAAGTATGCTCACATCTTCAAAGGACTCAGCAAAACTCAGCTCACTACATCAGACTGAGGATCAAGGTCTGTGATCTCTTCAAATGCTAGGTGTAGTTGTGGGCTTCAGACACAGCTCACAGAGTTTAGTTTTTGAGTATCCTTTCAGCCTAAACACCTGTGAACTAAAAAAAATAAGTTGCCCCTCTTTACACACACAACTACAAATGGTGAGATAGGTATAAGATAACTGCAACAGACATTCTTTTTTGAGAGGATTGTGGGGCCAAGCATAGTGGCACATGCCTGTAATCCCAGCTATAGGGAAGCTGAGGCAGGGGGATTGCAAGTTCCATGCTAGCCTTGGCTACTTAGCAAGACCCTATATCAAAATAAAAAGAGTTGGAGATATGGTTCTGCAGTAAAGTGACACTGGGTTCAAACCCAGATACCAAAAAAAAAAAAAAAAAAAAAGAAACCTAGCTATTTGCAAGTTCCTTAGTTAAGACTTGGTTCTGCTACCTAGAAATGATTCTCTGCCCTCTGTCATCATTTCTTTTCCATAAGAAACAGCCCATTTTTGAAACTGAGTGTTTTTTTAATGCAGTGTTGAGGATTGAACCCAGGACCTTAATACATGTTATGCAAGTGCTGTACCACTGAACCACATCCCTAGCCCAAAATCAATCTCTCCTTCCCTTCCCTTCCCTTCCCTTCCCTTCCCTTCCCTTCCCTGTCCTTTCTCCTCTTCCCTTCCTTCCAAGACAAGAGCTTATTATGTTGCCAAGGCTAGTCTCCAACTCCTGGGCTCAAGCAATCCTCCTACCCCACCCAGTGCCTGGACTACCGATGCTTACCACTGTTCTTGGCTTATAGCTTACTACTTTCCTCAGTCTGCTTTCTGCCCTTAGTAGGTAGGGATCCAGAGACCTTTTATTGATTTGTACTGTCTGTGAATTAGCCGAGCTAATTAACTTTTTAAATTTTGGAGGGTAAAATAAAAAGCAAAATAAAATAAAATTTAGAGAGTTTTCTATGTCTCAAATTATACTCCACTCCATTAGGGAAAAAAAAAACACACCTTTTCAGATAACCTTGTAGATGGGCCCCATACACAGCTGATGTAAAACCACATCCATAAGGCTAAAAAACCCTGTTGTTGATCAGGGAGAGACTGTAAGGCATATAATTAAGATCCTTAGAATTTTTTCCTTTAGAAATGATTTTGAAAGTATCTGAAAATTTCTGAGATTTTAAAAGGTTTTGCAGTCACACCCTTGACTTATCTTTACCCTGTGATCTCATTTTACTGGCAACTCTATGGATTTGATATTTACCATTTCTTCCTTTGAGATCTTACAGAGACTAGACCTTGAGTCCTTCTATCATATTTTTGGATAGACAACTAGAAATAGTCAGTTGATACTCTGCACTTTCTATGTGGAAACTCCCCAACCATATGCACATGGTCATTAAGTATCTTTCTACTTTGCATGTTACCAAAATCAACAGTGTTGTCAAACTTGTCTCCAGCTTCCCATAACAATTCCTTGGTGGCAAACACAAGAGATTAACGATCTCGTCCAGGGCTTTCCAGCTTTCACTAAAAGGCTCCTCAAGATCTTGAAGGTAGAGACCCATTGGCCAGTCCCAAAGTAACTGGTACATGTTTTGGGGTTTTGTTTTTGTTTGTTTGTTTTTGCTATAGAAACACCCTATTTGCAGGTATAAAATTCTGTTATGTTTATCGGTTAATGATGTAGCAAACTATCCAAAATTTAGTTGCTCAAAAAATTCATTATTTCTCTCAATTTTGTGAGTCAATATTCAGGGTAAAACTTGGATGCTAATTAGGGGGTCAACCAAGCAAGATCAGTTGATGGTATTCAGCTGGCAGGCAGTCAGGTCTGGAGGATCCAAGACAGCTTTATTCATGTGACTGACACATTGTTAAGAAAAACTGGAAGGCTAGGCTCAGAACCTTTTTCATTGCATATAGTATTGAAGACTCCATGAGGTCTCTCCAGAGGGGTGTCATATATCTTACATGACACCTGGGGACTCCATGAGGCAGTGTTCCAAGCATAGGAAGTCAAAGCTTCCAATTTTTTAAGGTGTAGCTTTGTAAAGGGCATAGTGTCATTCCTGCCATATTTTATTAGTGGAAGCAGTCACAGAGTAGGCTTAGATTCAGGGGGAAGGGCTAGCTGGTACAACTAACAAACTAATAAGGTCAGTAGGTAGGTTCACAGTTAATACAAGATGGTAATAGAATATTGTAGTAAAAGGGACTAGACTGGCTAAGAGTATTAGGGTGGGCTTCTCAGAGAACTGCTCATAGAGCTGAGTTTTGAAAAATGAAGAAAATTTGCTAACAGAAAAGAATGAAAGAGGGGCTGGGGATGTGGCTCATTCGTACAACACTTGCCTAACATGTTCAAGGCCCTGAGTTCAATCCCCAGCACCACACTGCAAAAAAATAAAATGAAAAGGGTTGGGAATGTAGATGTAGCTTAGTGGTAAACTTCCCCACTACCCCCGCCTCAAGTTCAATCCCCAGTACCATTTTAAAAAAGAAAAAAAAAATGAAAGACTTTCCATTCATGAATCAAGGAGAGGAACTGTAAGAGAATGTACATAGTATGTTTTGGTGAAGAAGGTGGTGAGGGGTACAAAGTGCTTATTTTATTTTATTTTATTTTTTTCTGAATCAATCAGAGGGATAGGGAGAAAATGATTGGGTACTTCATTTCAACATAGTATTTTTATTTTGTTTTGTTTTATTTTATTATTAGAGCTTTATGGTTATACATAGTAATTAGTTTCATCCTGAGACTCCTACTGTTGCCAAAAGCTCATCCTTGTCCAGATGCCAATCCAATAATGAGGACACTGGTTTGAGAAAACGGAAAAAAAAAAAAAAAAAAGTTTATTGCTTTGTTAGCAAAGGAGAAACACGGAGACTCCCATCCCAAAGGCTGTGATTCTGCCCATCATGTAGAACAGGGGATTTTTTTTTTTAAAGAGGTGATTTAGAGAAAGTGAGATTAGGGAGGAGAGATTAGGAAGGAGATCAGCGAAAAGAAGATCAGGGAGGAGAAGTTTAGGGAAATGAAGATCAGGGAGGAGAAGTTTAGGGAAAAGAAGATAAGGGAAGAGAAGGTTAGGGATAAGAAGATCAGGAAGGACAAGGTTAGGGAAAAGAAGATCAAGGAGAAGAAGGTTAGGAAAAAGAAAAAAAAACATGTAAATTTCAAAGCCACAAGGAATATAGTCAAAACATCAAGTGAACCCATTATAATACATGCATGGAAATAGATGTATGATCCCCCTTTTCCCTCCCATGCTCCCTACCTTCTCCCCTTCTCTGTCTTCTAGTCTATTGGACTTCCTTTTGCGTATCTATTAATTTGTATTTGATGGGTTCTTTATGTAATCTTATCCTTCCCTCCCCCTTTCCTTTATTTTACTCTAGTTTCTAATTATGAGAGAAACCCTTGGACCTTCTGGTTTCTGAGTTTGGCTAATTTCACTTAGCATGATATTCTCATAATTTCATTCTTTTTAATGGCTGAGCAGAATGCCATTATTTGTGTGTGTATGTGTGTGTATCTCACAAGTTCTAAAAATATGCAACACTATCCAAATTTGCATGTCATCCTTGTACAGAGGCCATGCTAATCTTCTCTGTATCATTCCAATTTTAGTATATGTGCTGCTGAAGCAAGCACAACATAGTGTTTTTCCTACTGATAATTCCAAGGGTTGTGACTCCAACACTTTCCTTTCTGTTCTCCCCATTTGCAACACTTACCACCACTACAATCCAGCCCCGTTTCTTCATTAAATTATGGCAGTAGGATTAGAGGAAGATAAGGTCATTTATCGTTCTATATTTACATCCAGTACATAAACTTCTGTTTTTCAATAATATGTGCAATTCCAGGTAATGGACACTGTGTGATAAACATCAATCACTGTTTTCATATTGTTCTATGAAGGCTACATGTTGAACCTGACCCTAATATTGCTGGAGTAGAGATTTAAATGTTGCAACTAAGAGGTTATTTCACCTACATTAGACTCCAACACACTAAATCAATGACCCACTTCACTACCCATGATAGGGCCTCAGCCATATTCTGTGATGCCTTTGTGAAAATTAGAACAAGGCACACCATATGGGCAAATACCATACTATGACAATTTCAATAGCTTACAGAGTAACATCTGAATTTCAACAGCCACTTGTTTCCAGAGTTGGGCACCTTTGCAACATGTACAGACCGTGCAGCTCTCTGTTTTGCCTTGTGGTTAGTGTTCCATTATAAAATTCAGAACAGAGCCTGTGGGCACAGATCAGAGAGGCTATTTTCCATTTCCTCTCTCCACATTCCCCAATTCTAATGTGTTGTTATTTACTGTTCAGACAATAAGCAAACTATCCTACTTCTCTTATTTTTCTCTCTCCAAAAGTACTAAGGACTGTGCTTTTCCATCTTGAAATACAGAGTCCCATTTTTCAGAAATAAGTTTTGCAAACATAATATCCTATCTTTACCTTCACAGTGATTTTTAATCCACTTTTTGTGGCATTGGGGATTGAGCCCAGTAGTACTCTACCACTGAGTTATATCCCCAGTCCTTTTTATTTTTTATGATTTCTCATGAGGCATGGTGGCCTATGACTGTAATCCCAGAAGTTCAGGAGGCTGAGACAGAAGGATTGAATGTGTGAGGCCAGATTCAGCACTTTAACAAGCCCCAAAGCAACTTAGTGAGACCCTGTCTCAAAATAAAAACTAAAAAGGCTGGGGATGTGGCTCAGTGGCAAAGTATCCCTGGGTTCAATCCCCAGCATTAAAAAAAAAAAAAAAAAAAAAAAGACACTAAATTGCCAAGACTGGTCTTGAACTTGTGATCTTTGTGTCTCATCCTTCTAAGTCATTGGGATTATAGGTTTGTGTCACCACACCTGGCTCACTCTTACTGGGAATGTAACTCAGGGTTAGAGCACTTGCCTAGCATCCCCCATCTCCCCAAAACAATTATTTCATTGTACAAACAAACGATTTTGAAACAGTAATACTGTGGCAAGGGCAGACATTGTTAGCAATTCTGTCCCCTATCAAATAAGCCATTTTTGGTTTTCCACATTATCCTGGTGATTATTGTCTCCAAGTTCCTACATTCCATTTTCTATCAACATATATATGTCATTTTTCACTGTTTTAAAGAGAGAATAAATTTCATTCTATTTTCTGTATTTACTATGTATTATACTGAAGATTATATTTCATTCATATATTGTCTAAAATATGTCCACAGTTCCTACAATGTTCTAAATTGTTTTTGTTCTTGTTTTTTTTTTTTTGGTACTGAGGATTGAACTCAAGGGTCCTTTCCACTAAGCCACATCCCCAGCCCTTTTTGTTTTTTATTTATAGTACTGGGAATTGAACCCAGGGGGGCTTAATCACTGAGCCACATCCCCATCCTTTTTTTTCTTTATTTCTTCATTTATTTTTGCATTACAATTCTTAATATACCATTATACAATAATTTATCATATCTCTGATTATATATAAGGTATGTTGACACCAAATTTACATCTCCATACATATATTTTGTATAATGATGAGGGTCTCCTTTCACCATCCATGCGATTCCCCTTCTTCCTTCCTTTCCCTCCCACCCATATTCCCTATCTAGAGGTAATCTTCCTCCCTTGCTCTCCCTCCCAACCCCTTTTTGAGTCACCCCCCTTATATCAGAGAAGATATTCGGCATTTTTTGGGGGGGATTGACTAAC
Source organism: Spermophilus citellus (assembly GCF_964194105.1). NCBI lineage: Eukaryota > Metazoa > Chordata > Mammalia > Rodentia > Sciuridae > Spermophilus > Spermophilus citellus. Next base: position 99,467,416 of record NC_138191.1, on the reverse strand, counting down.
TTCACTTAGCATAATCTTCTCTAATGCCATCCATTTCTCTGCAAATGCTGTGATCTTATTCTTTTTTATTGCTGAGTAATATTCCATTGTGTATAAATGCCACATTTTTTTTTGATCCATTCATCCATGGAAGGACATCTAGATTGGCTCCACAGTTTAGCTATTGTGAATTGTGCTTCTATAAACATTGATGTGGCTATGTCCCTGTAATATGCTGTTTTTAGGTCCTTTGGGTATAGTCTTTTTTTTTGAGAGAGAGAGAATTTTTTTTAAGAGAGAGTGAGAGAGGAGAGAGAGAGAATTTTTTTTTTAATATTTATTTTTTAGTTCTCGGCAGACACAACATCTTTGTTGGTATGTGGTGCTGAGGATCGAACCCGGGCCGCACGCATGCGAGGCGAGCACGCTACCGCTTGAGCCACATCCCCAGCCCCATTTGGATATAGTCTAAGAAGAGGAATAGCTGGGTCAAATGGTGGTTCCATTCCCAGTTTTCCAAGGAATCTCTATACTGCTTTCCAAATTGGCTGCACCAATTTGCAGTTCCACCAGCAGTGTATGAGTGTACCTTTTTCCCGCATCCTCGCCAGTACTTGTTGTTTGTCTTCATAATGGCTGACACTCTTACAGAAGTGAGATCCCCAGCCTTTTTTTATATTTATTATTTAGAGATAGGATCTTACTAAGTTGCTTAGGGCCTTGCTGAGTTGCTGAATCTGGCTTTGAACTCAATATCCTCCTGCCTCAGGCTCCTGAGGTGCTAGAATTACAGGCTTGAGCCATAGGGCCAAGATAGACTCTATTTTAGATGTTGGGGACTCAGTAGTGAATAAGACAAAGTCCTTGCCATGTGGACTTTATTCCTGTGAAGGAGACATACAGTGAATAATTGATATATGGTAAAATGGCAAGTGCTATTAAGAAAAACAAAGCTGCTGGGGCTTATGCTGGTCTTGAAGTTGTGTTCCTCCTGCCTCAGTCTCCAGAGTCACTAGGATTGCAAACATGCACCACTGCACCAGGCATAAATTATCTTATTTTAGAAAACTTGGGTAACTAGCCAGGCATGGTCATACATGTCTGTAATCTCAGTTTCCTGAGATACTGAGGCAGAAGGATCACCTGAGCCCAGAAGTTCAGGGCCAGTCTGGGCAACAAAGAAAGATCGCATCACTAAAACAAAAATAATATAGTAATTAATCTAAAAAAAAAAAGAGAGAGAAATAGAAAGAAAACTTGGGTAAAAGTCCTTTGTGAGTTTGGCACCACAGTAACTTTCTGTAGGTAGTTGCTGGTAACTTCTTGGTGGTTATACATGAGCTAGGCCAATAGTCAAAGGAGAACCGTAAATATTCATCTGGAGAGGAGCTGAGTTGTTGTTATCCTGGCTTGGCAGCCTCGTGGGATTAGGAGGTTTCCAATATTTATTAGAAAAACTAAAAAATGTATGAGTCTTTTCTCCTTAGGGTGTGGTTAAATGAAGACTTGTAGAATTCAAAACTGGAGCAGTGGAGCAGTTTGGGAGTCTGGCATTCCAAATATGTTGCCAGCTTGGGTGAGAACCTCATGGGTGGCATCATGGGGGAGCCTACATATGTGTGTGTGTGTGTGCGTGTGCGTGTGTATACACTTTTCTTTTTGAGATTTAACTCAGGGGCACTTTACCACTGAGGTACATCCCCAGTCCTTTTTTTAAAAAAGTTTGAGACAGGGTTTCACCAAGTTATGGAGGATCTCACTAATTTGCTGAGAGTAGTCTTGAATTTGATATTGTCCTGCTTCAGCCTCCCATGTTGCTAGAGTTACAGGCATACACCACCGTGCCCAGCTACTTTACAAACTTTTATTTTAAAAATCTCCTTCAGAATAAAGTTTCAGAAAGAGGACTAGAGGCACTTTTAGATTGTAATTTGTTGGGGGGTGTATTGAACACAAAGGTACTCTACCACTGAGTTACATTCCCAATTCCCAATTTTATTTTATTTTGACAGAGTCTCCACTAAGTTGTCCAGGCTGGCCTTGGGATCTTCCTGCCTCAAAGTTCTGAGTAGCTGGGACTATAGGCATCTTGCACCACAACTGCCTAACTCCTGATTTTTGTTGAACTCTTATAGTTGCCATAATTCATTTTTTAAAATATTTATTTTTAGTTGTAGCTGGACACAATACCTTTGTTTTATTTATTTGTTTTTATGTGGTGCTGAGGATTGAACCCAGGGCCTTGCCGGCGCTCGGAGAGCGCTCTACTGCTGAGCCATAACCCCAGCCCACGAAAATTCATTATTTTTGGAGGACTAAACGTTGCTAAGGATCTAGGCATGTTTTATTGGCAGTGTCACAGAATGTCATGACATTTCTTTCTACTATACCTTCCTCCAGCTCTCTCCTTCCCCACATCATCTATGTGCAGTCCTCCCTGGATACTCCTACCCATCCTATAAAATCCAAGTGTCACCTCTTCCAAGAATTTTTAACCACATAGATCAGTGTTGCTCAAATTTTAATATGTATATAAGTCACCTGAGTATCATGGTAAAAGATACATTCTCATTTAATCAATCTCAGATCTGTTTAAAGATTTTGCATTTTTTTTTAAACCAGAGATTGGACCCAGGGGCATTTAACCGCTGAGCCACATCCCATCCTTTTTTATATTTTAGCACCTTGCTAACTTGCTGAGACTAGCTTTGAACTCCTAATCCTCATGCCTCAGCCTCAGGAGCTACTGGGATTAAAGGCGTGTGCCACCATGCCTGGCAGCAGAGTTTTGCTAAATTGCTTAGGGCCTAGCTAAATTGCTGAGGGTAATCTGGAATTTGCAGTCCTCCTGCTTCAGCTTCCTCAATTGCTGAGATTAAAGGTGTGGGCCACTTTACCACACCTAAGATTTTGCATTTCTAACTAACTCACCAGTGATTCAGATAGTGCTGATTCATGGACCACACAGTTGAGTAAGAAGGCCTTAAACAGGGATTCTCAAACTTTAATCTTCAGATTAAAGGCCCCCAAAAGTTTTTGTTTATATGAACTATGTCTATCAATATTTATAATGTTAGAAACTAATGTTAAGAAATATCATAAGCAGGGCTGGGGATGTGGCTCAAGTGGTAGCATGTATGAGGCACCGGGTTCGATTCTCAGCACCACATAAAAAAATAAAGATATTGTGTCCACCTAAAGAACTAAGAAAACTAAATATTAAAAAAATATCATAAGCATATTAGTTTAAAAATAACAATATGAAGCTCATTGTGTGCTAGCATAAATATATTTTATTTAATCTTTTTATTTTTATTTATTTTGGGGGTACTGGGGATTGACCCCAGGGGACTCTACCATACAGCTACCTCCCCAGCCCCCTTTTTTTGTGGGGGCACCAGGGATTGAACTCAGGGGGACTGAGACACATCTCCATCCCTATTTTGTCTTTTATGTAGAGACAGGGTCTCACTGAGTTGTTTAGTGCCTCACTTTTGCTGAGGCTGGCTTTGAACGCCTCCTGCCTTGCCTCCTGAGCCCATGGAATTACAGGCATGCACCACTGTAACCAGGCCCCAGCCCTTTTTATTTTGAGATCCAGGGTCTTGCTAACTTGCTTAGGTTGACTTTGAACTTGTAATCTTGCATCAGTCTCTTGAGTCACACGTATGTGCCAATGTGCCCAGATCAAACATTTTTGTTTTAAAATAAATATATTAGGGCTGGGGTTGTAGCTCAGTGGTAAGTGCGTGCCTTGCATTCGTGAGGCTCTGGGTTTAGCACCACATAAAAATAAACAAATAAAAATATAGTTATTGTGTCATCTACAACTAAAACAAATATATAAAATAAATAAATATATTAGCCTAGGCCTATACAGGATTAGAATTATCATTGTCTTCTAACTTCACATTTTATCCCACTGTAAGTTCTTCAGGGACAATAACATGCATGGAGCTGTCAACTCCTGTGATAATAATGCCTTCTTCTGGATCCCTTCAGGAAGGACTTTCCTAAAGCTCTTCTGAGAAGTCAACTCTTTTCAGAAATATGTCCAAGGTGGTTTGGTTTGTTTCTTTTTTCATCATCAATTTGCTTATAAGGAGATAATGAACCATGACCATTCCTCTCTGCTAATGACAAACTTTCAGTGTTGGGGACCATGTTTTCAAACTTTTTAGGAGCTTGTTGAAACTTGCAAAAACTTCTGGTAAATCCTTCGGCTAAGCTGTGAATTTTCTTAGGCATTCTTCTTGTTCTTCTGCATTTCACTTTTCTCTTGCTTCTTTTTCAACTATGTGTTCCTGTTTCATTTCCAACAACTCCTCATTAGTCATTTCCTCAGGAACCACCTCTATGTGCTCCTCAATGTCAAATTCATCCCCATGCAGTTTAAAGTTGTTTGTATCTCCATAGTTTTATTGATTTTTGCAACTTCCTCATCCTGGGCAGGAAGTCTTATGAAGTCATGAATGAACCTCTTAAATGTCTTCTTCCACACTGGTGACATCATCCCAACCCCAAGTGAGGCTCTTGAAATACTTTGTAATTCTTCCAGAATTGCATCAGTGTCTTCCTGATGTCTTCAGTTGCAGCAATAGCCTGGGAAAAGGTTCTCTTCAGGTAGTACATCTTAAAAGCTGTTATTACTCCTTGATCCATCTGTTGAATCAAAGAGCTTGGGTTTAGTGGGGAAAATATTGGTTTGATATTGGGATGAAACTCACCAATAAAAGGAGGATTCATGAGAGCATTATCATGAATCTTGAAAGGTGTGTTATTCTCTAAATGGCACTTCTCCATTTGGCTGGCACAGCAATGCAGGAGGGCACCTTGGAAGAGGAACTGGGTCATGGCTTCTTATTTCTGCTGTAGTACACTGGCATTGTGTGCTTACTGATATGCTTGAAGACCTTGGAATTCTCACTGTGCCAGATCACAGAGGATTTCAATTTGTAGCATGAAACATTGTCCCATAGCAAGATTGTTAGTCTGTCCTTAAATCCATGGATACTCAGCACTGAACTTAGTCTCCTTATGAATGGAAGTCTTGTCCAGGGATCTGTTTCCAGAATAAGAATGTTTCATCCACATTGAAGCTTTGCTCAAGCAAGTGATTTTCCCCCAAAATCAGCTTATCTAGAGTTTCCAAAAATTCCTACTGGGGATTGAATCCAGAGCATTTACATGAGCTGCCTCCCCAAGTCCTTCTTGAGACTGAGTCTTGCTAAGTTGCTTAAGGCCATGCTAAATGCTAAAGCAGGTTTCTAACTTGTGATCTTCCTGCCTCAGCCTCCAGAGCAGCTAGGATTATAGGTGTACACTATCATGCCAGGTACAAAAATTCTCAAGCTGTCTTCACATTAGTATTTGATGACTCAAGTCCCTACTCTTTTTTTTTTTTTTTTTTTTTTTTTTAAGATGGGCTCTCACAATGTTGCCTAGGCAGGCCTTAAATTTCTGGGCCCAATTGATCCTCCCTTTTAGCCTCCCAAGTAGTTAGGGTGATAGATGCCAGCCACCACATCCAGCTTAAATAACAAATCTTTCATTGATTGATTAATTGATTGATTGATGGGGGTAAAAACTCGTGCACGATAAGCAAGTACTATTCTTCCATCAAGCTACATCCCTAACCAGAATTTATTTTTCCCATGTAATGGGGGTTGAACTCAGGGTCTTATGCTCCATCAGCTATGTCCCCAGTCCCAGAATAATGATTCTTGAATCTTTTAAACAACTCAGAGCAGCAGTAAAGTGAATGTCATAGGTAGTCAAGTCCAGTCTTTTCTTTTCACAATGCAAACAAATTTTTGCTTTGGTTGTGATGATCTTGAAGTTGAGAGGGATATGCTTCTGTGTCCGGCGTCATTAGAAGTTTTTCCATTTCTGATATAGGCTCTTCTCAAAATTTTATTAGTAGGGGGATAGTAGAGGATAGGAAAGGTAGCAGAATACAACAGTTACTAATATGGCATTATGTAAAAATGTGGATGTGTTACCGATGTGATTCTGCAATCTGTATTTGGGGTAAAAATGGGAGTTCATAACCCACTTGAATCTAATGTATGAAATATGAATTTTTTTTAATGTTTATTTTAGTTCTCGGCGGACACAACATCTTTGTTTGTATGTGGTGCTGAGGATCGAACCTGGGCCGCACGCATGCCAGGCGAGCTCGCTACCGCTTGAGCCACATCCCCAGCCCTGTATGAAATATATGTCAAGAGCTTTGTAATGTTTTGAACAACCAATTAAAAAAAATTTTTATTAGTACATTGCTGTCAATGGAAATAGATCCCTTAACAGCCTCTGTCACTTTATTCTTGTTCTTCAAAATCCTAGTTATAGTGTAATGGGACATGCCTGAGAAGTGACTAATAATAATCATTGATTTTCCACCTTTGTAGTCCTTAATTTTTTTTTTTTTTTTAAGATAGCCTCTCATTGTTTTGCCTAGACTGGCCAAAAACTCCTGGGCTCAAGTAACTCTCCTTTCTTCACCTCCCAGTAGCTGAGATCACAGGTGTGCACCACCACAACCAGCTTCTTAATCACTTTTAATTTGGTTTTCAGGTCACTCAGTTGATGTGGCCTCTTCCTAGCAACACTTGCAATGGATTTCGCATGATTAGGGACCACAATGAACAAAATAACATGATTAAGTCAAGCACAAGAGAAAATGATGCAATTAAGAGGTGTGGGAAACACAAAATATATGAGGCTGCTATTGGTGTAACACAGCAAACTTTTTTCTTATAAGTATAAGGCGAAACTTTAAAATAATTATAAAAAGGATAATACAGTAAATACATAAACCAATAACAGTTGTTTATTATCAAGTATTATGTAGTGTACATAATTCTATGTGCTATATTTTTACATGACCATAGTACAGTAGGTTTGTTTATACCAGCATCACCATAAATACTCAGGTAACATATTGTGCTATAATGTTACAATGACTAGACATCACTAGGTGATAGGAATTTTTCAGCTCCAATATTCTTATGGGTCATCATAATATATACAGTCTGTTGTCAACTGAAATATTATGTGGTGCATAACTATGATTATATAGTTTCTTATGCATTATTTTATTATCATCAAGACCATTTGTATCATTTTTTAAAACTGTGTTAGAATTGGCTGGGGATGTGGCTCAAGTGGTAGCGCACTCGCCTGGCATGCGTGCGGCCCGGGTTCGATCCTCAGCACCACATACAAACAAAGATGTTGTGTCCGCCGAAAACTAAAAAATAAATATTAAAAAAAATCCTCTCTCTCTTAAAAAAAAAAAAAACTGTGTTAGAATTATAGCTGGTATTTTGTCCATCCCTTAGGAAATAATGCTGGGGCTAGGGGACATAACTCAGTGGCAGAGCAGTTGCCTAACATGTACAAGGCCCTAAATTTAATCCTTAACGCCACAGGGAGGGGGAAAGGGAGAGTCTCTTCCTAAGGAAATAATGATGAATAACCACCCACCTTTTCTAAAATATAATTCCATACCTCCTCTTCATTGTATGCTTTATGTCCTAGATGTTATTATAAAATCATACTTTCTGTGGCTGCTTAAAAAAACAATTTGCAGTCAGGTGCAGTGGTGCACGCCTTCAATCCCAGCATCTCAGGAGTTTGAAGTCGGAGGATTGCATGTTTGAGGCCAGCCTCATCAACTTAGACCCTGTCTCAAAGTAAAAAATAAAAAAGGGCTGGGGATGTAGCTCAGTGATAAAGCACTCCTGGATTAAAGTTGTAGTACCAAACAAAGAGTAACAAAAAAAAAATTTACAACTGACTTGAATTTCTGTGGAATGAGAGGGAAACTCTCATTATTATCAATATTGTCACCTAAATTAGGTGGTAGTGCTGGGTTCAGGAACATGCAACAGTTGTTCTCTCACCACACGGAGATCTAAAGCTGTACCTACGTGAGGTAGTAATATGGTGTATATGTATATGTGTATGGAGGGGGAGGCGAGTGAGAGAGGACAAAGAGAGATAGAGAGCAAGCGCAAAATTAAGAAAAAAAGTAGGACACAAACAAAACCTAAAAAGCAACCACAACAAAAAAACCCTGTATCTATAAATTCTAGCATTGTGTAAACATTACATTAAATTTGTTATTTATGAAATGTCATTAGACATGAAAATAATTTGTAAGTTAAATTTTCCTCACTTTGCAAAAATTCAGGAGTACCACTGATTTCTGGAAGATTTAGCTAAGCACAAATTACATGACTTCCTGGAAACTCAACAATTTAGAAATCAAAATTATTACAATCTTTAAAAGTTTTTTACACTAGCCAGGCATGGTGGCACACACCAGTAATCCTAGTAACTCAAGAGGCTGAAGCAGGAGAACAACAAATTCAAGATCAGCCCGGGCAATTTAGCAAGACCCTGTTTCAAAACAAAAAGCAAAAAGGGTTGGGTAATGTAGCCCAGTGATAGCATGCCCCTGAGTTTAATCCAAAGTACAGCCCCTCCCACAAAAAAAACAAAAAAGAAAGAAAAAGAAAAGAAATACTACTACAAAATGTTATATTTCACATGGAATTTGAATGTATTTTAAGAATGTGATTTTGTAGAATTAGGGACTCCAAAGTAAGGGTGCTAAGGCCCATATTGTTTAAAACAATATTAACTCTAGGAATTTTTCTGATCCTTAGCCAACTGAACCAATCATTCTCTTCTCAGTTCTCTAAAGACTGTAGGGGTTGGGGAGAGGCTCAGAAGGGTTCCTCTGTTTACTTGTCTTCCTAGTGGATTCTAGGCTCCACCAAGAACAAGCCAGGCTGGATAATCATCAGTTTTATTAGTGCCTCATATAGGGACACATACACATACAAATAAGAATATAAAAAAAGGATTCAAAATCCATTTCTTGTCTTCTTTTTTTTTTCTTTGTCTTCAGATTGAATGAATATTAGGAGTACTCTCATCTTTCTTGTTTTCTTTGCATATGCTGTTTGAGCTATTTGTTCATTCAACCAAGAAGTGAGCCTGCTTTACCTTAGGCAATGTGCCAGGCCTTGTACAGAGGAGGGACAGATGATTCAGCTTGATCAGTCTGTGAAAAAGAAAAGTTCAAGGTCTGAGAGCACAGAAGAGGTGATTAATCTAGGCTGGAGGGTCAGGAAAGGCTTCCCAAGGAAAATGAAATTGAATACAGGAGGGACAGGTGGGAATAATGATTAGCCTGATGAGAGGTAGAAGGCCAGGACTGAGAAGTGGATTTCTGTCAGAGAAACAATATGGGCAAAGGCCCCAACCAAAGGGAACAGTTCTTGAGATAACTAGAAGCACTTTGAATGGCCTAGAGTTTAGAATTCGTGAAGGTGTGGACAATCTTGCTAATGAAATTTGAGAGGCAGTCAGGTTTGTAAACCATTTAAAGATTGTTTTAAGAACAGAATTGGGAAGCTACTGCAAGTTTTGAACAGGGCCAGTATGTGGCCAGATCTACAGTTAAACACATAACTGTCAGGCTGGGGGTGTGGCTCAGTGATAGAGCGCTTGTCTCACATGCATGAGGCACTGGGTTCGATCCTCAGCACCACATAAATAAATAAAGTATTAAAAAAACATAACTGTCAACTGTGGAGATTACAAAAGTAGATTGGATGATGACAATGATGAATGCACAGAGATTAATGGAGCAGAAGTGTGGTTAAGACATTATGGTAATTTGGGACTATGGTGGTGGGAACGGAAAGAAATGGGATAATTTGAGATATACAACAGGAAAATCTCTGGGTGTGAGATAGGAGGGTAGGAAAGAAATGATTGGAGAGATAGGGAGAGTTCACTAAAGAGGTTGGGCTTTATTCTGAAAGGATAAAGGGAAGGCTATTTAGCATTTTAATAGTGGTACTGATCCATTCAGATATGGGGTTATAAATACACTATCTGGCAGAGGGTGGTGAGAAGACCATCAGAACGGTGCAGAGGTAAGAGGGGAGGTTTGGAGCAGTGGATGTAAGCGTGGGAGACCGCTGAGAGATTTCAGAGTCAGGTACCCGCATCCAGCCGGCTCCAGACGCCCAGCAGCTGCAAAAGGGGGGAGGGGCCAGCCGCGCCTCCAGAGCCGCCCTGTTTCGGGCTTTGGGCGCCCGGGGCGGAGCCAGTGCACGCACGACGGGGTGACGCAGGTCCCCAGCCGGCCTCGTTCTGGCTGCCGCCGCCGCCGCCGCGCTGAGGCGGAGTAGGATGAGGCCCGCGGCTGCGGCTTCGGCGTCGGCGGGGGCAGCAGCAGCTGAGGCAGCAGCTGAGGCAGCCGTGACGGCCGCGCCCCCACCTCCTGACCTGGATTAGGCCCAGCAGCTCCGTGGCCGCTGCCGCCCCGCGGGGGGGCGGGGTGGGGAAGTTCTACGTCTCCCCGCCCCCCCCCCCCAGAGCCGCCTCGAAGGAGGCAACCGCCGCGACCCCAGCGGGGCCCGCGGCCCAGCCTTGAGTCCCCACCCCCGGGGGCTGGCATGAGCTGCCCTTCGGCAGCGCCGGGGGGCGGGGGAGCCGCCGCCTGAACCCCAGTCTGCCGTCTACCCCACCTCGCCGAGAGAGGCTGACCGCAGAACGTGCGAACGACCCCGTCACTGCTTTCTTCCTCCCCCTCAGATCACACGCCCCAGCCCTGGAAGATGGGGAACTGCCTCAAATCCCCCACCTCGGATGACATCTCCCTGCTTCACGAGTCTCAGTCCGACCGGGCTAGCTTTGGCGAGGGGACGGAGCCGGATCAGGAGCCGCCGCCGCCATATCAGGTAGGGGAGGGTGTGTGTTGGGGGTGGGTGAGAGGAGAGGCTGCGCTGGCCGAGATGGAGGGGGCTTAGGGATGTCTGGCCTTGGCGAGGCCTAGCCTGGCGGGTGGTGACCCCGTTAAGGCTGGGTCTGAGGGTGTCTGCTTCCAGCCTCAGAATGGGGTGGTCCTTCACCTCCCCTCGGGCACCGTATGGGGCTGGTACTCCCTGTCCTTGAGTTCAGGGATCAGAGTATGTGATCATATCCCGTTGGCCAATGTCTGGTGCTTAGCATGTGGAGTTTGGGTGTGACATTGTTTTCCTGCCTTTATGACCGAATCGTATGATTTCCTCATCACAACCACCAACTGGATAGGTGGTCAACCGCCCACCCCACTCATTTATGTTTTCATATACGATTCTCCCCACCCCCACCCGTCTTTGTTAATTGGATCTGGTAGGTGTTCATTTCTCCCTCTGCTTGGGAGACAGATCTCCAAGTGGTGATTTTAGTCAGCAATATCAAGAGTTGTTTATGGGTATATTAATTTTAAGTCATCCTCTTGTTCCACCCCTGACACACCTTTTTAACGAGCCAGCTTATTAAGACTTGATTATCTTGAACTTTGAAAACCTTTCAGCCTGACTGGAAATGCCTCTGTTTTGTGGTTCTCCCTTTTTATCAGATTCTCCTGAACAGGTCTCATTGCTCTTGGTGTAAAAACCACTAACCCCAGATGTGTTGGAATTAATTAGAGCTAGAGTTCTTGAAAACTCAAAATAGATATGCAGATGTTGTAATCCCTGATAGATTAAAAGCCTTTCCTCTGCTTTTTCCATTTTAAATGATACTGAATAAAAAGTTTCCAGAAGGGCCTGAATAGTAGTCCTTATTTTTTCCTGAAGGGAGTTTAGTTTTCTAACTGGGCAGTCTCCTTTGTTGTTTCATGTGGTGACATCATTTGTGTTTTCTTTTGCCATTCCTGTGTAACCCAGTGTCTCAGCACACCAGAAAAACCAGATCACATATGCTGTTTTCTGAATAAAACCCTTGAGGGTTCTTTCATGTGTATCAGTCAGGTCCAGTGTTAATTGTAGTACATAGAACCCTCAATGGCTTCTCTCTTCATTCTGTATTACAAGCCTAGAAAGTACATCAGGGTTTTCACACATCTGCCTTTTCTACAGTTGCTCACTGCTTGGATCCCTTCCCCCAAGGTTGGCCAGGTGAACATCTAATCAGCTTTAAGGACTCAGCTTTTATATCTGAAGTCCTGACATTACTCTCCCTCCCACTTTGAATTCCCGGATGTGTCTCCCACTGAACCCTCTACACTTACATAAGCAGTACCTATAACACTTTAATGTTCTTTTTCTTTAGTTTGATATGTGTCTCATCCTTGAGGTGTTCCCCTTGTTCCCAGTTTAAGCTGTATGAGTCTAGGAACCCTGTATTTCCAGGTGCCCTTTATATTATAGTAGGTACTTGGTAACTGGGATAAATGAAGAATAGAAGCCCTGTTCTCAATGGCTAATCTCAGTGTTTTCATGAATTTTCTGGCACATTAAAACACCTAAATGTTGAATGAATTAGCTTGCATTCAATATTATACTTACTGTACTTATATACACCTAGGATTTGAAGTTGTCACAGCGGTAATCTCTGTAATTCCAAGCAGTGTCTGGATGTCTTTCCAAATGTCTTTGCATGAAAGCAAGTGAACTTTTTAAATTTCATCATCCCTTCCATATATATATATACATATATATATATACATATATATATATATATACTTTACAGCAAATGTACCTAAGTTTCATAAATAAAATTTTTTAGAATTATGAATTTTCATTATAAAATTTATGCTCCCTAGCAATTTAGTATCTTTAACTTGTTGCTCTTTCTCTTATCCTTTTGATTGCTATATTAAGGATAACTTTAGAGAACCACATTTGCGTTTGCCAGAAGCACTAGATGATGAAGGATTTTTTGTGATCATGAGCATTTTTTGGTATGTGTTATTTTTGACAGTGGGAAATTTTTGTGGTTGTCCTTTCCTGAAGTGAATGACCTAGATAACTGATGTAAAGTTTTGTATTAATTGTGAATTTTGTATTAATTATGAAAATAGTTATATTAAGAGCAGGAGCATAAAAGGAAACATTTTTTAGGAAGAATATTGTCCCCCTGAAAGAAATAAGATTTTAGGAACATTTATTTTAGTTAATTTGAGTAGCACCAATCCAAGGTGATTTGTAATATTTCCAGTTAACAAAAGTAACTTTTTTTTCAAGAATTAGTAAATAATTAACAGAACTACAGTAACATTGGCTTATTTATTTTCTTTCATGGTACTAAGGATTGAACCCAGGGCTTCACAGGTACTAGGCAAGCACTCTACCACTGACCCCTTGTTTCTTTAAAAAAAAAAACAGACTCAGCTGCATAGGACTTCGAACAGGGAATAGCTGATTATAAGTAGAGGAACATGTCCGTCCCCCCTCCACCCCCCCACCCCCCGTGGTGAGTTATAGTCAAGATAACTTTGTGTTTATGTTGTACAATGTACATATTTACCAAGAACTTGATAAAGGAAAATTCCAGATATTTCTTATTAGCAGGATATGACAGTTTTGTAAGTTTTTTTTTTTTTAATTTTAAAAAATTTTTGCTTAAAAATGAGCCCTGGGCAAGGGTGTATTTGCTCAAGTTTCAATCAACAGCACCTGTCAAAAGAAAGAAAAGAGTAATTCCTTTGCCATTAACAATCAACATTTATAGGAAGTATGTATTTCTTTGCCGTGTTCCTTTTAGTAGTCTCCTAGCTCTCACCCTTGCTTTCCTTATGTAATTTGTTCTAAGCACAGTAGCAAGAATGATAATGATCAAATCATGGCACTCAGTCTTTCATGGATCCCTGTTTAATGAAACAATTTCTTACAATGTCACATAAACCCTATACAATTTATTCCGCATCTCCACACATACTTATTATGACATCTATGCTTTCCCCCTTGCTGGCTTCCCTCGAGTCTCACTGGTCTCCTTGTTCTTATCTAGGACCTTTGCTCTGCTTTCTCCTATGCCTGGAGTGCTCCCTAGGTATCATCATGGTTGATTGACTTCCTCTCCTTCAAGGGTTTGTTCCTTTGATGTTTTTCGTTTCTTGTTCTTCTGGAAGAGGTGCTAGGATTGAATCAAGGGCCTTGTGCATGCTAGGCAAGTGCTCTACCTCTGAGCTCCATTGCCAGCCCTTTTTATTTTGAGACAGGGTCTTGATAAATTGCTCAGGCTGTCCTTGAACTTGCTATCTTACTGCCTCAGCCTTTTGACTTAGCGGGAGTTTTGAGTATTCTCCACCTTGAAAGGCTTGAATTTATCATTTTCAAGCACACACTTACTATGTTTATCCATCTTTCACTAAGAGGAAAGGAGATTTTTGGAAAGTTGATGTTTGCTAAGTAGTGCTTGACACATTAGGCACTCAATAATTTGGTTGAAGGAATATATGGATTCACCTTTAGTAGATTAAATGTATTATGAAGTGAATGCAAGTTGAATGTTTTAGAGGAAAACTGCAATTCCTAGTCACTCCTAAAAAGTCAAGTGCCAAGAACATTAAATATTGGACTTGATTTAAAATAATTTATTGATAAAATTTTTTTAAAAATTTGCATATCTATATTGCCTCTAGATGTTTTATGGTAAAGTAATTGAATACTTACCTTTGAAGTATGGGTGGGGGAGTGACTGAGGCATTTCTTGAACTGGAAGAATTAAAATTTGGCAACCCATTTTACCCAGCTTTTTTATTTCCGAATGTTTAGAAATAATACAAATGAAATCTGCCCATCTAAGGCAGTCTTGGAGTGGTAGTAAAGTCATGAAAGGCTGGGGAATGGAGGTTCATCAGAGAAGGGGATCAAGTAGGCAGCCTATAACAGCTAGAGGTATCGCTCTGTCACTTAAGTACCCTGTTATGTGCTGGTTTGACAGAGGCATTTTGCTAAGAGTTGTCATTGGACAACAAATCACTTTATAGTTTTTCTGAGTACATATAAATAATGACATCTTGATGTTTTATAAGAACTATATGTAGACTTTCCCTCAGTTAAGAAGATTTTGGGGCTGAGGATATAGCTCGGTTGTTAGAGTGCTTGCCTCACACGCACAAGGTCCTGGGTTCAATCCCCAGCACCAAAAGAAAAAAAAATTGACTTAAGTTTTGACTCTTATCTTTTTGTTAAAGATAAAGAGTCTCACTTAATTGCCCATGCTGGCCTTGTACTTGAAAATCCTACTGACTCAATGTACTGAGTAGCTGTTATTTCAGTTTTTATCACCATGCCTGGTAAATTCTCAACTTTATTAAGGTGCAAACTCAGTATAGAAATTGTACTTTGAATTTTGAAGTTGCTTTTTTTCCTGGGCTAGTAATACATGATTATGATTCTCTACTGTGATGCTAGGCAGTGGGTAGCAAGCTTAACCAATACTCTATAAGGTATACTGTGTTGCAAAGCTATAACATTCGGTAGGTTAGATATGTTACATGCATTTTCTACTTAAAATATTTTCAACTTTCATTGGGTTTATTGGGATTAGCCCCAATGTAAATTGAGGGGCATTTATAGTTTGTGATTTACCAGTCTTCTTTCTCTGCCTTACACTCCTCCCATTCCCCTGCTCAAACAATGGGCATTGAACTCCAGGGTGCTTTACTTACCACTGAGCTATATCTCCCAACCCCTCCACCCTTTTTTTGTTTTGAGACAGGGTCTCACTAAGTTTCTGAGCCGGCTTTGAACTTGTGATCTTCCAGAGCAGCTGGGATTATAGGCATGCACCACCACATCCAACCTTATTTTTTTTTTATCCTGAGACAGGGTCTTACTAAGTTGCCCATTCTAACCCTGAACTTGCTGTCTTCCTCCTTCAGTAGCTGGGATTGTAGGCATATGCCACCTCACCTGGCATACCCTGTACTTTTTGATGAATAACATTTGGAAGTTTAAAAGTCAAAAGGAAAATAAGCTATTAATAGAACAGTGAATACAAGAATATCTCTGGTTTTAGAGATAATGATAGACCTGGATTCAAATTGCTTGGCCACTTATAAGAAAAAGGAAAGAGTTTATCAAATTATGTCTTGATAAACTTCCTTCACAAGCAAGAAAATGTAATGCTTTGAATATATCAAAATGTCACTGAATAATGCTTTCTTCAAGGTACTTTTTTGTTAAATAGCTTTTTCTGTCATATAGAACTCATTGAATAGTAACCTCCCTCCTTGAAAATCTTGGGATATGTTATTTATTTTAAAAGTATTTGGAATTGTCTATATTAATGCCTTATTTTCTGATACCTAATTCAGATAATTGAAGGGTTTTTGTTTGTTAAATGTATCAGCATCGTGTTTACCTTTTTGTGGAAGTTACCTCCAAATTTATTTCATTGATCTTAATCTTATTAAACAAAGTGTTTAACTTTTAGAAAGTTCTCTTAAGGACTGGGGGTGTAGATTAGTGATACAAAGCTAAATATGCTTGAGTCCCTGGGTTCAAACCAGAAAAAACTGCCAGAAAAAAACTTTCCCTTGTGTGAAGTTTTATCCCTCCCTTCTACTTTCTCATTGAGGTATAGATCAACTCCAGCTTTGTTAATAAAGGCTTCCCTAGACATTTCATTCTTCTCACTCTTAATTTGTCAAGTACAATTTTGTTTTAACATTTCTCTTGACATTTACTATCTTGTTAATTAACTGTTGGTCTTAATGATATTTGTTTTTCCAGTTCAGTTTCCTCAAAAATAAGAATGATATATTGAATTTTTAAAATTTCTTGGTGGAATGGAAAGGCACTATACATATTGTAGACACCCGCAGAATATTTGATTAACTAGCTTAGAACTATGCCACAATTGAGAACTTTGTCAGTTCCTACAACAATAACTTAATTGACACTTCCTGATTCCATTTCATGACACTGGATAAATCTCAGATGATTGTTTCTTAATCCTTAATGATTCTTCCATGACTAACTACTGAAGATCTGTTCAGGCATTCAAGGTTATGATCTGATTCTGTACACCTTTCCAGTTCTTTGTAACCCTGTAACCTATTTACTCCAGTCAAACTTAACAATTTTCTATATATGCCTTCTGCTTTCCTGACTTTCACTTCTGTTCTTTCTGTTCAGTTTACTCAGTATGCTCTTCTTTAATATTTCCCAGTCTAACCACCTAATGTTCAAAAGTCCAGCTCAAATGTCATGAGTTCATGAATTCCAACCTGCAACATAAAATTCTTTTCTTTTTTGGTGGTAGTGGGACTCATACCCAGGGCCTTGGCTATACAAGGCAAGCATTGAAAAATTACTGATCTACACCCCAACCCCTTTTTTATCTTATCTATTTAGGTACTGGGAATTTTACCCAGGGTTCTTTTATTACTGAGCTACATCCCCACTGCTTTTTATTAATTTTGAGATAGGACCTGAGTAAACTGCTTAAACTGGAACTTGTGATCCTCCTGCCTCAGCCTCCTGAGTACAGGGCTTCTTAAGAAAGGCTCTTAATTTTTCTCAGTCTGAATTGTTTTACTTCTTTGTGTACCATTCTTCAGATAACTTTTCTCTTTTTGCTCCTGGGGATTGAACCCAGGGGTACATTACCACTAAGCTGCATCCCTAGTCCTTTTTATTTTTATTTTGAGACAAGGACTTGGTAAATTGCCTAGACTGGCCTTAAATTTACCATTCTTCTGCCTCAGCTTCCTGAGGTGTTGGGATTATAGGTGTGCCCCACTGTGCCTGGCTATATTTTGTTTGTTTGATTTGGTTTTATGTTATGTGAAGTTCAGTTTGCTTAGTTTTTTTATACAAGAGCAAAGTTATTTATTGTGACCATTATTTCAGGGTTTTTTTGTTGTTTGCCTGATTTCCCACTGGTCCTTTAATTAAAATTGCTTAATTGTCTTTAAGAATGTGGTAGAGCACTTGCCAAGTTAGTATGCATGAGACACTGGGTTCTATTATCAGCACAGCGAATAAATAATAAAATACAGGTCCATCAACAACTAATAAAAATATTTTTTAAAAAAGAATGTATGCGGGCTGGGGATGTGGCTCAAGTGGTAGCGCGCTCGCCTGGCATGCGTGCGGCCCGGGTTCGATCCTCAGCACCACATACCAACAAAGATGTTGTGTCCGCCGAGAACTAAAAAATAAATATTAAAAATTCTCTCTCTCTCTCACTCTCTCTCCTCTCTCACTCTCTTAAAAAAAAAAAAGAATGTATGCACCTTTAAGAGTACTGAGTGTCAACAGAATTTAATTCTAGAGCTAATTATAGGGTAACATGAGAAGATGGGGCAGTGAGTTACTTGGTACATAAGATCTGAGAACTTGATTTTCTTAACAATTTTTAGGTAATAATAGAAACCTAATTGATTTTAAATATTTATAATTTTTTAATATACAAGTTTTTAAGAAATGCTTAAAGCATGATGGAATTTTTAAAAATATATTTTAGCTGTAGATGGCCACAATATCTTTTTATTTTTATGTGGTGCTGAGGATGGAACCCAATGCCTCACACATGCAAGGCAAGCGCTCTACCACTGGGCTACAACCCCCAGCTCATGATGGGATTCTTTTTAAGGGCTTAATTTATTTTTTTAAGGGTGGGGGTAACTGGGGATTCAACGCAGGAGCAGTTTACCACTGAGCTACATCCTCAGCCTACTTTATTTTGAGACAGTTTTTCTAAATTGCTGAAGCTGGCCTCAGACTTGCAATCCTCCTGCCTCAGCCTCCCAAGTCACTAGGATTACAGGCGAGCCCTGCTTTGCCCAGCTCAGGGATAATATATTTCCATTCTGTATTATTGTTTATTAAAAATAGTCTATAAAATGGAGAGCTGTTAAGTGGGTATACAGTTTCAGTTCTAAAAGAAGAGAAACTCTGAAGATGGATAGTGGTAATGGTTGTATAATATCATAAATGTGTTTACTATCACTGAATTATATGCTAAGGTGGTAAATTCTATGTGCATTTTAAAACAAAAATTGGTAAAAATAGGCTTTAAAAAGTCTAAAGTCGACTCCTTATGAGTGACATTTAATATTGCTGAACAAATATTAATAAATAATGAATAAACAAGCAATAGGAAGATCAGAAGAATAAAGGAAGGAGAATAAGGGGAGGAAGGAGTGAAGGGAAAGGGGGAAAAATGGGGACTGTAATGGAATAAATAAAAATTTATGCATGCATGACTTTGTCAAAATGAAACCAACTACTGTGTATAATTATAATACTCTAATATTGGAAATATGAAAGATGTGAGGAAGAATTGATTTATAGATAAAGTGGTTTTTAAGGGCAGAAGGTTACATGAGATTGAAAAGTAAAATAAATTTTTTTAAAAGAAATCTTAAAGTAAGGGATAAATTTCTTTTGGTAAAACATTTTTTTAATAGTCAGTTTGTCTTTATGATATTATCTTTGAACTCTGACTTACTAGTAAGAGTTCTTTATTTTGACTAAGAATACTTCAAGTTAAATTGCCTATGAATGTATACATACCCTTTTAATAGTGAATCTGGGGTGTGCTCCCAGGGGCCAGATGAGTAATTATCTTATTTCTTAATCCAGAGAGCACATCAAAAGTAACTAAGAGATCTGAAAATATAGAAATGAAGAAAGCATTCCTTCAAATTTATGTCCAATTAAAATTTTGTGAATACTCATTAAAAATCCAGAAGTCCTAATACCTGTGTCTTCTGTGACACAGCAGGTATGTGTTATATATGTGTGTGCACACATGCTCATTTATATATTTTTTTATGTATGGGTTATTGAGCCCAGGAGCACTTTACCACTGAGCTACTTCCCCAAGCACTTTTTTAAAATTTATTTTTATTGAGTTAGGGTGTTCCTAAATTGCTAGGGCTTCACTAAATTGAGGCTGTCATTACCTCAGTTTCCTTAATCACTGGGATTCAGGCAGACACCACTGTGCCCCACTGTGTGTGTGTGTAAATAACTAAGAGGTTTTTTTTTTTTTACTATATAATCCAGTGAACAATTATGTACCTCTGGCATAGACTAATTTCAGCCCCCCACCATCTCACTCATGCCCCCTCCAACAATCAGTACCCTTTCTCCAAAGGTAAACATTATCCTAATTTATCACCAGACTTTCAGATTGAAAATAATTCTCTGCATTGTTTGTGAAATTCATGTTACATAATGGCAGTAACTCATGTTTTTTGCATTTTTGTGCAGTATTCATTTGTATAAAATGGGCCATATTTTATTCATTCATTTTACTAATGATGTATATTTGGTTTGCATTGTTTTTTGGCTCTATAAAGTTGTTGTGAACATTATACATAAGCACCTATTTTGGGTGTATATCCAGGAGCATAATTTTGGGTAAGTATATGTGTATATATTTAGTTTTCCCTTCAACATTTTATTAGAGAAATTATCAAAAATAAAAGTTGACAGAATTGTTGGAATATTCATGTTTCAACCATAAATTCTGCAGTTAACATTTTGCTGTATTTGCAAATGTATTTGTACATATCTGTACAATTCTCAATTCTCAATTTTTTTTGGTGCATTTCAAAAAGTTGCCAATTAGTTTTCCCAAGTTTACCACTCCATCAAATATGAGAGACTGACATCTGGTATTGTCAGTCTGTTGTCTTTAAAATTTTTTTCCCCAGCTTTATTGAGTTATATTTGACAAAATTATATTGTATACAACAATATTTCAATATCTATACATGTGAAATGATTGCTATAACCAAGCTAGTTAACAGATACACAACCTCAGTTTTTTTGTTGAACCTTAAGATTATCTAGTAGTAGTTTTCAGCTACACATAGTAGATTATACTAATCTCCAGAATGGGGCTGGGGATGTGGCTCAAGCGGTAGCACGCTTGCCTGGCATGCGTGCGGCCCAGGTTCGATCCTCAGCACCACATACAAAGATGTTGTGTCCGCTGAAAACTAAAAAATAAAATATTAAAAAATTCTCTCTCTCTCTCTCTTTTTAATAATAATAATCTCCAGAATTGTCTTTATTTTATTTTAGACATTATGATAGATGTGTTGATATGTTTCCTTGTGGTTTTCTTGCATTTCCCTAGTGAGTACTAGGATTGAGAACCTTTTCATATGCTTGACCTTTTGGATATCATCTTTTATATAGTCTTTTGCCCAGTTCTTAATTGCATTGTCTGTCCCAAATGAATCTGTAGGAGTTAAAAATACATTATATTTTTACTAATAGAATCAATAGTAAGTATTCTCCCTATAACATTGAGAAAAGAAAAGGGAATGAAAACCTGAGATTGTGTTAAGGGCTAGAATACAAAAAAAAATTTTTTTTTGCCTTCCTTGCAGATATGCTCAGCTCTTCAAATTATTTCACCCTTTTGGCTTTTTGTTATTTTTTAAAATATTTTATTTTTCAGTTGTTGGACACAAATAAAAATAAAAATAATAATAATAATAATAAATAAAAAATAATTTATTTTTATGTGGTGCCGAGGATTGAACCCAGGGCCTTGCTCATGCTAGGCAAGTGCTCTACTGCTGAGCCACAACCCCAGATCTGTTCTTGTTATTTTGGATTGAATCCAGGGCACTGAGCTACATCACTAGCTCTCCCCCAACCGGCTTTTTTTAAAATTTTGAGACAGGAGCTCTCAAGTTGCTGAGGCTGGCCTTGAACTTGCTATCCTCTTGCCTCAGCCTTCTGACTGAGTTGCTGGGATTATAGGCCTGTGCCACCATCCCATGCCCTTTTGCTATTTTTTAAAAATTAATTAAATAGTCCTGGTGTGGTGGCCCATTGCTATAATCCCAGCAACTCAGGAGGCTGAGACAGGAGAATCATAAGCTTGAGGCCAAACTCAGCAAGGCCCTAAGCAACTTAGTGAGATCCTGTCTCAAAAAAGGGCTGGGGATATAGCTCAGTGATAAAGCCCTTGGGCTCAATCCCCAATACCCCACCCCCATTAATTAATTAATGTATTTGTTTTTGACTGAGGTTTGAGTACTTCATCACTAAAATACATTTCAAGTCTCATGTTTGTGTGTGGGGTGTGTGTGTGTGTGTGTGTATTTTTTTACTGGAGATTGCCTTGTACATGCTAGATGAGTACTCTACCACTGAGCCACTTCCCTAGACCCTCTTTTTAATTTTTATTTTGAGACATGTTCTAAGTTGCCAAGGTCAGTCTCCAACTGATATTCCTGCCCCTCAGCCTCCCCACTCACTGGGAACACTAACATGTGCCACCACATCTGGCCCTTTTGCTGTTTTTAAATTATTCTGTGAGTGTTTAATACGTCAGACATTTGTTTTAGAATATTTTATAGTATAAAGTTTCTTATGAAATGCTGGATAAAAAGATGTGACGAATTTTAAGATCCATGATGACAAAAATTGGTTGTACAATCTTAAATAATTTTATCTAAACCATGGAAAATGTCCACAAAAGTGGCATTTCTAAATCTTGTCTTTTTTTCTTACTCTAAACTTACTGGCTGTCAGCACATCTATAATTCTATTGATTGGATTATAGCTTTTATCTTTTAAGTCAGTAGATCACCCCTCAAAATCATCTGTAATTCTATTGATTGGATTATAGCTTTTCTTTTTAAGTCAGTAGATCAGTCCTGATAAGAATTGGGTATCCCTTACTTACTGTTCTTTGGATTAGTTCATATTTCAGATGAATATTATTATTGTTGACTCTTACTGTTTACTTTGGGAGTTAGTATATCTCTAATTTTCATTGTATTGCCTTGGAATAAAGTACTTATAATGTATATAGTGTATGTTTATAATATCATGCAGTATATTTATAGCTGAGGCTTACAGAAGCTAAGCAACTTAATTTGCCTATGTTTGTCACATTTATTTTTTTTTAACAATGTTATTGAGGTATGCCATATAATTCACCAGTTTAGAGTGTATACTTCAGTGGGTTTTTGTATAGAGTTATGCAGCCATCACCAGTCAAGCTTAGAATGGCCTCAGAAAAAAACAATCCACTATCCATTGCCATCCCCATTTCTCCACCTCTACCCCACAGCTGGAAGCAAACACAAATCTACTTCCTGTCTATGATTTGTCTGTCTTAGATTCACAAATGGACTCCTACTGATATGTGGTCATTTGTGCCTGATTCTTTGACGTAGCATGACTTTAAGTTTTACATATTTTGTAATGTAGTGGGACTTTGTATGTATTATGTGCTTCTGTTGCTGGAGGTGGAACCCAGGGCCTCATGCATGCTTAGGCAAGTCCTCTACTACTAAATTATTTCACCATTCCAGGACTTCATGCTTTTTGTCAGATATTCCATTGTGTAGATATACAACTTAATAATTTCATTAATTGATAGATATTTGGGATATTTCTAGCTTTTTGGCTCTTATGAATGCTGCTACATTGAACAGTTGTGTTCAAGCATTCTTGCAGTTATATATTTTCATTGCTTAGATATACACTTATGGAATTGCTGTACCCAATAACTCCACATTTAACCTTTTGAAAAACTGTCAACTCTTGGACCATATTACATCTGCCACAGCAATGTAGAGGGCTTTGATATCTACATGTACTTGTTAAAAATTATTGTTTGTCATTTTGGTGGATGGCAGTGAAGTGTTATCTTTATTAGCTTTTCTCCCTCTTTTTCTTTGGTGCTTGGGCTCAAACCCAGAGCCTCACACATATTAGACAAATATTCTACCATTGAGCACTCCAGCCTAAGTGATATAGTTTTCATTGTGGTTTTGATGAGTATTTCCCTAAAGGCTAATTAAATTGAACATCTTCAGGGGCTTAATTGGATCTTTGTATACCTCCTTTGAGAAGTGTCTGTTCAAATCTTGTGTGTGCTAAGAACTGAATCCAGTGCTTTGTACATGCCATGTATGTGCTCAACCACTGAACGACATCCCCACTTTTTTTTTTGTATTGGGGATTAAACCAAGGGGCACTTAACCACTGAGCCACATCCTCAGCCCTTTTTGTATTTTTATTAGAGAGGGTTTTACTGAGTTGCTTAGGGCCTTGCTAAATTGCTGAGGCTAGCTTTGAACTCTCAATCCTCCTGCCTCATCCTCTCCAGCACACTGGGATTACATTTGTGTGCACCACGCCTGGCTATCCACATTTTTTTTTTTTTTAAGGCAGGTTCTTAACTATATCTTTCAGGTTGTCTTTAACTCTTGGGCTCAAGCAGTTCTACGTCAGCCTCTGGAGTAGCTAGCACTACCAGAATGCACCACTATGCCCATTCTTTTTTTTTTACCCATTTTAAAGATCTGAAGCTGGGGACATAGCTCAGTGGTAGAGTGCTTGCCTAGCATGCACCAAGCTCTGGGTTCAATCCCTAGCGGGGGGAGGGGGGAGAGGGGACACAAACATGGACGGATGGATGGACTGCTTAAACATTTGTGTGAACGTTTTTGGTTTGAAACTAATTGTGTTCCAAAGTCTCTGTACCATTTTATGTTACCACCAGCGGCGTGAGTTCCTGTTTTTCCACATCTTTCCAGTTTTTTGGATTTTTACTATCCTAATATGTATATATTGGAGTGGGTTTTTGTTTTGTTTTTGTATTAATTTTCAGTTCTTAGTACTTTTCATCTCTCTCCTTCCAAATGGGACAGATAATCCGAAAGGGCTAGATTTTGGTAGTTCCCTTTTCTGAGTGACACTTAGCTCTGACAAGTGTTTCTCCTGAGGGTTAGTTTTGTTAAGCACAGAATGCTCTGATTACTTATAGTCCACTACTTGGGAGACTGAGGCAAGAGGATTGCTTAAGTCTGGGAGTTTGAGGTTAATGTGGGCAACATAGCAAGACCCCCATATTTAAAAAACAATGCTTTAGCATCTTTCAAATCATTCCTTTTCTACTTATTGGGATCATGAGATTTTTTTCATTGCAAGGACTGATATAAAGAGGTCTTGGAGGTAAAATTCACAAGTGTGATTGTTCCCCTAAGATTTGAATTCCACAATTCATCAAACACAATTATTTAGTTTTTATACCTGGGAACTGAGTCTCTGGGATTTCTACTCTAGTAAGTGGGATTCCATATATCCACCTTTCTCTCTGATTGTAGGAGCAAATGTTTGTCCTGTAACCTCACTATTTTTTGGTACCAGGGATTGAACCCAAGGGCATTTAATCACTGAGCCACATCCCCAGCCCTGTTTATTTTTTATTTGGAGACAGCATCTTACTAAGTTTACAGCCTCTCTAAATTGTTGAGCCTGGCGTCCAATCTGTAATCCTCCTCCCTCAGCCTCCGGAGCCTCTGAAATTGTAGGCATGTACTTGGTGTGACCTCACTTCAAACGATTAAGAAGAATTTTTGATTCATCAATTTGTTTAGCTTTTTATTTGTTAGACAAAAATTCCTAAATTCCTTAAATGCCATAAACCAGGATGTCATTTATAAATTTTTATAATCTATAAATATGAATAGTTCTACTTTATATTAAAGATGAAATAGACTTAGCAGTAGAGCAGGTCAGTTAGGAGAGTTGAGCTTAAACAGTAGTGATAACTATAATCTGACAGGGGTAGTTGTAAAATGTAAATATATATGATAGATTTGCCTCAAAGGCAGTCCTCTGGGAGTCAGCAGAGGAAAGGGACATTGGAATGAAGTTGTTTTTCAATATTTTTTTTAGTTGTTGATAGACCTTTTATTTATACAGTGCACTACCACTGAGCTACAGTCACAGCCCCTGGGATGAAGTTATTTTTAATGATACCTGTAGTAATGAGACTCCTTTATAATCAAATGGGTCTTCTAAAAATGCCCTATAAATCATATAAAGGTAGACTTTATGTGGTACAACAGTGTTTACAAAAATTAATAGAAATACCCAAATAATTAAGGTTTGATTTATATTTGAAGGTAAACAGCCGTGCTTCATAGCAAAATTCTGGGAGGAGTAGGTCCTCATGAACTTGGGTTAAACAAAATCTTAGATGATACAGAAAGTACAACATAAATCAGTCATCATCAATTGAAGTGACTCTGAAGTGACTCTTCAGAGCTGGGGAATGATACTTAGTGGTTGAGAATTGGGATTGATGCCTATCACTTGAGGGGAAAAAAGAAGAAAATACGCTTCAAAGAACAGCATCTAAAAAGTGAAAAGATAACCATTAGAAAGCAAGAAAATATTTGCAAATCTGTCTGTATAATAAATTCAGAACAAAAATAATTTTAACAAAGAGTGAGCATATCAAAAGATGCTTAACATCATTTGCTGTCAGGGAAGTGGGAATCAATCAAAATGAATTTTCGGCATGATGGCCCACACTGTACTCCTAGTTACTAAGGAGGCTGAAGCATGAGGATTGAAGTTTGAGGCCAGCCTGGGCAACTAAATGAAACACTGTCTCAAAAAATAAAAAGCACCATTGATATAGTTCACACAAGGGTAGAGTGCCCTTGTGTTTAATTCCCAGTGCTAGAAAAAAACAAACACAAAAAAAAAACAGTTAAATACCATTTTAGACTCTCTGGAATGAGAGTTAAACTGGTAAATGTGGGCAATGATGTGAGAGATTGAAACACTAAATACTCCTGTTGAACGCAAAATGGTGCAGATGCTTTGAGAAATAGTTCACTTCTTCAATAGGTTGAACAGAGTTCTACTTTTTTTTTCTCTTAAAAAGAGAAGAGAGAGAATTTTTTTTAATATTTGTTTTTTCAGTTTCCGGTGGACACAACATCTTTATTATGTGGTGCTGAGGATCGAACCCAGTGCCCCGCACATGCCAGGCGAGCATGTTACCGCTTGAGCCACATCCCCAGCCCCAGAGTTCTATTCTTGTATACCCAAGAAAAATATAAGCTCTACACAAAAATGTAGAAGTGAATTTTCTTAAAGAGTATTACTAGCCAAAAAGTAGAGAAACAAGCTAACCATGGTAGTGCATGCCTGTAATCCCAGTGGATGGTAAGTTCAAAGCCATTTAGCAAGATGCTAATAAGCAATTTAGACCCCTTCTCAGAATAAAAAAATAAAAGGAGCTTGGTATGTGGATAGTGGTAAAGCACCCCTAGGTTCAATCCCTGGTACCAAAAAGAAAAAAAAGTAGAAATCACCCAAATGTCTTATCAATAACTACATAAAATGTAGTGTTTCCATATTATAGAATATTTAGCAATAAAAATGAATGGTTTTGATACTGCTGGACCTTGGATGAACTTTGAAACTATGCTAAATGAAATTCCATGCACATAATATTAAAAGAAGAATACAATTATGACATTTGCAAGTAAATGGATGGAATTGGAAAATAGGCTAAGTGAAACAAGCCAGGACCCCACCCCATTGGGGGGGGGGAGGAGAGAAAGTCTACTCACAAAAGACCACATTAGCATCATTCTACTTAAGTGAAATAGGCATATCTTTAAAGACAGGATGCCTAGGGGGAAATGAGGAGTTGCTATGGGTACAGGATTTCTTTTAGTGGGGGAAAGGAATCTAAAATTCACTGGTAATGATTGTATAATTCTTGGAACATACTAAAACTCTCTGAATTGTGAATTATATATTACTCATCTCAGGTGTTACATTCAATGTAGGCCTTTTGCTTTGTAGTACTTCCTTAATGAGATACACTTTTTAAAACTTTTAAACTGATATGTACATTGATTAAGCTGATTTCCTATTTACCTTCAAAAATGCTAGAATCCAAGAAATATATCTCCTAAATAATTATTTTTCAGCATTCTTAACATGAGAGTTCAGCATTTTGTAGAAGGAATAATTTTTATTGGTGATGTCAAATTGCTTTTGGCCTCCGGGTAAATCTTGTGTTTATCATGCAGGAGGCCTTCAGTTCAGACCCCAGCACTGCAATAAGTAAAAAGAAAGAAAGAAAAAATTTCAAAAGACTGTTGTAAAGTAGTTCCAATAAAATTCATGCTAAGTCAGGAAATAATCTCTTGGCCTGCAAATACTCCGGAGATCTGTACCAATGGCAAACAATTCTTTGCCAAAAGACAAAATTATAGCCATTTTATTTATAAATTGAATTATTGAATTGGCTTTTTTTTTTTTTTTTTTTTTTTTGGCAAATTTAGATTGGGGAAGATTCCATTCTACGAAGTAGAATGAGAGCTCCCAACCAGGCAATAACAGAACAGTGGGTTTGTATAAAAAATGATTAGCCTCCTGTAACTTATAGTTATTTTTTTATAAGGGTTAAAGCAGAGGGAATTTGCATGTCATGCTGACTAAAACTAGCTTGCTTGGGGATTTGGCTATTAACTCTCTGGGAAGATCAGATAAACAACTTGGTTTCGCTTTGCTGGCATAGAATTTCAGAAAGAGTGAGTGCATTTTGGTTTCTGGTTTGGGCCTCATGCAGAGCCCAGTTCAAACCAGTGACCTCTTATATGTTTAATATAATATATGTTTAATAATAATATACTTAATCAGTGAGGAGGTGCCATTTCCCTTCAAAACCAGATTGCTTGGTGGGATAGAAAAGATAGTTGAATTTAGGGAAGAAAGTGGAGGTGGGGCTTAGAAGACTCTTAAAATTAGGTAAAAATACCTCAGAGAAAGATGGTTTATTTTAATGATACATATGAATTAAAAATCAAAAGCTGCCGAGAAATCAGGGGACTCACTCTGCTGTGAGACCCTCACATGGTTTTACCTAGGGTTTCAAGATTTTTTTTGTTTGTGGTATCTCCTAATATGTGCATAGTTCTACAATCTATCTTAATTTTGTTTCCCCATAATCTTGATTATACCTGCCTTTTAATTGGCATTGCCACAACCTTTAGTGATAATACATTTAGTGATAACACATTTCTCTTCCAAATAGGACACTGTGCAATCCTATGTATGAAATACTCAGTATTTAATAGAAACCAACTAGTAAATTTCATTTTAAAAACAAGCAAACAAACCCCAGCCCTGGAAGCAGAGCACTTTTTCAAACATTCAGGCCACGCTCGCCTGTCAACTTTCTTAATAAAGTGATATCATTTCTCACTATCTAGATAAGATGCTGACTTTTGTTTCTGTGTGTATTTGTACATAAGTATAGTTAAATGCTATTATTTGGGGGTTTTCTTGCTGTTATGAGCAAGATTAATAGAACATCAGAGCTAAAATACACATTGTGACCAACTATTCCAAATCTTTCTTTCTTTCTTTTTTTATGACCATAAGTGTAAGTTTGGCAAAATTCAGAGAAAACATGCCCAGCAGGAGACTGCAGCTGGGGAGGAGGTGGTGCTAGCAACAGTTTTAAGGCTGTAAGGAGAAAAATCAGAAGGGCTGGCTCTTATTTCTTACTGGATAAAAAGATACAGCTTTTGGTGACAAGCTGCATTCTTTAGCAGTGACTTTATTTTTCTGTCACCACAAACCAGACTTGTACTATTTCCAGTCTCAGCACATTATTTAGGCAATTCCCCACTGCATTGTTTTAGCTTCTGAAATTGTATCATATTCCCTAAGTTGAATCCAACTTTTAATGAATACCTTTCAGATGGTCACATTTTGCATTTTCATCTGTTTTTGTCTTAATATTGGGGCCCAGAATGTTCTATTCATTTTGTAGATGCTACCTTATTTATTAACAAACAATTGGAATGTTTCAGAGATTTTGCTCATAAGGTTGGACCTGCTTTGTTATATTTTGATTCTGCCTGTGTCTGAACCCATTGCCCTGTATTTGCATGTTTTATAATCCTCTGTCCTTTTTATATTCTACCTTCTTCCATGTTGCTGCATTTTTCCTTAGTGCACATTAAATTATTCCTTTTCTATAGGACAAATGTGTCTTTTTGAATTCACTTGGAATTTTTATTATTTTTTGTTTATTTACATGCAGACTTTTTTGGAGAACTAAAGAAAGCATTAAGGAAAATGTTTTAAATTTATTGGTAAAAGATTTGCTTTTCTAACTGAATTCTACCTGTCCAAGAGCAAGCAACTGTGTGTATCCTATCACTGAGGACATGATAAATAAGACTGTAAGATACTTAAGTAGATGATGGATAAAGGAAGTCAGGAAGAATGAAATATCTACTTAAATGACTGGTGATATCATTATAGGATAGCCCAAATGGTTCAGAGGTTTGTTTCTGTTTTTGTACTAGGATTGAACCCAGGGCCACTTTAACACTGAGGCCAGCCACAAACTCTTCTGACTCAGTTCATGAGTTGGGATTTCAGGCTTTTGCCACTGCACCTTGTTCAGAGGTATTAAGTAACATGCCTAAAGTCACATACTTGTTTACATGCCAGTGTTGAAATTCCATGAAATGCTTGTATTTACACAGTCCTTCTCTGCTATTAACCTAGATAGAAATTCTGGATTTGAAAATAATATGGAACTATATAGAGGTATAGTTTGGTTTGGACCTATTGAAGTTCTTGTGGATGGGTAGGTAGAAATTTGAAAAATAGCAAGCCAGGTGTACTTGGAGAAGCCCTGTTATAATTCATATCAAGTTTACCTTTTTTATTGTGATTTATCAAATCATTAGCAATTTTTTCATATTACATCAGCAGTTTTTTTAAAAAACTAAGTGTTATAACATAGATTATAGGAACACTAGTGATTTGATATAGATCATTCAGCTATCCAGTAATGTTTTAGTCCCAACTATGTGCCAGGTACTGCGCATTGGTAAACAGATAGAGCTGGGTAAGGTAGCACAGTCTTGTAATTTCAGTGACTCAAGAGGCTGAGTCATGAAGATCACTAAATTTGAGACCAGAAATTCAAGAAGACCCTGCCTTGATGATTGATTGATAAGTTGATTGGCAGGCAGGCAGGCAGCAGGATATATATAGCTCATTGGTATAGAGTGCCCTGGGTTCAATCTCTAGTATGGGTTAGGGAAGGGAATCACAGTTAAATTGCTTTTTTAGCCCAAACACAGTGATGGTTTGTATTCATAGCCAAGAGATGATTATTCTTTATTTATTTATTGATTGATTGATTGATTGATTGATTGATTATTCTTGCTGTAATATAAATCCAAGGAGCTTTCATTCAAGAATTGCCAATTCCCAGGTACATTTTGGCCTTTTTCTAACTGGTGTTCTCTGCTTTAATCAAATACTCTCTTTAAGGCCAATGTTTATATTAACAATTTGTTACTTTTTTTTTTAAAGAGAGAGTGAGAGAGAGGGAGAGAGAGAGAATTTTAATATTTATGTTTTAGTATTTGGCAGACACAACATCTTTGTTTTTGTATGTGGTGCTGAGGATGGAACCCAGGCTGCACACATGCCAGGCGAGCGAGCTACCACTTGAGCCACTTCCCCAGCCCCAATTTGGTACTTTGGTGATTTAGATAAATAATTCTTTCCATGATTAATTGCTAAATGTTATTTTCCACAGGTGGTTAAAATCACATTAAGTGTTCGTATTTGGGAAGGGGTTGTGTGTCAGCATACAGAGGAGACTGGTTAAATTGTTTCTGGTCTTTATTTTTGTTTTCTAGCTTTTTAAATATATACATGACAGTACAGTGCATTTTGACACATCATACATAAATGGAATATAACTTCTCGTTTGTCTGGTTATACATGATGTAGAGTTACAGGTCATGTAATCATATATGTACATAGGGGAATAATATCTGATTCATTCTACTTACATTCCTAACCCCATGCCCCCTCCCTTCCCTTCACTCCCCTCTGTCTAGTCCAAAATACCTCTTTCTCCTCTCTCTCTCTCTCTCTCTCTCTCTCTCTCTCTCTCTCTCTCTCATACACACACACACACACACACACACACACACTCACTCACTCACTCACTCACTCACTCTTATTGTGAATTAATGCGTTGAGGGGCACCCAAGTTGGTTCCATAGTTTAGCTATTGTGAATTGAGCTGCTGTAAACATTGATGTCACTGTAGTATGTTGATTTTGAGTCCTTTGGGTATAAACCTAGGAATGGGATGACTGGGTCAAGTGGTGTTTCCATTCCAAGTTTTCTTAGGAATTTCCATATTGCTTTCCAGTGCATGAGTTGCAGTCCCAACAATGTATGAGTGTACACTTTCCCCATATACTTGCAACATTTATTGTTACTTACATTCTTGATAATTGCTATTCAAAATGGTGGTTTTTACCATCTGCTTTCCATAGTGGTTGTACTAATTTGCAGTCTCTCCAGCAATGTATGAGTGTACCTCGCCCCCCCATCCTTGGCAGCATTCATTGTTGCTTGTATTATTGATTGCCATTCTGATGAGACAGTGTCTCTTTCAAGAATCTGAGAGAAAGCCAGTAAGACTAAAAAGCAATGATTTGAATTTAGGCTTAAAGAATTACTCTACCCAGTGCACAGTGCATCCCAGTGCCTCCTGCTAAGGCAGGAGGATCATGAGTTCAGAGTCAGCCTTAGCAAAAGCTAGGCACTAAGTAATTCAGTGAGACCCTGTCTCTAAATAAAATAGGGCTGGGGATGTGACTAAGTGGTTGAGTACCCCTGAGTTCAATCCCCAGTACCCCCCCAAAAAAAATTGCTCTGACTGCTATATAGAAAACAAATTGAGGGTTTGCTAGCTAATACTGCATACTAGGGAAGAAATGAGAGCTTACACTAGGCAACTTGTCTATGTTGGCAATAGAAATGGAAAGAAAATAACAGATTGTCTATTTATGTAGAAAAGAAGTTCACCACAACCTGATGACATATTTAATATGAGAGGGTGAGGAAGAAGGAGGAGGTGTCAAGGATGTCTTTATCTTACAAAAATAGAAAGACAGGATCATGCCATTTACTGAGAGAAGCCTAAAAGAGGATCAGATATTTGAAGGGGAATTTGTTTATGGACATGTTGAGTTTGAGGTACCCTTGAGTCATTGGATTGGAACTATCAGGTAGAACCTAGAGTTTAAAAGGGAGATCCAGACTTGAAATGTAATTTGCTGGGGGCGGGGGGGCTGCTGGGGTTGAACCAGGTCCTTGTGCATGTGAGGCAAGCACTCTACCAACTGAGCTATATCCCCAGGCCTAAAAATAAATAAATTTATGAATCATACCTGTCAACAAGGCCATAGTGTTAGGTGAAGACCATGAAAGGATTAAAAAAGGATGCACATAGGATCTTATTTAACACCCTCTACCCCCTCAAGATAGAGGCAGATAGCTAATGGATTCTCTTGAAAGTACTTTTTCCTTACACTAAATAATAAATGTTCAAAATATTATTCCTTTTAAATTAACTTTGAGAAAAGTTGATGCTGGATCACCACTGTTGTCAAAGTATGTGAAGGCTGATGGTATAGCTCAGTGATGGAACACTTGCCTAGCATGTTTGAGGTACTGGGTTCAAACCCCAGAACTGCAAAGAAGAAGAGAATTCAAAGCATGCTGGGGTTTTGTTTGTATTTTGCTTTTTCAAGGGGGCATATGTAATACTACCATTTGAAAACATGGGCATCAGTGCAGGCACCATTGTTATCACTGTGAACATTATTTGAAAAGTATGTTTTTATACCTTTTATCATCAGCTCTATACTTAGGCCTTGGAGTATATTCTATTCAAAATTTTTATTTTTCATTTGTTTTTAGCTGGCAATGACAGTAGCCATGGAAATGAAGTGGGAACAAATCATAGTCATTGGCATTGGGAATCCTTAAGACAATTTTCAGGCTTGATGATAAGACTCAAAAATCAGCATGTAATCCTACTCACAGCTTTATAGCAAAAGAATACAAAGCAAAATCAGTAAAGGGGAAAGGTGCATAGGGCAAAGTTCAGAAGAAATCAAGCATCAGCTTCCAAAAGTCCTTTCCTGGTGGAGTCATACAGAAAGCTTAATTCCTCCAACATGTAGAAACATGTGTGAAGGGTTATCATCTAGGGAAGCTCATTGGTGATTCATACCCAAGGAATTAAAATAGACACTTACTTGCCTAGCATATACCATATTCTAGAATCAGAAGGAAATCAGGTTTTTGGCAAAAATTGTAGTTTACATAAAGAGTTTGGACACAGTGAACCATCAGTTATGGAATAGGAAGAATTATCCCCCAATCCAAATCTTTATTTTTGAGCTAATGGGGATTGACAAGAACATCCCCCCCCCCTTTTTTTTAACTAAGGATTGAACTCAGGGGCCCTGAGCCACATCTCTAGCCCTTTCTTGTGTTTTATTTAGAGACAGGATCTCACTGAGTTGCTTAGCACCTCGCTTTTGCGAAGGCTGGCTTTGAACTTGTGATCCTCAAATGTCTCAGCCTCCCCAGCCGGTGGGATTATAGGTGTGTGCTGCGCCACCGCACATATATATATATATATATATATAATTTTATATATATATATAATTTTTTTTTCCATTTTGAGATATGGTCTCATTTAATTTCCCCAGGCCGGACGCAAACTTGGGATTCTTCACCTCAGCCTCCTTGGTAGCTGAGGTTACATGTGTATACCTCCACACCTGGCTTCAGTATATTTTTTCAATGTAATGTAAATGGACAAAATCCAAATCCTTTAACTTACAGAATCTCCTTGTATCTCCAAGTATGTTATATAGGAAATTACAGCTCACATGGAAAGCAGAATTCTAATTCCCCCTGTTATTGGTAATTGTTTGATTATAAGCTAGCTTGGACCTATAAAGTGGGAGAATTGGTCTTAGATGATTTCTAAAACTCCCATTTAAAAGTTTTACTTTGGGCTGGGTTGTGACTTAGTGGCAAAGTGCTTGCCTACCATGTGTGAGTCACTGGGTTCCATTCTCAGCACTGAATATAAATAAATAAAATCAAGATCCATCAATGACTAAAAATATATATAATTAAAAAAACAAGTTTTACTTTTCCTCTAGTCCAGTGCAAAAGTCAGTTGTTAAATGCTCTGCACTCAGAGCTGTAATAGTACTTATTGACTGAACTTATGTATTTGGCCCAATGCCTAGGATAACACTTAATTCCCATTTAACCAGGGGTAACAGTGTACACATATAATCCCAGTGACTCAGGAAGCTGAGGCAGGAGAATTGCAAGTGTAAGGTCAACCTCAGTAACTTAGCAAGACCCTGTCTCACAATGAAATAGTAAAGACTGGAAATGTAGCTCAGAACAGGGTGCCCACACCATATTTATGATTTAATATCTAAAGATGAAATAGGAAATGGGAAGACAGAAAGATATACTTTCTTGAGGAAAATGTCCATGAAATCCTGGAATACTGGAAATAATCATGAGATTTAAACAATCATGACACATTTTCTTGATCAACATTCACTGAGGTACATCCTTAGCCCATGCCCTTGCTTACAAAAGTAACAATGCAGCTGGGTGTGGTAGTGCAAGCCAGTAATCCCATTGACTCAGGAGGCTGAGGAAGGAGGATTGCAAGCTTGAGGCCAGCCTGGGCAGTTTAGGAAGACTGTCTGGAAAAAAATTGGGCTTTGGATATAGCCGAGTAGTAAAACACCCCTGGGTAACATGCGCGCACGTGCGCACACACACACACACACACACACAGACAAACACACACACATTAAAATGATGCAGGCAACACATGTGCAAGGAAAACTGATGGGAAATTACGTAACTCCTTACTGATTCAACCTCTAATCAAGTCCCTAGCACCTGACCCTCTGTAAATATTAACATACCACATCAAAGAACGGCTGATTTCCTTCTCGAGGTGGCCCACACTTTTTCCTTGAATGTGTGTTCCTTGATTTACTCCGAAAACTTCTCACTCAAGATGGTTTGTATTCTGTTTAAATGGCCAGCATTCTCCTTTGAATGCCTGTTACCTTATCCAAATGACATCTCTCTCTTGAGAGCCCACATTCTCCTCTGAATGTTTATCTACTTTCCTAAATATGTGCCTCTGCCTTGTGCCTACTGAAATTCTTTTCAGTCACTTATAACAAGGACCTCACATGTCCTGAGTTGAGGTCCCCCTTTCTAGGAACTCCTCTAGCCTGAAAAAGGATCACACTTTTTGATTGTGTAGACTGCACAGTGAATTTTGCAGATTTTAGTGCAACAATACCCAGTCTTTCAAATAGTAGATGCATTTTAAGGTTATTTTATCTGTGGAAAGAAAAGAGAAAATAAGTCTGGGATGGCCAGACACAAATATTGTTAATATTGTGACCACAACTCCGTATATTATCTATTGGTATATCAGAAATGAATATATCTTGATATACTGGACTTCATGGAAAAATAACTTCTATTAATTTTATGCTAGGTTTTCAGTAAGGCTAATGTTTGTTTCCTTTAAAACTACGTCCGAGGGCTGGGGTTGTGGCTCAGCGGTAGAGTGCTTGCCTAGCACATGTGAGGCCCTGAGTTTGATCCTCAGCACCACATAAAAATAATTAAAATAGTTATTGTGTCCAACTACAACTAAAAAAAAAAATCAACTAGGTCTGATATCTAAACATGAATTTTTTGTTTTGTTTTATTTATTTAAGCTAAAGTTAAGGCAGAGCTGGGTGCCCCCTTCTCCCAAACCACACAAAACCAAAGAAAACAGACTGTAATAAAATAAGGTTTTTAATCTTTAATTCCTTTTTTAATATTTAGGAACAAGTTCCAGTTCCAGTTTATCATCCAACACCTAGCCAGACTCGGCTAGCAACTCAGCTGACTGAAGAGGAACAAATTAGGATAGCTCAAAGAATAGGCCTTATACAACATCTGCCTAAAGGAGTTTATGACCCTGGAAGAGATGGATCCGAAAAAAAGATCCGGGAGTAAGTTTTAATTAATAAACACATTTCAGAGGTCTGTTTTCTGAGATTAACTTTTTGAAAATTTGCTTTTTCTCATGTACTTTGGAAGTCTGATATTTATGATTTTAGAACACCTCAGTTAATGCAATAAGAGGTTCAGAGTAACAATAAGGAAGAGTTTTGTTAAAAAACAAAAAGCCAATAAATCAAGTGTGGATTCAGACCATTATATGCTGCTTGTCTATTTGAATGACTTTGATGGTAGTTAATTCATCTATATGAAAGTGAACATTGCTAGTGGCCTCTCAACAGGTTTTTGGAAATGTTTGGCAGTATTACAAGGACTGATAACCTCTGAGAAAGGGTTATGTACCTTTTTAAACAATATTCCTAGGAAGATTCCCATCAATAACATGAAGTCATTAAAATTGTTAAGGCTTTATAGTGATGAGAGAAATTTATTTCTTGTGAAATTCATTATGCTTTATGAGTTGTAGGTAAAATTTTGCTTATTGAGAATTTTTATCCCCAGGGCTCATCATTGATATCTGAGAATCTTTAATGAGGACATTCATTCTCCTTTTAAATAGAGATAGGCTTCACTAACACAGACATAATCTAATTTACTGTGTTAGTTAATGTTTGGCTATTTGAGCTATAGCAACATTTAGTTCTAGTACTTACATTATAGTCTGTGTAGATATTGACTTCTAAAACACTGTAGAATTGATTTGCTTTCTTGAACCTCAGAAAAGTATAGTGAACTCGAAACTGGGTTAATGAAGATAGGTTTAAAACAGCAGCCCAGTAGGTAGGATTAAATCAGTGGTTCTGTTTTCATATGTAGTTATTAAAATGCAAATCATATTACTCCAGCATTCTACTAAAAACTCAGTACAAGGAAAGTTGATCTAACTGATGCTTTCCTTCATAAAGTGCCACATTTTCCACAGAGGTATCCTGTAATATGTAGCTGTTTTACAAGCACATCAGTGAACCTGATTCTGAGATCTTTTTCTCTTTGCTCTGCTGATTGTGATGAAGGCCCAGCAAATTCCCAGAAAATTAAAATAAGATAATATGAATGTGTCAACATTTATCAACATTGAATACATCACTATAGATGTATTCAGTTTGCATGCTTTGGTAATGATGTGTTGTTTGTATTAACATTGTCTTTGTTATGGGATTTTAAAGAGTGTTCTGAGTAGGCCACTCACCTAAAAATACTTTATTCTCACATCCACAGGTGTGTGATCTGTATGATGGACTTTGTTTATGGGGACCCAATTCGATTTCTGCCGTGCATGCACATCTATCACCTGGACTGTATAGATGACTGGTTGATGAGATCCTTCACGTGCCCCTCCTGCATGGAGCCAGTTGATGCAGCACTGCTCTCATCCTATGAGACTAATTGAGCCAGGGTCTCTCGTCTGACTTCAAGTGAACCATCATTTTTTGGTGGTTTTGATCTTTCGTCACTGAGCCCAAAGAGCCAGGGATTAGGAATTAAGATCATGCACAAAAAGTTTCCTAAAAATTCCTGGATGGCTGCAGATGTTGAGGAAAGTATGTGATATTTTAGAAACTTAGGGGGGGAAAGTAGGATGGTATTTTTATGTAAAGCCTTGACCCAGTGTTTAAGAATATAATTGTATTTAGACCTTGTTATTGCTCCAGTACATAGGAATTGTGTAAAGTGTTAAAGCAACTGTACATGTTTAAATTGTGTGTGTTGAAGATTAGGAAAAAAAGATAGTGGTTATTTTTCCTAAATGAAATAACTTTCTTCTCTCCACCAAATTTTTTTCTGAAGTTAATGGCATTTGGGTCAAGGTTTTATTAAAAGCTACATTTTATAACACTGGCACAAAAAAAAAGTAGTTTTAAGCTTGTTTGCACAGTTCTTTTTTTCCATTGGAAATGGAATTCATTGCCTTAGGTCTTTTTAAATAGTGTATTATCGTTGGGGCTGGCTCTATGCTTGAAAACCAGTTTATTTATAACCTGTTGTAAGTGCTATATTCTGTTTGCAGTTAGGAAATGCAGAATTTTAAGTGATCTCCTAGCTTGTAAGCAAACTGAGATGCACTATCCCTTTTCTATATATGAGTTAATGTGTCAATAAATCAACTCAGCAAGGTGGGTTTAATATTACCCTTTCCTATGTGTTTTATCTAATTCTTTTGGTTGTTAATATGGTGATAAATGAAAGTCAAGGTAAATTTTAAATATTAAGATTTCCGATTTATTGAGCTTGAATTATGCCACCATGCTTATGTAAAAATGAAAGTGGCACCATGGTAAAACTTAATTGAGAAGTAGTTTCTCAGTTGTAATAATTTTGATTTCTCTTTCTTGTGATCTCTCCTTCCCTGTTGTCTTGAACCATAGCAAAAGGATACTGCATCTCTCATTACTATAGTGATGAGGTTATTGAAGTTATATAAACACATCTCAGTCTATGTTTCTTTGAAAGGTATCTGTTAAGTCCTGCTAGGTGATTGACAAGACCAAGTAGGGAGAATAAAGGTAAATGTGATTCATGTTTTGCACACAAATGCAGAATTTTATAACCACATGACTTCATAGTTGTGATCTCAAAAAAGGAATTTCTCCTTTAATTTTTCTTGCAGTTAATGTAAGAATACTCTAAATCTCTAAGCTTCTGAAGTGTTAGAGGTAGAGATGGTCTAGTAAAGATATAGTAGTAATGTTTATCCATTTAGCATGTGTTTATTTTTCCTTATGTACTCAAGGTGATTTATTTGTTCAGCTCAGTGATATTACAGCTAAAAAACATTCATTAGCAAAAGGAGAAGCAGTCTACACCTAACAGAGGAATCAGAAATGTTTCTTATTTTTGTTGTTGAATGTTTGACTCTAACACTTTTCTACATACAAAACATAAGTTCCTTAAAGATTCTTCATAATTGTATTATAGAAGAATTTAGTATGTCATAAATAGTTAATTTGACATTCAACTGTAGTAGCCATATGTTGTTTGATTTCCTTATGAGCACCATGATGGAAACACTCAAATGAATTTGAGAAAAATTGGAAGAAATTAGATTATCGGATTCTGTTAAATTGTTAATGTATCTTGCTTAAATTTTTGTTCATTAATTTATATCCATCTGATTATATAAAGTAAATTTGGAGGAAACAGCTGAAGTTGTGCAATATTTTCAGTGATAATTACTTTTTGTTCTTATGTTTTCTACTTAAAACATGATGTCTATGTTATCCAGAATTATAGTCAGACCTTCTTTTCTAGATTGTCAGAATTGCTAAATGAACTTTTTTTTTAAATCTGTTTCCATGTTGATTTTAGTCTTTCTTTATTATAAGGCTTCTTTCACAGAAGTTTGGTAATATTGAAGGCACTGGTATTGAACAGAATGATTTTGGGGGCACTTTGTATTCTTTGACTTTGTTTTCCACATACCATGTTAAAATCCATCAATTTTGGCTTTTACTGAGTTGTTAAATAAAGTTATAATACAGCTGTGAAGGGCTACAGTTAGAGTTGATTACTGAGAATATTTCCCAAGATATTCCCCCCCAAAAAAGGGGGGGTCATGTATAAATTTTAAATTTGATCACTTTGAAATCTTTAGGTATATATATATACCTTTAGGAAGTATTTTTATTGCTTGGCATTTAATATCATTTAATCATACTTTGAAACAGTATAGCATTAAAACACTATAGCATTAAAGTTTCTAAAGCCCAATAGAGGAATTTATTTAGATGTGGGATTTGAGCCAGGTATGGTGGTGCATACCTTAATCCCAGTGATATAGGAGGCTGAGGCACATAGATGGCAAGTTTAAGGCCAGCCACAGCAACTTAGACCCTGTCTGAGAATTTTAAAAAGGTCTGGGAATATAGGGTGAAGTTTCTGCCCCTTGTGTCTTGGCTGCCTCTGCCAAGTCATTTTGAAGTGGTATGAAAAGCCTAACCAGGAAAAAACAATAACCTTATCCTTTTAAATGCAAAAAACAACATGTTACAATACTTCAGTTAGGAAATGCAGAATTGGGAGGGAATTTTTCATTAAATTTGTCTCTTGAGAAATTTTACTATTTTTTATTGGGAGGTTGCTATTTTGGGGTACTTTCCACAGAAGGTTTTGTTTTTCTTAGTATGAATGAGGGAGAGCATATTTTATGCATCTGAAATGCCTAATGTGATCAGTAGAGTAGCAGCACTGTATGCTTTGAACCCTTTTAAAACCATGCTTGTAGGCTCCAGATTTCCTGGCATTGAGGAAAGTAAGTTAAATTTGCATTAACTAAGGACTTACCCTAAAAATCTGGGCATAGTAATGGATTCCTGTGAGAAGATTTGGTTGGCCATGCCAAAATAAATCAATAAAAAGCCTACCATATAGTAGTTGATGTAGTCAGTTAGGACTCAGAAGCATTATATGAACTGGGAACCCTAGTCTATGCTGGTTGGTTTTTATCTAGGTTTTATCTAGGTTGGTTTTTAGTACTATCTGTACAAGAGTGCAGGAGCAGGCTACATTCTGCTGATTCCAGAAGTAGAGCTAATCCTTCAGTTTTGAAGCAGTGCCAAATAATGATCTTCTATCCATGAGTGTGGCTAAACTCAGTAAACAGATTATAAACTACAGTATTACAATGCAGCATTTGGTCCTTATGACCTTTGTCATACTGATTATCTGTAATGACACGGAGGAAAATAATTCATAGGTCTTTCTGGTTGTGAGATAGGTGCTATTCTAGCAAGTCATTTTCAGACGGGCTGTTATTGCCAGTCCTACTCTCTCTTAAACCTTGAATTAATGACTTTGAATATGCTGTTGAAATAAGAAATGATGTTCATGGCTGTGGCTTTTGATCAACTGGGCTTCTGATTTCCTGGGAGAGCTAAGAATATGAAATAGCAACTCATGTAAGTGATGATCACTTAGCCTGTTGAAAGCATTTCCTTTTTTCCCCTCCTAATTCCAGTAACAGGTGAAGGGAAGATAAGGTATTTTTATTAACAATTTAGAAAAGTCAGAAATAATTGCTTCTAAAGGTTTACATCCATGTTTAACCTTATAAAAGCACATGGGAAGTAAAATAACTTTAATAGATTATAAGATGTCATTCCTCAGTTTAAAATTTTAATAGTTTCCTGTTTTAAGTTAACTCCTTAACTGGGATGAGTTGGCTTTCTGCATCTCTTTTATTTCATAGGATTCTACCATCTAGTTTCATGGATCATCTTTTAGTGTCTTCTAAAAATGCCATGCTCTTACCTGTTTCATCTTTTTGCAGTATAGTTTCTGCTCTGTTGCTCCTCAACATTGTTCAGATTGCTGGCTTCTTAGCCCTTGGAGCCAAATATATTCCATTATTTACTCCATGGCTTAATTCTTTATGTACCTATATGTCTTCCCTATCAGAGTAAGCTCCACAAAAGCAAGATAGTGGGTTGGGATTGTGGCTCAGTGTCAGAGTGCTTGCCTCGCACATATAAGGCACTGGGTTCAAGTCTCAGCGCCACATAAAAATAAATAAAATAAAGGTATTGTCCATCTACAACTAAAAAAAAATTTTTTTTAAAGCAGGATGGTATGTTGTCACATGGTTTTTATTAAACTGGGGGAAAGAAAATGGGGAAAAGAGAGGTCCTAAGCAATCAGAGCATTTCTAATGTAGTGGGACCTACCATCCCAGGCCACGCTAATTCATTTTTTATGCAGGATTTAGGAAAATTGCCATTCAAAGAAATCAAGAGAATAAGCCTAATACAGAAGCAAAGCCAAGAGATGGAAAAACCTTAATGGCAGCACTATAGCCCCTAATTTGGTCACCCCACAGGTCAGACCCACCATAGCATGTGTAGACCAGTATACTTAAATGCTTATCAGGAGCCTTATTATGCTAGATTTATTTACATGAACTGTATCTTCTGCAACCTATGAAGCAGTTGACATTAAAGCCCTATTTTATATAAAAATAAACTGATTCTCCATGGGGTAAAGAAGTTCAAATAAGTTTAAATACAGTCGGCTTTTATCCACTGCTCCATAGTCTAAAGATTGAGTATTTTTAGTAAGCCAACCTTTCTCATTGTGTGGGTCTGCTTACCACCTTTTCCAGA
The DNA here is from genome assembly GCF_964194105.1 of Spermophilus citellus. NCBI lineage: Eukaryota > Metazoa > Chordata > Mammalia > Rodentia > Sciuridae > Spermophilus > Spermophilus citellus. The sequence continues at coordinate 99,424,809 of NC_138191.1, read as the reverse complement.
GATAACTGCAGTAAATCAGCTCTAGCCCAGGAGTGGCAGAATTCTGGTTCATAGGGCTAGGGTGTTGCTCAGTATGTAGAGAATTTGCCTAGCATGAATGAGGCCCTGGTTTAAATTCTCAGCACTGAAAAGAAGGAAAATAAATATATGGCCCATGAATCACTTGGCCCACAGATGTGATGGTTTTGACTAGCCAAGCACTCATAAGTGTTTAAAAGTTACTGATTAGCTTTGTACATCTCCCACTGTCTTGACATTCCAACTTCTAGTCTGATAGCAGTCCTCTTCTACAATATAGTTTGCTCCCCTCTTAAGCCTCAGATCTTTGCAGGCTTCGTTTCCCATCTCTGGAATTATTGACTGAACTCTACCTATCCAAGTGGGAATTAGATCATGCCCTTTTCTCTAACATCCCTCAGTGATTTTATGAGTACAATTACTTTTTTGTTTCTTCCTTTTGTTTTTGTTCTGATTATTCACATTCCTACCTCAAAATGCCAAATAGCCTAGGGGAACCAAGTGACACAAACATATTCCATATGTTCCAACCAAGGATTTCCAGTGGTTATTAGCCAATACCTCCTCCATCTTTGGCATAAGCCCAAGATTCAATGTATATTGGGGAGACCAGCTGTGAAGTGAATTTTACAACTTGACCAGTAATTTAGCAAAGTATGGGCTCTTGAGTTCAGCTACCTGAATTTGAATCTTCTCTGCTACATGATCTTAGTTGTGTCTCGGTTTTCTCATTCTATAAAATGGCAACAATAGTCCCTGCTTGATAGGGTAGTTACATAAAATACTTACACAACTGGTATACTTGAAAGCAACAAGCTAAGATTGTTGGCTTTCTATCTTCTTAAATTTACTTGGGAATAATTCTAGGGAAAAGTGAATTTAGTTTCTTTCTTAAATGGTCTAATAATCCACAGGCTGTTGCTTTCTGAAAACCTTCTAGTTCTACTCAGGCTGGAATCTCCCTCCTGGACCACAGCCAAGTCTTGGGTTGATGTTGGCCTTTTAAAAACCGGCTTTGATGTCAGGTTGTGGCTTTTGCTGTGAATGACGATAACTGTCTTGGAAACACTCCCATTTGACTCAGTAGATAAGGAAATAGGGAAACCTGCCAACATGTGGGAGAGCTGATAGAGACCATCACACTGCCAAGCCACCCTGCCAGGGTGCAGGAGGGCCTTTGTGACCAGTTGAGATGCCAAGGTAAACTTTGTGTTTTCAAGGGCCTGTTCAGATCCTGTTACACAGTTGCTACTTCCCTGAAAACTGAGTTCATCTGTGTGGCACAGGATTTAGACCTTTTCTAAATGAAGATTACTTGTTCTCTGGAATCCTGGCTATTGTGGAGCTCCACCTCCCTCATCCTACTCCTGTTTAAGGGAGTCTTTGTTTATGGTTGAACTGCTTGTGAAGACAAGCAGAAAAATAGGGAGGTATATCTATTCCCTCTATTTGCAGATGAAAACTAAGAAACAGACTTGCCCTGAGTTGGAATCAGAGCCTTACTCTAATATAAATTGCCATTTTTGAGAGTCTGTGGCTTTTCCAAGGTCACCTTGTCAATAGCAAAGTTAAGACTAGAATTCAGATCTTCTAATTTCCAAGCCAAAACTAATCAGCAGCCTCTGCAGGGCAGATGTGCTAGAAAGATCAGCAGTATTGAGATTTAATGACCAAAATGACTCTAAGGAGATATCAAGAAGCTCATGACAGGATTTTCACCTTCAGAGACCCCTGGATATGTTGTTAGACTCAGTGTTTTCACTCTGTTTCACATGGATGTTTTTGGGGAGACTATCTCAGAAGCTACAGAGGAGGTAAAACCCCACTGATTATCAGTCAGCTTGCAACCAGAGTAACAGGTAAAAGTGACACAGGCCAATTAATGAAGCCCAACAGGAAATCAGTAGTAACAAATATTGGCAAAGGAAACAATCCTCCCATAAAAATTTAAAGCAAAAAACAGCTGAAAGGAATGTTGAAATAAAGTTGTTTTTGTTTTATAATTTCCTTCTTAATTCAAGGAGAGATTTTTTGTGTGTGTTTGTGGTGCTGGGGATCAAACCCAAGGTTTCACACATGCCGGGCCAGTGCTCTTTCACGGAGCTACAATCTCAAGCCCTATTTATTTTTAAAATTCTTTGGGGATCTTTATTTTATTCATTTATATAGGTGCGGAGAATTGAACCCAGTGCCTCACATGTTTGGCAGCTACCACTGAGCCACAATCCCAGTCCCCCTATTTTGTTTTAAACTGCATTTTGCAAATAATGTATCAGGACAGCGTTCTAATATGTAGGGAAACCGTCACCCTCATCAAGCAATCACCCCTCTCACTTTGTCTTGTCCAACAGCCTAAAAACAGGTTGGTCTCCCAGCATCCAGGCTTTGGAGAAGAGCGAGCTTGCAAAGGACTGGCTCTCTTGGACAGAATATTTTTTCACAGTGTTTACACTCTGACAGCACTTTTGAGAGTGCAAAAGATGTTATTGGATGAAGAGTTGTCTTTTTTTTTTTTCTGGTAAGAATGTGTTTTAGCTAAAACCAGTTATTCCTTTCAGCATTGCTCATAGGAGGCTGGTTGATTGTATATTAGTATTAACCCAACCCCTGGCAGATGCTCAGGTGTTTGCTAAACAGCAATTCTGGAAAATTTGAAAAAGATGGCTGTGATTCTTATAGAAATTGCATTCATGCATCTGGGGAGTCACTTCTTTACAGATGAATATTTTTACTGTTAACTAAATAGTTATGTTGAAATGTACTGATATTAGAATATGAACAGTAAAATTGTTGGTAACCGAACTTGAGTTCTCACTTAACAGTCCCAGAGCTTACAAATTCAAATGCTGTTAGGGGCCAGAAAGATAGAAGTGGTGTTTAAAGTAGTCTCTACTTAACTCCAGCTGATTGTCCTCTTGTGGGAATTGAGGCTCAATGTTGAGGCTAGAAACCAGATTCATTTGCAAAATCTTCTCATTTTTATAATGTTGGTAACTTATTCAAAAAAATGTTGACATGAGCCATGTCGCTTCTAATCAAGACTTTCTGCTCTGCCCAAGAATTCAAGCAACACATATTTTATTGAAATAGATGTTGCATGACCTCTTCAAGTGTATAAATTTTATTACTTAAATATCTCTTCACTGAAAAATCTAAAACATAATACAGCAGGCCAAGAATAATCATTCTATTTCTAAGAAAAATGCTGTCTGTAAATAAACATACCTTGGAGTGAAGTACATATTTTCGTTTCATTATTCCCAGTGGTTTTAGTTTGGCATATAGCAAGGATGCAGACTGGTTTCTGAAAACCACCTCCCTCACTTCCCACAAAGTTCCTGGTTTTGGCGCACAAAGGTTACAAGGTGCCTCTGCTGGGCCTTGGCATCCCTGTTCCCTACTGGTGGAAATTTATTTTTCTACAGATGGGCTCAAACTTCATCTCCCTAAAAAATACCTGCTTGATTTTTAAGTTGGACAGTTAATAAGGGGGGCGGGATATGAAGTATGAGAGTAGGTGTCTGTGTGACATTTGTGCCCTACCTCCAGGAACCTCAAATTCAGAGTCACAGACCCTCTGGATATTCTTTAGGTCCTCTGAAAGGAAGGTCTTTGCTGAGGCTTAAAAAGAAGTTTGGCATTTGGCATCTTATAATAAAGAGATTTACTGCCACATCAGTGTGGGTGAAAACAAAGGTTTATAGGTGGTTGGTTTTGTTTTTAAAGCCAACTATAATCCCATCATTGTATTTCTAAGGAAAATGTAAACTCTTCATACATTCTCTTTAAACATCACAGTGAAAAACAAGTACCCGTATGTGTGATAGGGCAGGCAGAGGGCTCCACCTGCTCTGCCCTTGGCAAAGGCATGTGGCCACACTAGTGAAAATGCCAGCTTTGCTTCTGCATGGTTACTCTTGCTGTGCCATCCCACTGGAGCACCGGTGGACCCCAAAGGCAGGGCAGGGCAGAGGGAGGGAATCTTTTGAAATGTTTCCAGGAGTTCTGTCCAGCTGTCTCTGTTCATCTTGCAGCCCAGGAATGCTACACAAAGCTACAAGGACACTGATGAGACTATGGATCTGGTGCCATTCTCTAGGGAAGACTTGGCTTGGAGTGTGGCTGCCTGGATTCGAAAATGCGTCCTTGACTCCATGGAATAATTCTTGTAGTTTTGCCTGGAAGTGAGCAGAAAATTAGATACAAGAAGCTGCTCTGGGAGGTCTCTTTTCTTTTTTCTATTTGAGCTTTTCCCCTGTTACGTTTTAGAGACTCAAATCCCTGACTGATCCATATGAGTGTGGAGTCCTAGCCAAGGGAAGGTATACCCAGAGGGTGTGTGCCTCCTCACCCTGGTATCATGCCCTTTGGAACAGTTCTTGGTCCTGTTGGGTCCCTAAACATGAAGGGGTGGTTTCAGGAGATATATCCCTGGACTAGAAGGCAGGAGACCTGGGTCCTCACGCCAGTCCTTGGTAGCCCATTTCCTCTGGGATTCCAATTAAGTTGAGGAAGTAGTTTTCCTATGATAGTGCAGAGCTGAGTACCCAGGGATACATGATTGGCCTCTGGACTGTGTGTCCTCCCCAAGAAACCTCTCTCACCGCTTCCTGAGGGCTCCTTTCCCCCTGCCCAGCTTCTGAGCTCAGAGTGAGCAAAGGACAGATGGAGGTTACCCAAGCCTTACTTGGCTGACTCCAGGAGTTTGATGGCCTCTTCATTTCTGCCTTGCTCCATAAACAGCAGGGCCAGTTCCAATAGGGCATTTGGGATCAAATAATGGTCATATTTAATCTTCTTTTCACTGCAGAACAGAAGGCATGGCTTACAAATTTTTGCCCTTGAGGTATCCTTCAGGTCCTCCTCTGTAGTTTCCCAAGAACTTCATATGAGGATTTCCTGACCTGCATTCCAATTTGGGAAAGTTGCCACTACCTAACCTTAGAAAGGTTGGAGTCCACAGGGGAGCCTTCTAGTTCTATACCCTAAGGCTCCTGACAATCTATGTGTCCTGTCTATACTTAGCCTATCCCCTGCCTCAATACCAACTGCATACTCCAGGCTGAATAGTTTATTAAACTGGGAAGTCTCCTGGCTCTGACCCATGTTCTATGCTGCCCCTGAGTCATACTTTTAAAACACAAATCTGCCTTGTCTAGTATCCTTCCTGGCTCTCCTCTGCAGGATAGTTTAGCCTTATGCAAAAGAACATGCAGCCTTCTTTATTTCATGTTATAACCTTTTTCTCTCTATAGCTTCACTTATGCAGCAAAGGATCTCACCACTGTTACCCCAATCTCAGGTGTTTATCCTGTGTCCAGGCATTTGCACAGGCTGTATCTACTACTTTCTCCCTTACTTTCTCTGCCTGATAAACTTCCCAGTTTAAATAATCAGCACTGGAAAGCCTTTTCTAGCATTTCCAGTTAGGTTTAGATCCCTCCTCCAGGCATCCTCTGCTTCCCTCCAGCATAGCCCTAGGCTGGGTTGCCATAGATATCCATCTCTAATATGTTGCTTCCCATGCTGCTGAATTACAAACTTTACCAGGGCACTGTTCACTGGAAACATGGCTGTATGATTTGGTGAGCCTGGAGGTCTAGGTCTGAATTCTCTGTACCCAGCACAGTAGATAGTAGTACACATGGGTGAATGGGGTTGGCTGCTATCAGCTACATGAGGATGGAGGAGCCCCCCGAAATTCTTCCCAGGAGGCTTAGGCCCAGCAGGAGCAGCCAGAGGTACTTACTTGGCAGAGATGCTCCTGAAATTCTCCTCAGCCTCCTCGATACGGCCTAGGTATTTCAGACACAGGCCTTTCAACAGTTTCACCAAGCACTGATCATCTGCTGAGTACTCATTCTCTGAGAACAGGGGTGTAAGGGAAGAAGATATAGGCTTAGTCATTTCTGCTTCATTACTTGGGGAGCTCCTATTCTGTAGGGCCCAGGATAAGAGTGAATCACAGTCCCTGTCCTAGGGGGAGGGGAGTTCACATCTGAGTAGGAAAAAAAGATACTGAGACTGACAATACAGAGAATCAGGCATGACAGAAGGAAGCCCAGGGGCTGTGGAAGCCTAGAGAGGAGGCCTTGACAAGGGGACAAAGGATAGCTGCTTGGAGGAGCTGACATTTAAGGTCAGTCTAGAAAGAAAAAAGGACAGTTACCAGAATAGAGAAGCGAGGAAAAGCATTTTTGGCTGAGGGAATCTTCAACTGTAAAGACCTTCCCTAGCCTGGCAGGTTCAAGAGCCTGAGTGTAGTCACCTGGGCCCTTTGCCAGCATCTCTTCAGCATTGGTAATAATCTCAAGCATCCCATCTGTGAGTTCCGGCTGCTTCCCAATCACAGCATAGCCATTCCAGATGTACATCATTTCCTGAGGGCAGGGGATAGGACAAGTCAGTCCTACATTTCTGCCCTAAATGGGGACTTAGTTTTTCCATCTATAAAATGAAAGCTCAGATCAGAGGATCTCACAATCCCTTCTAATTTCTCAACCAGGTTTCAGCCCAGCCTGTAAAGTTGTGGGCTTGAGAGTGGTATGGAGGGAACTTCATCATATATTATTGAGATCTCACCTTAACCCCAGTCAGGAATTTAAGATGGCCCAATGTTGGGGAAGGGGGTACAACAGCTCAGTGGTAGAGCGCTTGCCTAACATGCAATAGGCCCTATCACTGGCAGTGGGGCAGAGGATTCAATATCCTCACTATTCTGCTCATAACTACCAATATGTTTCATCTACTTTTCTGTGGCTTCCCTGGGTACTGTTATGTCTTCTTCCAACCTCTGTCCAAACCTGGCATTTCTAAAGACCAGGCCATGTCCCAGCCTACAAGAAATCCTCTTTTCCAGCCAGCAGGGACTCCTTATATTGGAGGAGCCATAATTCATTTAAGTATTTTGGGATAATAAAATTTAATACTGTCTTGTTTTCTCCTGTCCTCCCCAATGAGCTCAATAATGGCAACTCACATTCCATTTCCTTTAGAATTGCATTACTATCATGAAGACTATAAAATATATCCTGATTCCATTTTGTTGTTGTTTGTTGTTGTTTTGTCTTGACTTCCAGGAAGCTCAGGATATTAAATTTGCATTCAAGTAACTGTTAGCTTAGATTAGCATTTCCTAAACGATCAAACCAAGTATTGGAATGTAATTTGTATAAAGTTCTAGAAAGATACTGTTGCAGTTATTATATTCTAGGAAGGGAATTTGAATTTAGACCAGTATTTCTCAAATTGTTCTATTGTCCCAAGTTAGCCAATATCCCATTAAAAAAGAGGGGGGTTTTGTGCCCAAATAAGGGGGAAAAATCATACATATCTTTAGGCTTCTTCTCGGAAACCTATCATTTAGATCAGCATAAAAAATCTCCAAGAAAGTCTACAACATATCAACTTTGTTTAGGCTCACTTTCCCAATGTATTTAATCACTGAAACTATTTTCTGCATAAATAGTGTTTTGCAGATTACATTTTGGGAAAATTCTTCCCTAACTTTTCAGTAAAGTTGCATCTTCTGCCCTTCCTACAATAATCCTTTCCTCCATTTGATAATAACAGCTTTACTATATATTTTTAATTGTAAAATTTTTTAACATTTAGAAATATTCAGGCTCTAAATAAAATTCTTTATAAATATTGAGCTTTTCAAGTTACAAAGTGTTTAATTGTCTGTGGAAATAGACAAGACACATATTATCAGGTTTATATTGAAGAAGAATGCTACCTAAGGTATGCATTAGTGAGTAGTGGAGCTGGCTTTGGGTCTCTAAATCAGGGTTCCTACTTTTCTACCTGCCTTACTAGCTAAATAACAATATGATTTTTAGCTAAGGGGAAGTTTATCTGATGCCAGCTCAAATCAGGCATTGAATTAGCTTTATAACAGTGGCTCAGAATACAGGTTCTGAAGCCATGCTGCTGAATTCAAATTCTGACTCCAATTTACTAGCTGAGCAAACTGGACAAGTTAAGTTCATCTTTTAGGCCTTAATACCCCAGCCACACAGTTTTTGTTCACAGTTAAATATGCCATGGGCTGAGACTCCAGCCCTCAAAAAAGATTAGTTTAATGAAGGGGACACCAGCATGAGCAACAATTATTATCATCATGTGACAGAACTGGAATAGTCTGGGAACAGAGGACAGTCAGGTTGATGCCTCTGCCTAGGGACCAGGCTATGGCCTAAGAACTGCTCTTTCTGCCCTGAGGTATCTCCTCCCCATGCCCCAAGACCAGCACTTTTCTCAGGTTCAGGGCCAGGTCAGTTCATCTTTGTTCCTACCCTCAATCCCAGGTGAACTATGAAACCCTCTCCAGGCTCAGAGACATGAAAGTTTCTTCATGTACTTCCCACAGGCAGTGGCTCTCATCTAATCCTCACAATACCAAACCCAAGGGCAGGATCAAGCCAGACCTTCCTACCCACCAGAGCAGGGATTGGCAATGAGATAGGGTTTGGGGAGAGGTAGCGCCTGGACTTCCGGATGGCAAACTTCTCTGTGGGTAGAGATTTCCCAGCAATCTTGAGCTTGAGGCCTGGCACAGCTCTGAGAAAGAGACAAGGAGGGTGGGGAAGAAATGAGAAAAAGCAAGAAAGCACTGAGGGTCCCCAGGCTACCCAGCCTCTACTTGGTCCCTCTCTCTGGACCTGTTTTCCCATCTGTATGAAAAGAGTGACTCTAAGAGCCTTCCAGGTTGAAACAGCCTCTGGCTATAGTCTTATTTCATAGGCCCTATTCTCACCACCTGGCTACTTCCTTTGGCTAGACAAGGGGTTTGTGGCTAGTGAAGGTAAGAATATACCCAAATGCTACTAGGCTTATTGCTCCTCTACTCCCAGGCTCCATTTCCTGGGAGGACCCAATGGAAATCTAATTCTAGTTTCACAGGGAAGACCAACACCCAGAAAAAGGGTAGGACCTACCTAGACCAAACTGCTCAAAGCCTTAATTCCAATCTCTCGAGCTTTAGCCTCAGGTGTTTCCAGGGACAGAATAATATGCAGTATGCAGCTAAGCACACCTCCATATCTGGATCTTCACCCACCAGCTCTCCCACCCTCCAGGTGGGACCTCAGGCCTGAGACATTTAGGCTTCAGAAACAGCCTGGACATAGGAATGAGGCCACCCGAAATGCCTTGCATGCTGGAAGGAACCTCTCTGAGCCTCAGTTTTCTCATCTCTATAGTATTAATGATACCTACCCTTCTCAGGCCTTCTGGAAGAGTTCTATGGGACAGGGATATGGAGTTTGCTATAGTAGCAGGCACTCCATAAGTGATACATGCTGTATGTGACAGTAGTAGTCCAGGAAGTTCATATTACACCCACTTCCAAGTCTGCAAATTGGGTTCAGCCAACCTCATCATGACCCTAGGAAGACTCTAGACTCCCATCTTTAGCTTGCCACAGCTAAAGGAGCTTTCCCTTAACAACCTTTTTGCCTACGGAGGCAAACAGGTGGTACAGATAAGAATGAAAAGAGCACCACTTGGCAGACTGCTCACTAGGTTCCAGGTCCTATGCCAGGCACTTTAAATATATTATCTAGTTGTCACACAATAACCCTGGAAGATTTATGATGCTGAGACTGTCCAAGGTGACACTGCTAAGAAATGGCACAGGCTGAGCTAGGCATGGTGACACACCTGTAATCCCAGCCACTTAGGATTCCTGAGGTAGGAGGATTGCAGGTTTGAGGCCAGCCTGCACAACTTAGTGAGATCCTGTTCTCAAAAACAAAGAGGGCTGGGGATGTAGCTCAGTAGTAGAGCACTCTCAAATCCAATCCTTTGTACCACAGGGGGAAAAAAAGGCACAGGCTAGATTTAACCTTGTTGGTTTGGTCCTCATTTGTGGGGTGGGCTCTCTACTGTGCTTCTGGAGTGCATCAGGCTAACTCAGCTGAAGGAGGACCTGCTCCTCTGTAGGTCTCAGTGTCCACCTCTGTTTTATTGACCAGATAGAAGAGGCTGAGTGGTAGACAAAGTCTACAGAACCACTTATGAAAGGAAACCTGGGCATTCAAAGGGTTCTGACCAGCAGCGTCATAGTGGGTGACAGGAGATGACAAGCTGTGAACACTCTCTGGACAGGAAGCCCAGAGCTGGAGGAGATGGCCACCTCACCAGGCCCCTTTCTGCTACCCTCATCAGCTGTGAGAGAAGCCTGGTTGGTCTGTCCACAGTGGGATGGCAGGACCTACCTAAATAGCTCCACTTCATCATCCCCAAAGGGCTTATAGTCCTCCTTCCCAAACATGCTGAGGTAAGCGGCCTTCATGTAGATGTAGGTGGCCTGTGAGACAGCAAGAGACAAATGTGAGTAACCCTCCTGCCAGTCACTGTTCCAGAATGGCACAAATTCCTCATTCAGAGCTCACTGTGGCCCAACATTCTCCCGAAGCCCCTGGGGAGAAAGTGACAGTGAGGAAGCTGAAGTAACTTTAGGAATTGAATTGGGAATTAAATCCTGGAGGATCTTATGTCAAAGCAGTCATCTCCTCCATCCTGAAGCAGTGGAGAGAAGGACCGAGCAACTAGTAGCTGGGATGGAGACAAGGACAGCGAGAGCATCAGGGCTTCTGGGATGCAGCGACTGAGGAATGGACTCTTGAAGAACATAAGATTCGCAGAGGCACAAGAAGGGGCCTTCCAGCCAACAAAGAGTGGCCCGAACAAAGCACTGGAGGTGGGACTGTGCAGTACAGGCAGGTGGCAGCCCAGTCCGGAACAGGATCCCTGCGCGCCTGCGCACGCCTTCCCCCGGAAGTGTATGGGAGAGGCGCCCAGTTGGGTGCTGCCTGGCTCCGTGCTGCCCAGCTGCGTGCTGCCCTCAAGTGGCCCATCCTTGAACCACAGCTCATGCCTCCTGGGGCTGCTGCCAAGGAAAACACCTGCCAGTAGCCAAGAAAGAAATAGGAGCAGGACATCCTGGAGTCTGATCTCTGGAGGAGGCAGAAAGCAGCCTTCCATCTGGCAGCCACGCTGAGCCCGCGCCTCAGTCAACCCTTCACAACGTCAAAAAGCTGATGGGAAGCTCCCCCTTGTGGAAACCTGTTCCCCAGCACACTCTAGCTCTCTCCCTTTGCCCCGCCTAGTTCCCAGTGACTTTACCTCCTGTCCAGCCTTGAATCTCATAGGCCCTGCTCCCACAGACACCCCTCAGTCACCGTACCAGCCCCCCCACCCTCTCCCCGCTGCAGGCTGTACTCCTAGTCCACATGGTCTCCTGTGCTCCCTGCGCCCATTTGTACTCCCCTGCAAGCCATTACCCACACCATGGACTATGAGATTCAGTTTTCCCCACTCTCCTACTTCATCTCCTACAGTCTCCCCCTCACTCACACACTCCTCACAGGCCTTGAGCTATTCCCAGAATAGTGTTTTTCCCTGTTTTCCGACCAGGCCTTATCTGCAGCCTACTGCATCCACAGCTCGCTCTGTTTGAAGGTCCTTCCTTTTGAGGGGGTGGGTATCAGTATCAGGAATTGAACCCAGGGCCAACTCAACCACTAGTCACATCCCCAGCCCTATTTTGTATTTTACTTAGAGACAGGGTCTCACTGAGTTGCTTAGCGCCTCACTGTTGCTGATGCTGGCTTTGAACTAGCCATCCTCCTGCTTCAGCCTCCCGAGCCACTAGAATTACAGGCCTACACCACAGCTTCTGGCTCCTCTGTCTGAAGTAATAGAAAGGCCTGCCCTTTCAGCACATTCCAGTTTCTTCCCTGACAGGCATCCCTGACTACCCATACATTAGAAGGGGATCAACATAATGATGTATTATACATCTATATATGTAGATGTATATACATCAACTAGGATATTAGCCTTGAGCAGGGTCTTTACTTTATTCACTCTTGTATTCCTGTCCTAGAACAGGACCTGGCACTTGGGGGTTCCCAGAATGCACAAATCTGTAAACCACTAGCATTCAAGGGCTGTCCTTACCCCTGATGTTACCATAAAGCCCCAAAAGTCACTGGAGATCTTCACCACCTGCCCCAAACTCCTTTTCTGGCTTATCTGCTGCCATTTCTTCTCCATTACTCTTTGCCTGCACTGTTCCTCTGCCCAGTATGCCACTCTCCTCTGTCAGTCTCATTCTCCTAAGAGCCTTCTCTACTCGCTCCTAGACAGCTCACCCTCACTATGCTACCAGGAGCTAGGATGGATTTGTGACCTGGAGTTGTACACATTCAAATTATCCAGGGATGTTGTAGAACATAGCAGCAACCTCCCCTGTTGGGAGTCCCTTCTCCCCAAGGTACCTGACGGTTTGCTCTTTGATTCCACAAACATTTACCTTGCTGGATTACAGTACAGGGTCTGTGCAAGGCAGAAAGTAATTGTCATCAAGAAGCTTACATATGGTTGGCTGGGGTTGGGCTCAGTGGTAGAGTGCTCGTCTAGCATTCATAAGGCACTGGGTTCTATCCTCAGCACCACATAAAGTAAAATAAAGATATTGTGTCCACCAAAAAACTAAAAAATAATTTCTTTTTTTTTTTAAAAAAAGCTTATAGCAAGTGGCTCAGAGGAGGAAGGACTCTCTAGTGTCCCTGCACTCACACCCCACACCCCTCAGTGCCCCCGTCCTGGTAACACAGAACCTCTTGGCCCAAGCCTTTGCTCTTGCTGTCCCTTTCACTTCCTCCACTCCACCACACTAGCTCCTCCTCCAAGGCTCAGCTCAGAGAGCTCCTCTTCCTGAGGCCTTCCTAGTCCTCTGGGCTGCCTCAGAGCTGCTCTCATTCCCCTTTATATTACTAAGTGCATAGATGTCACTACCAAATTTCTGACCATCTCAATCCCTAGGCTAAGCACTGGAGAAACTCAAAGATCTTCACAGGGTTGCCTTTGAAGGGTCCAAGCAGAGAGAAATCTGAGTAGAGAAGGTGACACATATGACACATATGACAATGGTCACAGGCCAAATCCCTAGAGTAGGACATTGATTGACACTGTGGTGGCCACGTGCTAAAGATTAGGAATGGATAAGCCCCAGGACTCAGGGTGCTACAACCCCCATTTTCTATAGGAAACCCCCCTGACAGTGTTATAGGTAGATAGGGACTTACAGACCCAAAAAAACTCAGTAAGCTGGGGACTGAGCTGGTTGTCACAGCCAGAGATGTCCTGACACCTGGGAGACTTGGCCCTCCTACTGCTCCTCACAGCAGCTGTGTAGATGCCCCATGCCCCGTCTCCCCCAAGTGGGTGAACCCACCTGCCACCTCACTGCACAGGAAGGCTTCCACAGTCACTTTTAGTTCAAAAAGGTTCCCGAGGCTTAATTCTACTCGGAGTGGGAGGTGATGAGGCATGGGTGTGGTGTGGTGGGCACACAAGGGTTGGGCCCAAGAAAGCCCCCAACAACAGAGTGGTCTCAGGGCAAGCCAGCCTCCCTGGGAGGACTAGAGCAGTGAGGGAAGAGCAGAGGCCCCTGAGTCTCAGAGAACTGATCTCAAATCCAGGGTTTATCACCAACAGCTAAGTGGGCCAGGAAAGTCAGCCTCAGAGTCTGGCATGTACTCAATGGAGATGGCAACTTTTCCTTTGATTGTGATGTGAAGGAAATGGAAAGAGCCAGGCAGTTCTATTGGACAGCACTTGCCTAGACATGTGAGCCATGTTTCTATTCCTTGTGACCAAAAATCTTGACTGACCTAATTCTGGGGATGTAGCTCAGTGGCAGAATGCAAACTTGGCACGTGCAAAGCTCTGGGTTCAATTCCTAGCACCAGAAAAAAAAAAAAGTTTCTCTGTTCCTCATGGTTTTAGTTCCTTCAAACTCTGGGTTCCACTAGAAGGTATGGTCCTGTTTAGATTCCATCTGGCACATCTGTTCAGCCAGGGGGTTAGCTCTTGGTCTAGGGACTCATGGCCAGTCTGGGTCAGCCTGAGCATCCCAGTACCCTGACACAGGAAGTCAACCCACCTTGGACCAGGAGTTCTCCTTGCTGAGCAGGTCGGCATAGAAATAGGACATTTTCCACTGGCCCTTGTAGGTGAAGCACCACATCAGCTCCCAGTAGCACATGTGGTGAAACTGCTTCCAGTGCTGCTGGGCTTCGCAGCACTCCTCAAACCGCCGGATGGCCTGTGGACACCTCTGCGTCAGCCTGGTGTGTCCTGCCCCACCCTCTGCACCCTTTGAGACCTCCACCTCCACAGCAGACCTGACCTCCTCCAGTGCATGGTGGTCCAGCCCTGTGCCAGGCTTGGGTGGGGCCAGGAGATCTTCTTTCTGTCCTGGTTCTACCCACCTAAGTCTTACATGTCCTTGGGCCCATTACTGCCCCTCTTTGGGACTCTAGATTTCAGTCACAAAATGAAAAGGTAGGACAGAGCTACACTGGAGAGGATAACAGGAAGTGGAAGGAATTAACATGACAGTGATAAAATAATGTCTATCAGTAGCCTCTATAAGATTACCTGTGCCTGGGATATTTGTCCTACCAGGGCCAGCTAGAAACCCCAGCACTCCACACTGTAGAATCTGCTGTGGGCCTTGACTTAGTGCTGGAGTCTCTACCAGTACTGTGACCCTTCCCGTCTCTAACTCTCCCTGGCTCCCCTTAGCCCCTGGCAATAACACTCTACTCACCAGGGTCCAGCCTCACCATGCTCTGAACAACTGGCCTTTCCTACTCTCCACCTCCCTTAAGCATCCCCCTCACCTAGAATATCATACAGCACAACAAATCATTATGTACAACTCTAACACACCATTAAAAAAAATGGAAAGAAAAAAAATCCTACAGTACAGATGCCATGTCCTCCTTCATCTTCCCAGACTGCGTTAGTTAGAAGTGAATCTCCTACCCTACACTTGTGTGGGTCCTCTCTTGGGGTCCCACTACAAGTCTGCTCTATCCACTAAGGATGCTTCTGTTTGCCTGACTTCCTGCTGGACTGGGAGTCCCCAAGAGACCCCCAACACTCACAGCGTCAATGTTGCCTTTGATGGCTTCAATCCGCCCAGCAAAGAACAGGAAAATGGCGCCCTGCAATGAAATACATAAGGTATGTATGGATCCGTGGTGTGCTCATGCGCTTGGAGTGCTTGGCTGAATGTGGGCTCACCTTGGGGTATCGATTCAGGTAGGGCTTCAACAGCTTCTCTGCCTCCTCGATGTTGACATTCCCAGTACCTGGAGGAGGCAGCCAGGGGAGCATAAAACATTACCATCATAGGCTCCTGTATTCTTCCCAGCAGCCTACCAGGGCCTTCCTAGGGCCTCTACCTCCTACTCTCTGAGACAGGGATGATAATTCTTCCTATCTTAGGCAACATAAGAATTAAATAAGATAATGCAGATATCACCCTGGCATATCACAGGGCTCAACAGTCAGGTGCCAAAATCTGCCAAGTTTGTGTCCAGAAACACAGAGACAGCATCTTCACTCCCTGCAAGGTAGGCACAATCATGCCCATTTTGCAGATGAGGAAACTGTGGCTGGAATGTGGTTACACTGGAAGGAACTGAGTGGCCATCAGGCTAGCCTCAGGATAGTCAATGTGGCTCTGTTATTTCTGGTTTCAGTAACCCACCCTCATCCCACAGGCCTGAACATAGTTTGCAACCTCTGATCCTTGGAGACCACTAGACCCCGGGGCCCCATGTAGGGCTCCTACCAAGCACGAAGGTGAGGAAGGTGTGGTAGCACAGCAGCAGCATGACACAGAGCACAGCACGAAAGCTGTGTCCCGAGGCGCCCTCCTCCAGCTGGAGTAGCCCATAGTCCTGGGGGAAAGGAGGACAGGCTGAGGTTCCCAGAGAGAGCCAGGGGCCTGGGAGTCTGTACTGCTGAAGCAGGGGCAAGAGAGCACTAGGCTTGTCTGGAAAGCTGGAGGCCACAGCAGCTGCCCCCAGGCTGTGTGACCCTGAGCAAAGGGTTGCGTTCTCAGTGCCTCAGCCACCTTGGGGGCGGGGTGGGGGACACCGCTGCTAAGGCCAGGATAAAGGGTTGCCTGGGTCTTGGGTGTCACCCACCTCTCCCACAGTCCCTTCCCATTCCTCCCTGTATGCATCTACTGTCAGCCTTGTGGGCTCTGAGAGCCAAGCAGCTTGGTCATGTTGGAAGGAGGAGTGGTGAAAGGAAAACCCTAACCACAAGGTCGGGGCACAGGTGGGGCCACGAGTCTGGGTGCCTGGGAAGGCTTCCTGGGGGAGAAGCCTCCAGAGCCTAATTTGGGGAGAAGCAAGGCCAGACCCTCCTGTAGTCCCTGCCCCTCAGTCTGTAGTCTGCAGCATTCTTGTCCTTCCTGTGTCCTTCCTAAAACACAAACCTGATCTGCCTCAAACTCTCTATGGCTACTCTGCCTTTGGGACAAAGCCTAGGCTGGATGCTGCAGGTTAGGGTTACCTATCCCACCCTGGGCCTTTCTCATACTCTTTCTTTCATCAGCACCCTGAGACCCTACCTGTCATCAGCAAAACTGACAGGATGGACCTTTGAAGCCTCCAGTCATGGACCACAGATGATAACCAAAAAAAAAAAAAAAAAAAAAAGAAAAAAAAATTCCTTTTTCTTTTTTATTTTATTTTGTTTGTTTTTGGCACCAGGAATTGAACCCAGGGTTGTTTAACCACTGAGCCACATCCCCAGCCCTTTTGTTTTCATTTTGAGACAAGGTCTCGTTAAGTCCCTAGGGCCTCACTAAATTGCTGAGGTTGGTCTCAAACTTACAATGCTCCTGCCTCAGACTTCCAAGTTGCTGGGATTACAGCTGTGCACCACTGTGCCTGGTTGACAACCCAAATTTTGAGGGCCCAAAGACAGGCATTCAGTACCACCAAGCCTCAGGTAACAATCTCCCTCCTTGGCTCTCTCTGTCCTGATGGTATCTAGAGGAAAGCTCCAGGCCCATGCTGGCATGTGTCAAACTCTTGCCCTAAATTCCCTCTCACAAAGAGAAGCAGCCTGAGGTTGAGTTAGGGAGTCACTATTTCATAAGATTGGGTGGCTCTCGTAATTTTTTTATAATAATGTTCTTTTTTATAATAATGTTCTAGTCAAATAATATACACTTCATGTAATATGGTTTCATTAAAATTCAAGTGAAAATTGAGTGACTTTTGAGAAAAGTATCTAAATAATACCGTGGAGATCCACGGGCAGGGCAGATGTCAGGAAGGGCCAGAGACAGTGCACCTCTGAGCAACTCTTATCCAGCCCGCAGGGATCCCTTGTTTCACTGAGAGGCGACTCAGGGGAGGCAGGGACTTGCTCAGAGTCACAGGAAGGGCATGAGGCTCCTGACTTCCAAGCCAGTGCTCCTTCCACACCACCAGCCTCCTCCACCAGAGAGCCCTCAAGTTCCTGCTCTCAGTAAGGCTTCCGGGTGCTCAAGTTCTCTGGTTCCCTCTCATGTTCTGAAGCCCAGGATGGCTCCCTTGGGTATCTCCCAGATGAGATGGGAGCACCAAACAATTGTCCTGGAGGGAAGGACTTGCTCAAAGCCTTGAAGTGAGGAAGAATCAGAGGGGAAAAGAACTCCAGGTCCCTCAGGGCTGCCCTTCACACCCACCCTCACCCCAGAGCCTCTCCTCCATGTGAGGGGCCAGGGAGGGATCAACTGCCCCATAGGACCAGAATGGAGTGAAGGCAGACTCAGAGATCTGGGCTTTCTCCAGGGTTACACACTGAGGGGGGCTGAGCCTGGACTGGCACCTAGGTCCTCAGCTGCACCCTTTCAAGCCCAGCTTCAGTCCTGGGGCAGAGCAGGACAAAGGCACTAAAAGGCAAGTGTTTACCTTATTTCCTGAAAACCCCACAAACTCCAGGAGCCGCAGGATCCTAGTGGGAAGCATGGACAATGTCTGCAGGAACAGAGACAGCTGGGTACAATGAGGGCACCCCAGTGTGGACAGGGAACCCCACCCCACGGCCTGCTCTTTGAATAGACTTCTGGACAGCAGAGCCCTAACTTCCCCGACACACATGCCTTTGGAAAGGTCCCTAGTCCTATGTGGCAGGGACCTGAGCAGCAACACCTCCTAAGAGCAGTGCTTCCCAGTCTCCCTGTCTGAGCACACACTGTCCCCTCTGCCTGCAATATCCTTCCGAATCTGCAAACTCCATGGATCCTTCAAGATCCATGGAGATCCATCCAGATGCTTAATCTGTCTCCCAGAAAAACTTCCCCAGCTCTCCTGGAAAAGGCTCTCGGTCCTCTGTTGGTCACCAGCTATTTCCAGGCCTGTTGCTTTCCCTGTCATTAAAGGCCTGATGTAACTGATTTTTCAAGTTCTAGTGCTATAATGATTTTCCCCCATGGTAAATTTTGAGCCACCAATTTGACACACAGATGCACAGATGGAGTCTCTGGAGCCGAGTCCAGCACCCTCCACCCACGCCCCAGTTCTGAGCCTCTGAAGGTTGGTGATATGTGAGGTTTATCTCTGGGTCCTGGTGCCTGGCACATAGCCAAACATGGTGCACTCAGTAGTGACCACACATGGCAGAGACATGCAGGGGAGACTTATCTGGAACCCAGACACTGTGGAAATGGGGAGAGGGGACTCCCACTCACCAGGTTGAAGGCTCCTACACCAAGCTTCACTCCTCCTTCAAAGTGCCTGTGGCTCGATCCCTTGCAGTACTGTGAGGACTGGACAAGGTTGTCCAACTCCCTGTGGGAACAGGCAAAGCTCTGTTTCAGTCACATGCTGGGGGCAGAAGCTGGGGTCCCTTCCAGCTGGGCCCAAGGTCAACTACACTTTAGCCTGATCTAACTCCCTGGTGGTAGATTTACACAATTCTAGAGATCCAGAGAGCTGATACTCAAAGAATTTCTAACCATCTCTCACCATGACAACACATTCCTCACCCTGAATTTCAGCTACACTGACCTTAGCACGCCTCGCCCTGTCTTTCAGGCATGTGTTCATGCTGTGCATTCTGACTAGAACAGAGTTGCTCAATCTGACAGTTTAGGTAGGCTAGCTAATTTTGTTGGAGCAAGGGAGCAGAACTGGGGCAGTCTCTTGCATTGTTTAGTACATCTCCAGCCTCCACCCTCTGGATGTCAGTAGCATCCTCTCCCCAGTGGGACTTTGCCAAACATCTGCAGGGGACATAATTACCACCAGGTGAGAACCACTGGCTAACTTGAAAGCCCCCTCCCTCAGGAAATCTTCTAAGAGTTTGCTTGGTTGGAATCCAACCCTTTCTTCCTGGTCACCAACTAAAGATCCCTTAGCCCAGGCTAAGCCAGAGATTCTCAGGATGTGCCTGCTGCCAGGCATGATGGCACATGCCTATAACTCCAGCAACTTGGGAGGCTGAGGAAGGAGGACTTCAAGTTCAAGGCCAGCCTCAGTAATTTAGCGACCTTGTCTCAAAAAAAAAAAAAAAAAAAAAAAAAAGAAGAAGAAAGAAAAAAAGGAAAAGAGAAGAAAGAAAAGGGATATAGCTCAGCAACAAAGCACCCTTGGCACCCTTGGGATCAATTCCCAGTATTTTAAAAAAGTATCTGCTTGGGGCTGGGGATGTGGCTCAAGTGGTAGTGCGCTCGCCTGGCATGCGTGTGGCCCGGGTTCGATCCTCAGCACCACATACCAACAAAGATGTTGTGTCCGCCGAGAACTAAAAAAATTAAAATTCTCTCTCTCTCTCTTTTTTTTTTTTTTAAGAGAGAGGGAGAGAGGGAGAGAGAATTTTAATATTTTAGTTTTTAGTTCTCGGCGGACACAACATCTTTGTTGGTATGTGGTGCTGAGGATCGAACCCGGGCCGCACGCATGCCAGGCGAGTGCGCTACCGCTGAGCCACATCCCCAGCCCCCCCCCCTCTCTCAAAAAGAAATATATATATATATAAAAGTGTCTGCTTCCTTCCTGGACTATCAACATCTTATGAGTTTTTGATTGGCAAGCACCACTGAGGCTTCTCAGCTCCAGGCACTAGAAGACAGCAGGGAACAAAACGACCAAGCACAGCCCCATAGCACCCACCTTCTATGGGACAGCTCCATCAAGTCACTGCAAGAGTGAAGAGAACCTCAGAGGGAAAGCCCTGGGCCCAATCTCATCTGGGAATCAGAAAGTCTTTAGCTAGGAGGTGACATTTGAGCAGAAAATCTAAGGGGTGAGTTGGAGCTAGCCTGGTACAGAGTGTTTCTGACCAAACATCATATCCAAAGGCCCTGAAGCAGGACTCAGCTGGGCATAGCTGAAGAACTGGGGGAAGGCCCAATGTCTGAGGCAAAGTAGAGGAGAGGATTTGGCAAGGAAGGTAGGGAAGAGCTCCCAGGAATGGCTGGATAGTGACCAAGAGTCTTCTCAGAGCAGAAGGAGCCTCAGGAGTTGGCAAGAGGTAACCTAGCCAGGTGTGTTTTGGAGACATCATTCTGACAGCTGACAGGCAGGCTGTGGGGCCAGAGCACTTGTCTGGCTCCTTGGACAAATCCTGTGCTCCACCCCAGCCACACTTGTCACACTGATGAGCAACACTTATCTGTAGGGAAACAGTCACACTACATGGGAAAGATGAAGATAAGTAGTCTCACACTTTCATGGGAAATAAATTTTAATGTAAAATTTAAGGGGATACTGAGTTTTCAGAGCTTTATTTGATGCTGGATTATAGATAAAGAACTGTGGAGACATACTGGGTAAAAGTACTCTTGATTGTACCTTCATTCTTTCATTCATAAACACAATCTATGTCTGGCCCACGGCTGAAAGTCAGGGATCCACAGAGCATGAAAATGATTCTGGCCCTCAAGGGTGGGGTGTGTGTGTGTGTGTGTGTGTGTGTGTGTGTGTGTGTGTGTACAATCTGACTACTAAAGGAGTTGAGAAAAGCTTCATGGGGAAAGGATCATGGCCTTCATGGATATGTATGAATTCTGCTGTTCCTCGAATGACTGTTCTTGGGTCTGTCTCCCTGCCTCCACTAGACCAAGATATTTGTGTGAAATCTGGGTCTAATTTTTCCCTAGCATAGGCTCAGCCTCAGAGAAGGCACTCAGGAGATCAAAGGAACAGACACAGCCAGAAAACCAGGGGGATATTATTTCAGAATACTGAGACACTGGGGGTGCAGAAATCTGCCTGAGCTCAGCACGCTAAACTTCCAGCCCCCAGCCAATACTCTCTGCCTCCTACAAAGCAGCCCAGAGTAGTAGATGCCGGGGTCCCAGGCCTCCCAGCCCTCCTGCTGGCAAGTCCCACTCACTTGTAGGTCTGGTAGCTGTTTCGAACTTTGATGCCGCCCTTGATGAAGCTCACCATGTTCTCATCCTGCAGAAGGAAGAGATGCTGAGAGCCAGCCCAGGCTTGAGAACCAAAACAACCCAATAGGAGTGTGGGTAAACACAATGGGGTATGTTCATCTAAGACAATATCATACAGCCACATGAGGACAAGTGAAGAAAGCAAGCAACACATAGCCTGAGCCCTTGGGAAGTTCATAAACACTGAAGCATAACAATGTACTGTTCAGAAAGGAACAGGAAGCTGATAAACTGTTTTTAACAACAGGTGGGGGATGAAGGAAAATGAAGTTAGTGGCTTCCCTGTGGAGGGAGGCCAGGATGGTGGCAGGATCTCAGACGGCAAGAAGAGTTTCCACCAGTGCTGTTCTTGGGGATTGAAGGTGTTTATTATTTGTAGTAATATAATAAATAAAATAATCCAAGTGTGGTGGTACATGCCTGTAATCCCAGAGACTCTGGAAGCTAAAGCAGGAAGATCACAAGTTTATGGCCAATCTCAGCAATTTAGTGAGACCCAGTCTCAAAATAAAAAGTAAAAAGGGCTGGGAATGTGGCTAAGTAGTGAAGCACCCCTGGGTTCATTACCCAGTATGTATAAACAAACAAACAAACAAGCCTTTCATGGTACAATTATTATAGTGAGTCCTAAACCAAAGATTAGGATTAATCTAATCCTAATCACCAAAGGTCCCAAAAGACAATTAAAAAAAAAAAAAGAGCTAAGAATAACAAACAGCACCCATGTGTATCCCTTCCCTCCAAATATCCTGATAATATGTTATAACTATAAGCCAGGATTTTTAGTAAAATAATGCAGTGATAGTTCTCATGAATCCTACAGGGTGGTAAGGAGGCCATTTGCTAATCCTGTGACCTTGAGAAAATGACTCCTCTAAATTGCCTCTTCACTGGCTTCTGAGTTGAAGATTAAATAACAATGTAAACATATATAAAAACAAACTGATGTGTGTGAGGTATGGAGAAAGGACATACTTTGCTGTGTGCAAAAGCTTGGTGCACTGTAGGTGCTACCTGTGTTGACTGGATGAATCAAGTGTAAAACAGGCTTTGTGGGCTGGGGATGTGGCTCAAGCGGTAGCGCGCTCGCCTGGCATGCATGCGGCCCGGGTTCGATCCTCAGCACCACATACAAACAAAGATGTTGTGTCCGCCGAGAACTAAAAAATAAATATTAAAAATTCTCTCCCTCTCTCAAAAATAAAATAAAGATGTTGGGTCCACCGAAAACTAAAAAATAAATATTAAAAAATTCTCTCTCTCTCTCTCTCTTTAAAACAAAACAAAACAAAAAATGGGCTTTGTGACAGGGCTCTGTGACAATGCCTGTTGCCCTACATGGTTATAAACAGGAGCAGCAGCAGTGAAAAGGTGGAAGCCACACCCTGGAAATGGTTGGGAGCACCTGTGCTGGGTGGGAGGGGAAGAGCCCATTCCCTCCACAGCGAGGCTGGCCAGGACCAGAAGCTGGGGCTCTAAGCCTCAGGCCTCGCCTGGACCACAAGGGGAGGGTCATGGTGCTATGTACCCATCTGGCATGGACATGGTAACTGATCTGAAATTTCCAGCCTCCCAGCAAAAGGAGAGGTCCCTACCTGCAGGAATGTCAGGGCCGCTCTCTGCAGCAGGCACTCTGCATAGCAGACCTCAGCGTGGATTTCCTCTGTGGGGGGGGGGGACAAAATACTGCAGCCAGGAAGCGGGGGGCAATCCTCAAACCCCCTCTTTTCCCAAAACAAAGGGAGGCTGTGTCAGCACCTCCCCTAACTCTACCCAGTCACCCTGTCCAAAGTTAGCTCACAGCTCTCTCCCTAGTCTTTGGACTGGCTCCCAGCACTAACACCCCAAATATAGGCACAGACCCTTCTCCTTCCCCAAGTGTCACTGCAGATGCCGCTGCACCCTGCACCACTGCATGCATTGTTTGATACTAAAACTATCAGTGCTCTCAGGTGGGTGAGATCATTTGTACCTGTGCTGAAAAGCCCCAAATAACTTATGGTTGGCTACTGTCACCCAATGTCATGGCCTAAAGATGCCACGTGGTCTACAAGAGCCCAGATCAACTCTTCTGCTGCTGCTGCCATCTGTCTAAACCTGGGATGTCAATTCCTAAGACCACTTTCCCCTCTGGGACACACAGCGTCACTAAGGCAAGTCCATCGGTGCACCTGATCGACACTCCATTCTAAGCACCCTTTGGTCTCCATGAGTCTCCCTTTCCTCAGTCCAGGTTCTCAGCCAGGCATGCTGTTGGGTGGGCAGGTCTCCTCACACCCTCACCAGAGGGCCATTCTTGAAAAGGTCCCAGGCCTGACACACATGCCCCACATGTAGGCCCAGGGCCCTGCCCCCGTGGTAACTGGAAAAAGAACTGCCCCTCCCCTCACTCCTCAGGTCTGGAGCTGGGTCATCTGGGCTGGGCACAGATGCCACACCTTCTGTGAATTGGTCCATGGTGGGGCGGTGCACCAGGTTACTGAAGGAGTCTGTCACAGAAGACTTTCTCCTATGCCTGAAAAGGAAAAAGAG
Organism: Spermophilus citellus; assembly: GCF_964194105.1. Lineage (NCBI taxonomy): Eukaryota > Metazoa > Chordata > Mammalia > Rodentia > Sciuridae > Spermophilus > Spermophilus citellus. Next base: position 99,400,994 of record NC_138191.1, on the reverse strand, counting down.
GCCTCCAGTCATTAAGTGGGGATAAAAGAGAGGACCAGCCTAGGTCTTTGCCCCTTTTTTGCTATGCTCCCAGAAAATTCCAAGGTGTATAGGATTCTCCAGATACTGAACTCCTGGCATTCCCAAATTCAGGACTTTCCTACACCCTTTGCCCTGCTGTTGTCTTCTGCCTGAATCCCTGTCCTGCTTCACTCTGCCCTGACCAGCACCTCATCACACTCCAGGGCCCTTCTGAGGTATTACCTTCTCCAGGAGTCTTTCTCACTTTGGGGGCTAGATACTCAAAACCCCATGAGCCCCCTGAATCATGCTGAATCACTCTCTGGGTCTGTGTCTCTGCCTGGTGGTACAGGTAACAAAACTGCCCCAGTTTGATAATCTAGGTCACCACATCTGGCCCAGGCACTCAGGGTCTATTGGCCCACTTATACAGCAAATATGGATTGGACACATTCAGTTATGCACCAGGTCCTGTGACCCATGTCCTCATGCAGTTTCCAGAACTACCCATCATCATATATTATCACACCCATTTTATAGATGAGGAAAGTTAGGTCCAGAGAGGGACCTGCCAAGGTCAGAGTTATGAAGTGACAGAGCTAGATTTCTCTCCTAGTCAGCACTGGTACCTGAAAGCTGCTTGGTAACTAGAGCAGATGACAAAGCTTTACTGCTGTGCTGGCAGGGACGGCTCTTAGCACTTGAGGACAAAACCACTTAGCAAAAAGCAACAGCACTAGTAGTGCCCTTGTCAATTATTTACAAAACTCCTCAGTGCCAGGCACTAGGATAGGACAGGATGGCAAACAGGGGGACCTCAAACCCCAGTCCCTGCCTCCCCACAGCCCCAACCTCTGACACAGCAACTGTGCTTCCTTCATCATGTTGCCGGCAAGCAGGATGTCCTGGGGGTCGAACGTCATCATGGCCTGCATCTCCAGGATGGTGGCATACGTCAGCGAGTGGTACATGCTCTCCTTGGTTCTGCCAGAGAAAGGGGACATTGAGGGCACCCCTCCTCCAGCTCCAGATGTGACTGGACAAGTGCAAATCACCTGCCATCCCCTTCCAGCTCTTCATGAGGGAAGCAGGTACTGTCTGACCCTTTCACTGCCACTCAAAAGACCTCGGATCAGCTCTTCCTCATCCTGCTGAGGGGTCCTAAATGACCTTCCAAATTTGAGCCTCAGTTCCTCCTCTCTCTGGGAGGGGTGGTAGCAACAATGTAGCTTGAGGACTAAGGTCCTGGAGGAGTGTGAACCTATAGCTGCCCTTCCCCAAACCTGGGCCCGCCTCTTGTTTCTGCCCTCACCTCCGGCAGGCAATCCCTGGTCCTATCTGTTCCCAAGATCCCTTCTATCCCCAAGCCCCAACCCTGGGCTAGCTCTCATCCCCAACCCCCTGGATCAGCTGTACTCTCGATCCCTTTGTCCCATCATCTGACCACTAGCCCCTGGTTTAACATCCCAGTTCCACTGGAAACAAGCTCTGCCGCCCCCCCCCCCCCACATGGTCTGGCTACAATGAATATTGCACCACTGGCCTCAATGAACCATCCAGACCTTCCCCGAAAAAACCCCATGCTCTCCTCCTCATGGTTCCTATGCCCTGAGATGCCCCTCCCCTGCCTCCAAGCCTCCTGGGAATCCAGGGCTCTTCCTCAGGGACTGTGTGCCTATGACCAGGCACAGGCCACACTGAACTGTCATCAGCATAGACTCAGCCATCTCCAAAGACTGTGGGCACCTCCAGGACAGAGCTTGGATGTGACTCACCTCTGTCCTCAGCCTTTGCCTCCTGCCTCCCTGCTCCTCCACAGCCCTGGGCTTCTCCACAGACGTGTGTTTGGGAAGGAGGGGGGTGGTTTAGCCTAACATATGGAGAGGGCAGAGGGCAAGGAGGCATGGGAACTATGCCAGTTTGGGCCTTGGTGGCTGTTCTGCAAAAGGGGGCAATGATGCTGGCTGGCCTGGGCCCTGTGGCCCTTGGGACTGACAGGAGGGAGCTGCTTGCCTGGCACAGCAGCAGTGTTGCTGCTTCCCCACGTGCCCTTGTCAATTATTTACAAAACTCCTCAGTGCCAGGCTTATGCTGGGAACTTCACAGGAGAGAGAGATGACTAAGGTTTATAGACAGTTTTATCATAAAATCATGTGACTCTAACCGTCTTCCTTTCTCGTTCATGAAACATCTGTAGATTGAGTTTCTTTTTTTTTTTTTTTTTTTTAATACTTCTGAGTGACTCTTGGGTGTTAGGCTTCTTGAGAGTCAAAGATTCCTGAAGGAAACAAAAAGCTGGAGGACCCCTCGTGATCCCTGCCTGTCCTCAAGATACCTCATCAGGCTTCCTCTGGGGATAGCAGTTTGTGGAAAAATGGCTGCCTGAAGTGGGGCCAAACTTGGACTTCAGAGTCCCTTAGACACAGAATGGAGTCTCAGCTTTGCCAGTCACCAGCTGTATGACTCTGGTAAACATCACAGTTTCTCTAAGTCTCAAGTTTTTCCTCTGTAAAGTGAATAAAATAACTCTTCTGTCCAAGGGTTATTGTATTTTTTGAGTGACACCCAGGTCAGGGGCCACAATGTCTATGCTCAGTAAATTGAGCTCCTCTGTGTCCTGCTAGGGTCAAGGTTAATTCCCAGCCCTCTCCTCAATGAGGGGCTTCCCAAGCAACACAGACACCCAACCCCCTGACGCCCCACAACCCCTTCTTCAGACCTCTCTAACTCAGGACCTAGCCTTTCCCTTCCTCTTCTTCCACAGGTCTCAGTCCCAGGAATCAGCCCCACCTCTCCAGCTTCCCTGCTGAGCCCAATATGGTACTTGGCCCAGAAGGAGGGACAGCCCCACCTGTGTAGCTGGCAGGCAAAGAAGAATTTCTAGTCTGAGTTCCAAGGCTCCAACATGCATCTGTGGCTAGAATCCTAGCCCTGTCTCAGCCTATCATCTGGAAGCCCCCTAACTCTGATCAAGACTAAAAACTCATATACAAAGGCAGGACAACCCCCAAACCTCAGTATGTACTCCACATGTTTTTATTTGCACACACAGAATCTAGGCCCCACACAGCTGCGCTGAACCCAGCTCTGCCAAACAATGCCCACTGGGATCCCACCTTCCAGGGCCCAGAGCAGTTATCAAGATGGGGAGGGTGCTGGAAGAGCCATCAACAGAGCAGGATGCTGTGACTGGGGACCCCTTGGCCACTTGAGGTGACCTCAAGTTCTTCCTTCCTGGCTCACACCCAACAATTAGGCCTTATCAGCCATCATGACGGCCCTTGCCTCCACCATCTGGGCCTTCTCATCCTGACCCAACCCCCACTGCTCTTTCCTAGGCCCCCAACTCTAGTCCCAGCCTAGGGCCTCACTTTCCAAGTATGTCTGGAGGCAGACACAGCCCTCTACCTCTCCTTATCTCTACTCCCTCTTCATCAGAGCTCCCATTTCCTGGTCCCTCATCCTGGTCTTCTCAAAATTCACCTCACTGCCCTCCTCTCAAGACAAGCTGCTTCCAGGGGACTGTACATCCCATTCACCTTCCCTCAGACTGCTGGGACCCTTCCCTACTAGGACCTGCTGTAGCTCTTCCCACTCCAGCCAGGTTGAGGGTCTCCACCCTCAAATACACCAGAGCCTCATTCACTGCAGGTTCAGGCTCAGGCTATTCCCTCTCATCCAGCCCAGAAGTTTACATGTCACTTCTTCAAGAAAGCTGTTTGAAGCCAGTTTCACAGGCATTTGATCTGTGCTGCTGCACAGAGCATTGCACCTAAAAAGGTCCTATGTTTGGTTTAATTCTGTTATCACTGCCTCAAATTCTTTTTTTTTTTTTTTTTTTTTTTTTTGGTACCAGGGATTGAACCCAGGGGCTCTTAACTGCTGAGCCTTGTCCCCATCCCTTTTTGTATTTTGTTTAGAGACAGGGCCTCATTAAGTTGCTGAAGCTGGCTCTGAACTCAAGGATCCTCCTGCCTTAGCCTCAGAAGCCACTGGGATTATAGGCATATGCCACTGTTCCCAGTTCAAAATTCTTAATTTGGAGCTAAATGACCCCACATTTTCATTTTGCAATGGGGTCTGAAAATTAGGCATCTTGCTGGGCACACACCTATAAGCCTAACAGCTCAAAAGATTGAAGAGACTGAAGCAGAAAAATTCCAAGTTCAAGGCTATTTAGCAAGACCCTGTCTCAAAATAAAAAATAAAAGATAGCACATTGGCACACATCTGTAATCCCAGCAACTCAGGAGGTTGAGGCAGGAGAATTTCAAGTTCCCAGTCAACCTCAGCAATATAGTGAGGCCTTAAGCAATTTAACAAGAACTTGTCTCAAAATAAAGAATAAAATAAGAGGGCTGGGGATGTGGCTCAGTAGTAAAGTGCTCCTGGATTTAATCTCCAGTGCATGGGCATGCACACACACACACACACAAAAAAAAAAAAAAAAAAAAAAAAAAAAAGGAAAAGAAAGAAATTATGCAGCTGACACCAAAGCCTTCCTGACCCGCACATGAGTTGGAGTCCCTGTGTAGCTCTCAGCAAGCTTATGGTTGGTTTCACTATTCCCCTGCTGGGACCTGACAACAGCCCATGTCTTGCATAGTACTGGAGTATCAGGACACCTCATGCAGGTTGAATGAACCAGCAACAGTCCTCTCCCGCCCTCCCTTCCCCTGGATGGCACCTTGAACCTCGTCTTCATCATGCAGAATGGCTCTGCTTCTGGAGCCTTAAAGGATGCCAGCGCCCTCACAACCACAGTTTCCCTAGCTTCCTGCCTTTGCCCCACCTCTAACCTGTCTCCTCTTCCTGACCCCTCGGCCAGCCTTCCTCATACCTGCCTGTCTCTTGTCAGAATACTCAGTGCTAAGTCCTATATGACCTTATGACGCCTTCAGTTAGGAACCCCAGCCCAGGGTCTGCAGGACTGCCCGCTTCTTCCACACTGCTACTGAACACTGTGAGAGAGCTGCCAGGCAGACAGGCACACCTCAGGCTGGGGGCCTGGTCAGGCCTGTCACACTACTCACCTTTTACTCTCCCTATGCCCCCCCCCCACTGCCTGACCCCTCAGTCTCAACAAGTGACCTTTCTCTTGGAGAAATTCCAGGATGTCCACAGGGATGCACCCTGAACTTCCTGTGCCCAGGCACATGCAGGTCTGTGCACACCCTTTTCTACCTCTTCACTCCTCCTGGTGGAGAGGCAGCATGAGGTCTTCCTATGCAAGGTGACTGCCTCCACCCTGCCAAGACCCAACAGAGCACAGTGGTCAGAGTGGGGACTATGGGCCAAGTGGCCCTGCATTTAATCCCAGCTCTGCCACTTATGAACCATGATCACTTATTTATCGAGAAAAATTAACAGGGCAGACTCCATGTTCCAGAGACAATGTTGTGAGACTGACAAAGAGCTAAGTACCAGAGATTAGCAGAACAGACATAAGGAAGGGAGCTTGGTAAACATAGTGACTTCCCCTGGGAGTAAAAGAGGGATAACATCCCCTATAGCTAAGGCAGACAATTAAACAAGACAACGTGACAGTGAAATTTAATCCCAACCTCTCCTGAAGCTTCAGAGGCTACAAATGGGGACCAGGACTGCTTTTTAGCAAGAATCATTTTCCCTAAACCAGGGGTTCTCCATGTTGAGGTATTTTTTTGCCCCCACAACATGCCCCTCGAGGACATCTGGCAAGTTCTAAAGTTTTTTTTTTTTTTTTTTTTTTTTTTTTTGGCTATCACAGGTGGGACATAATTTGTTCCCCTGGAGACTTTTGGCAATTTTGGAGACATTTTTGGTTAACACAAGGCAGGTAGGGAGGGCTAGAATTGATACTATCACCTGTGGGAAAGCACTGAGGCACCGAGGCTACCCTGCTCTACATGCAAGGTAAGAGGGACCTCCTGGGAAGACTGGTTCTCTGGGGTACCTCCTTTAGAGTGAAGGTTTTGTCTTTGGAGTGCTTCCCTGAGGTGAGGGAGAGGAGGAGGAAAAATCCCTCCTCAGGACTTTTTGGTAGGTTCACTGAGGACCTGAGTGTAACGTGCCATGTGGTTTTAGTGGTTTTTTCCCCCTGTGCTCTGATTCTCTTCTGTTGGCCCCAAGTCTACAGGACAGTCCAGAGTTAAACCAAGGTGTGACCTGGTGTTCACTAGGCCTCAGGGGATGAGGAGAAAAGCCAGTGTCAATGTTTGGTGTGTGGCAGTATAGTCTTGAGATAGCCAATTTCCAGTGCAGGAGATGGCTATGGTCTGGGGTCCAGGACAATGAGAGACAGGAGATGACCAGGAGGGAATTGGGAGCAAGAAGCCTTCCAAAACTATTGGGAAGGGGCTAGATGCAGTGGCACATGATGTAATCCCAGAGATTCATGAGGCTGAGGGAGGAGGATTGCAAGTTCAAGGCCGGCCTCAGCAACTTTGTAAGAGCTTGTCTCAAAATAAAAAAAATAAGAAAAAAGACTGGGGGTGTAGCTCAGTAGTAGAGGATCCCTAGGTTCAACTCCTAGTACCTCAAAACAAAAAACAAACAAAAACTATTTGGAAGGAAACCTGGGCATTATCAATGGAGAAGATGATTGGGTCACCTGAGTCCTTCAGAGGGTGAGAATGAGGTATAGGATAGCTACCAGAAAGACTCATTCTGATCATCACATCCTGGATCCCCCACCACACTCCAGAAGCTGGGCCTCTGAGCCCAGAAAACAGAATGATGGGCCAGTCAACTCCAGAAAAAGTGAACAGAGGGCTGGGATTGTGGCTCAGTGGTAGAGCGCTCGCCTAGCACATACAAGGCCCTGGGTTCGATCCTCAGCACCACATAAAAATAAATAAATAAAGATATTGTGTCCAACTAAAAAATAAATATTTTTTTTAAAAAAGTGAACAATCAGGCTTGGGGACTTGTATAAACCAGTAGGCCTGCCTGGGCATTAGCTTTCCTGGGATCTGGGGAACTGGGTATAGCAATATAGAGGATATCGTAGGACTGAAGAGAGGGAGATTAAAGGAAAATAGGCAGATGACATGATAGGACCCCAGCCTCCTCACCCCACCTCAGAATTCAGGCAGCCTTGGGTTCTCTGTCCAGGCTTAGAAATGGAGGATTCTTTTCAGGAAACTGGGCCACACCAGATGCTGACATCTGGGGGCCAGCAGCTCTCTCCCAGATCTCACCAATCACAAGGCTACTTGGCACAGGTTTTCCAGCTGGCCTTTGAGTGAATTCACTGTTAACTATGACTAGGGATCATCAGGTATCTGAGAAAATACCCCATGAGAGAAGGGTTCCCACCATTAAACAGAATTCAGGAAACTGGAGAAGTCAAGATCATATGAAAAGAATAAAGATCCTGGGAAAAGAATAGAGCATTTTAAAAAGGGATAATAAGCTGTGATGATAACAACAACAATGATAAATTAGAAAGCTTACTATGTCAGGCTCTGTCATATGGAACCTCACATTCTAAATGTAGCTATAAAGAAGACAACAGGTCCACAAATCAAGAATAAGATGTTATAGGAAAAAAAGAAGATCCACAGAACAATACAGAATACTAAAAAATTATCATGTACTTGTAGAAGCAGTCAATAGAAGGACTTAATAACGAAGCTGAGGAAATTCCCAAAAATTGGAGGAAGAAAATGATAAAGAATCAGAAAGGGGAACGGGAGATAAGAGCTGTAGAAAAGGATTGATCTAAATAAATAAAGCCAGGAAAGAGAAACAATATATAGAGGGAATTTCCTAGAACTGAGTCTCCAAAAAATAATATGGGATAAAAAAAAAGAGACCTTTGTTTTAGCACATCACTGTGAAATTCCAGATTTTCAAGATTAAAAGGGAAGATCCTAAACATTTCTAGAGAAGGAAAAAAGATCACATGAAAAGTAGAATTAGGGTTCAGAGAGACAGAAGATGACAGAAAGCAGGGGAGTTATACCTTCAAACTTCTGATAGAAAAACATGTTATGTTCATGCAACTCTTTGTTAGGAAATTTCTAGAGGGCATATTCTGGAAAAATCCAGTAGACTATATGAGAGAAAGACTTGGGTTCAAGGAAACAGGAGAGAGGCAACAAGAGCCTGGGGCGGGGGTGGTAGCTGGGAGTGGCCAGGAGACCGTATATCCAGGTTTCCAGGAAGAACAGGGACTGAGAGCTCACTTGGTATTTGGACATATAGGGAAAAACTCATGATAGGATCAACTGGTGGAATTAAGGATAAATGTGTAAAGTGTGACTCTACTTTGGGTACAACCAGAGAAGTGAAAAATTGTGTTCCATCTGTGTACTATGAATCGAAGTGCATTCTGCCTGTCATGTATAACTAATTAGAAAAATTTTTCAAAAAGTAGTAAGTAAAAAAAGGTGACTTTCAAAAGATATATTCCATGCTTGTATGAATATCAAAATGGATTCTACTGCTCTGTATAACTAAAAAGAACCATATTTTAAAAAAAAGAGAGAGAGAAACAGCAAATAAAGAATATAATCAAAGTGTGGGATCAAAAGTTAAAAAAAAAAAAAGGTGACCTTCATGAAATGAGAATCATATCTCAGTTTTAAAGACAAAGAAAATATGATAAGAAAAAGCAGTGTAGGCATATTATCAAGAAATAAGGCAGCAAACACTGGGGGAATTGATTAAAAGAGCAGTGCTCATTATTACCCTACTGATCTTGAAGTAGGCAACTGCAGGGAAAATAAGCAAAGCAACTATGTTAGCCGATGGAGACAAGAAGCCCCAGTGGACTCAGCAGGAATAAGAGGTAAAGTGGGAAGAGGTGAATAAGTCACAGCGACCTTAGAGAGGTCTCTATGGTGGCTGCTCAAAGGCTGTGGGACTGGGATCCTGAGCCATTTTATGGGACTTCTCAGTGGTCACGGTGACCCAGAAAGCTGAAGGCATTGAGTTACATGAGGTTCTTCTCAAACAAGACCTCTGGTTCTCCACGACCAACATGCCCCATCCCTACACACACATTTGCACCGCATGTGCACACGCAGCTCCGCCCTTCACCCCCACTAGGGCTTAAGCTCACCTGGGTTTGAGGTAGCTGAGTGCTTCTGAGAACTGGTTGGTGAGGAACAGGTCCAGGGCCGTCATGCACTGGTCCAGGGCCTCATGGAGGTTGCTCACAGGAGTCCTGAGAGGAGAGAAATGGGCCTCAGCTCCTCCTGGCCAACTACCTCTCTGGTTAGCCTTGAGTATCTTTCCCAAGCCCTTCCAGGCTGCCCACTCTGTACTGGAATAAAGAGACAATTTGGACCCACTTCTCAATGTCTCCAAGGGTGAGAGGAGGAGCAAAAGTGTGTGTGACATCTGAGATGTTCAGGAGAATAGACAGCAAGAAGACCTCGGGAATAAATGTATCTTACCCTCCACAAGAGCAGTGGGGATCCTTGTGGCCTTTTTGACCCATTGGGCTCTGCTGTCCCCCCTGGGGGGGTGCAGCTCACCCACTAAGTCCCACTTCTGTCCCTCCTTCTCCAGGCCTCCTCCTGTCTCTCGGGCCTGCACTCTAGAACCCCAGACACTGTCATAATGGGCCATGGAGGGCAGCAGACCTGTAAAAGCAGCCCGGGGCATTCCATACTGCAGTCTCACCTTCCCAATGACACCTCCCACACACCCGCCCTCCCCACTTCTCACATGTCTCTGAGGTCCTTATCTTCTCTCATATGTGATATATTCTTGTGTTTATGGTCTGTCTGTCTCTCTCTCTCCACAAAAATACAAGCACTAAAAGACAGGAATCTTACTTTTGATCACTGCTGTATCCCCAGCACTTAGGATCTGGCACAAAGTAGGCTTTTAACACATATGTGAAGTGAATGAATGAATGAATGAAAAAATGGGAGTAAAAAACAAGGAAAACAAATTCCTAACTTTTCTGGGCTTCAGTATTCCCATCTAAAAAATAAGATGTGAAATGAGAAAGATCCCAGAAGTCTGACTGATAATCTTGAGAATGCCTCTTCTCAAGGGATCTCTTGTGAGTGAAGGAAGGTTCCAGAAAGGAGCTCAGTGATATCATTGAAGGGAATTCCTATTTCCCAAAAAATAGTAAAGAAAAAACCTCTTCTCCACCAAGTAAACTACCTATACCTTGAGGCCCAATTCTAGTGCTTCCTGTTCCATACATCGGATCTTACCAGGCAAAATGAGATGTGTCCCGTTTAAACTCCCATTCATTCTCCCAAATATGTTCTCCCTCAGTTCTGCCATTTTAATAAGTGACACACCTCTGCCCAGTTTCTCAAGCCAGAAATCTGACAGTTATCCTTGACACACCCCTCTCACAGGCCTCCATCATCCACTACATCACTAAACGCTATCAACTATACTACCTAAATGTCTCAAAACCATCCTCTTGTCCAGCATGATGCCCCAGCCTTGTAATAGCAGAGACTTGGGAGGCTGAGGCAGGGAGACTGTGAGTCCGAGGGCAGCATCAGCAATTTAGGGAGGTCCTAAGCACTTAGGAAGATCTTGTCTCAAAAAATAAAGCAGGCTAGGGATACAGCTCAATGATAAAGTGCCCCTGGGTTAAGTCCCTAGTACCTCACCACCACCAAGAAAAACCCTACCTACCCCGTTCCATGCCCAGTGGCCTCTGGCCCAAGTCTCTATCATCTTTACCCAAGTCTGTTCCGATCACTTCCTACCCCTTCTCTCTTTTTTAAAATTTTTTAAAAAATACTTTTTTAGTTGTAGATGAACACAATACCTTTATTTTATTTGTTTTTATTTTTATATGGAATTGAACCCAGTGCCTCACACACTCTAGGCAAGCACTCTACCACTGAGCCACAATCCCGGCCCCTCAGCTAGACAGTTTTTATTCCACATTTCATGTCTCTCAACTTGCTTCTTTATTATCCATTTGACTTATTAGGTTCTGAGTACTTTCTTTAGGTCTTTCACAACTTCCTTCTTTAGGTGTGTCTGATCTGTTATTTGTCCAGGATACTGATTTTTTTTTCATGTTGATTATTATATTTTTCCTTTCCAGAAATTCTTCTTGGTTCTTTTTCAAGTATGTTTTGGATATTTTAGGTAGTATTTTGTTACCTGCTTATCTTATTGTTTCAAGTTCTTCTTCAATTTCTATATATTTTGGGGGGGAGGGGTACTGGGGATTGAATCCAGTGGTACTTTATTCTGAGCCAGATTCCCAGTCCTTTTTATTTTTATTTTGAGACAGGGTCTCACTAAGTTGTTGAGACTGGTCTCAAACTTGAGATCCTCTTGCTTCAGCCTCCTGAATTGCTAGGATTACAGTCATGCATCACTATGCCTGTTTCAACATCTCCACAATTCTTTTTTTGGCGGCGGGGGAGTTGCGGGGAGGGACTAGGGGTTGAACTAGGGGCACTTGACCACTGAGCCACATCCCCAGCCCTATTTTGCATTTTATTTAGAGACAGGGTCTCACTGATTTGCTTAGTGTTGCACTTTTTGTTGAGGCTGGTTTTGAATTCCTGATCATCCTGCCTCAGTCTGTCTAGCTGCTAGGATGACAAGCATGTGCCACCACACCTGGCATCAATGTCTCCACAATTCTTAAGCACAATTATTTATATTCTGTATCTGCTAATTCTAGCATTTAAGACTCTCAGATAAACTACCATTTGTTCCTGATATCTGCTGATCATAATGGCTTGTTTCCTTGTGTATTTTAAAATTTAAACATGAATTCATCATTGTCAAAGGGACCTTGGGACAAGGGCACATCCATCCAAAAAGGACTTCCATTTACTCCAGCCAAGTTCCCTGAGGCACTGACATCCTGAGACCACTTAAGTCACTTTTCTAATTTATGAATTCTAGGACCACAAAAGTGGTGTGCATTCGAACCCAGCATTTGTGTCATGGCAGATCAATATTTAGAATTTTCTAGAGAACCCTTTTTTTCCCACCAGAACTGTTGTCTCCCTTTTCTGGTGGATGATCTTTTTTTCTGGCCCATCCTCCTAGTCACTGAGATTGAAGGCCTTAGGGTCCCACATTTATGAGGAAGAGGAAGACTATATGCTAATTCCTCATACTGTTGTACCTGCGCAGGCTCAAGACCTCATCTCCCGTCCCTTGTGTGGCTATTGGCATTGACAGGTCTAGGTTTCTGAATCTGCAAGGACCCTAAAGTTGCTGTGGCTTCATTTCATTTCCAGCCTGACTCTAGCTCCCTCTTTGTTCTTGGATTGAGAGAATCTGCTTCTACTGAGGGAGTTCAGAAGGTGTCATAAAGGGTGATTGGTATAACCCATCCATCCTCCAGGTAGTTTTTTTGGAGGCAGAATATTTGAAACATTATTCCCTCTAATCTGTCCCTTTTTTATAGCCAAATATGTCCATTTAAAAACCAGATCTATGGCTGGAGTTGTGGCTCAACGGTAGAGCACTCCTCTCATATGAGCGGGACCCTGGGTTCAATTCTCAGCACCACATAAAAAATAAATGAGTGAAATAAAGTTATTGTGTCCAACTACAACTATAAAATAAATATTTAAAAAACCCCACAGATCTGACCATGTCACTCCTAGACTTCAAATCCTTCACTGGTTCCCCATCCTCTCAAGGCAAAGACCCAGTTCCTTTTCATGGTCTAAAAAGTCCCACCCCAAGCTGCCCCAGCCCTCTCCTCACAAGGCCTAGATGTGTCTATCTTCCTTTGTGCCCTGGGCCCAGCCTGTCAACTAATGCTCAATCCATTCAGCTCTGTTGGATAAATAAATCAACAAGGTGGCACTGAGCACCTACTACCCTGGATGTTCAACAGCACTCTCTCCTTGAACTCTCAAAATGCTCTGTGCAATAGGATTATTACCACCCCCGCTCCCTTTGCCAAACAGACACGCACACTGCAAATGAGGAAACAGACACAGAGGTGACTTGGCCAAGGTGATACACCCACATGTGAGTTCCAACCCAAGTTTCTTCCTGAGCCAAGACATATCAGTTCAGCCTCAGGGAACCAAGTCCATTGCTATGGTTTATGTCCAAGAGCCTAACTCCCATTTATGCACACATACCCTACTCCCTCCATCCCCCACCAAGAAGAGGTTCTGCCCACCTGTCCATGCACAGCCTGAGGGACAAACAGTACAGAGATGCATATCTGTCCCCCTGGCAACCCTAGCACCTCTTTGGCTTAACTGGAGTGAGGCTGGTAAGTGACTTTCCTTCCTCCAGATGATTTCCTCCTTCCTTCACTCCCATAAATACCCACTGAGCTCCTATTCTGGGCCAAGTGTGGGGCGAGGCTCTGGGAACACAGAGAGGGCCCAGACCTGGGCCTGCCCTTGAGCTCACAGTCTGTAGTAGCAATAGGTGCAGGTGGAGACAGTGATAGTCATCCTGATCAGGGCTGTGATCATGGGGATCACTGGAACTGAAGAGGCCCAGAGGAGGTCTCCAACCCTGCCTGGGGCACTCAAGAAAGCTATCTGGGACAGATGGTGCAGAGTTGCAGATATGACAGAGAAAGAAGTGCAAGAAGGGACAATGTGCACAAAGGGCTGGAGACACCACACCTGTACAGCAGTTAGGGGGCTAAGCAGTCTCAAAGGGTTGGAAGACAGAGACTCCAAAAAAGCAGCTAAATAGAGAGGTGAGACGGGGGCGGGGGGCTGACGGGGGAGCTCAGGAAAGAGGGACACTGTAGTTCATTCAATCTAATATATGAAATATGATATGTCAAGAGCTTTGTAATGTTGTGAACAACCAATAAAAAATTAAAAAAAAAAAAGAGGGACACTGGCCCCACTTAACTTAATAATAGCATTAACACCATCCACCACCAAGAGAATATCATTCAAGTTTTATCTAAATTGGAGACTGCATTATTTCACTCAATCCTCCAGCTAGCAGGCACTCTTATCTGTACTGACAGATAAGGGAGGGAAGGCCCTAAAGCGGAAACAAGGTCTGGCCCCTCCCAAGAAGCTGGGAAAAGACAAATGCTTTCTGCATCTCAGTGCTCCAAGTCTTTCCCCTGGCCTGACTGTGACAGAAGCCCCTCCTTCCCATAGGCTGTGTCTTGAAGGCCACTCTCCTTTAGGGCACCTTCAGGTAAGCAGGTGATGGGTCTGTGATGAGGGGCCATCTCCTTGGGAACACTGACAGGGATGGGTAAGGAAGGTGGCCAAGGGAAGCACAGGGTTGGGTGAAGAATGGAGCAGGGCTGGTGACCAACTACAGGAATTTTGGCTAGTGGTGGTGGGGCTTTCCCATTCAGATCCCATCCACTTAAGGCCCACATGAGATAGGAACTGGACAGAGTGGAAGGGGGCATCAGGCAGCCTGGAGCCCCTCCCTGCTCTCCTTTAGCCTCCCACCTCCCATCTGTTGTCACCTGGTCTGCTACCCTAGTGCTTCATGGGCAGAGACAGAGTGGGGTAGCTAGAAGATCCTCAGCCCCAGCTAAAAAGCTCCCATCCCAACCTCAGTCAGGGTGAGCTGGATGTGGGGCAGGGAAGCGAAGTCACTCAAGAAGCAGACTGGAGCCAGAAGTGGCTTTTAATCCCCGCTCCATCATGGGAGAGGGGGACTTCGGCGCCACCAGTGAAGTAACATATCCACTTCCAAAGTGACATTTCTAAACTCCTTCCAGAGACCCCTTAAATGCACATAAAGCGAGTGCCCTGTGGCATGACAAGGTGGCCTTTAAGAATTTTGAAAGCACATAACCCTGGACTCAAGCTGTGTTCCAGCAATAACTTCCTGCAAAAACCTGAGAAAGTTCTTTAACCTCTATGAGCCTCAGTTTTTTCATCAGTGGCCTGGGAATGACAGGATCTACCTCCCTGTGTTGTCGTAAAGAATGAGATTGTGTAAAGCACAATAGGAAGTACTCAGAAAAGGTCAGCAATTATAACTTTTTCCTAACATTATGTATTGCCATCATTTATTTTACTGAGCAGCACTGATTTTATAATAAAACTAAATAACTTTAAAAGATTGAGTACATACCTATAACTTGGCAATTCTACTATTAAGAGACACTCCAGAGAAACACATGCGCAAAGGACACCTGTACAAGAATATTCAGTATTTGAACAGCAACACATGGGGACCCACCTCAATGTCCAACAAGAAAGGAAAGTAAATAAATGTGAGTCTTTACACAGGGTGGTGTACCATATATCAGGGCAAGGACAACCAGAGTCACATGATCAAGAAGGCTAAACCTCAGAAACCTGACATTGAATGAGGAAAAAGCTGCAGGACAACACATGCTATGACTCCACTTTAAAGAACATCTACCTACCATTTAGCATTTCATATATTCAGCAAAAGAATGAAAATGAGGAAATGAAAAAACCAAAATTCAGGATGGCAATTATCTCTGGAGAGGGAAGGAGGGAAGGAGTGTCCACAGAGGTTTCCATGGTTTATTAAAAAAAAAAAAAAGAACATGAACTAAATGGGGCACAGTGATAATATCTGACAAAGTTGGGTGACAAAAACATGAGAGTTCAGTTTATTATTTGCTATCTTCTTCCAAAGAATTAAAAATATTTTATAATTTTTAAAGTGGTAGAGATTTGAGGCTTACTTTGTTCACCACTGACCATCCTGCCTTAGGGCTGGGCCCAAAACAGGTCTTATTTGATGAGTGACTGAATTAGTGTTCACAGAGAAGGTGGAGATGGTTCTGATTTGGGCCTCAACTGCTCAGATCCCATGAGGATGACTCTGACCAAGGCAGGGGCAAATAGACCTACGTGACCTCAAAGAACAGTAGGCCATGGCAGGACTGCAGGGAGGCAGGTGAGGTCAGTCTGAGGAAGGTCTGCCAGTGCTAGAAGAGCCAGCCTGCTGCCCTGGAATCCCACAGCAGGCCCAGAGGAGCCTGAGGTTGTGGAGGGGACTCAGGCATGGATGTGGTGGTATAAAGAAGAGGGATGAATGTGGATTTCAGTCCCAAAGTCTAGGATTCTTTCATGGAAGCCTTGCTCCATGCCTGCATACTCTCCAGGAAATCACTTTTCTAGACCCAGTGGGGTGGTGCTAAGTCAGAGCTGGGCAGAAGGGGACCTAAGCAAGCTCCAGATTTACAAGGATTTCAGCCCTCAGCAGGAAGGTGGCCCAGCCTCCCCATATTTTCCAAAGGTGGGTCGAAAAATTTAGGGAGGGTAAAGAACGTGGCCAAAGTCATATAACAAATGATCAAGGCAAAACTTACCAGGGCATCCCTCACCAGCAACCCAGCTTCTGAGCTCTTATACTCCAGCCCCACACAAAGGCCCTATGGGGGCATCCAGCTGCCCAGATGGCACCAGGTTCCTAACTTCCCTGTTCATTTGTTAGGCCTCAGGCCCTTGGCAAATATTGTCACCGGTAGTGAGGCTCCAGGCAGGGCAGGCATAGGTTCCAACTCACCTGGGTTTCTATCTCTGCCCAGCAACCTGCCAGCAGCCAGAAATCCCGGCAGCTGCCCCTACCCACCGGGCCTTAGGAAAGGCAGAGCTGCGGAAGGTCTCTGGACAGCAAGCAGCTGTCACTGCTACAGGGACAATGTGGAGGTCCCACAGGATTCCTCAATGGGTGGGGGTAGGGCTGGGCAAGACAGCCTTGTTGATAGTGCCAACGCCCACCTTTTACAACCCTGTTACATCCCCTGGGCCGGGTTGGACGAAACAGCCCTTTAAGTCCACCCAATATCACTGAAGATGACGTGGGTGGGAGCTCTGACATCAGACAGAACTCGTCCCAACTCTTACCTCGGGGAGGAGCGGAGACAAGTCAGATAAAGAGCTATGCCTCAGTTTCCTCATCTTAGCGCGGGGATGGTCACAGGCCCACCCCAGACACCAACGCGACGCGGCTGGTAAGCAGGCTCCTGCAAACATGGCTCTGACTACACCTCCGTGAGAAAGTTGGGACCCAGAGGGGGAGTGGCCGACCCAGGGTCCCCTGGGGCAGTTTCCGCAGCCCCCTCGCGGCTCCCGGCGCGGGCCGCCCCAGAGGCAGCGGGGCGGGGGACTGCGCGCCCGGCAGGGGCGACAGCCGCAGTGCGGGCCGCGGGCGCGGCGGGGAGGCTCGGCGCGGGCCCCCGCACGTCCCCGCCCCGGCCCGCGCCCCCGGGGCCGCCCGCCGCGCACTTACCCCGCGGGCAGGGCGCCCGGGGCGCCGGCCGTGGTCATCGCCGAGGGGGGCGAGCGGCGCTGCCCCCGCCGGACGCCAGCAGCGGCCCAGGTGCTGCCGCCGGATCCCGGAGCCCCGCGCTGTGCAGCCGAGCCACGG
Organism: Spermophilus citellus; assembly: GCF_964194105.1. Classification (NCBI taxonomy): domain Eukaryota; kingdom Metazoa; phylum Chordata; class Mammalia; order Rodentia; family Sciuridae; genus Spermophilus; species Spermophilus citellus. Next base: position 99,383,735 of record NC_138191.1, on the reverse strand, counting down.
AGGCGGCGGCCGGGGAGGGGCGCGCCGGGGGCGGGGAAGGCGGCGGGGCCGGGCCGGGCCGGGCCTCGGTCTGCCCACCCGCGCAGTGGGGCCACGGCCACCCCCAGCCTCCCGGAGCTGGGGCAGGGCTGGGGCGGGGCCTGCCTTCGCCCGGCCCGCGCGAGGGTCCCCACTCCCAGCCCGGAGAGGTGCGACCCGGGCCACAGATTCTGTGCGCAGACCCCGCCCAGCGCTCGCTCCTACCGCTCACGCCCCCACCAGAGTTAGAAAGTTCTCCTAGACCTGAGGTCCACCTTCCTGTCACTCCCCTCCCCCACAGCTCCCGCCCCGCAGCGGCTCCCACCGGAGCCTCTGATGTCCTACAACATTAATGGGGGCATTCATGCAGAGAAAGACACAGCCTCCAGAGTCAGGCTTGAATTTTAATCCCAAACACATGTCCATGGAGTATGTTTGTAGGAGACCAGAAGGCGGGAAATAACGCGATTTTAGCACTCACTGCTAGTGGGCAGCTCACACTAGTCTTCTCAATCTCCATAATTGCCATTTTACAGATGTGGAAACTGAGGCATAGGGTTCATGTGATTGGCTCCGGAGCACGCACCTAATACGTGACAAGCTGCGATTGGAACCCTGCCCTTCTGACTCTGGAGCTCATGTGCCAGTCCTTCACCCCACTGATCTTCTCTTTTATTCTCAATGCTTGTGTGTGGGGTCACTCTCCAGGTGTCCACTGTGCATCTAGGCCTCAGGTGGGTATGTAAGCCCAGGGTTGAACTGACCTGATCTCCTGGCAGAGAAAGTTCTGGCCCATCAGGAGTTAACCAACCACCACCTCTGGGTCCCAGATGCTCTTAATCATGACTCATCACAGCACAGCACGTGGCTGCCATTAGAGCTGTCCCTTCACATAGGCTGGGGACAGGAGAAGGAGGGACTCCACTTCCCCTAGATCAGGTTAAGTTCCTAGATGTCAGAGGAGGAAACAGGAGGGGGCAGTCTGCAGAAGCAACCAGGGTGGGAAGAAGACTTGGACTAGATCCCAGGGGAGCCAGGCAGGCTGTTTGTAGGGGGGAGAGGTTTGTGGGATTATTGCTTACATTAAACAAGCTTCCTGGGAAGGCAGTAAGCTCCCCTCCAGCCCATGTGTAAGCAGAGGGCAGATGCTTACTTCCAAGAATCATCCCACCTCTGCAGTCTCATATATAGGCATAAAAAAGATAATTAACTTTAAGAAGCAGTCTATAATGACATCCACACGAAACTGTAAGGAATCCAGATGAGGAGAGTCAGGGGGCCTTCTGGAGAAGGTGGGGTCAGAGCTGAGCTTTGAAGTTATATTATTAATGAAGTTGTGGAGCAAGTGTACCAGGTAAGGGAACAATATGCATGAAAACATAGAGGTGGCAAGGGCACATTGGTGACAGCTGGAGTTTGGAGGCTGTGACAAGACCAGCAATTTATTGTAAAAACAAGTCCCAGGTGATGAGGCTGGGAGGCTGTTACATGCCATGCACTTTCAAATCTCCACGTATTTGCCCATGCTGTTTCCTTTCCCTAGAACATATGTCCTTTCCTTGTCACTCATTATCCATTCATGTGACCAGGGATGGATCCAGAAGCTTACTATTGGGAGGCTTCTTTAAAAAAAAATCATACAAATTTACTGATAGAAAATTGCTAGGGTCCTCCTGGAGCCTCAGAAGATGCCAGGCAGGTGAGGAAGAGATCCTGAAGCTTTAAGCTACATTAGCTCCAAGGTAGATCTTCACGGTATTTGACCAACATGTATTAAGAACATTCTAATGCCCAAACTCCTCCTTACCCTACAGGTTTCTATTCAGATACTGCCTCTTCCAGAAAGCCCTCCCTCTCAGGCTGGGCTGGGAATCCTGGGCACCCACTGCCTTAACCTGCTCTGACCAATCCTAATTCCCCCTACCACGGGACACTCTTGAGGGCAGGGCCTGGTGAGATTCATCTGTGTGTTTCAGCGCCTGACAGCTGGTGTTGCCTGACTAATCACCAGACATGAACACTAGGTCCAGAACTTTATAGTTTCCCTAAGGAAATAATTACCTCTAAGGTAATTATTGCAACAATGGCTGATGCACATCAAAAGCTTCTTAAGTGCCACACATGGTATTAAATATGTAACATGAGTTATCTCATTTAATTTTCATTTCTAACTAGATAGAGCTTCAGTTTCCTCATCAGTAAAATAGAAATAATACTAATGCCTACATCAAAGGGCTTTTGTAAGAATTAAGAATTCATGTATGCACAATGCCCAGAATAGGACCTGGCATGTAGCATAGTGCTGCATAGGTACCCAGTAACTGTGGTAGTGTGACAGATGTTGTGCTCCCCATTTTACAGATGCAAACTGAGCTCTGCAAGGTAAGCAGCATGGCTGCCATTACAGCTGGAACACTCCTCACACCACCATGGTGGCAACGATACTGAAGCCAACCCAGTATCGTGATGCCCACTCACCTGGTGAGTCAGAGCATGGACAGGCCCACCCTCAGGAAGGCCCCACCTGGCCCATTCCCCACCCCTAGGAGCTGCCCAGTCCCAGCCCAGGGGAGCCTGTGAGTCATCATCCTTGTTTCTGCCTCTCAACACAGTAACTCTACTCTGATCATCCATCCACCCACCCGTGACCTTGAGCTGACAGCATTCTGAGTCGAGGATCCCTTCCTCCCCTGTCAGGACACCTGTTTCCTGCTTTCTGCCTTCCCTCCTTCCATCACTCTCAGGGGTGCTGGGTTGATAAGTGAGCATTATCTGGGTGATTCTTGTCCCCATCCTCATTTCAGTCCCTTCCCCCAGGCCCTTCCTGGCACAAAGTGCCCCTCCCAACCCCTGTGGTCTGTGCCAGCCCAGATCCACCACTGACTCCAGAGCCTTCCCAATGGGGCTGTGTTGGTGATTGTAAAACTGGTTTTCTTGGAGAGAATAAGCCCTACCCAGCAGGATACAGAACTGGGCTTGTTAATAATTCACAAGTGAATAGACCCAATATGGACCTTTGAAGAGACTGTGAGAATCACAGCTCTTAAATATTCCCTGTAGTGACGATGCCTTTGGGGGTACCTAGGTCTGATCCTTGGATGGACCTCTTCCCTCACGTGGACTGTGCCCACACTAGTCCTGTGACCTTGGGCACATATTACTGTTCTACTCTGGCCCTTAGTTTCTCTCTTTCCTCCAAATACAGAGAGGAGGGGAGGCTGGATAGGGAGCTCAAGGGCCCTCCCTGCTCTGACGTTCTCAGTTCGAGGACTGAGGTCTTCTACTGCCTGGTCTTCAGCAGCTGCCAAGGGTGGGCCTACAGAAGGAGCCTGGGCAGGCACAGGGAACCAAGAACAGTTCTGATACATCAAGGGTGACAGCTCTAATGAAGGATTTCTGCCATTAAGTGGCATGGTGTTGGGGTTCAGAAATTGGGCTGCAGAGCTAGGAAGATTTGGATGGACTCCTGGTCCCATGATGTCCCAACTAGGTAATCTTAGGCAAGTCATCTGATTAGCTTGAGGCAGGGTAGGGAGTGGCTCAGGGAACAGCTCAAATACCAGGGTTGTACCCAGCTCTGACACCTGGGTCAGTGACTCCATCTCTGGGATGAGAATGATGGTGGGTTGTTGCAAGAATTAAATGAGGTAATATACCAAAAAAAAACCTTTTTTTTGGTACTGGGGAATTGAACCTAGGGACACTTAACCACTGAGCCACATCCCTGGCCCTTTAAAAAAATATTTTATTTAGAAACAGGGTCTCACTAAGTTACTGAGGGCCTCGATGAGTTGCTGAGGTTGGCTTTAAACTTGGGATCCTCCTGCCTCAGCCTCCAGAGCCACTAGGATTACAAGCATGGACTCACCATGCCTGGCCACAAAAAAACTCTTAGAACAGAGCATTGTCATTATCTTTCAGCTTTACATTCCTCACCCAAAAAGCAGGGATAACAGGACTGTTGTGAGCATTAAATAAGCAAATGAACCTGAAAGAGACTTCAAACTACACAAGGCTGCCCAGAAAAAAAATTAAAAGGATTTCTCCTAAGATGTACACCAAGGGCCCTGCCCAGGACCTGGAGGCCTCTTTGGTCAAAATTGTGTGGAAAATAGATGATGCCTGTCAAGTGCTCCTGGTGAGGCATGGGCGAAGGCCTATGTTATGATGGATCCCAAAGGCGGGAGAGGGGAGAGTTCTGAAGGCAGAGAGCTGGTCCAGAAGGTGTCTTGGGAGAGAAGCTGGGACTTGGAGGAAGCAGTGGCAGGTGAAGGAGGAGAGAAGTACTGTTGAGTGGAGCCATTAACTTTTGACTAGCCTGATCTGTGCTCAGGGACGGTCCTTGGGTATGCCCTTTTGGCACCCAGATGTAAAGCAAATGCCCACCCACTCATTTTCTCAAAAAGAAAGCAAAGTTACCTTCAACCTGAGGCTTAGCTGTTGTACCTGTTAGAGGGTGTTTCTTTGCTGGAAATGAAGCGAGGGGCTATGCTACTACTTTTTGCAAGCTGTGGGTATTAGTCAGAGCCGGCTGCAAGGCACTAAGGGGAATACCTTTTTGCAGGAGGCAAAAAGCAAGGAAGAAATTTACTCCCATGGGAAGAAAAGGGATCCAAAAGAATGGAATTGCTTGGCTGAGTTCCACCTGGATGGGGCACCTTATGTCCCATCTAGTCCTGCCAGGAGTAGTGCAGCAAAAAATAGCTATTTGTAGGGTGAGGGAAAGAATTTTACTTGAAAGTGGTAGATTTCTGCACTGCTGCTCACTTGGGAAAGGCTGATCTTGAGCTGGGAAAGGAAGGCTTTAGAGTTGGGGTAAGAGAGAAAATGTGGAACTGGGTTTGGTGGCTCATGCCTATCATCTAAGACACTTGGGATGCTGAGGTGAGAGGATCACTTGAATGCAGGAGTTCAAGACAAGCCTGGGCAACATAGAGAGATACCTTCTGAGAGAGAGAGAGAGAGAATGAATATGCTTCCTGTCTCTTAATTAAGAAGATGCTAGAAGACATGCATAGGTTTCTCCCAGAGAAAGCTCATTCCAGAATTCCAGAATGCTCAAGAGATTGGAGAATGGCCATGGTATCATCAAAATCTGTTATGCTGGGTGTGCTGGCACACATTTATAATCCCAGCAATTTGAGAGGCTGAGGCAGAGATCAAAAGTTTGAAGCCAGCTTTAGCAATTTAGCAAGGTCCTAAGCAATTTAACAAGACCCTGTCTCAAAATTAAAAAAAAAAAAAAAAAAAAAAAACAGGGGTTGTAGCTCAGTGATAAAGAAACCCTGGGTTCAATCTCTAGTAACAAACAAACAAACAAACAAAAAATCTCTTTTTTTTCCTACTTGCTAAAGCATCCCAGTCAATCTGGTGGGTAATTAGGTGTGACTTGTCCTTGGGATACAGCAGTTGCTATAGACTGGATATTTGGTTCTCCCAGAATTTACATGTTGAAATCTTTACCCCAAGGTGATGATATTTGGAGGTGGAGCCTTTGGGGAGTGATCAGGGCATGAGGTGGAGCCACCCATGGAGGGGATTAGGGATTTTATAAAAGACTCCTCATGGCTGCCACCATGTGAGGACACAACAAGGCACCATTTGTGAGCCAGAAAGCTGAATCTGCCTTGATCCTTGGCTTCCCAGCCTCCAGGCCTGTGAGGAACACATTTCTGATGTTTGGAAGCCACCTGGCTTTTGGTATTGTTAGAGCAGCCTGAATGGGAACAAAGTTGACAGGTGATAAAGTAAGGAGCCTCCAGGGCCACTCTGTTTCCAGGCCAGGGTGGTGGTCACAGTCAGAGAGAGAATGGTTGGGTCTAGAAAAGCCACAACTGCAGGAGGACAGTGAGTGGCACAGGCCCCCAGAGGAGGCCACAAAGGATTTTTCAACTTTCAGTTTCTTAGGATATCACAAACAATTGGGGGTCTCAGAGGAATGGGCAGGAGTCCTCCAAATGCATTGTGATTTGTGTACTTTGCACAACTATAGCTTCGTTTTATGTTTTGGTCAGTGGCCACCTCTATACTATAAGCCCCTCATGTGCTTCTTCTTCAAAAAGCAGTTCTTCAAGAAGCTTCACTCCTTTCCAGCCCCACCGGCTGACCTGCAGGAGCATCCCTTCACCTGACCCTGCTTCTCAGAGCACAGTGATTGGTTGTAGGAAGACCCAATTAGAATAGCCCCCCGGGGATTTTCAGACCAATTTCCTAGAGTTGATGGAGAAGGCCCTTCCTCTTATAATCAGAAGCTCTCCTACAGCACTGTGTCAGGCACTGTTCCCAGGGCTGTACATAAACAAATTCTTAGAATCCTCACAGTCCTCATTTGACAGATAAGGAAACTGAGGCACAGAGAGGTTAAACAATGTGCCCAAAATAATACTGCATACTTTTTCTATTTCTATGAGGAATGTCATTGGGATTTTGATCAGAATTGCATTAAATCTGTAGTGCTTTTGGAAGTATGGTTATTTTGATAATATTAATTCTGCCTATCCAAGAGCAAGGTAGATCTTTCCATCTTCTAAGGTCTTCTTTCATTTCTTTCTTTAGGGTTCTGTAGTTTTCATTGTACAGATCTTTCACCTCCTTCGTTAATTCCCAAGTATTTTATTTTATTTTTTGAGGCTTTTGTAAATGGGATAATTTTCCTCATTTCTCTTTCTGAGGATTTGTCACTGATATACAGAAATGCCTTTGATTTATGGGTGTAGATTTTATATCCTGCTACTTTGCTGAATTCATTTACTAGTTCTAGAAGTTTTCCTGGTGGAACTTTTAGGGTCTTCTAGGTATAGAATCCTATCATCAGCAAATAGTGCCAATTTAAGTTCTTCTTTTCCTATGTGTGTCCTTAATTTCTTTCATCTGTCTAATTTTCATCTGGCCAGTGTTTCAAGAAGTATGTTAAATAGAAGTGTGAAAGAGGGCATACCTGTCTTGTTCCAGTTTTTAGAGAGAATGCCTCCAATTTTTCTCCATTTAGAATGGTGTTGGCCTGGGGCTTAGCATATATAGCCTTTATGATGTTGAGATATGTTCCTGTTATCCCTAATTTTTCTAGTGTTCTGAGCAAAAAGGGGTGCTGTATTTTGTCAAATGCTTTTTCTGTGTCTATTGAGATGATCATATGATGGATTAAAAAATGTGACATATAGAAACAATGGAATATTTCTCAGCAATAAAAGAGAATAAAATCATGGCATTTGCAGGTAGATCAATAGAATTAGAGAAGATAATGCTATGTGAAGTTATCCAATCCCCAAAACCCAAATGCCAAATGTGGGGCCAAAATGTGCTTCTCATACCAGAACTGTCTCCTGCCCTGTATAACTGCCTTCAGCAACAGGGAGCTGACCTGAATCCTGGAATCAGAAGCTTCAATATCATAGAAGCATAAATTTGTTGTTATTTGTTTTAGTACTAGGAATTGAACCTAGGGGCTTTATTACTGAGCTACATCCTCAGCCCTTTTTATTTTTTATTTTGAGACAGGGCCTCACTAAATTGCTGAGGTTGGCTTGAACTTGTGATCCTCCTCCTTCAGTCTCTTGAGTTGCTAGGATTATAGGCCTATGTCACTGCACCTTGCAAAGTTTAGATTTTTTTTTTTTTTTTTTTTTTTGGTGCTGAGGATTGAACCCAGGGCCCTAGGCATGTGAGGCAAGCACTCTGCCAAACTGAGCTATATCCCCAGCCCTAGAATTTTAAATCATAGGTCCAGAATCACAAACACCTCCACCTGATGGATCTGAGAATCACAGAGATGAAATCTCATCACTGGTTTTGAGTTCAGATCCATTTCCAAGGAAGGGACTCCACAGCTATCCAAGGATTCCAGCCACCAGATGAGACACACCTAACCTGGAGGCAGCTGAGGGCTCCTCTAGCAAGAATTTGTCTGCTGCAGCCCAGCCTCTTCCTCGTTTTGCAGCTCTGCCCTTTAGTCACTTGGGCAAACCTGCCTGCCTGCACTTCGCCTGGGCTTCTGGTGCTATGCCTACCACAAGTGGGCTGCGGAATGACTAGGAGGGAGCCCTATTTGTAGGCTGGTCCTCACGCTAAGATGTGCAAGGATGGGACAGTTCCATTTCCTCTTCCTAACAGTTTGGGGTTTCCATTTCTGGGAATTTGATCATTGACTCCTGAACCTTTCAGAATCCCCTCTGTCCAACGCAAATGGTCTGGAAGGGCGATATTTCCTCCTACCAGCACCAAGGACATGAACTCACATTTACTCCACACTGAACAGCCCCAGTGGCTGACTTTTAGGTCCTTTACAAATATGACTCCAGTGGGTCTTTCCCTCTCCTCAGAAAATAGCTAGTATTTTATGGCCAAGTAAGCTGAGGCTCTCGCAGATCAAGTAACTGAATCAAGTTCAAGTGGCCGAATAGGGGGTGAGCAACATCTGAAGCCTTCCCCCTTTGGACATGCTGTGGGAGACCAGGCAGTGTGAAGGTCAGGGGTGAGGGTGGAGAGAAGACATGTCCCCACACTGGGAGAATGGAGACTTGGGTTTAAGCCTCAGGTGTGACACCTTGTGGGAGCAACTGGGAATAAAGAATTCTCTGGTGTTTGTGTCCAGCAGGTACTAGCTGAAATATGAAGGCTACTTGTGTGCTGACTGCACATGTTTTCCCTCACATAGGCCGCCCCCCCCCCAGGAATGTGGAGGCCTCTGCTTGGCCAGAGGGCCCCTTCTCCCACTTCTCCCAGCCCCTCACCTCCTTCCCATCTTTGTGGTTCTGAGTCTTGCCTCCCAGCTTGTCCCTTCACCAAGGTGCAGTTCTTGCTGCTTAGCCTCTGTCCGGCATCCCCTCCATTCTCCTAATCTACATCCCAGTATCTCTTTCCCGGATCATTGTGTGGCCTCCCCTCTGATACTCCTGTCCATTTCTCTCCACACAATAACAATAATATATACACACAGAATATTAGCGTGGAGGTTCCCGTACCCAAGACAGCACAACTGGATTCTCATAGGTGTTTAGGAAATCCTGGGAGTTTAAGAAATCCATCTGGACACAGCCAGTCCTTACCACGCCAACCAGGGCATCTTGTCCTCCTCAGAAATCCCTCATGTACTCATCAAAACTGAACACAGCCTGAGCCTGAAACCCATTCTGTGCTGGGCTCTGGGGACATGGGGCAGAAGAATCTGTCTCCTCCTCCAGGCATAATGGGGAAACAGAAAAAGGAGTAGAGTTGAAATGTTCTGTCCACAAATATTTTCTCTGGAGGGCAGCATGATCATCTTTAAATATGTAAGTATGTAAATACCCTGCCTAAAGCACTAGAGAGTGCTTTTCAACACACAGTGAAACCTCCTTTCCTGTTTGTTCTGGTCAGCCTGCTTTCTGGATCCTAGATCTGGTCAGCACTGATCTTCACCATGCTCTGGGCGGTAGATTTTACTGTGCATCATGTCACATTACTCTAAGTCTTACTCAGCATCTATTTCTGATGTTTACTTATTTCCTGGTCTACCTGTGTATATCTGTGTCTCACACTGGAATATGGTCTCCAGAGCCCAGGCCTGTATGTGTAAAGTAACACTGTATCTGTAGTGCCTAATACAATACCTGAAACATGGTATGTACACAGGTCCTGGGTTACAAATGTGATGAAAGACTGAGAGCCAGGAAAGAGAAGCCAAGATGCCAGGGCCCTGGAGACCATGACTCTGACTCAGGGATGGGCTCAGAAGACTCTCTAACAAGAGGTCACCTGAAGTTGAATTTTATGGAGTGTTAGAGTGAAGAAATGGCCTTCTAGGCAACCCTGAGCAACAGTCCTGAGAGCACAAGGCCAGTTGGTGTGGCTAGGACAGTGAATGATCAATGAGTGACCAATGAGTGATGCACCTGGACAGGTCACAACCCTGCCCACCAAGGGCCTTGAACTTCAACCTCTAATTGACGGAGACTCATGGAAACATTTTAGAGCAGAAAAATAGCAATCTGGTTTGTGCTTTAGAAAGAATGTTTGAAGAGTGAGAGATTGGAGGAGCTGGGAAAGCTAGGGGCTGTTGTGAGAGTCTAAGGGAAATGAACAGCTTTCAGAAACATCCAGGAGGTAAAATCAGCAGGATTGGAAACTGGTGTGAGAGTGAGGGAGGGAGGTGTCAGAGGTGACTCCCAGGTTTCAGGCTTGGGCAACTGGGTGAATGACTATACCATTGGCTGGGATGGGGACCCAGGAGGAGGAACAGGTTTGGGAATGAAGATGTTGAATTTAGTTTGGGACTTGCCAAGTCTGAGGTGCTCCTAGGACAGTCAGATGGAGGATAGTTGCATTGCTCTTTCCAGGATAGAAGAGTGAACTTTAAATATGTCAATAAGAAGGACTTGTGGGGAGGGTCTCAGCTCAGAAGAAGGATCAGGGCTGTCCCCTCATGGGAACACATCCATAGGTAGCAACTCATCCAGGATGTGGAGTTAGCTGGGAGAGGTGACAATCAAAAGAGGGCAATGACACGTCTTTGAAGGATCATTGGAGAAGCTGTGATGCACATCATTCCACACTCGGACTAAGACCCAGGATATGGTCACCACCCCAACTCCCAACACTGCTTGCTGCCCTCTGATGGAGACAGCCCCTCAGGAGGACAATGTTCCTCCTCTTATCTGTGGGGGCAAGCTGGGGAGAGCTATGCGAGTGGGCAGAGGGCTGAGCAGAGAGTGGCTGCCCAAAGTGGACTACCAGCACTGCCAGAGGTCCAGCCCCCTCAGGGTGACTACAGGTTGTGGCACTGGCAGCAGGACTCAGGTGAGACTGAATCCCTAGGCTCCAGACCCAGTCCTGCTGTGCTGGAGCTGGGAGCACCTGGAGCTGGGGGAGGTGCGAGGCTGCCCCTGTGGCCATTAACCCCGTGCCCAGCAGCCTGTGCGCTGTCGTCTCCCTCTGTGCCCCCTCGGCTGTCCCTCCCGTCGGCGGTGTCCCCTAGCGGCCTGTCGGTCCCCTCTGCGCCTCCCACCGAGTCCCCGCCCCCGCCCGGTACCTGCGGTCTCTTTTCCCGGAAGCCGGCCCCCTCCAGGCGGTCAGAAAGGCCATGGGCGCGGGCCAGGCTCTGAGGAGGGCACGGGCGGCCCCTCCAGGTGGCGGTGTGGGCGACAGCAGCCGCGGCTCCAGCGGCAGCTCCAGGACCCGGCGCGCGGGGCGGGCCCGGCAGCTCCTCCCAGACCTGGCCGGCACCTCCCTGCTTGGTGAGGGCGTCGGTACCCCGGGAGCGGGGTCCCAGAGCAGCACACTCCCATCCAGAACCAGAGAGGACCTCGAACATCATTGGGCATGGGAGAAACTGAGGCCCACCGAGGGCCAGGGGTTTGTTCTAGGTAACACACGGGGCCAGGCGCAGCCCTCTTCACTCTGCCTAGAGCCTGGCCTCCATGCTGAGGAGTGGCCTGATGGCCCAACCAGGGCCTCTGCGTGACAAAGTGGTTCCGCCAACCCCTCTCTCTCCCACCTACTACAGAACCGGCCTTCCCAGGCCTGCCTGTGCCTGAATTGGGTCAAATGCTTGGGACTGGGTCAAATGCAAGGCACAGAGCAGGAGTGGCAGGGGGCTGACATGGAGAAGGGAGATAGGAAGTAGTTGCCTGGTCCTAAAGGGTACAACCCGCAGACCAAACCAGGCCAGGCCAGGCACTGAAACACAACCCAGTTTATGGATTTCTGGTCCCAGGCTCCTCATGGAGGTGGATAGAAAGAGGAGAATAAGCCACAGTCTGTCTCCAGTACAAACTTTCTTTAAAGCCTTGTATTTCTTCTTGGGTCATGTGCACTTTTGATTTTTATTTTAAATTATCATCAACAAGTGGAATTGGCTCTGGCACCTCCAGGTGAGCCCCTCAAGGTGCAGTCCCAACAATTCAGCTAAGGATGAGGCACAGGAACACCTTGAAGTATTAGAAGAGAACTTCTCCAGATCCCATGGGAATAGATTCAAGGGCTTGTGGAGGCTTCTTTCATGGGTGAGGATTGAACACAGCAGAGGCAAGGTAGCTCATTTTGGGCTGGGTCTATATGCTAGGTGCTTGTGCAATTCCAATCTTGTGTCAAACAAATGGTGACTGATTCTTACAAGTTAGAATTCTATGATGTGCCAAGTCTTGAGTCAGGCATTTTGCACCAATTCTCATATTTCTTCATCTTATTAAATATTTCCACTTTACAGCTGATGAAACTGAAGTTCAGAGGGGTTAACTAACTTCCCTGAGACCAAGTTGTGGAATCAGGTCTTAAACCCATGTCTGTCTGTCTCTACCTGCTTGTCTGTGGTCCACAGGTGGGCTGGGCATGGGGTGGGAGGCTCTGGGCAAATCTGCCAGGAGTGTGAACACCCCAAGGGCCATCAGGGCAGTCTCTTACTCTTCCCTGGTAGGCAGAGATGTGATTTTCCACCCTTTCTCTGAGCACTCATGAGATGGTCTTGGCAGATCAGCAAGGGCCTGAGAATGCTGCCTATCTGCCCATAAAACTAGAACTTCCAGATCTGGAAATTCCACTTTCAGTGTACCTACAAGCCCCAAACCCCTCAGTTCACAGAACCTTGTCCAACTGGGCAGCACTGGGCACTGCAGACAGCTAGCATTCTCCTGGGCTCCCAGGCAAGGCGTCAGAAGCCTAGTCTCCCACAGCTCCAGAGCTCAGTCTACAAAAAAGAGAATTAAAGAATCACCTAGCCTCTGAGCCCATAGCCAATGCCACTTCCTCTAGGAAGCCCTCTAGATTTTCACATTGAGGGAGGTCTCTTCAGAGGGTACATTTTTGTTTCTTGTACAGTATTTAGCAGTACATATTTTTAATTCTTTGCATTAGTTATCTACAACATCAGTTTTAGTCTTCAGATTTCTATCTGAAAGTATGGAGAATAACTCATATCTGTGTCTTCCTCGGAGCCTAGCACATTGATACATATCTTAGCACTCAGTGTTGAGTAAATGAAGGTAATACCTAGCAAGTTGCTACTCAGTGGCAGGTACTAGGCTGAGGTTCTACAAACACTACTTCTGATCCAGACAATTCTGTTTTAAGAAATTTGACTCAGATGTTTAGAAATGATCTTAAGACCAAATCAGGAGCTGGGATTCAACTTCAAGTTCTTGAACTTCAGGTTAGTTTCTTATTCTTAAAATTATCTGTTTAGAACTATATTAGGCATTATTCTAAATTTCATATGTACCAACTCATTTAATCCCAGAAACAACTAAACAACTATATCATGTATTTTTGTTTTGTTTTTGGGTACTGGGGATTGAACTCAGGGGCACTTGACCGCTGAACCACATCCCCAGCCCTATTTTGTATTTTATTTAGAGACAGGGTCTCACTGAGTTGCTTAACACCTCGCTAAACTGCTGAGGCTGGCTTTGAACACACGATTCTCCTGCCTCTACCTCCCAAACTGCTGGAATTACAGGCGTGCACCGAGTTTGGCATTTTTTTTTTTTTAAATTTATACCTGGGATTGAATCCAGGGCACTTAACCACCGAGCCATATCCTCAGCCTTTAAAAGTTTTTTTAAGGCAGCGTCTCATGCCAGGAGCAGTGGCACACACGGCTAATCCCAGTCTCAGGAGGCTGAGGCAGAAAGATTATGAGTTCAGAGTCAGCCTCAGCAACCACGAGGCACTAAGCAAAGCAGTAAGACCCTGTCTCAAAATAAAAAATAGGGCTGGGGGGCTGGGGATGTGGCTCAAGCCGTAATGCACTCGCTCGCCTGGCATGCATGCAGCCAGGGTTCCATCTTCAGCACCAAATACAAAGATGTTGTGTCCGCAGAGAACTAAAAAATAAATATTAAAAAATTCTCACTCTCTCTCTCTCTCTCCCTCTCTTAAAAAAAAAAAAAAACAGGGCTGGGGATGTGGCTTAGTGGTTGAATGGCCCTGAGTTCAACCCCCAGTACCACTCCCAACGCCCCCCCCCCAAAAAAAAAAAAAAGACAGGGTCTTCCTAAGCGCCTAGGGCCTTGCTAAATTGCTGAGGCTGGCTTTGAACTTGAGATCCTCCTGCCTCAAACTCCCGAGTCGCTGGGATTACAGGCATGTGCAACCACATTTGGCTTCATGTATGTCCTTTTACATCTTATATGTATCAATTTTAATAGTTGAGAAAGTGAGGCAGAGAGGGATTAAGTAATTTGCTCAAAATCACACAAATGGCAGAGCTGGGACTCAATGCGAACAGCCAGACTACATCTTAACCACAGCCTCAGTCGGCCTGCCATAGAAGCCTAAAATGCACAAAGCACTTATGAGCCATTTCCCCAACTTTATCTTATTTTGCATCTCCTAACAACCCCAAGGTAGTGTAGGTTTTATCCTTCCTATCCTCCATAGCTCTGGTGGCATGCTGCCTAGGTTAGAATCTTGGTTCCTCACTTGCTAGCTATGTGTGACTTCAGGCAAGTTACTTCACTGCTCCTGTTTTCTCATCAGGAAAATGAGGACAAAAATAGTATCTATTACAAACCTTGTTGCAAGGATTAAATGAGTTAATGCAAACAAAAGAGAATGGTGCTAGACATAGTGTTATATGAACTACCTTCAGTGGTAAATTTATCCAGAATTAGAAATATACTATAAATACAACTTTCAGGATAACTGAATTTTATTCCCTTTAATCACAGATCAAACATTTTCCTAAAATATGTTATTACCTTTTCCCTTTTTTTTTTTTTTTGATACTAGGGATTGAGCCCAGGGGTGCTTTACCACTGAGCTACATCTCCCTCCCTTTTTAGTTTTTGAGACAGGATCTCACTAAACTCCCTAGGGCCTACCTAAGTTGCCAAGGCTGGCCTCAAACTTGCAATCCTCTGTAACTTAGCCTCAAGAGTCACAGGTGTGTCCCACCATGCCTGGCTCCTTTTTTATTTTTTAAAAACAGGTATGTTGGGACTGGGAATATGGCTCAAGTAGTAGCGCGCTTGCCTGGCATGAGGCACTGGGTTCGATCCTCAGCACAAGATAAAAATAAAATAAAGATATTGTGTCCACCTAAAGCTAAAAATTAAATATTAAAAACAAACAAACAAATAGGTATGTTAGCACTAAGGATCTGCCACGTAATAGGAAGCCAGACATTATATCCATCTTTGTTGTTGTTGTTGTTTGGGAGATTGAACCAGGGATGCTTTACCACTACATCTCCAGTCTTTTTTGAGACAGGGCCTAAGTTGCTTAGGGCCTAAATTACTGAGGCTGTTCTCAAACTGCAGTCCTCCTCCTGTCCTGAGTTGCTGGGATTGTTGTCTCCATTCAGCAAATAACTGAAGAACAGGATGCAGAGCAAGGAAACAGTAGGTTTATTGCAAAAGTGAGAGAGACAGACTTCCCCAGAACTGGGAATCTGGTGAGGGAGTTTGGGCCAGTTATTTTTATGGTATCTGGAATTTCCTCCCCTGTCCACTCTCTCCTCACTATAATTGATTGGTGCCCCCCTCTGTCTGCATGTCTGTTTTAGTTTTTCTTTTTGGGTACCAGGGACTGAACTCGGGGGCACTCACCCACTAAGCCACATCCCCACCCCTATTTTGTATTTTATTTAGAGACAGGGTCTCACTGAGTTGCTTAGTGCCTCACTTTTGCTGAGGCTGGCTTTGAACTTGAAATTTTCTTACCTCAGCCTCCTGAACTGCTGGGATTACAGGAGTGCGCCACCACGCCCATCTGTTTTAGTTTTTCTATTGGATCTCCCACTTAGGAGCACAGATTGGGTCCCGCACTTGTGTCCATGAGCACTTTGTCTTGCAGGAAGTTGACTTCATTAGAAGATCCTCTTCGTACCCCTTTGTTCTGGCCCTGCCCCTTACTTCCTCACTTGCCATCTTGCCACAACAACTCTTCGAGGGAATTATTATCCCTCTTAAGGATCAAAGACGTTTAAGAGACTTACCCTAAGTCACCCGGCTAGAAAATGGTAAGGCATTTTGCTATGTATCCCAGGTTGGCCCAGAACTCCTGGATTCAAATGATTCTCATTCTTCAACCTCCCAAGTAGCTGGGACTATAGGCATGTACTCCCAGGCCTGATGGAGATAATCTTTTATATAATTTACCTGGTTATATACTATTAACACCTAAATTTTTTAATTGAAAAGATTTAAAAAGAAAATCAGTGGCTTTCATTTTTTCTTTTGACCCAGGACATATCAATGACAAATTTCATGATTTAAAAAATGATGCTCTTTAACATACTGAAAAATGTATACACAATGATGAAAGCAAAGATATGCAAAGTCACCACAACCAGACTTATAGCTACCCAACCAGTCAAACCAGACTGTAACCTGATTAAGCATATGAATCCAAAACAATGCGTCCATGGCCCAGGCAGGCAGCTTCGGCTGCCAAAGCTGACATTAAGAGGAGCCTGAGACAGGAGGCAGTCAAGCACCAGCAAGGAAGAGGGAGTAGCACTGAACCAACTGCGGGCATTCAAAGTCCTGTGGTAACTTTATTTATACTGGAAAGTGTCATCCCTGTCTCTACATCAGTCCCCGTGAATTTGCTTAATGGGAGCTGTCTCTGTTTTATTGATGAAAGTCAAGTTTCTAAACCTGAAGGTCATTCCCTGGACCAGGCTGAATTTACTAATGTAATGAATGCCACATAAATGAGGCCTCCTGGTAGACTGTCTGCTGGCCTTCTCCAGTGTGACCTTGTGAGAGCTTACCTTCAAAAAAAATAAAAAATAAAAATTAACAGTGACCATGTATGCTTTCATTAATGCTAGTAACAAAGCAACAGGATACCATGTCCTGGGGACACCCCCTCTAAGGAGCCTTCCCCAGTCCTCTTAGAACTATTCTTTCCCTCTTCTGGGTGTTCCAGCACCCCACAGTAATCTTCAGTATGCAATGCTGGGAAACAAAGTATAAGCAAATATATCTTCCCCACTACACCACAAATGGCAGGACCCTCATATGAGTCTTCAAAGTCAATGGAATGACAGTGACTTTCCCACTGTGCATTTTCAAAACTCACACAATATGAAGCTTTCTGACAATAAGAGGTATACTATAGATCCAAGCATGCAAAGAAAAAAAAAAGAATGTAATTTTTTAAGCAGAACAAGTAACTGAATATGGATTCTGGAGCCAGACTGTCTGGATTTGAATCCTAGCTCTGGAACTTTTTAGCTCTGTGATCTTGGGCCAATTATTTAACTTCCATGTACCTAAGACTTCTTAGCTGTAAACTGGGAATAACAGTACCTAATTTAAAGAATTGCTATAGAGATTAAATGAATCAGTATATATAAAGTGCTTCAAATGGTACTGGGCACATTAAGTGCCATCTAAATGTTAGTTTTCAATTATTATATTTTAAAACTATCTACAAGAAAGACTGAAGATTTTTCACACTAAACAGCAGAATTTAGGGCTGGGATTGTGGCTCAGCGGTAGAGCGCTCACCTACCACAGGCAGGACCGGGGTTCGATTCTCAGCACCACATAAAAATAAAGGCATTGTGTTGTGTCAATCTATAAAAAAGATATTCTCTCTTAAAAAAAAAAAGCAGCAGAATTTACAAGTATAGAATGACAAGGTTGTAACAGGACTGCATATTATATGAGTATATTTAATAAAACCACAGAACAAAGATTTAGAAATTATCTTCTACTCCAGTGGTTCTCAAAGGAAAGGGCCTTGGGCCAGCAACACCTGGGAATTTGTTGAAAATGCAAATTCTTGGGTTTCCTTTAGATCTACTGAAGCAGAAACTCTGGGGTGGGATCCAGCAATATGTAGTTCAATAAGCCCTCCAGGTGATCTTGATGATTGCTAAATCTGGAGAAGTAGACCTTCCCTCCCACTATCTATATCTCAACTCTAAGATCTGTTAATTCTAAATTGTTCTCAAATCACTCGATTTCTCTTAGGCTTCAGCCACAACCATGGTTTAGGTCCTTCCCATCTCCTGTGGATGGCTACAACAACCTTACCCCCTGCTCTCCCTGCTTTATCTGGTTTACTCCTAAAGCAGTGCCCCAAATCACCACTGAGGTGGTCTTTCTTACATGCAAACATGAATAACTCACTTCTTTGCCAATGAACTCTAGTCACAGTGAGCTACTTCAAACTCTTTCAAACTTACTTTCTGCCTCCCTTTTTATATCTTCGTTCCAGAGTCTTGGGATCACTGATAAATTACTTTTCATTTTTGCCAGCCTTCTGTTTTTCTTTTCAGCCATATGGTTTTAAAATTTGTATTTCTTTAATAAAAAGCATGGCTGGCCCTTTCTACCATGTACATGTGGGGTAACAGTAATAACAAAAAATTACTTAGTACTTTCATGTGTTGGCAAGTCATGAGTGTCAAATAGGATAATAAATTGGAAAATGCTTTAGCCACATGCAGTGTAGTAGGTTTATTCCATTCAACCTCAAGAGTGAGATTATAGGAATTATTTTATTTGTGATATTTCTACTGTGGCTTATCTTTTAACTGGAATAGAAAGTGGTGGTTAGAAATCTGGAACTAGTCTCCTTGGTTCAAATTCCAGCTCTGCAACTACTAGCCAAGTTTGGGCACCTCTGCAAAATGGAGACAATAATAGAATCTATACCTTTCAGGGTTACTGCTGTGAGGACTAAATGAACTAATATAAGCAAACACTTAGGATCATGCTTAGAGCTTTAAAAATATTATTATATCCTGTTCCTACCATTTCCTGCAAAAAAATTTTTTGCACATAAAACAAAGTATGATAAATTGAAGAGTATCATGTTCAGAATCAGAGACCAGTGTTCAATTCCTGGCTCAGCTACTTCTTAGCTGTATAGTCAAAAGCACATTGTATCTTTTTTTAGCCTCAGTCCTTCCATTTTAAAAAAACAGGGGATAATAATAGTACCTGCTACTTAGATCTATTGTGGAGACCGGACAAGAAACAAGAATACACACACAAAATGCTTAGAACAGGGCTTCACACATAATATACATTCAAATAACAAAATGCTTTTTTTTACTATTAATAAAAATGTGAGGCTGAGGGTATAGCTCAGTGTAGAGCACTTGCCTATCATATGTGAGGCCCTGGGTTCAGTCCTCAGCTCTGGGGAAAAGTGTCTGAATTTATTTACTTAAATATTAACACACTATCAGAATGGGTTTGGTGGCATGTGCCTGTAATCCCAATTACTTGGAGACTAAGGAAGATTGAGTTTGAGGTCAGACTTGGCAATACAGTAAGACCCCATCATCTCAAAAAAAAAAATCCTTTATAACAATCCCATAAATTAGGTATTAGGATATTTATTAGATGAAGAAAATGAGGTTCAGGAAGGCTTGAATAACTTTCTCAAAAAAATATTTTTGGGGTACTGGGGATTGAATTCGTGGGTGCTCTACCGCTAGTATGGTTTACATATTAGGTGTCCAAAGGCTCAAGTTGAGACAATGCACGAAGGTCTACAGGAGAAATTATTGGGTTATATGAGTCTTAACCCAATCAGTGAATTAATCCCCTAAGGGGATTAACTGAGTGGGAAACTGAAGGTGGGTAAGGTGTGGCTGGAGGAAGTGGGTCATTAAGGGCATACCTTTGGGGTATATATTTTTTATCTGGTGAGTGAAGTCTTTCTTTGTTTTGTGATCATCATGTATCCCACCTCCCTCCACCAATCTTCTACCATTATGTTCTGCCTCACCTTGAGCCCCCAAAGAATGGAGCCTGCTGTCTATGAATTGAGACCTCTGAAACCGTGGACCCCAAAATAAACTTTTTCTTCTCTACAATTATTCTGGTAAGACCTTTTAGTCACAGCAGCAAAAAAAGCTGCCTAAAACAACCACTGAGCTACATCCCCAGCCCTTTCTTATTCTGACACAGGGTCTCACTAAGTTGCTCAGGCTGGTCTCAAACTTGGGATCCTCTTGCCCCAGCCTTCCAAGAAATTGGGATTATAGGGGCTGGGGTGGTGGCTGAGTGGTAGAGCACTTACCTAGCATGAGTGAGGCCCTGGCTTTGATTCTCAGCACTGCATATAAATAAATAAAATAAAGGCCAACTGACAACTAAAAAAAAATTAAAAAAAAAAAGAAAGAAATTGGGATTACAGGGGCTGGGTGGTGGCTCAGTGGTACAGTGCTTGCCTAGCATGAGCGAGGTACTGGCTTTGATTCTCAGCACTGCATATAAATAAATTATAAAATAAAGGTCTATTAACAACTAAAAAATATTAAAAAAATAAAAAGAAATTTGGATTACAAGCACATGCCATATGCACAAGTTGTTGGGATAATGGGCATGTACTACCATACCTGGCTCTCAAAGCCATCTTTACATTATTTTCTCAAAAGTGGCAGAATGGAGATTTAAGCCCAGGATTGTTATCAATTTATTAGCTCACAGTGCCTTCCAAGAATCCATGTCATAATCCTTATTCAATAAATATATACAAGCCACAAATGTTTTGCATATCTTTGTATATATCTCTCTCTGTGCATATATATTTCCTTTCACAAAAACAGACAAAATAACTAAAATTGACATTAAAGCAAAACTCCAGTATAAACTGAATATGTGGGTAGTATGCTTTATTATTACTTAAAGTATATTATTCTCATAATTACAGGTTACAATTTAGAAGTTTGAAATGCAAGAGAAAATTTTAGAGAGCCCAAATAAAGCTGAATCAGTATGTAGAAGATGGTTAAAACTTTGTAAGTAGTGCTACTTAGCTCTCAGCAATACTTATCTGTCCTTTTTAATTACAGGCCCTGAAACCAGGGTCAACAACATAAAATATCACAAATGACCATAAGACGTTCAACCTACACAAGCAAGCATGGAGATAAAGATATATATTTATATAATATATACATATTTTAATATTATATTGGTCCACTGAGTATATATATTTTAACAAAAGATAAGAATCTATATAATCCAGTTAAACATACATAAGATTAGGGTACACTTATTACATTGAAAGTTGGTGTTCATAAGTTACAGATATTTAATATTTTCCAGAGTGTTTTTTTTAATTAAAAAAATATTTTAAAAGCATTTCAAACATTTGTTCATTTTCCCAGTGCAAAAGAAAGTTGTTCAAGTCAACTTACCTTTTTCTCAAAGAGTAAGGGGAAGGAGGAAAAAAAAAAAATAAGAAAACAGAAAACACCACCTACCAGCAATTCCCAACGCTACCTTCTCAATCAACTTTTGCTAACTTGCCTAAATCCTTAGTCACTGGATTAGTTTATCAAAATTAAAGCCTTGTGATTATGATTCAGCCCTTGCTTCATATATGACTTTTATGTTGAAATGTTTTTATATAAAAATTAGAAAAAAGTTAGCAGTACAGGAAGTGGTTTGTTTTAAACTCCAGCCATCCAATTGTGTGTGGAAAGAAGAAAAGCACCATTTCAAGATCATATGAATTAGATATTTTGGAATTTACTTATAGTTTAAGCAATAAGTTACTCTGATTATTACAGATCAATACCACCTTGACTTGTTGATCCCAGAGAATTTAAATTAGGTTTTAGGTGCATTTTTATTTATCTGTTATTTAATACATTATCTAACTCAGTAACTCATGTGCAAAAAGAGGATTACAATATACAGCCTTCTTCACAGTCTATTTCAAATTCAGCTTGCCTGCTAGATTAGTTTTAAAGATGGGATTTTAAAATGTAAGGAGTTTTGAAAATTTGGCAGATCTTTTCCCTTCCAATTAAAAAAAAAAAAGGCTAGGTTGCCCTTTTTATAGGTGAAAAACATGAAGTAAATAAACTAATTTAAACTACAAAGACAAAAAAGCAATATGGTATAATACATGTCACCTTTCCTATTTGTATTCAGTGAAAGTTTTTATATTTCAAGTAGTTAAGACTTCATTAAACAAAAAAAAAATATACATGAAAAATTAAAGTACCTTCCAGTTGTAGCTTGCTAATGTTTCTTCTGCAAAAGTATAATAGTAAACTAAATGAACTCAAGAGGACAGTGCCACTGCAAAGGCAGAACAGTTGCATGTAAATCAAGATTTGTGCTTACCTTATACTGATGGGTACATTTTAAGTGATAAATTTTCTTCACATCTGGCACTTAAAATGGACATTTTCTTACAAACTTTACTTGTAAGAAACTGATTTTGTTAATTAGCAAATTTATGGAGAGGTATCTGTTGACCTAAAATTCCTTAAATCCACAGAAAATTGTCTTAAAAAATGTATTTCCACATGAGGTTTTAATGGTTTTTATTTAGGAAAAATTTAAGTTTTAAGTTAAAATCGTTCAATCTAAAGCATCCTTTTTTCAATAGTGGAGTAGATTGATGCAAAATATTTTTCCTTTTCTCTAAAAAACAAATTAAATGGTATTTGTACTCCAAGGATATACAAAAATGTACTTTATACTAGCCAATTTATATCAATCATAAAAGAAATGCAATGTTTGTTCTCTTCCTCTCCTTCAACCATTCAAATCAAGGGAGAATACTGCAAACTTTATAAACTCCACTGACTCTAATCAGAATAACCACAGAACAAAGGTAGCATGGGGTGAAACTATTTCTCTACATTCCAGAAGGCAGAAGCTTGGATGCTCTAGCTTTACAAGTAAAAGTAGCACAGGCAGGCTGAAGCTCACAGTAAATGCACACCAGAACAAGGGCCTAGGTAAAGCTGTCTGATTAGGTTACTGCTTTTAGAGGAAATAATAAAAATCAAATCTGAGAGTACAAAAGAAAAAACCTAGACTTTTGTCACATTTACAGGAATCTCAAACCTTTTGTATTCCCATGCTCACAGGTAGTTTTGATATACATGGTAAATAGCATCAATATTTAGGAAGAAGAGTATTGTAGACAAAGGACAAGAGAATTCTTCATGCTTCTGATATCTCAGATTTGCTGAGTGCAATAGCCAGTTCCAGGTCTTCTTGTTCTTGCTGATTCAGTCGGGCAAGCCTTTGCTCTTCCTCTCTCTCACTCTCCCTCTTGGCCCATTCAATCATATCTTCTTCAGAGGGATACTGCCATTTAAAAGACATAATGAATGAACAAATTACTAAATGAATAAGTAAAACAATAAAAAGAAGAAAAAATTGTTTATATAAAACTTTCATATATATTTAGTTGTAGTTGGACACAATACCTTTATTTTTATGTGGTGCTGAGGATTGAACCCAGTATCCCACACGTGCTAGGTGAGTACTCTACCGCTGAGCCCCCACCCCAGCAGTCCTTTTTAATTTTGAGACAGGGTCTCACCCAGTTGCTTAGGGCCTTGCTAAGTTGCGGAGGCTGGCCTCAAATTTGTCATGCTCCTATCTCAGCCTCTCCAGTCACTGGGATTACACGTGCGTGCTACTGTGCTCAGCAATAAGTTTAGTTTTAACCAGTTACATAACTGTGGTTTATTTAAAAAAAATTCCATCTATAGACTTTGTCTATAAAAGTAAATATTAAAAATATTACTTAGAAACACTTCAAGTAGATAAGCAGATTCAAAAATGGAAGAGGGGTAGACTTTCTGATATAATGTAAAATATTTACTATTTAAACTTAAGTGAGCATCCTCACATTATAAATAATTTTTAACTTAAGCCAACTGGCAATTTTCCACCTCATCCTAGACTTTCAGGTATAGAAAAACTATGAAGGAAAAAATAGGCTGATTTTGCTATATATAATAAAGAGTATTGGTTATACTAAGCAAGATAAGAACCAAAACTATTTTTTTAAGTATATTGAAGATTTTGGCAGGCTTTGAGAACTTTTGGACTCAGTTTTTAAAAAAACCCTTAATACTAATGATTATTCAATCGGGGAAATGTTTTTATTCAACCAAAACAGCAACTTCAGCAGAAACTAAATACAAAATTCTACTTGGTTTCAAGTCTTGTCATACAGAAGAAGACTTTATAAGGATAAAATGAAAGCAATATTCAAGACTTTTTGAAAATGGTAGTTTTTTTCCTAGAAGAATTAGAGTACTTGTGAAATTTATAATACTTAACAAGTATTCCAAAATTAAAATAAGGATATTTTTATAACAAGCTACTTTATATTTACACTATCCTGAGATTTGAGTATGAAGTAAGTAAAATGCCTCAGTTATTGTTTGAAAGTTATTTCAACCAGGTTTTGATTTGCTTTCTGAAACTTTATTTAACATATTAAATACCACAAATTGTCACAGGTTATTTTTTTATACTAAGAGAATTATAATCTTCTAAGTAAGCCAATTCTTGATTCTCTGCTTTAAATAACTAAAATTCCATCTGAAATGAAAGGTCAGGATAATTCTGACACTCCACTTTTTACAATATTTGAAATATTGAGTTCTATTTTTCTCCTTGACCTTCAGCAGAAGCCATCAGAACTTAAAAGTACAGATTAAAAAGCCGGGTGGTACACCTTCCTTAGTTGCACACAGATTCTTGCCCACCTTTTCTCTCTCTCTCTCTCTCTTTCGGTACCAGGGATTGAACCCAGGGGTGCCCAACTCCTGAGCTACATCCCCAGCCCTTTTTATGTTTTATTTAGAGACAGGGTCTCATAAGTTGCTGGGGCTGGCTCTGAACTTGTTATCCTCCTGCCTCAGCCTCCTAAATTGCTAGGATTACAGGCGTGCACCACTGTGCCTGTTTGCCTACCTGCTTTCTAATAGAAATAGCAGCAGCAATAAAACTAGTTGAGTGACCAACTGTTACAATAAGGAGGAAAACATCAGTCAGACTGTAGCCAGGGTCACCTGGCCATTACAACTTCTATTTCCAAAATCAAGAAAATAAAGTGATAGATAAAGAAAAATTCTCGATATAGAACAGGCAGTGATAATGAGGTCATTTAGCCTGAAAAAAATAAAACTTCGATTAGTTATTCTACAAATTTTATTAAAAAGCAAAAGACTTGATTTTATCTAAATAACAGAATATTATGATACTGCTTTATGTCTCTCCAGAGTGATATTTCTGTGATTGGTTGCCCAATTTCTTCTCTCTTTTTTTTTTTTTTTGTACCGGGGATTGAACCCAGGGGCACTCAACTACTGAGTTACATCCCCAGCCCTATTTTGTATTTTATTTAGAGACAGGGTCTCACTGAGTTGCTTAGTGCCTTGCCATCACTGAGGCTGGCTTTGAACTTGTGATCCTCCTGTCTCAGCCTCTGGAGTGCCACTGAACCCAGCTGATTGCCCAATTTCTACTCTCTTACAGGCCGTGCCTAATGCCATTATCGTAGCACCTTTCTTTTTTTTTTTCTTTTCTTTTTTGTGGTGCTGGGGATCTAACCCAGGGCCTAATGCATACTAGGCAAGCACTCTACCATTGAGCTACGTCCTTAGCCCATCATAGCACCTTTCTATGGTTTCTAAAGGTCTTATTTTAGTCAGCTCTGAGAGAATGCACAGCAAGTACGGGAGGCTAGAGAATTAGAGCTCTAAATTGTTTAGATCCTGACAATAATTGATTTCATAAACTTTTTTTTAGGGGGTTAGGAGGCTGGGGTCTTGCTCTGTTGCTCAAGCTGGTCTCGAACTCCAGGGCTGAAGTGATCCTCCACCTTAGCTTCTCAAATACCCTATTTACCATAGATTTCATGCCATTTTTTTTTTTTTTGCAAAAAAAGTGGAGTGTGATCATTATTGTAAAAGTTTATTTTTAAAAAATTATGCTAGTATGATTTAAAAATCGCTTATTACTACACCATCTTGGGGCAATATTAGGATATGTGGAATATTTGTGAATTAATGTATATTCACAATTATGGTGGTAACAATTATGTGGTGAAAGACACAGCTGGAACTATAGGTATGCACCACCATATCCAGGATACATTAAGATTTTAGAAAAGATGTCATGGGGCTGAGGGTATGCAATTCAAAGAATCCCTGGGAATGTAGCTCAGTGGAAGAGTGCTTGACTGCTTGACTAGAGTGTACAAGGCCTTGAATTTGATGCTCAGCACTTAAAAAAAAAATCCCTGCAACTATTCTCTATCCTCTTATATAATAATTGCTAAGTGGTCTTCAAAAATCATTAAAACTTTATACACAAACACACACATACAACACAGTTACAAATACACAAGCTCACCACTGGCATTATTCATCCAGTGGGCAAATAGTAAATTATTCTCCAATAGTCCATTAAATCATCATCATCCATAACCATCTGCAAAACTATATGACAAGATTTTACTTATATTTATGTTACTAAGACCAAGAGGAAGGTTTATAAAGCAACTTGTATATAACACAAGAACTAAGAGTAGTAAAATCATTTGTGCAAAGAAGAAATTTTAGAACCATCAAAACAGAATTAGAGGTTTTGCTTGGGGGAAGAATACAAGATTACTTTGGCAAATTTAGTTGAAGAGATACAAATTTGGCAGACTCCAAAGTCGTCTTGGAAAACTCCTCAAATTGTAAATGGAAAGATTTTCCCCCAAACAGCCCATTCACAGTACTTACAGCACTGAAGTTAGCAAAATTGCTTGGGTCAGCCTCTTTATTGGTAGTGGAAGTAGAAGAAGAAGTGAATGGATCACAATACATATCAGGATCTTTTTCTTTGGGGCTATCATTGCCTGGGAAAGGCTGAAATGGATCATTCACTTTAAAGGGATCAGAAGAATCCAATTTGTTGATGGGTCTTTTCCCTGGATCAAAATCATTACAGTTAACTCAACCAGTAAATATGGCAAACACAAGCACACAAGAACATGTACACAGGGAGCATTAAAGAATTAAAGGTGGAGGATGGGGGTGAGAACCTGAAATATATTCTTTATATCGACTCAAATGCCATACCAACAATCTGATCTCTCAAATAGACTCCAACAAGATACAGCTTAAAAAAAAAAAAAAAACAGCAAAGAGTGGAATAGGCCAGGAATCATATTTCCTCACCTCAAAAGAGCATGTTCCCAAGAAGAGAGGGAGGAAAGGACAAAAATAGGAGGAAAATGATAAAGAATAAAGATGTCAATGGCTTCTGTTGTTATAACCTTAGCCTGATACTTGTACCGACACCCACTAGTAATAGCAAATGACCCTTAAAAATGGCAAAATTCCTCTGGTTTTTCTCTAAATCTCTCTCTGTAATATCTACGAGCACAAAACTATCTTGGTAAAACCTTGCCTACTTTTTGACATCTACAATATTTCAAACTTAAAAATAAACAATGTTTTGAAGACCAAAGCCTGTATCTTTGTGGTTGTTGACAAACAAATCTTTGGTTAAATAACAGTATGATGTTCTGTTAGTCACTTATTAGTTCAGTATCACTTTCCAACAAGTTCTGTGATTTTATTTTTTTTTTATTTTATGGAACTGGGGATTTAACTCAGGGGTGCTTTATCACTGAGCTATGTCCCCAGTCCTTTTTATTTCGGGATAGAGTCTCATTGAGTTGCTGAGGCTGGCCTCAAATTTGTGATCCTTCTGCCTCAGCCTCCTGAATTGCTGGGATTATAAGTGTACACTACTGCATCTGGAAAGTTCTCCAATTTTAAAGTCTTAAACTTAATACTTCTTTTTTTTAAAGAGAGAGAGAGAGAGAGAGAGAGAGAATTTTAATATTTATTTTTTAGTTTTTGGCGGACACAACATCTTTGTTTGTATGTGGTGCTGAGGATCGAACCCGGGCCGCACGCATGCCAGGCGAGCGCGCTACCACTTGAGCCACATCCCCAGCCCCAACTTAATACTTTTTGAAGAAAAGATAATAAGAATGGTGTTAAAATATCTTCAAATATATTTTATCTTAACATGCTTATTAAGCTGGTTAATTAAACAATCATAATAGATTATTTCCATCAGTATTTTATCTTACAAAAGATGTTTAAATCCCAAATCTCAATCCTATGAAAGCAGGCAAAATTAGAGTTACCGCCACCATCTAACAACTTAGGCAGCTGAGAGTTAGACATGTGAAATTATACACTTAAGGCCACAGAGTGAGGGTTGGGGATATAGCTCAGTGGTAGAGCACTTACCTAGCATGCACGAGGTCCTGGGTTTGAACCCCAGTATCAGAGAAAAAAAATTACAGAGCAAGTCAGGGAATATCCAGAATTAGAACCCAGGTGTTTTGGTTCCCAATCAGTGTTCTTTCCAAAAAACCACCTTTTTCCCTTGGTCTTCCTCCAATGATGTATACTCAAAAGATTCTATTCTTAATTTTAATTAAGGCACCAGTATATTACTTTACTTACGACTTTAAAATAACCTCACCATTGGCATCATACAGGTTTAAAAGCTTAAATGAGTAAACTGACAATTACTTATTTCTTCATGTATTCTGACCTTACTTCTAGCAATTGATAAAGGCTACTTTTCCTTAAAAGACAGAAACCACTTAAATAATTTACCTGATTTTTCAATAGATAATTAACTGTACATCCAGTTATTTAAATTAAAAAAAAAAAGAAATAATTTGCCCAAGAAATATCATGAAGAGGCTATTAGGAAAAGGCAAGAATAATAATCTATAAGTGTTAGATTGAAAATTTACCAGGAAATGATATATAACTAAAAAGCTAACGTGTCAAATGTGTCTTCTCATAGAATAGCCTAGTAAGTAGCACAACAGGGGGTTGCCTTTTAGCCACTTTATATGCTCTTTATTATCTGTACTAAAAACTTCCTGGACCTCTCCCCACCAAATGATAACTATTATAAAAGAGTCTTTAAAGTGAGCTGAAAATAAGATTTTCCTTTAAGAAAGGCAATACTTCCTTTTAAACTACTATATTGCTGAATTCTGGATACCAGTAGCCATATTTTTTTACATTAAAGGATTTAAGAAAGACTTTACCTTGTGTAGGAATTTTTTTTCTCTTATAGAAATTAATTAAAACACCAAAGTATAGGAAACTGCTATTCAAATGGTAATCAATGATCTTCTAAAAAGAGATTCCATCTACACTTCCTTTTTTCCATTTACTACCTCTCTGAAATGATTAAGGGGGAATAAAAGAGCTCTTATTAGAAAGCTCATGTCAGTTCATATCAGTTACACAGGCTGGCCTCTTAGGCACATGACTATAATTCTATACTGAAGTCAGCAAGTTTCTGCTATGTGTTTGACTTGTTTTGTTCACTGCCTTTTATACAGGTATGTTAAGTAAGATCTGCATAATACTTTTCAGGAGAAAAGGCATTGAGTTGATTTAGGAAAGGCACCAACTCTCCTACCAGGTGGTGGTGGGCAGGGTCTTGTTGGAGTTCCCGTCTTAGGTGGCAGTGCTGGGGGTACATCTTCACTCTTGATGGATGTTTCATCGAACACATTTTTTGGAGTGACCACATTGTTGACAGAGCTTGATGTGGCTGAATTAAAAGGATCTTCATTGTTCGCCTTTGTTTTAAAAAGAAATGTTTATACACGATTTTATATATATATGTAAGACATCTATCTCCAAGCAAACTGTGCATAGTCACAGAACATGCAGAAAAATGACTTAAGTATTATGTGGCTTTATTCATTTCTAAGAGCACTGACATTTTAACCTTTGCATTCAAGGGCAGATGGGATCATTCTTTAGTTATTCTATATGAGTAGTAATTGTAACATCACTACTTATAAAGAGCAACAGATCACGCCAAAACAAGCCAACTCTGGACAGAAGCCTTATTCAACTTCAGGCAATAATCACAACCCATTTTAAAGGGTCAAGTCAGCCAGATGATAATGAAAGAAAAAAAATTACTGATTTCTCACTAATGCACTTAAATAAAGGAAAGATTTAATTTTAATGCAAACAAAATGGTATCTAGACAAACTATAAAACCAAACTCAAAAGTCAATTTTTTACAGCAAACTTTTCTCATGGATAAAGTCTAAATTTGGTTTTGAAGATTACTCCTTCCATACATGGACTAATGAAAGATTCATTTTCTAAAATAATGACTCAAGGCTTTATGACTTCAGAACTCTTTAGGCCAGTATTATCAGTGGTACTGTTGACATTTTGGGTTGGACATAATTCTGTTGAGAGGGGCTGGGCAGTGCACTGTGGAATGTTTAAAAGCACTTCTAGCCTCTATCCACTAAATGGAAACAGCATCTTCTACCTAGTTGTGAAAACCAAAAATGTGTCTAGTCATTGCTAAATGTTCTTTGGGGGTCAATCTGACATACACGAATCCTTCTCTCTTAGCCTAAATTAATACCAGAGTTATGCTGGAAAACATATAGTGGACATTTAGCACTGGGCTTTGTTTATTAATCATTTTAGTACTCACCCTAACAACTTCAGAGCATAAAATCAAGTAGCCAATATGGAGCGGTTAGAATAAATATAACAGCTAATGACACAAACAGTACATAGGGAAACAAAGTTCAATCGGAAGAGACATGTTTAAATAGAAGATTAAATATAATGTTATTGAGTAAACATATTATAATTGTCTGTATCATTACCAGTCTTTTTATGTATAGAAATAGTTTACAGCTCTCTTTCATTTCTATCTGAAATCAAAATTTGCTAAACTTATTGCAATCAAGTTGCAATGTCTGTGAAAGGAGTCTGTAATTTAAAGGAGGAACTGTTTCTTTGATGGAAACACATATATTCTCCTTCCTCACTAATCACTGCAGATTACCTTTGATAATGTGCTGAAGTCAGCAAATCCATCTTCAAATGATTCATTTCCAAAAACAGAAGCAAAGGGGTCTGTGGCTAAAATGAGTAAAGAAAATCAATGGGATAGAACACATCAAATTTCATGTTTTCTTTTAGTTGGTAACTTCAGATGGAAAATATTTACTCCAAAATATTAACTCTAAATTATATAATTCTTAATTTATGACTGATGTCCAGAGACAGAATGCACATGAATAATTCCAAAGATGTATTCCTTTGTGTAAATCAACTAAATGATTCAAAATCAAAAACAGGTGAACTACTTCTAGCTAAAGTACTTAAGGCTGTGGAATACATGTCAAACAGTACAGCTTCTCTGAACTTAAACTATTTCTAATGAAGACACTACAAATCAAAAACGTTAGATACCATTAATTCTATAACTCATACCCATCCTTCCAGGCCCAGGTGAAATGCTACTTTACCCACAAAGAACTTTACTACACCTAGAGAACCCTAGATGTAGCTGATTTCCACAACAAGAATTGGTTTCTTCACTCTCTGTGACAGTAACTGCATTCTGATTTATACCATGCTTACCTGATTGATAATCACCTGTATGATCCTTGAAAACAGGCAATACAGCCTATCCAACATGCCAAGAACATAAGAAGATACACTTCCTACCCTTTAAAAGTTCATAGTGGGATGAGAAACACATCAACAAATAATAATAAAATAGAATTGTACAGTTTACTAGAGAGGTTATGACAATCCTGTAGTGGGAATCACTAATTGCCTGGGAGAATCAGAAAAGTAACAAAGTAGTTATTACATTTGAGCTTTTGACTAAGGTCTTCTGAATAAGAAATGATTTGCCAAATAGAAGGAAGTGAAGGAAAGAAAGCAAACTACCAGGCAGAACAGTTAACTGCAAAAGCATTATTTAACCAATGCTACATTCATTATAGTTAACTTTGAAAGTAGACTTCACCTATTTGGACAGAAGGGCTATGAATAATATCAAAGTTTCTACAGTAAATGCTGCCTGATCTAAGAAGGAAGGAATTGGAAGAAAAGGAAGGAGGGAAAAGAGACTTGCAAAAGAAAAGGCAAGACAAAGAGGTACAAAAAATTTCTCCTTATTATTCCTCAATTCTTCATCTTTACATAAGAATTACTTAAAAAGAAAGTGTGCCCAACTACCAACTTAAAAATGTAAAGTGGGACTGGGGAGGTGGTTCAAGTGGTAACGCGCTCGCCTGGCATGTGCGGGGCGCTGGGTTCGATCCTCAGCACCACATAAAAATAAAGATGTTGTGTCCACCGAAAACTGAAAAATAAATATTAAAAAATTCTCTCTCTCTCTCTCTTTAAAAAAAATGTAAAGTGTCCCTACATCTCTAGAAATAAGTATATAAATAAGATAACTACAGATAAAAACAGAAGGGAAACAAGGAAGGGATATTATTCTGTTGGCTCTGTCACTAAGGCAGTGACGGGGTATCAGAGTGGGAAAAGGGGATAGGTACACACACACACACACACACACACAGTATCTTCTTATGTTCTTGGCATGTTGGATAGGCTATATTCCTGTTTTCAAGGATCATACTTGTCTAACACAGAAAATTCAGTCCTTTAGGGTTTCATCAGCAACTCTGATCTTTAAAAGAATGTTGAAAAATCTAGAGTTATAAGAAATCTTACAACTTTATCTATAAAAAAGCTTTTTTATTAACACATATTTGATAAATTCCACAGCCCTGGGGCCCAGTCTCATCATGGGTACTGTTTTCAGGCTTTTCCTACTTTTTCTCCTCTTCTGTTATTCCTGATGTTGTAGCAGCTGAGGTATAGCCTGAGCAAGGTACAGACACTCTCCTGACTGGCAGAAAGGGTGGTGAGGGTAAAGGAGTTGGCCTTGTTCCACTAGAAGGACTTAAATTTGCTTCATGTATTTTCTCTGCTCTTGCCCCCACAGTCTTCACAAGAGTTCACAACACATATAGCAACAGAACTGAGTTAGATCAGGTTTGCCTGAAATGCTGTGATATATACGTTGTGAAATAAATTAATTAAAAAAGAAGATATTGCCATGTGAAGATTATGTATGAGAGATTTTCTACACCTTCTACAAAAATTACACATATAGCATTGGTTCAAACACTGAGGATCACCTAATCCTAGATGAATGACAAAATGCTTTTGCTCAAGTTGGAGATTTTTAAGACTTTGGCAAGAATCTTCAGATAATGATCATGCTGGAGGTGAAGCACAGGCCTTCTCAGAAAGTGGAAGGATTCACAACATCACATGAGAGATGCCTTGTGAGGAAGTCCCAGGAGAGGAAAGGAAGTCCCAGGAGAGGAAACACTAGGAGAGGAAGCCTGCAGGTGGCTTTCTTCCTATTGATATGTACATCAATGCAAATAGTACCTCATTAGTACCCTCTTCTGCTCCAAGAAAAAAAGCAATATATTCTGGAAAAACATATAAAAGCGTAATTGAAAAATCATCTATAATGTCATTATCAGAAATAATTCTTGCCAGTATTTTAGCATATTTCTTTAAGAGCTCCTTTTCTGTTTTTGTGGCGGTAGGGATGGAACCCAGGGCCTTGTGCATTGAAGGCAAGCACTCTACCAACTGAGCTATAACCTGAGCCCGAGCCCTTTTTCTCAGCACTTTTTTTTCCTCTTAAACTTTTTTTTTATATTTTTTTTATTGATTATTTAAAGCATTACATAGCTCATGATATATCATCTTTCATACATTTGACTCAAGCACATGGAAATAATAGGAGACCTCTTAAACTTTTGAGATCATGCTATGCTGACATACCTCTTTGGGAAAATATGAATGAAAAATCTGTATTTTAGATAGGTCACTTTTTATATCCTATTCTGATTTTTTAAAAAATAACATTTTTTTAGTTATAAGTTGACACAATATTTTTATTTTACTTTTATGTGGTGCTGAGGATCAAACCCAGTGCATCACACAGCCCTAGCCCTATCCTATTGATTTAATCTCAGCATTTATTGGGCTGGTAATGTGGCTCAGTGGTAAAGGATTGACTCGCACATGTGAGGCCCTGGGTTCAATCCTCACCACCACATAAAAAATAAATGAAATAAAATAAAGCTATGAAAAAAAATCTCAGCATTTATCAATACTTGACATATATTTGCTTAGTGCCTGTACTGCCCATATAAGCTCTATGATGACAGGAATTGTTTTGTTCACTATTGCATCCTCAAGGCCTACCTAGCACAAAGTCTAGCAAATAGAAGACACTCATATTTCTACTACTGAAAGAAAGGGGACAGAAATTATCTACTTATAACTTTTTTTTGGGTACCAGGGATTGAACTCAGGGGCATTTGACCACTGAGCCACATCCCCAGCCCTATTTTGTATTTTATTTAGAGACAGTATCTCACTGAATTGCTTAGTGCCTCGCTATTGCTGAGGCTGGCTTTGAACTTTCGATCCTCCTCCTGTCTCAGCCTCCTGAGCCACTGGGATTACAGGCGTATGCCACCGCACCCAGTGAAAGTTTATAATTCCTTATCCCATGGGATTAATTTTTTTTTGCTTGTTAAATTAATTTCATGATAGAATAAAAGAGTAAGAGTACAGGGGTGGAAATAACTAAGGCAAATATGTTTGTGACCTTGGATATGTAGTGTGATCTCTTTGAGTCTCAGTGGTTACCAGATGTTGGAATTTTATGAACAGGGAAAGTAAACAAATGAATATAGTAAAGACCTATACATAGCCAGGTGTGGTGGTGCATGCCTATAATCCCTGTAACTTGGGAGGCAAGAGGATCACAAGTTTGAGGCCAGCCTTGGCAACTCAGTGAGGTCCTCAGCAATTTAGCAAGACCTTGTTTCAAAATAAAAAATTAAAAAGGCTGAGAATGTAGCTTAGTGCTATATTCAGTGGCAAAGCACAATCCCCAGTACCAAAACAAAAAACTATGTACATTCCTCTTTTTCCCATAAAAATATTTAGATTCTTAGGGATGAACCACTGATCTAAATTACTTATAACTCATTCAGCTTCCCCATATCCCCATAATTGAAAGTTTTTATGTCAAGCATAATGAAATTCAAGAAAACAACGTAGAGGAAAGACTTATGCTGTTGTTACTAAAAACAAACAAACGAATCTATATACATAAGTAGGGGAAAACACAGATTTGCCAAGTTAATTTCAAAAAATAGTCTTCCCAGAAAAGAAAGTTGGTCTCTCTCTTTACTGTTCAATTAAAAATCTTACAATGTAGCAGGTCTGAGACAAATTACTTATTCATATCTTCATCAGTCAATTGGTAAAGCTCTGCTACTCCCCAGAGATTTTAGAAAGAATACAGATGCAGCCTAGGATGACTCCCAAGATTCTGCTTGGGCAATTGAATAGATAGCCACACTAACCCATTTTGCCCCATTGCCACAGATGTGGAATACCTATGAAAACAACCTAAATATAGTATATAATTATATAAAAACAATATAATTATTAGTATCAACAGTATTAGTTAATAAGCTCTAGACTATGATTTCTATTCTATTTTAATAAACCTGTATTTATTTCATTGAAATATTCATAAAATTGAAAACTTGTGATTTAATGGGTTAACAAATAGGCTATCTGGAAGAATGTTCAGAATTGTTTTATATTTCGGGGCTAGGGTTGTGGATGAGTGGTAGAGCACTTGCCTAGCATGCATGTGTGAGGCACTGGGTTTGATCCCCGGCACCACATAAAAATAAAAACAAATAAAATAAAGGTATTGTGTCCATTTACAACTAAAAAAAGAATTGTTTTATATTTCACTTTCAGACATATATCTGGACATTAAGTAAAAAAAATTATATCTGGAACACAGGACTAGTGATTTAGATTTGTAGTAATTATATTTTGTTTTTGGTACTGGGGATTGAACTCGGGAACACTCAACCACTAAGCCACATCCCCATCCCTATTTTGTATTTTATTTAGAGACAGGGTCTCAGTGAGTTACTTGGTGCCTTGCTGTTGCTGAGTTTGAACTCTAGAACTCTAGATCCTCCTGCCTTAGCCTCCCAAACCACTAGGATTACAGGTGATCACCACTGTGCCCAGCTATTTTAAGTTAATATCATAGTCTAGATAAAACATGATAAGGCTGGGTTTGGTGGCACATGCCTATAATCCCCATGACTTGAGAGACTGAGGCAGGAGGATCACAAATTCAAGGCCAGCCTCAGGAATACAGCAAGGCCCTAAGCAACTTAGCAAGATGCTGTCTCAAAATAAAAAATACAATGGGCTGGGGATGTGACTCAGTGGTTAAGCATTGCTGGGTTCAATTCCTGATAATTAAAAAAAAAAAAGAGAGATGAGAGAAGATGAGAGTGCAAACAAAGTGAGCATGAGGAATAAAAGACAATCAGATTCCATTTGGGGATGAAACAACAAAACTTTTGTGATTTACTGAATTTGAGGAATATAAGAAGAGTAAATAATGACCTGCTGAAGGCCACTTATAATATTATTATTATAGAATGAATGGAGGAATGGGTACAGATTTGCCTTTTGCTTTCATTTGTATTATACTCTTTTTCAGGTGAGACTAATTGAAAGAGGTGTTTTTTTTTTTTTTTTTTTTTTTTTTTTTTTTTCCCATTAAGCACTCTGAGCCTGAAGTGCCTTTAGGACATATGAGAAGAAATCTGCAGCAGGTAACTTGACATAGTACAGAAGCCAGGAGAGCATTCCAGACTACTGGACTAGGTCCAGCAGTCTTCAGGAAACAGGCTGTGAAGGCACAGAACTGACAATACAATGGCAGAAGGTACATGAAAAGGACAGAAGCACCAGGCTAAATTCACAACTAGAGAGAACCCTTACTCTTCAACAACTTCTCCAGTACATTTAGATCATTCTCTGGTTCCTAATTTGA
Source organism: Spermophilus citellus (assembly GCF_964194105.1). Lineage (NCBI taxonomy): Eukaryota > Metazoa > Chordata > Mammalia > Rodentia > Sciuridae > Spermophilus > Spermophilus citellus. Next base: position 99,347,196 of record NC_138191.1, on the reverse strand, counting down.
ATAAAAGGGAACATCTTTTCCAGATGCCTTCTGAGAACAAGCTGTACTAAGGCAATAGAGACCAGCGTAATATACAGCAACAGGAAAATCTTTTAGAATATGTTGAAACAGTGGTAATCCACAGAAAGCAGTGGTCCCCAAGATACCTTTTGTGAGGTCAAAGCTATTTCTAGAATATTAAAGTGTTATTTACCTTTCTTACCATGTTGATATCTGCACCAAGGTCATAAAACCAATGATGATGAACAGCTGTATATTGTACTGATTTGGAGTCACTGTGTTTTTCACTATAATAAACTTATAGGGGGACTATTTTTTGAGAAAGAGTCTCAAAAGTTGCTTAGAACCTCACTAAGTTGCTGAGGTGGCTTTGAATTTGCGATCTCCTGCTCCAGCCTCCTGAGTCACCGGGATTACAGTGGCACACTGTACCTGGCTGAACTGTGTATTGCAATTTCTAATATGGCAAATTCTGATAGATGTTATCCATTCAAACACAAATGTGGGGAGCCATTCTGACACGTGATTGGGTGACTCCCGTTAAGGGCCTGAGGCGCTCTGGCTGTGTCGGAGCTATCCCGACCCTTTCCTGATGAGAGAGCCCATCCGTGTGGGGGTGTGCGTGACCACTGACCCCGGAGACCCAATCACTGGCCCTGACCTTGGAGTGCAGCCCCCCCTCAACCTTCATTGGATGGAATTCTCCCCTAAATCTCTTGTCCCCCAAATAAAAGGCTGCTCCCAGGCGTGTTCGCTCTCTCTCTCTCTAGCCCAGAGTAATCCTCGCTGCCCTGCTGGGCGGCTGGAGGCGGGAACCAGGGAGGCGAGCCGTCTTGGACCTAGCAATGTAAAATAAGGTACTAGTTTGTGTGTTTTATTTTGATCTCTTCTAACTAACTTAATGCCTAGAACCTCATTAATGAAACCACTGCGCAGGCCGCGTGGTAGACACAAAGTCTTCATGGATCCTCAGTAATTTTTCAAAGTACAAAGGGGACCAAAAGGCTGCTGTACTTGATGGTTTCCAAAGTCATTGCTTAGGGTATTTCAAAGGACTCCCTTCTTTCCTAATTATTTCTGTTGCTGTTGTAATAAGAGTCCAGTAAAGGTAAAGTCTGGAGTTTTCTCTCATACCTCCAAAGAGTATGTCCATGGATCATTTAAAAATTTTCTATTAAAGTGTTTTCATCTCTTTACTTAGTATTTTCCATTTCATTGTTTCTCCTATATAATTAGTATTCTTGCCCCTCCTCAAATTTTGGGTTTCAAAGATTTATTAATTTTGTCATCTACATAGTAGAAAGATAGACTGGTTACGACTGTGGAAAGATCAGTAGACATAGATTTGGAAACAAACTGATATGTGATGCTGGGACTCAGTTTCCGTTCCATAATATAGTTTGCTTAAGAAAACAGACTAAATAATGATTCTGAAACTACATGGAATCCCAAAAGGTGAAACAACTGGATGGAATTTTCTTAACTTAAAATTCATTTTAAATTCAAATTTAAAATGTTTACTTATCATAATCAGATGAAAGGAAAATGTATGTCGATAAAAAATCAACCAAACAAAGAAATTCAGTAAGGAAGGAGCTAAGGGACAAAAGCAACCAATATACAGAAAACAAACAGTAAAATGGAAATAATGCATTCTTTATTATTCATATTCTCTCTCTCTTTCTTTCTTTCTACCAGGGATTGAACCCAGGGATGCTTAACCCCTACTGAGCCATGTCCTTAACCCTTTCCATTTTTTCTTTTGAGAAAGGGTATCTCTAAGTTGCTTTGGGCCTTCTAAATTGCTAAAGCTGGCTTTGAACTTTCAATCCTCTTTCTACCTCAGCCTCCCCAGGCACTGGGATTACAGGCCTATGCCACTGCCCACAGCTAGTAATGCAAATGGATTAAATGCTATGGTCAAATGACATAGACTAGCTGGGTGAAGGTGGTGCTCACCTACAATCCTAGCGGCTTGGGAGGCTGAGACAGGAGAATGTTGAGTTCAAAGCCAGCTTCAGCAATTTAGCAAGGCATTTAGCAACTCAGTGAGACCCTGTCTCTAAATAGAATATATATATAAATGGGCTGGGGATGTGACTCAGTGGTTAATCATCCCTGGGTTTAACCCCTGGTATCAAAAAGACAGATTGGCAGAATAGATTTAAAGAAAAAAGGACCCCTCTATATGCAAGGCATAGATTTTCAGTTTAGAGCTAAAGATGTACATAAGTTGAAAGGGAAAATACAGAAAAAGATTTTTCTTGCAGATGGATAACAAGGGATATAGGGGATACATGAGTATCAGACTAAATAGATATTAAGTCTATAACTGCTATGAGAGACAAAGAAGGACATTATATAATGATGAAAGGAGAAATTTACCAAGATTTATACTTTTATAATATACAAATTACAGAGTTCTAAATATATGAAGCAAACCTTCACAGAGTTAGAGAAACAGTTCTACAGTTATATGGAGACTTCAATGTCTCACTTTCAATTGTGAATAGAATAGAACCCAGAAAATAAACAAGGAAATAGAGGGTTTTGAGTACTTCGGTGTTAGTCTAGAATGCAATTTAATTCTGCTGTTTTTTTATTGATTTTCTGTCTGGATCATGTGTATATTACAGAAAGTGGGGGGTAAAAATCCCCAGTTATTATTGTGTTGGAGTCTCTCTCTTTTTAGGTCAATTAATATTTGCTTCATATATATTGGTGCATATATATTCACAATTGTTGTTTCCTTTTGTGGAACTGACTCCTTTATCTTTTTTTTTTTTTTTTTGGTGTGTGTGTGTGTGTGTGTGTGTGTGTGTGTTTTGATTGAGGACTGAACCATACCATGGAGTTATTTCCAGAACTTTTTATTTTGAGATAGGGTTTCATTAAATTATTCAGGCTTCTCTTGAACTTATGGTCATCTTGCCTCAGACTCTCGAGTTGTTGGGATTATAGGTGTGGTGCGACCATGTTCAGCTCATACTATCATATAATGACCTTTCTTATCAATCTTTATTGCCTAAGATTTAAAGTCTACTTCATCTGACACAAGTATGGTTATTTATTTTTCAAATTTTGAGACAGGGTCTCACTAAAGTTGCTCAGGGTCTCAATAAGTTGCTGAGACTGGCCTCAAACTTGTGATCCTCCTGCCTCGGCCTCTAAATTGGTAAGATCAGAGGTGTGAGCCACTGTACCTGGTATGTTTTAATTTCTTTCTTACTATATTTGGCTTGTTTATTATGTATTTAATTTTTTTTTTAGTTATAGATGGACACAATACCTTTATTTTTTAAATCTATTTTTATGTGGTGCTGAGGATCAAACCCGGTGCCTCACACATGCTAGGCTAGCGCTCAACTACTGAGCTACAACCCCAGCCAGCCCTATTATATATTTTTGCTTTGTGGTTACCATGAAGTTTACAAAAGACATCTTTTATTTTCCATTTATTTATTTATTTTTAGGTGTCAATGGACATTTATTTTATTTATTTACATGTGGTGCTGAAACAGGGCCTCACACATACTAGGCAAGTGCTCTACCACTGAGTCACTACCCCAGCCCACAAAAGACATCTTTTAATATTTTATAGTGATAGTATCATAACATAATCATAAATAAAATAAAATAAACAACAAAAAATCCATGACACTGAATTTAGCAATGCTTTCTTGGTTATGACACTAAAAGCAAGGTAACAAAAGAAAAAAGGTAAGAGTAGGTAAGACTGACTACATAAAAATTAAAAACTTCTGTACATCAATGGACAGTATCAACAGAATGAAAAGGCAACTTGTGGAATGGAATGGGACAAAGTATTTGCAAATCATGTACCTGACATGGGGTTAATATGCAGAATATATAAAAAACTCTTATAATTCAACAACAGAAGATCAACACAATTTAAAAGTGGGCAAAAATAGACATTTTTCCAAAGAAGATAGACAAATGACCAGTAAGCACATGAAAAGATGCTAAAAACATGACTTATTGTTAGGAAAATGCAAATCAAATCATTGAGATATCACTACACACCTACTAAGATGACTATTATTACAAAATAAACATAAAGTAGTAAGTGATGGCAAGGGTGTAGAAAAATTTGAACCCTTGTGCACTGGTAATAGGAATGTAAAATGGTACAGCTACTGTAGAAACAGTATGCCAGTTTCTCAAAAATTTAAAATAGAATTACCTTTTAATCCAACAATTCCACTTCTTAAATTCTACTCCTCCAAAATGAAAGCAGACACTCAAATAGTTAATTTGTACAATCATGTGCACAGCAGCATTATTCATACAGATGAAATGTGGAGGCAACTAAAGTGTTCATTAACAGAAGAATAAACAGAATGTAGTATCTGTATACAATATTATTCAGCCTTAAAAAGGTAGGAATTTCTGTTGTAGCATGCTACAACATGGATGAACCTTTAGGACATTACATTAAGTGAAATAAATGAATTATAAAAGGACAAATACTTTATGATTCCACTTACATGCAGTACATTTACCAGTCAATATCATAGAGACAGAAAAAATGATTGCTAGAGTTTGGTGAGAGTGAGGATGGGGAGTTATTTAATGGGTATGAATATGAGTTTTGGAACAAAAAAGTCTGGAGATGGATGATGGTGGTGGTTTCACAACAATGTGAATGTACCTAATGTTAATAAACTAACTGTACATTTAAAAATAGTATACTTTAGGACTGGGGATATAGCTCAGTTGGTAGAGTGCCTGCCTTGAATGCACAAGGCCCTGGGTTCAATCCCCAGCACCACAAAAAAAAAAAAAAAAGGTAAACTTTAGCTGGGCAAAGTGGTACATGCCTATAATCCCAGTGGCTCAGGAGGCTGAGGCAGGAGGATTGTGAGTTCAAAGATAGCCCCAGAAACTTAATGAGGCCCTCAGCAACTTAGTGAGACCCTGACTCTAAATAAAATACAAAAAATGGCTGAGGATGTGTCTCAGTGGTTAAGTGTCCCGGGGTTCAAACCCTGGTACCCCCTCCACCCCACCAAAGTAAACTTTATGTTTTACCACATTTTTTTTTCTTAAAGGAACATTTACTGTGACTACTCCGTGTATTCACGAGTGAATTTATTTATTTATTTAAAATATTTTTGTAGTTGATAGACCTTTATTTTTTTTTATTTATTCATACATGGTGCTGGGAATCTAACCCAGTGCCTCACACATTCCAAGCAAGTGCACTACAACTGAGACACAGCCTCAGCCCCATGAGTGAATTTATTTTAAAAATATTTCATTAGCTTTGCCTAGGATCCTATTTTTTTCCTTAGAAAGCTTGGATAGTAAACTCATGCTAAAATTAGCATGGTAAATAAGCTAATGTAATAGAAAACCACTTTTAAGAAAAATTCATTTAATGCAACATATATGGTGTGTTTTTTTTGTTTTTTTTTGGTTTTTTTTTTTTGTGTGTGTGTGTGTGTGTGTGTGTTTTACCATAATTTTTAAAAATCCACTTGGCAGAACAAAACAAATAATATCTGTCACGAGTTTCCACCAAAATCCTCACTCACTGGGCTTTTACCACGTGCTGTGAGTGTAATAGCTGACTCAATCATTTATTCAATAATATTACATGCCTAGGCATATTTTCAAGTTCTTGAAATGTACCAGTGAAAACAAAGATCCCAGTTCTTTATGGAGCTTAAATTCTAGTAGTAGGAGGGAATAGAAAACAATGTAGATGGTATGCTAGAAAGTATGTCATGATGAAAGTAGAAAACAGTAGAGAATGGTAATGTGCAAGTGCTGAGAAGGACAGTATACTTGTAAATGCTAGAAAAGGTGGCCAAAGGAAGCTTCAACGAAAAGGTAGTATCTGAATCAAGATTTATTAAAGTTAATAGAGATCATCATGTGGTCAGATGTTTAGATGTGGAAAACATTAAAAATGAAGTTGCTATGAACAAAGACAGGGAAGGCACCAAGAGAAACATGTTTGTGAAAGATTAGGTATTTGATGTTAGACATATTGTGTTAGATGTACTTATCATATATTCAAGTTGAAATGTCAAATAGGTAGTTGGATAAAGGAGCCTGGAGTTCTGGAAAGAGATGTGGCTAGAGAAACAAATCAGCATATAAATAGTATTTGAAGCTATGAAACTCTCCCAGGGGAGTATAGACAAAAGAAAAAGAAAAGACGTTAGGGACTAAGACCTGGGACAACACAACATTAAAATGATGGGAAAACAGGAAGTCTCAGCAAAGGAAACTGAAGAAGAATGACCAAACAGGCAGGGAGAGGCAGGAGGAAAACCAGAGACCTCATTTGAATGTGGATTCATATACTACTACTACTACTACTACTACTACTTCTTCTTTAACCTTGTGAAAATTACTTTCTCTCTCCACACCTTGATTTTCCTTGTATGCTGTTTACAGTAAACATAATACCCATTATCTCATCTAAGAATTAAGTATAGGAAAATGGTTAGCACATGGAGTGTTGGAACTCTTTAAGTGCTCAATAAATGGTAGTTATTATTATGATTAAAAACAATAAACCCTCCTAGGTTATAGTCATTTACTCTACCACTTTACTTAACTATTTCTCTATCAATTAGCTCTTTGTCAAAATGTCTATTTGCTTATTTTCAAACATGCCCTGTATTTCCTGTCTCCCAGCCTGGTTCAGATTACTCTCTTAGTGTCACATAATATCTCTTTTCATATCTACTTGCTAAAATTCTAGCCCATTCTTTCGAAGCATACCACAAAAGCCATCTTTGGCTTTGAAATCACTCAAAATTTACCCTTAATGTGACCTCCTTTCTTTTACATCTTTAAAGTTTTAATCCACTCTCATGGCACTTACCACTTCCTTAGTGTGGGCAATCAAGAGTTAATTATATTCTCCTTTTATTTTATTAAGTTATCTTCTCAAATTACCTAATATCCCTAGCAATATATTAATTCATCAGTTTAATAATAAGGATCTAAAAAAGATGCACATGTGTTTTTTTAAAGGTATGATTTAACCACTATTACTACAAGTTTTTTGGAATTTTCATTTGCTCTTATTCTACATTGTTTAAATCAATACCTGACATTACATCAAATCTTGTTTACTACACACCTGCCTTTTATATTCCTCACTCTCGCTACTCCTATTGAGAGTTAATTTTCAACCTCGAAACAAATAACACACTGTGCTAAATCTCATTATAATCTGTTCAATATAAGAAATCCAAGTTCTTAAGGCATTTCTACTAATCTATCTATGCTCATAATTCTTAATTTGTTGCACTCAGCAACACAGAAAAACAAAGCATCCTACTTTCAGCATGACATAGAAGTATTAACATGTTTGTGTTTATTTTCCTTTAATTTCCTGCTCTGCTACACAGTAGCTGGCTTGTTTATCTGTTTTATTATTAAATAAACAGTGGGGAAGAAGCAGAGTTACTTAGTGAAAAAAAGCTTTAAACTCCATCAGTCCTAGATTTGAATCTAGTAAACTGCTGGTCTACCTGGAACAAATCTGTTGAACTATATTAAGTAACTTAATATTTCTGGTCCTCAGTTTCTAGATGTTTGAAGTGGAAATACTAAGAGGTCATTAAAAAAATTAAAAATTAGATAATACAAATAAAGTATGAAGATTGTATGCTAAAATAACATTTAGCTTTTCTCTGTATTATTAACAGAATCTTTTCACATTTATAAAACAATTTTCATTATCTGTTTGAAGTCACTATCTTTTCACTTAGCCCAACATCTATAAGAGTCAATGCTGACTTAAGTAACACTATCTTTTATAAAGCAAAAAATTATTATTGGTTGTACAAATATTGGTTATAGTATATATTCTAGAAAGATCTTTAACCTTAGAAATAACAGAGATAATGAACAATACAAGGAGAAAGTGATAAACAAATGATTGACACTCTTATTATTGGTAAGTTATAATTAGACACTCTTATTATTGGTAAGTTATAATTAGACAGAACTGTGCAATAATTTTAAATCCATAATTAACCGGACCAAAAATATAGAGACAAAAATATTAAAGGGTAATTAATGTTTCATATTCAGTAAATTTGATTAATTATTTCTTTACCTGAATCACTTGCTGCAATAACAATTGTCCCACCAGGAGCAAAAGGATCATTGTGCTTCAATGTTTCTACCTAAACAAATTACACAAATCCATGACTAAGAGATACAACATTTCATAGCTGAAACTTAACTTTAACTCTCAAGAAAATATTCTTTACAAATTCTAAATTAATTCAAGAACACAAATATTAGGAACAAATGTTTTCCCCTTATTAAGTCTTATTAAGTGGAAATGATACATATTATTTTTAAATTAATTCTTGAACTGTGCAACATCCATTCCAAAGAGTACATGAAATGTACATATGGTTTAATAAGTTAAGTATTAGATGAACATCCATGTAATCATTTCCCAAGAAGTTGCCAACACCTCAGAAGATGTCACGTGCCCCTCTCCAATTACAACCCCATTCATCCTCTGCTGAGATGATTATTACCATGATTTTGGTGGTACTCATTTCTTCATAGCATTGCTACTTGTACAGTTGCAAGCTATTTAAACTATTTGTTCTGAAATAATTTAAACAGACAGAAGAGTTGTAAAGATAACAGTTACCATACACCTTTCACCTAGCATCCTCTAATGTTACTATTTCATATAATCATAGAACATCTGTTAAAACTGGGGAATTAATATTAGTACAAAACTATAAAGCATGGACTTTATTTGGATTTTACCAGTTTTTCCATTAATGTTCTTTTTCTACTTCAGGATATCATGGTGTATTCAGGATGCACACTATTTTCATAGATTTTCTGGAACTTCATATCATAAAATCCTTTGTTTTTATTTCCTAATTGTTACCTAAAAATAATTCTAGCATTCTGTGCCTCAGAGGAAACACACAGCTTTCATTAAAAAGAAAACTGCTGCTTTTGATAATAAACTATGTGAAAGTTTGGAATCAAGTTGCACAATTAGTGGATATAAGAGGTGAGGATTTTACCTGTCAATCAACTGCCCCTATCTCAGTCCAGTTTACTTATACAACATGAAACTACTGTCTCAAAAACTAAGTCTCCAAATAAAAAGAAAGATACAAACAAGCAAAAAACTCTCAGTCCATCCACAACTATTGAAATTGTGTGACAGATACATGGAGGAGGTTTGTTACTTCGTTTTGAGTACTTTGAAATATCTATAATATAAAGGTCATCAGATAATAAAGCACTCACCTGTATGACCTTAGGCATGTTAAGTTAGTATTTTTTTTTTTAGTCCCATATTTTATTTTTGAAATGGAGATACCAACACCTACCTTTTGATGTGAAGATCACAAATAATAAATGACAAACACATAGAAACACTTGGGTCATAGTATGTGGTTATTAAAATAGTGGATGTTATTGCAGATATGTATATACTCAAGAAAGCTTGACATTTAGTGGGAATTTGTATTTCTATACAAGATTAATATTCCAGATGTCTCCATTGTTCCTTTTACAGTAATTTTCAATATATACCAAATATTTCTGGCAAGATTTACTTAAGACTAGTTTTTGGATTTCTAGTCATTTATTTTTAATATCCTGAATGGGATAAAATTTGATTCCTTCTCAAGGATGAACTTAATTTTTGAACACTATAAGTCAGTATACTCAATTGTTAGTGGTTGATCAAACTATGAATAACAAACCTGAACCAAAAACTAAATGGATTGAGATGAGACAGAATTCTTATTTTCTCCTCAAAACTGGGAATTGAATCCAGGGGACTCTACCACTGATCTACTCAGATCTTTTGATTTTTCTATGTTAAGACAGGGAATTGCTAAGTTGACTGGCCTCAAACAAATAGTCCTCCTGCCTTAGATATCAAGTAGCTGGGATTATAGGCATGCACCAAGGTTCTGGATGAGATAGAAATTCTTATATTACCCATTAGTAATAATCTAAGGGATGATTCTTTCATCACTATACATTTCAAGAAATTCACTTAGGACATTAGTTATCCACTCAAATTAACAGTTTTAAATCCTCCCACTTACTGATGTATTATTGCTCTGGCTGGATGCACTAAAAGGGTCGTTACTTAAAGTGGCAAAAGGATCAGTAGAAGACTGCTTGAAGAAAGAGTCAGATGCAAATGGATCTGAACCTTTGAAAGGATCACCACCAAATGGATCTAAGAAAATAAAGCACAAATAAAATAAAATAAATTAAAAACATCATTACAGTAAACTTCCTATCACCTGAAGACAGGCATCACAATTGCCTTAATTAAAAGACATTTTTGAAGTCTTGCAGAATCTAAAATAGGTGATGAGATATAGAGCTTTTCACCTACTAAACTTACTTTTAAAATTAGCACATAATTTTAAGAGATCTAATTTTCCGTGCCCTTATTCTATGCTATCATAACTAAAGGAAACAGCAACAAAAACTTAAATATATTTCCCTTTCTGAGTTTAAAGCTAACAGCCAATACTTTGGAACAGGTTCAGGAAACAAAACTAAATTACAAGATTGCTTTATTCTAAAGGTTTTTTTTTTTTTTTTGAGAGAGAGAGAGAGAGAGAGAGAATTTTTTAATATTTATTTTTCAGTTATCGGCAGACACAACATCTTTGTATGTGGTGCTGAGGATCGAACCCGGGCTGCACGCATGCCAGGTGAGCACGCAACCACTTGAGCCACATCCCCAGCCCAAGATTGCTTTATTCTAATGAAAAATCCCAGGAAAAGAATACCTTAAAGTCCAATACTGAGTAATTCTTCAAGATGTTTCCTTTTTCCCCATTCGCATGAATAGGCTATAATCTTAGGAAAATAAAATTATATTCTAACCCTGTAGTATGTAGATTCATTATGCTCATCTAATCTTTAGCTAGAGAGATTAGAGCCAATAGTATTTAAAGCAATATTAAAGATTATTAAAAAGTAAAACTGGGACTGGAGGTATAGTTCTCCTAGCATATGTGAGGTTATGGGTTCGATCTCCAGCACCACAAATACACAAACACACACACAGTACAGCTAACAGTTTATTAAGCAAATTCACAAGAACCTATGACTCTCTTACTAAAAATGCCAGGCATATGCAGTATCTTATTTTAGACTATGGCTGTAAAGCAGCTTCAACTCAATAAATAGGAAGCTTATTTCCTATAACTCTCCAACATTGTTAACTCTCCTAAATACAAAGCCTACAATAAGCCTACAATAAGCAGAATTGAATTAAAGCTAAGATGTAATGCAATAATGTACTGACCAATTTTCCCAAAAGGATCATCCTTGAAAGGATCACCTGGATAAAATAAGGAGAAATCAAAATAACAAAATTTATTCTTGTGACACCATTACTTAAAGGATAACTTTTTAAAAAAGGGTAACTCTTAAAAAACTTTCATGTTAAACAAAAGTCAAATTTTTTAAAACTAAGTTAGTTTCAATAACTCTAACTCCAAGCAAATAAAATTATGAATGTTATTCACCTTAGGAAATATTTAAAATAATAAAGAATTTAAAAAAATAAAAGATAAAGGCTGAACTGAAATACACCTCAAAAGAGACAAATTTGAAACAGAACCTACTATACTTACCTTGATCACAAGCATAAGTTACAAATAAAGGGGAAGATGGGCACAACAGCATTAATTTTACTAAAAAATATCTACAGAAATGAAGACACTGAGCTTCACTGAGCAAATGAAAGTGAGAGAGAGAGAGAGAGAGAGAGAGAGAGAGAGAAAATACTGAGAAGTCCAGAGGCAAACCCTTATTTTTATGGCCATTTGATTTCTTACAAGAGTACCAACAATACACAGTGCAGAAACAACAGTCTTTGCAACAAAGTTTGGGGACAACACAACCCCTACACCTCATATCATATAAAAAAAATCTAAATCTAACAGAACTATAAAACTCTTGGAAGAAGAAAAAAATAAATTGAACTTTACCCAGTTTAGGAATCTTTGTGCTTAATAGCACATGAAGAACATAACAGACAACATAGAATGTCAAGCAAATATTGCAAATCATATATTTCATAAGAGAATTATTATTTAGAATATGTATAGCTCTCATAAATCAATAACAAAAAGGCAAACCAAATATAAAATGGGCAAAAAGATTTGATGCTCAACATTTGCGAACAAATTTTTGTGTGAATATGTTTTCATTTCTGAGTGTATTATTGGTTCATACAATAATTTTTGTTTAATTAGTAATTCTGCTTAATTGGTGGAGGAACTGTCAGACTGTCTTCCAAAGAGACTGCACAGTTTTACAGTCCCACCAGTAGTGTATGTGGGTTGCAATTTCTCCATATCCTTGTCAACACCTGATATTATCTATACTTTTGATTATATGCATTCTAGTAGGTATAAAGCAATATCTTATTGGGGGGTTGACCAGTATTAGGTATTTTTTCTATGTGTTTATTGGTTATTTGTATATCTACTTTAGTGAAATGTTTATTTAAATCATTTTGTCCATTTTGCAATAGGGCTGGGCGTTGGGAGATAGAAAGTGACTGTTATTAGGTATGAAGTTTACAGAGTGATAAAAACTTTTCCAAAATTAGATTGTGGGGATGATTATAAAACCATAAACATACTAAAACTATTGAATTATGTATTTTTTTTTATTATTTCACTTTATTTTTTGCAATGCTGGGGATCAAACCCAGGACCTAGACCATACTAGGCAAGCACTCTTGCCACTAAACCACACTCCCAACCCCAACATTTTAAATGCACAACTTTTATATCTTTTGACACTTTATATGTATTTATACATATATACATACATACATACACACACACACATATATATTACACATATCAATAAAGCTGTTTTTAAAAAACGAGTTCTAGCCGGGCATGGTGGTGCAACCCTGTAATCCCAGTGGAAGCTGGGGCAGGAGGATCACAATTTCAAAGACAGCCTCAGCAAATTAGAGAGGCTTTTAATAACTCAGTGAGATCCTGTCCCTAAATAAAATACAAAAAAAAAAAAAGGGGGGGGCTGGAGATGTGGCTCAGTGGTTAAGCACTCCTGTTCACTCCAAATACACACCCCCCACACCCCTCAAAAAAGAATTCTAGTATCTAGGCTATCTCTGATATAACTTTAAGTAACTTATTCTGCCTTTGTCCTTAAGTTTCACATCTTTAAAACTAATATCAAACTCATCAGTTTCACAATTAATTTTGGAAGTAAAATACAATGTCAAAGAGCTTTGACCCAAGTAATATTTAAAGTACTTTACATTGATATCAACTAATTCTTGGCTAACTTCAGAATGTCTTACCCTTGAGTCCAGTATGGTGGCGTATGCCTGTAATACCAGTGACTCCGGTGGCTGAGGCAGAAGGATTTTGAGTTCAAAGTCAGTCTCAGCCTTACTGAGGCCCTAAGCAACTTGGCGAGACCCTGTCTCTAAACCAAATATTAGAAAAAGGGCTGGGGATGTGGCTCAGTGGTCAAATGCCTCTGGGTTCAATCCAGGTACCAAAAAAAAAAAAAAAGTGTCCAACCTCCACAATCTCCACTACTTGCCTATAACATTTTTCCTTTGGTTCTTTTTTTTTTTTTTTTTTTAGAGAGAGAGAGAGAGAGAGAGAGAGAGAGAGAGAATTTTTAATATTTATTTTTTAGTTCTCGGCGGACACAACATCTTTGTTGGTATGTGGTGCTGAGGATCGAACCCAGGCCGCACGCATGCCAGGCGAGCGCGCTACCGCTTGAGCCACATCCCCAGCCCCTTTCCTTTGGTTCTTATTCTGAAAAAGAAACATACTCTTTTTTTTTTTTAAGTTGTTGATAGACTTTTATTTCTTTGTATGTGGTGCTGAGAATCAAACCCAGCGCCCCACACATGCCAGGCAAGCTCACCACCACTGACCCACAACCCCAACCCCAAGAAACATACTCTTAATTAGGGACCCCTAAGACATAATCAAAGATTTAGTCCTGGATTTAGTTGCCTGTGGCAGATAAATATTAGCAAACTTAAGACTATAAGTGTTTGTTTTCACTTTCTTATAATGAGTATGCTCTCAATGAAGTCCTAATTCTTACATAGTTTACATGCTAAAAAGTCTTTTTGGGTAAACTTAAACTTATAATATTAAAAAATGATACTTGGGGGGCTGGGGACGTGGCTCAGTGGTAGAGCACTTGCCTGGCATGTATGAGGCACAGGTTCGATTCTCAGCACCACGTATAAATAAATAAAGATCCATTGACAAGTAAAAACTATTTAAAAAAATGATACTTGGAGCTGGGGTTGTGGCTCAGCGATAGAGCGCTTGCCTTGCATGTGTGAGGTACTGGGCTCTAATCCTCAGCACCACATAAAAATAAATAAATAAAATAAAGGTTTTGTGTCCAACTACAACAACAACAACAAAATGATACTTACTGCCAACAAAAGGATCAGATTGGAAAAAATCCAAGTTTGTATCTGCAACTGGACCTGTCAGTGAACTTGATTCTGATTTAAATGGATCTTCCTAAAAATAATTTTAAATTAAAAAAAAAATTTTAGGAACCAAGGTTTTAAAATACAACATTTTAAAATAAAATAATGCATGTTTAAATCATACCCATGCTTTAAAATAACAAATATTATATTTTTGCAGTCATAAAGAACATTTAACACATTAGTGATAAGAGTACTTAAATATAAAATTATTTACCTCTTTTGCATGTTTGTCATTGTCAAATTCAGGACAAACTTTCTCATTAACAGATGCAGTTACCACTTCATTTTCATCAATCACATCAGGTGATATTTCAGGACTACTTCTTGCCTACAAGATAAACAAACAAACAAATAAATATACACATACATATGCATAGACACTTTTTATATTAAAATATACTTTAATTTTTTTTTAAATATTTGTTTATTTATTTTTTTAGTTTTTCGGCAGACACAACATCTTTGTATGTGGTGCTGAGGATCGAACCCGGGCCGCACGCATGCCAGGCGAGCGCGCTACCGCTTGAGCCACATCCCCAGCCCCAACATTTATTTATGATTTAGTAAATACATAAAATTTCATATACACTCACACACTTTTTTTTTTTTTTGAAGTGGCACTAGGGATCAAATTCAGGTCCTTGCCCTCACTATGTTAGTGCTCTACCACTGAACTATCCCCTTCACCCCACTTATAAAATATTACTGCTACAGACTACATTGTCCTTTTCTACCTGGCAGAGAAAACTAACAAAGGAAACTCAAACTTTATTAAAAAACAACAACAAAAAGACAAACATAATATACTCATTGAATGATTTCTTCTCCTATAATCTATCTTAGAAAAATGGTGTCATCAAGTATCAAAGTCACTTAAGCCAGAAGTGTTCAGGTCATCTTTAGCCACTTCCTATTTTGGTTATCCTTCAGCTAAAATAAGAGTCCAAGTCTTGCTCTTTCTACCTCTTTTTCTCAAATTCTTCTTTTTCCTTTTCTTCATCCAGACAGTCACTATCACTCATTATATAATCATCATCTATGATCCAGACTGTAGGAGTAGCCTTCCACCTGCCTTCCTGCCTCCAATATTGTACTCTTTCAATCTACCCTCCTTTATAGTAGCCAAAGTAAGAGATCTAAAATGTGAATCTTATAATGGTCTTTCTGGTTAAAAGTTCTTCAACAACTCTTCACTGTTTTCTTGATTTAGATCGTTAGTAAAAAGTCTTACTAATACCAGCAGTTTGATGTGTTTAAAGGATAATCCAGTAATCTGACTTTCGTGCTTAAAAGAATATTAAATCATGTATCTATGACTTCATTGTCTAAATATAATGAAGTCTCTAAGTTTTACATTTTTTTAGAGAGAGAGAGAGAGAGAGAGAGAGAGAGAGAGAGAGAGAGAGAGAATTTTTTAAATATTTTTTTTTTTTAGTTTTCGGTGGACACAACATCTTTATTTGTATGTGGTGCTGAGGATCGAACCCAGCGCCACCCACACATGCCAGGCTAGCACGCTACAGCATGAGCCACATCCCCAGCCCTAAGTTTTACATCTTTAATACCTCTTAAATTTGTCGTCTTCTCACCATTCCTTCTGTAACTGCTTAAATTTAGGCTAAAACAACTCTCACAGGTTCTCAATAGCCCCTTTATGTGTTCAGCCCCACTCTCCACTTCCCCCATTTCTAAAAGGTAAATTTAATCATCTTATTTCTCATTTTAAATTCTTCAATGGCTACTCATGGCAGTAAGATAAATTCCACAATGCTTCAAGATGAAGCTAAATTTCTTATCCTCTGGCCAGGTATGATCTATAAGTAATTTTTTTCCAGTTTGATCCACACATCAAAATCATGCATAGAATTTGTTTTAAAAATACACGTACCTGGTTCCATTTCAGAAACTACTTCAGCAAGTTTGGGGTAGAATATATTACATGTGTGTTTTGAGAAAGTACTTAAGAAAATGCAGATGCCCACTAGGAGAGAGACTTACCTCTTGCTAATATCTTCCTCACCATCACAAGATGTCCTCAAAACCTCTCATGATTCATGATTCTAAACAGATGTTTTCTTCTACTTGTATCCATGCTATACTGATTCTCTGACAGGAATGTACCACCTTTTTCTTTGCTCAACCCTATTTACTTGCCAAAGCTTTCCCTACAAAACCTTTTTTGAGTGCCTTTCAGCTGTCCTATCTGAAAAGACTATGCTTCTTTTATCAGTCTTTTAACACAGTGTCATGCTACTAGACTATAGGCTGCTTAAAGGAAAAAGTTAAAGATACTTTATCTCTATAGCCCTCACATATAGTTGGCACAATCTAAATAACTAGTAAAAATCAATGTCCTCAATATTATAATATTATATAATAAAGAATTACTTTCAGCTTTGAATGAGAGTAACTAAAAAACTTCTGGTATTAGTTTTTTTTTTTTCTTTCTCTTTCAGTACTGGGGCAAATCCAGGAACTCTCACATGCTAGGCAAGCTCTTTATCACACTGCTATCCCCTCAGCTACTTAAAAAAATTTTTTTTAAAAGTTAATATCTAAGTCAGGTTGAGGTGCAGCAGCATCTGCTTATTGTAAGATAAATTCTCAACAACTCTCCTTTAGAAGTATTGTTTTTTAAATATGTTCTACAAGCCATTAAAATTACATTTCAAGAGCTGGGCAAGTGGTGCATGCCTGTAATCTCAGGAGGCTGAGGCATGAGGATTAGAAGTTTGAGGCCAGCCTCAACAACTTAGTGAGACCCTGTCCCAAAATAAAAAATAAAAAGGTCTAGGGATGTAGCTCAAGTGGTAAAGTGCTCCTTGGTTCAATCCCCAGTAACCTCCTTTAAAATAAATAAGTAAATAAACAAATAAATAAATTAAAAAATAAATGAAATTACATTTTAATACTAGTTAAAGCTGTGAGTCTTATTGTATCAAAACTCACTCTCTGCCTCTAAAAACGAAATCTCAATAGTCCTCAGGGCATACTAACATATTTATATTAGGTATGATGCCAACAAAAGTTTGATTTCATCCATCTTTTTTTCTGAAGTTGATTATGAAGGTATTAGACTCACTGGAGACTCCTGATGTATGGGCTCGGACTCCAGGTTGCTCTGGCCTTCAACCTGTTCATTAAGGTTGGCTGTTTCACTGCTGCTCGTACTGAGGCTGCAATAATCTGTAGCACCATTTACAAGAATGCTGTGTGGACTACTGCACCAATTTGACTGATTATTATGATTTTCCAGCTCTTTTATTTCCATGAGTCTCATTTGCATCTGTCAACACAAAGTAAAATTACAAAACAACTTATTAGTAGAAAGACATGCAACATAAAATAATTATATCCTTAGATTTGGTCAAAAACAAATTTGCTCTTCACCAGGAGAATCCTCTGGGAATATAGCATGACTTAGAGGAAAGATTTCAGTAATCTCTCTCTAGTACACATGATTTCTTTTTTTGTTGGGGTATTTTTTGAAATTTCCCAAGAATTTCGATTCTTATAAATCGCAAAGAATCTGTGAACTAGCAGTATTTTGTGGCAGAATTAGAAAAAGAAGGGCCAGAGTACTGGAAGGAAAGAGCAATATGACAGAGAAAAAGAATACTCAGTGACAGTACTTTATAATAGAGATACAGAAGTTGAGGGAGAGACAAGGCTTTGGAAGCAGCTGTACTCTACTGGGAAAGGAGAGTGAAGATAAGGGTCCTATACTATGTAAATGGGGTTAGAGCCCTAGAAAGTATTGTCTAAGTTGTGCTGGGCATGTTAAATAAAGAACACTTGAAGCATGTATTTTTTTTTTTCTTTCTTATTATGACGGGGTGTACAGGGCTTGAACCCAGGATGTTATACCTCTGAGCTACATCCCCAGTCATTTTTATTTTTATTTTATTTTGAGACAGCATCTCCCTAAATTGCTGAGGCTGGCCATGAACTTGTGATCCTCCTGCCTGGGCCTCCTGAGCCACTGGGATTGCAGGCATGCACCACCACACCCAGCTCAACGTGGTTTGTTTTGTTTTGTTTTTGTTTTTTATGGTGCTGGGGATTGAACCCAGGGCCTTGTGCATGTGACACAAGCACTCTACCAATTGAGCTATATTCCCAGCCCTCAAAGTGTTTTTGATTTCATTATCCAAATGAATTTATACTCCTGGAACAATAATAAGATCCATAAGACAGAATTCAATAAATTGTAATATATTATAAAAGCTAGATGCTATATGGGACCATGAATAGAAGAACAAAATACTAACATCTATTTTTATTTATTTTGCATTACATTTTTTTTAAACATTTATTTATTTATGTATCTTTAGTTTTAGGCGGACACATTATTTTGTTTTTATGTGGTACTGAGGATCGAACCCAGTGCCTCATGCATGCTAGGCGAGCGCGCTACCATTGAGCCACAATCCCAGCCCCTATAATTCTTATTATACATATAGAGCACAATTTTTCATCTCTCTGTTTGTATATAAAGTATGTTGACACCAATTCGTGTCTTCATACATGTACTTTGGAGAATGGTGTCCATCACATTCCACCATCCTTGCTAACCCCCTGCCTCCTCCCTTTCCCTCCCACTCCTCTGCCCTATCTAGAGTTCATCTATTCCTCCATGCTTCCCCTCCCTACCCCACTATGAATCAGCCTCCTTATATCAGAGCATTTGTTTTTGATATAAGGAGGCTGATTCATAGTGGCTAACTTCATTTGGCTAACTTCACTTAGCATTATCTTCTCCAATGCCATCCATCTACCTGCAAATGCCATGATTTTATTCTCTTTTATTGCTGAGTAATATTCCATTGTGTATATATGGCACAATATTTTTTAATCCATTCATCTACTGAAGGGCATCTAGGTTGGTTCCACAGTTTAGCTATTGTGAATTCTGGTGCTATATACATTGATGTGGCTGTGTCCCTGTAGTATGCTGATTTTAAGTCCTTTGGGTACAGACTGAGGAGAGGGATAGCTGGGTCAAATGGTGGTTCCATTCCCAGATTTCCAAGGAATCTCCATACTCCTTTCCATATTGGCTGCACCAATTTGCAGTCCCACCAGCAATGTTTATACTAACATTTACAATAACAAAAAGCAAACTTATAAATATCTCAAAGAAATCAATAGGGGCTGGGGATGTGGCTCAAGCGGTAGCGTGCCCGCCTGGCATGCGTGCGGCCCAGGTTCAATCCTCAGCACCACATACAAACAAAGATGTTGTGTCCGCCAAAAACTAAAAAAAAATAAATATTAAAATTCTCTCTCTCTCTCTCTCTCTTAAAAAATAACAATCATTAAGTCAGATTCAAAAAGTTTCTATTGAAAAAGTATAGATGGAATTTTACTGGGTAATTTCCATTTTTTCATACACTGTAATTTTTAAAAATCACTTTTGAATTCCCTTCATTTATTACCATGCCACTTTTTGTTTTTAGCAAACATAAAAATGAATAATTACTTAATGATCTTTCATAAATCAAGCCTCTCTGTACCCTCTATTTTAATTTCCCCATAGGGTTTTTAAATTACTGAAATTGGAATCTATAATTTTCCACAGGTCTTTTATACCCAGGGAAAGAACACTACATTGGTTTAGGAGATAGGTGCATATCTAGTCATCTTCTACTACTTGGGTGACCTTAGTCAAAGCAACTTCTTCAAATTTCAGTTTTTCTCTTAATCTATACAGAAAAATGACTACCTTCACAGATGATTGTTGTATGGCTCAAAAGATAAAATTCAAAAGAACTCTTTAAAAAGCAAAAGTCTATGTAAATGAGGAATTAAGTACATAAAAGTACCCAGCACAATGCATTTTTTACTATCATAGCACTTAAGTTTTTCTAGCATCTTGTTTGTCCTTTGTTCCTTTTCTACTAATTCACTGCACTTTTTTTTTAATGAACAATCTTGAGCTCTTTGAGGTTAGAAACTACAAGTTTTGTTTTATATACATCAACATCAACCATAACGATGCACTCTATAAGTTTAATATATTCACTGAATGAACATCAGTATTGTGCTTTATATATTTGAACAGTGGTTATAAGTAAGTGTGTTTGTGTGTGTGTGTATAATCTACCAAATAACATCGTATTTTGAGTTTAAACAATCTAAAAATATTACACATTTATAAAACACAGCATACAACCTTTATATAATAATAGAGCAGTGGCTTATAAACTCTTTTACTTTAACCCATAAAAATAAATCAATTACACATCTTAATGCAGTAAAGGTATATGTACACATTTGGATTTATCTGTCTGTGTATATGTATACATAAAGACACACACACACATAACATAGACACATGCATTTATATGATGTGAGTAGATACATACCCTCACATATATATATAATATACACACATATTAGTGAAACAAGTTTCATGAAGTTGTACTTATCCTGATTATAATTAATGCACCATGTCTCATGCATGCCAGGTAAGCTTTCTACTACTGAGCTACACCCTCAGCCCTGTATTTCATTTAAAAAAATTTTTTTATCCTGATCATTATATCAATTTCATGCTCCACTACAACTTTAAAACCATGAAATTAAAATTAAACCCATCATATAGATGAAACAGTGAGAGGAAATACCTGCTTATCAAACAATTTATTTAGAACAGAATCCTTAGGGTTAGCCTGAGACAATTAATAGAATCTTGACCAAAATTAGGTTTTCTTTTGTATGGCTCATACACATTGCTTTATTTTCTCAATAATGATTTCTAATATCTTCTTTACTTGTTTATGTTCCTTCCTTTCAAAGAAGCCCCCTTTCTAAAAAGGTCAAAGAAAGGAAAACGAAAAGACAAGTCAAAGATTGGGAGAAATTATTGTAAATCATTTATCTGATAAAGGAATTAGGTCCAGAACATGCTAGAAACTTATAATAATAAAAGACAAACAATCTAATTTTTGAAATGAATGAAAGACATTAATAGACATTTCATCCAAGAAGATAAAAAAATGGCTGATAAGTACATGAAAAGGCACTCAACAAATGACAAATGATAACTTCTCATCAAGGAAAAGCAAGTTAAACACTATGAGATACCACTTTACACCTATTAGAAGGACTATAATGTATTGGTGACAGAAGAACCTAGACCCCTCATATACTGCTGGTATATGTATAAAATGGTGCAGCTTCTTTGGAAAACAGTTTATTAATGTTAAAGTAAAGAAGTAAAGCACCACTTTATAACATAGCCAGCTATTCCACAACCAAAAGAAATAAAATCACCTACACAAAGACTTGTAGGTGAATGTTCACAGCAACATTATTCAGTATAGTCAACAAGTAAAAAGAATGTTCATTAACTGGGACATTAAATAAATGAAATAGTTTCTAAATATATAATGGAATATCTTCAGCAATAAAATGAAACATAATATCAACGATACATTCCACAATAGATGAACCTCAAAAATATGCTGTTAAAAAATCACTTAAGATTACATATTGTTTGACTGCATCTATATGAAGTATCCAAAAATGACAAATATGTAAGAAGCAGAAAGCTAATTTATATGATTGAAGACTGGGGCCTGGGAATGTGGCTCAAGCGGTAGTGCGCTCGCCTGGCAGGCGTGCGGCCCGGGTTCAATCCTCAGCACCACATACAAACAAAGATGTGTCCGCCAAAAACTAAAAAAAATAAATATTAAAATTCTCTCTCTCTTTTTTTAAAAAAAGATTGAAGACTGAAAAAAAAGAGAAGGAGAGATCATTTAAGAATAAAAGAAGTATTTTAAAGCTGGATTGTGATGCTTGTGCAACTCAAAATTTACTGAATAATCACTGATTTATACCCTTAAAACCTGAGAATTAGAGCTGGGATTGTAGCTCATCAGTAGAGCACTTACCTTGCATGTATGAGGCACTGGGTTTGATTCTTAGCACCACATAAAAATAAATAAATAAAATAAACGTATTGTCCATCTACAACTAAAAAAATATTTTTAAAAAACCCTTTAGATAAAATCATTTTTGAAAAAAAAAACCTTAGAATTTTATGATATATAAATTCTACCTCAACAAACGAGTTTTTAAAAAACCAAAAAGCTATTTTAAGAATATCCATCCTTCTGGTAGCATTACCAACCAGGGAAACTATTTTGGGTTATCTTATTACTGAGGACCTACACTGAAATAAGAACTGTGCTAAGCGACAGATTAAAAAAACAAAACAAAAAAAAAAAAAAAAAAAAACCAAAAAACTGTGTAAGCTCCTAGAACAGAAAGGAAAATCTACTAGAAGAGATCAACATATAAATAAATGTGCAGGAAAAAATCTTAACCATTATTATAACAAAGTCCACCAAAAGCTCACCTTCCAGATAAGAGGGAGCAGAGAAAGGAGGAATTCATTATATATAATAATTAAGAATACTGAAAGGGGTTTTAGAAGACCTGGATGAATGTGGCTCCTTTAAAGATTATGTAAGCATAATTTCCTTGGCCTCAGCTTATTCAAGTTCAAATTGAAAGAAGGAAATGACATGAATTCTATGTTCTTATGTAACCAACCATCTTACTATCATGATAACTAAAATGTTAATTCTCCATGTAGTAAAGGCTAGAAATGAAAAAGCAAAGGATTTATACATGGGACCAACCATAAAATCCCAAATTTATTTATAGAAGAAACAATTTTCTAATTTAAAAAAATAAAAGTTTTTCCCAAACAGAAAAACCGATTTCAAAATTAGAACAATAAGACACTAGGTTATTACTTATAAAAGTAAGCAACACTTGCTGAGCATGTATGTTCCAAACACTATACTAAAATATCTCACGGGTTTTTGCCTCATTAATCCTTACATTAGCCCTCAGAAGTTGGTGTTTTATTAATTCTCCAATTTTAAAGACAAAGAATCTGATCCTAAGGTGATTCATCTAGTTAGTGGCAGTTCTGGTCCCAGTGTAGGTTGGTCCTCAATAAATGAATAACCCCAAATAGTTATCCTACTGGGAATGCTACTAGATGAATGAATATTCTTTAAAATATTTTTTTCCTTGTTTTTTTTTAATTAAAGAAAACCATTTGAGATAAAATTTATATACAATAAAACAAATTTATAGAGGCAAGAAGCAGATTAATTGTTACCTGAGGGTAGGAATGGAGACTGACTAAACATAAGTATGAGGGATCTTTTGAGAGAGATGGAAATGTTCTAAAATAGAATTATTACATTTTTACAACTCTAAATTTACTGTAAGTCACTGATCTGTTATGCCCTTAAAAACCTAGCCCATCTCAATGCAAAGCCCACACTCTTACCCACTGCTCCAGCATGAGATGTACAGGATATATAATTTTAATGTGTAACTGACGACAAGAAACCTATTTAGATAAATAACCAAAAAATAAATAATAAAGTAGGCAGAGGGAGAAAGATCAAAAGTTGACTAAGAGGTCAGCTGACAGTCCAATTGGGCTTATTTATTGCTTTACAAAGACTTACTGAACTGATCTCCTGCTGTGAATCTTGTAGGTGCTGTTGAAGAGGTTCCAGCTGAGCCTTCCCTGACTCCACACTCTCCTCCAATTCTGCTGTTTCTTGTTGCAGGCGACTTAGCTCTTCTCTAGCTTTGGCCAATTCTTCTTCATAAGTGGAGATCTGTGATTCCTGATTAGTTATTTCTGCTTTTAGAGAAGAGATCTATAACATGGAGATAAATAAGAAGAAAGGGGAATTAAAAAAGAGCTGTCATTAAAATGTTAATAATGTACTTATTTCTTTGTTTACTATTTTGGTGTTTTTTAATGTATGGTTTTGGCAGAAAAGGGTAATTGGGGAAAGTATAGAGGAGAGTTGAAGGTATAGATATTTTACTTCCCAACTATCTGGAAAAACTTTGTCTTCTACAACAGTGTTCTTCTATTTCCACTAAAGAGAGCCTGTAATTTCTGATGAACCTTACTCCATTTCCCTCATATGCCAACTGCTGATGAGATTGCCACTTAATGAGAATAATAACAAAAGTAGAGAATATTTTCATTTTAAGCCAGGAAAAACAACTCAGGTACAGATGTAGGCAGCAATAAGTAGCCAGACATTACCAGCTGGGCCTCCTCAGCACATTTCTTTCTGACTTCCTTGAGTTGCTCCTCCAACTGAGCTTTCTGCTCATCCAGTTCATCAAGGAGTTCCTGTACTTGCTGCTTTTGAGCCTGTAGTTTTTGTAGATTAACATTTTCCCTTTGAACTTCATCTTGAAGATCCTGAAATATAAGAAAATTAATATATTATTCTCTTTGGGGGCAGGGAAAGTTTAAGTTAATTTTTAAATCCAACTTAGGAGGGACTGGGTTTATAGCTCTTGGTAGAGGTAGAGCACTTGCCTCGCACTTGTGAGGTACTAGGTTCTATCCTCAGCACCACATAAAAAATAAATAAATAAAATAAAAAAGATATTGTGTCCATCTCTAAAAATATATATATCTTTTTTTTTAAAGAGAGAGTGAGAGAGGAGAGAAAGAGAGAGAAGAGAATTTTTAATATTTATTTTTAGTTCTCGGCGGACACAACATCTTTGTTGGTATGTGGTGCTGAGGATCGAACCCGGGCCGCACGCACGCCAGGCGAGCGCGCTACCGCTTGAGCCACATCCCCAGCCCCTAAAAATATATATATCTTTAAAAATAAATAAACAAATCCAGTTTAGGAGAAAAAAACTCTTATTGTTTTGGAAGACAACCTCCTCCACCACCATACCAGGGATTGCACCTGGGATGCTTAACCACTGAGCCACATCTCCAGTTCTCTTTTTTTTTTTAGTTTTGAGATAGAGTCTCATTAAGTCCTTAGGGCCTCACTAAGTTGCTGAGGTTGGTATTGAACTTGTTATCTTCCTGTCTCAGTCTCCCCAGTCCCTGGGATTACAGGCATGCGCCTCCACTCCTAGCTTTATATACAATCTTTACTTGAGAACTCCTTCCCTAAATTCCAGATTTAGATATCCAATATGCTTACTCAAATCTATCCTTCAGGATTGGGGATGTAGTTCAGTGGTAGCATATGTGAGACTCTGGGTTTGATCCTCAGGACTGCAAAAACAAAATAAAATTGAAAACAAAACAAAACAAAAAAGCTGGCCCCGGGCAGCTATGGGCTTCTCTAACATGTTGAAAATAGATCTCCTGGCACTTTCCCCAAAATCTTCTTTAATTTCAATCTTTCCACATCTCAGTTTTTCTAGTCAAGAAAATACGGCATCTTCTTCTCATCTCCAATACATCAGCAAATCCTGTTGCTACTTCCTTCAAATAAATGGGATTGTTTTTTGTCTTGTCCCCCACACCCCACCGGCCTCATGCCAATTTGGCAAGCCACTTTTATCTTTCTTCTGGATAGCTGCCTTCCAGCTGATAACCCTGCTTCCATTCATGCTACCTTTCTGTGTATTTTCAGCACATCAACCACTATTAAAAACCTATGCTAAATATCATACACTCTGAGGCTTGTATGTGGAAGTGAGAAAGGTGGTTGCACAATAGAGACTAGAATAATGATTACCATAGCCTGGGAAGACCTGGGGAAGGAAAGCAAGTGGGAAAATAGACAATGAGGTGCAACTGCATAAGAGGAATTACTTTTTTGTTCTATTGCATAGTAGGATAACTATAGTTGACAACTATCATTAAATATTTCAAAATAGCTATTAGGATTTTAAATGTTCTACCATAATAAAATGACATGTCTGAGGTGATAAGTCAACTCCCTGACCTGGCCATTTTACATTGTATAAAGGTATTTGAAATGTCACACTGCATCTTAATAACATGTACAATTACTATATGTCTACTAAAATTAAAAATATTTTTTTAAAAAAATGAAACATAGCTGGGGTGGTGTCCACACTTGTAATCCAAACTCCTTGGAAGCTAAGGCAGGAGGATTGCAAGCTTGAGACCAGTCTGGGGAAATGAGCTAGACCCTCAAAATTTAAAAAGGGCTGTGGCTGTGGGTGACATTTGTTGTCCAGTTTTCAGCTCACTGTCCACTGCCTGGTGTGGATGGGTGAAACCCAGGGCCTCTCAGTTCCAGTGTCAATGCTGTTATAGTCTAGGTTCTATATAGACAGAGCCTCACTGATTTGCTGTCTTGAACTTGCGATCATCCTACCGCAGCCTCCTGAGTCACTGGGATTACAGGCATGTGCCCCTGCACCTGGCCCTGGCTTCTTTCATTTTAACATACCGTTTTCAACCTTGGCATATAATTATTTTAAACAGATTTAAAACAGTTTATATAACATAAAATTTGTATATTTTAAGTGTACACTTCAGTAAGTGCTTTACCACTGAGTTACATCCCTTCAGCCCTTTTAATTTTATTGAGGTAGATGAAAGCAGTGGAAGAAGTAACTACAGATGTGGTAGAAAGCACAAAAGAGCTAGAATTATAAGGGGAGTCTGAAGATGTGACTGAATTGCCATAATCACATGATAAAATATTTTGAAATATTTTTTTAGTTGTAGTTGGAAACAATTCATTTATTTTATTTATTTATTTTTAGTGCTAGGTGAGTGCTCTACTGCTGAGCCACAACCCCAACCCCACATGATAAAATTTAATGTTCTTAAGGATAAGCCAAAAAAAAACGTGTTTTCCTCTCCTGGCAAAAAAGCTATGATCAATGCTGAAATGAGAGGCTGGGGATGTGGCTCAGACGGTAGCGTGCTCGCCTGGCATGCATGCGGCCCAGGTTTGATCCTCAGCATCACATACAAAGATATTGTGTCCGCCGAAAACTAAAAAATAAATATTAAAAAATTCTCTCTCTTTAAAAAAAATGCTGAAATGATAATAAAGGACTTGGAATATTACATGAACTTAGTTGACAAAGCAGGTTTGAGAGGACTGACCCCAAGTTTTAACAAAAAAAATTTTTTTAGTTGTAGTTGGACACAATACTTTATTTTAGTTATTTATTTTTATGTGGTGCTAAGGATTGAACCCTATGCCTCGCATGTTCCAGGCAAGCACTCTACCACTGATTTACAATCCCAGCCCCCAACTCTAATTTTTTATATGTATTTATTTTTTTAGGTGTATAAGGACACAACACAATGCCTTTATTTTTATGTGGTGCTGAGAAGTGAACCCGGGTCCCGCCTGTGCTAGGCGAGCGCTCTACCGCTGAACCATAATCCCAGCCCCCTGACTCTAATTTTGAAAGAAGTTCTATGGGTAAAATGCTCTCAAACAGCGTCATATGCTACCAAGAAATCTTTCATGAAAGGAAGAATTAATCCATGCAGCAAACTTCATTACTGTTTTATGAAACTGCCATGGCCATGCCAACCTTAAGGTACCACCACCCTGATTAGTAAGCCATCATCAAAATCAAGGCAAGATCCTCCACCAGCAAAAAGATTATGACTTGCTGAAGACTCAGAAGATAGTGAGCATTTTTACCAATATTTTTTAAAGTAGGATGTGTACATTGTTTTGTAGATATAGTGCTATTGCACATCCCATAGATTAAATAGTATAGTATAAACACAACTTTTATATGCACTAGGAAACCAAAAAGTTCAAGTGACTCACTTGATAGTGATATTCACTTTATTGTGGTGGACTATAATTGAAACCACCTTATCGCTGAGGTATGACTGTAACGCATAAATATCAAGTCCACAGTTGTTTTACAGTATTGGTTAGGGAAATAATGACAAGAAAAAAATGTCTGTACATGTTCAGTACACATACAACTTTTTAAATACTTCAATTTCAATCTGTGGTTGGCTTAATTGCTAGATGTGGAACTCATGGACAGAGGGCCAACTGTAGCCTGAAAAACTACATGGTTTGAAAAATTTTTATAATTTAGTTATACAATATTTTTAAACCGTCAACTAAAGTAATTTTATTATTTTGGATACATAACTCATTATAACATTCCTTACTTTGTTTATAAAATATTCACATAGTTTATATGTAGTAATATACTGACCCCAAAGAATTTTTTCAATTCCTGGGGGAAAAAGATTTTTCTCTTTCCCTTTAATTAAAGCTATTCAGATCACCTTTCAGCTTTTTGCTAAGGTCCAGTGTAGTATCTGTTCCTACAGGTTTAATATCTGATACATCTTCTATCCCAGACAATACATTAAATATATTAAATATATTTTCGGAAATAGGAGATAGAATTGGTGCTTGCTCCATCCACTCCATGCATTGAGTGGACATTGCAGTAACTCCAAAAACAGTGCACACACAAAAAGAAAAAAAAAAGTTAGAGGTGGGAATAGTAAAACTATTTATCTATCCCCACCAGAAAGTATTCTAGTCTAATTTCCCATTCTGCCTCATTCCCAATTAAAAATCTAGGACTTCACATCTCTAATAATATCTAGTTTTTATGATTACATGTAATTTTGGTTTCTTTTATTGCAAATCCAATGGAAAAAAAATAAAATGGATCTGTTTTTTTAAAATTTGTTTTTGGTTGTAGAGGACATAATATTTTCATATATATATATATATATATATATATATATGTGTGTGTGTGTGTGTGTGTGTGTGTGTGTGTGTGTGTGTGTATACACACACACCCTGAGCTATATCCTCAGCCCTATTTATTTTATTTTTATGTGGTGCTGAGGATTGAACCCAGCATCTCAGACATGTTAGGCAAGTGCTCTACCACTGAGCCACAACCTCAACCCCAATACAATGGATCTTAAAAGGGTCATAAGGGGGGCTAGGGTTGTGGCTCAGTGGTAGAGTGCTCGTCTCGCATGTGTGAGACCTGGGTTCTAGCCTTAGCACCACATAAGAATCAATAAACAAAAATAAAGATATTGTGCCCATGTATAACTAAAAAAAAAAAAAAAAAAAAAAAAAAAAAGGACCATAAGGTATAAGAAAACGTCTAGGATACAGTAATAACTTTTAAAAGCTGAACAGAAAGGTATATATAGTATGTTAATAAATATAAAGCCATTTATGTCTACTTAGAAAATATAGCAAAATGTTAACAATGGGGGCTGGGGTTGTAGCTCAGTGATAGAATGCTTGCCTAGCAATGTGAGATACTGGGTTTGAACCTCAGCACCACATTAAAATAAATAAATAAAGGTATTATGTTCATCTACAACTAAAAAGAATATTTTAAAAATGTTAATGATGGTTCTCTATAGAAAGGCTCTCTTTTTCTTCCTTGTAATTTTCTGTATTTTACAAATTTACTATGCTCCCATGATATTATCAGAAAATATCAAGTTTGCTATTTTTCTGATGATTTCAGACCAATATAAAAATTTCTGATGTGACTAAATTTTCATGTAATAATTACCAATAATAGGATTAATGCTGGTTTCCTTTAAAAAAACTGAATCACATTTTTAAAAATAGCATTTTTGGTGATCCATTTAAATATAATAACCTCAGAAGTACATAAAAGGGTATGAACAAACCAGTATAATATTTACTCATTCCTGTACTTTCTCTTCTAAAGAGCAAACACAATCACTCAAATTTCCCCACCTTATTGCCTTTTCTCATCTCTTAGCTGCAGTAAGAATCTACAAGGCAACATGGAAGTACAGGCCTTAAGGAAAAGGTTACTGAGAAAACACCTTACAAATACTTAGAGCTGGATACATATCCACATTAAAATTAATTAAAATTCGTACCTCTTCATGTCTATTTCTAAAATGAAAAATACCTTCTACAAAAATTCTAACATAAACAAGAAGATCTTCATGTTCAGTAAGTAGATTTAAAGTTATTAAACTGAAAAAAGTAAAAATGAACAGTTGCAAATATATATGCTAACAGGAATTAAGAATCAAATTTCACTTTAATTTCATTAATGCTCAATGGTTAAGCACCCATGAGTTCAATCCCCAGTAAGAGTTCAACCTATAAAATATTAACAAAATGAATGTGTTTGTCTGTTTCTTACGAAATACAGTGTGAAAATAAACAAAAGGGCAATACAAGCAAAGCATATATACAGACACATTCTTACAGTAAATTGGAAGCATAGTAGGTATCACTGAGTCAGACTTTTTCATACTGTTCATAGTAACCTCATGTAAAAGAAGCTCCTAATTATTTGTACTTGCAAATTTGTGACCACCATTGTAATGCAATTTCCATATCGTTATCAGTACATCTAGATATACTGACTCTTATTTTGCTTATCCTGAAACTAAATAAAGGAAACTGATGCATGTCCCCCTCACCCATTTCTGCCACATCTCAACTAGAGCAGTGGCAGGTTCTGGCAAAAAGTACCTTCTATCAAACCTGGATAATTTTCTCTTAATCTTAAGGTGGCCATTTGGGAAAAAAACTCTCCTGGTTCAAAGCATGAACTCGGCACTTTCAAATATCATCCCCTCAAGTGAGTTACTCAAGACACTTGCAGATACTTTTTCTTTATCTTCCTTGATCATGCTCTACCTGCCTCCCAGAGCTATCAACAACAAAAGGAGGAGGATAACAGCAATTAGAGAGTGGCAAGGATGAAGTTAACAAGATTAAATGTAATACAATGCCAAAGTTTGTTTTAGAAAAATACCAAAGCCAGTCATATCCAAGAGTCTTCATTCATGAATGAAGGATATTTGAGCTGAAAATCTTGGCTTAAGAAAAATGTCCTGTTTTCTAGAAATCACTCAGGTTACTGAAAATGACAAATTCATTCCCTTCTTCCACACCCTATCAAGTGATATTAGATATATCAAAGAATAAAATAATTAATTTTAGTAACCCAAGTCGAATGTACAACTAAGAAGTAACTTAAGAATTCAACCTGTAAGCCGGGCCTGGTGGCAGGCACATGCCTGTAATCCCAGCAGCTCAGGAGGCTGAGGAAGGAGGATCACAATTTCAAAGCCAGCCTCAGCAAAAGTGAGGCTCCACACAACTCAATGAGATCCTGCCTCTAAATAAAATATAAAAAAGTGCTGGCGGGGCTGGGGTTATAGCTCAGTGGCAGAGAGCTTGCCTCACACATGTGAGGCACTGGGTTTGATCCTCCGCACCACATAAAAGTAAATAAAATAAATAAAGATATTGCATCCATCTTTAAATTTAAAAAAGTGCTAGGGATGTGGTTCAATGGTTAAGCACCTCTAGGTTCAATCCCCAGTAAGAATTCAACCTATAAAATATTAACAAAATAAATGTGTTTCTGACTGTTTCTTACAAAATACAGTGTGAAAATAAACAAAAGGGCAATATGTTTTGCTTAAAAAAAACAAAGCATATATACAGACACATTTTTATAGTAATATCTCTACATCGAAGAATTATTAAAGATAACAAGAGAAATTTTGGTAATCTCACAAAAAGTGTTATTTATCTTAAAAAAAAAACCTTTACAGACTAATCCCAAATGAGAAATAATCAGGAACATTATTATATACACTCAAAACAGAAGTTACAGGATTATTCTTAAAATAAAAAAGGTGATCAACTGTGGAGCAAGATGTTCAAGTCAAAGAACAGAAAGGAAGCCTATTAAATGAGGTGAGTGTTAGAAAACCCCACAAACAAGACTGCCTCTATTTCCTAATCATCTGTTTCCCAGTGTATTCTAAAGAGCATTATCGCCAGGGAAAGAATGTTGAGCTCATATATCTAATTTTATTTCTAACTAAAATAAATCATCCCTTGTCCTCTGAGAAAAAAAACCAACTAAGTGAATTAAAATTAAAATGAAAACAATATGGGCAATTATTCAGAGTTACTCTTAACTGATGAAGTACAAATAATTAGGAGCTTCTGTTACATGAGGTTACTATGAACTCAATGACACCTACTATGCTTCCAATACTTTCTGCCTGTGGCTTCTGGGTGTGTCTTTTCCTGTTATTTGTTTCATGCACAAAATCAAAGTTTTATTCATTTTTTTTTTTTTGGTGAACTGCTTCCTTAAATTTACTTTCATCTAGCCAGGCATAGTGGTGCAGGCTTATAATCCCAGCAACTCAGGAGACTGAGGCAGAGAATCACAAGTTCGAGGACAGCCTCAGCAATTTAGGGATAGCCTAAGCAACATAGCAAGATCCTGTCTCAAAATAAAAAACAAAAAAGGCCTGGGGATATATCTTAGTAGTAAAGTGCCCCTTGGTTCAATCCCTGGCACCAAAATCAATCAATCAATCAATTAATCAATTCATTAACCTCCATCTAATAACATATTACCAAATATAGAAGAGATGATACAAGGCACAATTCCTAAGCTCAAAGAACTCATAACGTATGATACTGGAATCTATATACACGCACACCAAGCTAGCACTATAAGGGAACATAAAGTATATGCCATAAAATAGATATACACTCCTTTGGGAAAATACAGGAAAAACTGATATAGACTAAAGAGCAAGAGAAGAGAAAGTTTAAGAGAAGTGGTGCAATTTGAGCTAAACTTTAAGGCATCGGTATAATTTATATAAGCAGGGTATAACAACACAAGGTATAAGTAGAGATAATGAGGAGAAATATATATGGCATATAGTTCAGAGTCAGATGATCAAAACATGACTAGTATGAAGGAGGGTCTGTATTTCATTTTTCTTCTACCTCAGATATATCGGTGATATATGACAATCTCTCATCATTAACAGTGGTAGTGGGCAACAATAAAGATTTTTATATCTGACTCATGGTACTAAAATTGGTTTTGGAAGAAAGGAAAAAGAGGTCAGAATGAGCACTTATGATATGACTGTGAATTTATACATGATAGGTGGAAAGGGTGACAGCAATGAAAAAGAGAACTGATAAAAATAATAAAGTTCGAACCTGAAGATTTTTTTTCAGTAAGATAGATTCATTTTAGATATACTGACTTTGAAATGCTAAATATAAAATGGTTAACTGAAGATGTGGGACTGGCACCTGACATTAAGGAGGGAAAGATACACACACACACACACACACACACACACACACACACACACACACACACATAGTCTATCTGATCCTCACAAAGGCAAATGAAGTAAAAAAAAAAAAAAAAGGTAGGAAGGTATTTAGAAGCATATAACCCAAGAAAGCAGTGATTACTTAAGATTGCTGGTTCTAGGAGAAAAAATAAAGCACAGGGAAACAGGTAAATAGCATATTATATAGGGTTGGTGAAAAAACAGGAAGGGGAAAAAATGGTCACACAGAGAAATAAAAGTAGAGAAAAATAGGTGGTAGCTAAAGTGACAGCAATAGCCAAGCCAAATGAGGGTATATACAAATTGGCAAGTCCTATGTGCAGAGAGTTCTATGTGAAGTTAGAAGGTAAGAAAAAAAAAAAGGTTGATGAAGAAAGGTGCGTGTACAGAGGTGACTGTATGGTAAAGAATAATAAAACTAAACAGAACATTTATTGTTGTATCACCTCTGAAATGTTTGGTACAGAAGAGAATATAGAAGCATAGGATAATTAAATTATTTATTTAGGATCACAAACCTAGGAAGTCATAGAACCAGGAACTAAATTCAAGTTTGTTTCAAACTTGTTGCTATAAATCTTTATGAAAAACTGAATAAGAGTGAATCCCTAGGTATTTGTTGATTAGTCAAAAGGTCCTGGGTTTAATCCCTACAACCAACAAAACAAAACAAAACAAAACAAAAAAAAACCCACAATAAACAAATCAACAAAAAAAATCAATTTTGATTTTGAAAGTTTGGTTTCTGTGCTTAAAATGTGAACTCAGGTACTCATTATTTGTGACTTTAGTAATAAGGAAAAAAAGCAAGAATACTCAGAAAAACAAATTTGGATTAAGCAAAAAATCTTCAGGTTTGAACTTAATCCAAATTCACTGATAGGCCAAATTTTCTTTTTCTGATTAGAAAGTGGGGTCAGAAAGAAGCAGTGAAGCATACTTTTTAAAGTCTGCTTCTATTAATAACTCTAATAAATTACTTTTGTCAGAAAAGAAGTACTGAGAGTAAAACTGCTTATAGATTTTAATTACCCATTTTATTCCTAGTCCATGATTCATTATCAACAGGTAACATCAGAATTAATATAATGAAACCTACTTATTACCATTTTTGGCAAGTTGTCCTGTGCTTCAGAAAATTGGAAATGATTACTAAAGTGTAGAGGTCTAAGTGTTTATATATATCAATTACTATCATTCTTAGTCTAGTGCCTCATTACCATTAAAAACAAATACTTCTGTTGGGATAAAATGAGTAACCCAAGGCTTTAATCAATCCAGCAATACTTTTTTAATACTTTTTTTTTTTTAAGATCAAGTCCACATTACAAAGGATCTTCTAGGACTTGAAATTTTTTTAAAAATACCTTTATTCTACTTATTTATTTTTATGTGGTGACGAGGATCAAACCCAGGGTCTCTCTCTCACATGGGCTAGGCAAGCACTCTATCACTGAGCTATAGCCCCAGACCAATCCAGCATTACTTTCTAAGGAATTTATGTTCAACCGTTACTACTCAGTCTATGATAATCATGTTCCTTGTACTTATAGCACCCTACGCAGAAAAATTTAGCAATGTGGATTTTCTGCGTCAATCTCATATTTTGGATTTCACAAAGCTTAAGGTTAAACACATACCTTACTACTGCCATTAAGTAAGAACAAGCAAATCACAGAGAAATCCTGATAACGAAACTTCTCTAATGATAAGGAATTAAATATTTAAGAATAACCCATTGAGCCTGAAAGGAACAATGTGAAGTTTAGTGCTCTTCTTATCTGGTTATTTAAATTCCCATGTTCAAAAGATGCAATAGGGAAAAAAAAAACAATGGATGGATGTACTCAAGTAACAAAATATTGTTTATCACAAGAATCTATGCACTTTGAAAGAGTAAGTGGCTAAATTTAGAAGCTGGCAAAGATATCAAAGACTGTATCTCTTCAGACCAAGAAAATATTTTTAGATTTTTGTCTTCCATTCTCAGAGCTATTTTCAGTAATAACTGCTTAAAGTTATGACTCTGGAATTTGTTAAGAAACTTAAAAACTGCACAAAAATAATATGATTCAAGTAACTGACACTCCTACACCTAATCTCACTACCAGAAAGAGAAATATACTGGTGGTGATATCTTAACTTTGGCATTGCTTTTAGGAAAATTCCAGTATATAGAATAAATGCAGTCACCCAATCAGAGAATCAACTATCTAGAAATGTCTCTGGCTTCTTCCTCAATCTTTCAGTAAATCATTCTCTGTACCCTAGCATAATCTACCTGACAGACAACCCCTAATGAACGTACCACATCAAAACAAAACAATGAATCTAAAAATTTAGAGCTTTTGCCTATTTAGAAATATTATTATAAATAGGGAATCAACATACAAGTAACACACTAAGAAATGCCCATCCATGGGCTCTCACTGGCATCTCCTCCTGTATGTGCTAGTGTAGCATTCAGGAAATGGTACCCCAATAACATGGCCACATGAATTGTTTACTGCTCTAAATGAAACACTGCCCAATTTTCCATGTTTTTAATGTTTGAAACACCCCATTTTATATCACTTCCCAAATATAAACAGGTTTTACTACCTTTTTTATTTGTAAAATGAAACTACTTAACAAGGAACTTAGTGAAAATGAATTAAATCTCTTTACACCAAAGTTAAGATATGCTGGCTGCTAAGCAACATATAAAATGTTATTTTAAATTGTTCTATATCATCTCCTACCCAAGCAGAATTACAAGAAACAGTCTTTGAAAATAGTAGGTCTCTTAGTTAATACAATTTCATATGCATGAGAAAAGCAATTTGGTTTTTCATGATGATGAGATGATGACCTCACTCATTTAATTTTGTTGGTATAATAATATTCATATCAAAAGTCATTCAAAGTTACCTTTAATGATATACTATGCAGGTAAATATCATTAAAAAATACTTTCAAAACTAGAAATCTTCACTGAAAATTTCTGCTTTCTCATTGTACTATAATAAAAGCCAGAATTCAAAGCAAGAACAATCATTTTACAAAAGAAAGACATTTATATTATACAAATATCAGATATTCCCTAAACCTAATACCATATCCATCTAATAGTAAGTGACCTTATACATTTAAAAAATATTCCTAAATCAGAAGTGGAATAGTGAATTTTATAGTTCACCTACCTGAACCTCACTTGTCCTCTGTTTAATAGTATCTTCTTTCTCCTTAAGGTCCTGTTCCACATTATTCTTTTCCCTAGAAGACCAGCAAACAATGCAAGAATATTTGAGAACATCAGCTACAGCTGGTATGGTTATCCATCCTCCTAATCCTGAATCGCTTTTTAAATACATAGTCAAACATTCAATTTTTAAATGAAGGGCAGATTTTTCTACCCTCTTTTAATTATTTATGGAATAGAAATCAATATAGCTGTTTATTTTAAAAAATTGCTTCCTCACTAAAATGTGGTGAAAAGAGAATAGATTAAAAAAGGAAGAAGAGAAAAATAATCAATGAAACACTCAGGTTCCACTGATCTCACTGTTGCTATGGAAATACTGTCCAATGAAAATGGCTGTTGAAGAAAAGGAGGAGTTGCATCAGCTCTGTAAGCTTAACCCTTAATTATCACTGTCAAATGAAATGAAAATGGCTAATAGAATTGGTGAACAATATTAAGGAAAAAGGCATTTGCCGAAGTGTTAATTTCCCCTTAAGTCACTAGTGAGCATCAATTTTAGAATGCAACAACACAGAACAAATGGAGAAGATTGTTAATACCAGGTAATCTGCTCAATCAAATATCACATCTGTTCTAAAAAGCTATTTTGAAACAACCTAACAAACCCAATTGATCTAATATATAGATCAATGTATACTTCATAAAATAAGAATCACAGTAGAATTTATCTCTTCCACTTCTCAAATCAAACATATTGGGCTCTACTTTTACGTTGAAATATCATCTATAAATTGTTACATGTTTTGTTAGAGGCCGTGTTCCTATGATGAATCTCAAGTGACCTTAGATTCAGAATTGCAAAATAAAGCTATTTCTTTAATGTAACAAATTTAACTGTCCATGTTTATCAACACCCCACCATCCCCACCCCCACACACAGCTCCCATTCCTTTCTTTACTACAAAATGAGAAAAAAAAGCCCATAGAACTCTGCAGCAATATATTTTTGGGGTGGGGTGAGGAGTAAAAGAAGGCAACATGGAGAGGGGAAGGTAGGATTTAAGAAATTCTCCAGATTAGTACTGCAGAGTTTTCCTCAAAGCCTCATTACTATATTTCAGTTTCCATTCCAGACATAACTCAAATGTAGGCTCAGGCTTCACTGAATTTTGGCATAAAGGAAAGTAAAAAAAAAAAATCTACTAAGGAGATATTTAAGGGAGAGTCTTCATTTATATTTCTCACCTTCTTCAGGTGATACTTTTAAATGTAGACAAAAATCATTTGAATATGTAGGCACGATGATTTTAAAACTTTGTATGGAAGAAAAAAGCACATGAATAAAGGTATTTGTATATTGTTACTTTTAAAGACTTGACATGGCCAAGGAGCTCACTAACCGTTTGTCGGACAGGTCGCAATGTGGGTCATGATGTCCTGGAGATTTTAAACAGTCCCTCACCATGCGAATCATCATCATTGCAGCCTGTTCCTTCCATCCCTTAATCTATTTATTATACAAAGGCCATCTCCCACCTCCAACCCTTATCAAATTAGGTAAAATGAAAAACAGAAAAACACAAGGGAAAAAATTCTGAAAATACCACACAAATTCTGCAAGCTCAATCTTGGAATTTTTTTCTTTCCTCCTTATGTGAGCAGATGAGTGTTTCAGTCCTGCTGCAGTATGTCAGAAATAAGTCACATGAAAATCTAGCCCTCACCCCCACCTCTAATCCTCAGAGGCATTCCACACAAGGTCAACATCACTTCAGCTCCATTTCAGACAGTAGATAATAACAAAAATAGAAAATATTGCACAATATCATAGATCAGCACTATTCATACCAATGTAAATGTGAACGTGCACATTTTAGTTCTTTCTGCTCTGCTGTTAAATCCTGTTACTGACAGTGTCTGCTCAGAAGATCAAGTGTACATGCAGGAAAACAGGGCTGCAAGAAGGCGGTGAGCTGACTTTAAGTAGCCAGGCAGAAGAATAGCAGAGCAAAGGAAGAAAGCTCACTTGGTGAAAAAGAAAACATCACAAAGGACTCTCAGCTCTAATCAGCAAACAAGGTTTATGTTTGTGTAACATGGAGGAAGCCTGAAGAGTACAAATTTCTCTTTATAAATTGAAGTGTATGGGGCAGGGAACAAACTGTGATGCTGTCTCCAAACATATTCTGAAAATCTTTCCCAACTAAATAAAATATGGGAACCTTCTTACTACAGAGATAAAATGAACTTAATAATCTAGCAAAATTCTATTCTCATATTAATTCCTTTTATAATCAAAACCAAGTACTATCATATACATTGCTAAAGAGAAAACTTTAAAAATTAAATGTTCTGGATTGGGGCTATAGCTCAGTGGTAAAGCGCCATGGGGTTTGATCCTCAGCACCTCATAAAAATAAAGATACTTTGTATTCATCTACAACTAAATATATATACATATATATATATATATGTATATATATATTTAAAAAATAATAAAAAAGTAAAAATTAAATGTTCAATTATATCACTTTCTATACAGAAATAAACTGAAAACTTGCCCCATAAACCACGCTGATAATTGAATAATTTTCTTACGACTTATAATTTCAGATGTCAAATTATTATTCTATTGTCATGCAATAGCTCTTAACTTCTATAATTATCTTCTCACTTCAGACAAAAAAACATCTAAATATACATTTAGATACATGAAAGATGCTTGGCCACAACAATGTGCATTCTCCTAAATACAAACCATTCTGTTTAACACCAGTAATTTAAAAACTGAATTCTCTTTTCAAGGATCTGTGCCACAATGAGAAGTGGC
Organism: Spermophilus citellus; assembly: GCF_964194105.1. Lineage (NCBI taxonomy): Eukaryota > Metazoa > Chordata > Mammalia > Rodentia > Sciuridae > Spermophilus > Spermophilus citellus. The sequence goes on along the minus strand of NC_138191.1, from coordinate 99,307,691 downwards.
AATCTTTATATGCAGAGTCCCCAGGTATATATTTTTTACCCCTATTAACATTCAAGATACTTGCACCTTTTGAGAAATCCATAAGAACCAAAGCTATAGGTAGAACCAGGGACACAGCTTCCCAGTGTTTCAGACTGACAGATCTAATTCCATGCACCCTGGAATCTGAATCATCAAAGAAAACAAAGCCCAAGCTAGGCTTTCAGAAGCCTGAGGTTGATAACTGCATAGATCTAATATGAAGTAGTCAAAAGTGGCTCACAAAGACAGGCTGAAAAACCTTGAGTCCATATGATTCACTTCCATTTTCCCAGGCTCTGTTTAGGAGGAGAAGGGAGTGAGCCATCTGTCTTAACTTTGATGCTATTCCAATATTATCATAGAGACAGAATTAAATCACCTTCGAAGTCCTTCCCAGACTCATAGTTTAGTCCTCTATTCTGAAAATAAGCATTTCTAACCAGAAAATGAAGCTTGAAAACTAGAAAGCTGTAAAAACTCATTAAACTATATTTTACACTCTTGAGCCCCATTTGTAAAAATTCTTTTGGGGCACATTTAACCCTCAAAATGCTTATTATTTAGTAGCTTTTACAAGCAAAGTAAAAGATGCTATTTTTATGTAGACATTAGGGAGACATGTGGGTCTTATGGAGAGCAACAAAATGAGCAAAACAAACAAACAAACAAACAAAAAAACCAGGGAACAGATTCTAATTTGATTCTGCTGTGAAACACAGATTGACTCTGATTACATCACTTAACCTTTCAGAGCCCCAGTCTTCTTTTCCATATGTAGATACTAATATCTCTACCATATCAGGATTGGAAGGTGAAATGTAGAAAATGTCATATAATTTAGGGGAAAAAAAGGCTTTCAGCCTAAATATCAACATTACTTAGAACTCTACCCCACCCCACCCTCTTTTATTTTTCATTCTGAGATCAGGTCTCACTAGATTACCAAGGCTTGGCCTTGAACTTGTAACCCTCCTGCCTTAGCCTCCAAAGATGCTGGAATTATATGCATTAGCCACCAAGCCCAGCTACTCAGAACTTTAATGTTGATGGAGTAATTTTTTATTTTTATCTATTTATTTTTAAATAATTTTTTAGTTGTCAGTGGACCTTTATTTTACTTATTTATTTATGGTGCTGAGTATCAAACCCCATGCCTCACACATGCTAGACAAGTGCTCTACAACTGAATTACAACCTAAGTCTAGGAGAAATTTTTTAAATTTATTTTATTATTTTTTAAAAATATATAACAGTGGAATGCATTACTATCCTTATTACACATATAGAGCACATTTTTTTGTATCTCTGTATATAAAGTATGTTCATGTCAATTTATGCGCCATTATACATGAACTTTTTTTTTGCATTACAGTACTTTTTTTTTAAAAGAGAAAGAGAAGAGAGAATTTTTTAATATCTATTTTTCAATTTTCGGTGGACTCGACATCTTTATTTTATTTTTTATGTGGTGCTGAGGATCGAACCCAGCGCCCCACGCATGCCAGGCGAACGCATTACCGCTTGAGCCATATCCTCAGCCCTGCATTACAATTCTTAATACACACACACACACACACACACACACATATATATATATATATATCACAATTTTTCATATCTTTGTTTGCAGGAGAAATTTTTAAATATGTAAAAAGTACTTAATGATTAGAAAACAATCTGACAGAGTTATAGAATGTAATATTATCACTAAAATCTCTGCCTTAAAATCTTGTCTAAATATAAAAAATAATCCAATTATTCTCTACTTTTACAAACTCATTATACAGTTTCAAAGCATAGGATTTGAAGGAAAATAGTCCAGAATTAAAATACTGACTCCCTCACAGATAATCTTAAATCACTATAGTAAGTGATATTGGTTCTGGCTGGACCTCCCTTCTAGGGTCTGGCAATCCTTCTTCTGGAAACTGTTTCTCTTTCTCTCTAACCTATTTTTTCTGTCCAGATGATTCAAACAGAAGATGCCACCTTTTTGTAGACTTTATCTCTTTGAGCAAGGACTGACCAGAGATTAGTTCCTGATCCACACTCAACTAGTACCTTACCTCATAATTATAGCAATTAATTTAAGAATGGGTCTGTGATCAAAGACAAGACTGTCAGAATCTTTATCTAAGATGTCTTTACTTGACACTAAAATTAAAAAAGTACTATTGCCAATATGATACCTACTACTGCTACTATTACTACTAATAATAAATTACAGATGCTAGAGAGTAAGTCTTGGCAAGGCTTAGGCCCTGGCTCCTGTCACTTACGATAGTTAACTTTATGTGCAAACTTAGCTCAGCTACAGTACCCAGATACATGCACAAACAATAGGCAAGATGTTGTTATGAAAGTACTTTTTAGGTGAGGTTAACTATTAAATCAGAATAAAGTAGATTATCCTCTATAATGTAAGTGGCCCTCATCCAATCAGATGAAGGCCTTAAAGAAGTCCCTGAAGAAAGAGGGAATTCTGTTTCCAGATTGCCTTTGTAGACTCAAGCTGTAATATCAACTCTACTATGAGTCTATAGCCTGCTGGCCTGCTCTACAGATTTTTAAATTACGGGCTCCCCAATCATGTGAACAAATTCCTTAAAATAATTTTTCCCATTTATACATATTCTAAAGGTTCTGTTTCTATGAGTCCTAACACACCTTCCATCTATACCCTTATGCTTCCAATTTCATGTAGTCATTAAATATTCCCTTTTGCTTAAACCAACTCCAGTTAGGTATATCACTTCATCTTCACCTTTCTTAAGCCTCAGTTTTCTTCTCTTCAAATAGGTAAATAAACCTGATGTATCTCACAGTTACAGAAAGGATTAAATAATTTTTGCCAACACATCTAGTAAATAGTATATGCTAAATAAAAAGTTAAACAGCAGCAAACTCTTACTAAGCCCTAGTTTTCTGTGTTTATAAAAAAAGATATCTACTTTTCATATTACATGTAGAATTGGTATGAAGAATAAAAGGGAAAATACACAACAGACCCAATATATCCCTATGCGACTTGAAGACCTACTATATAATTGTGACTGCAATGTAAAAATAGTGGGATAGGTACCAGACTTTAAGCTCTCAATTCAGTGTATATACATGCTTAGTGTGGGAAGTTGAAGAGAAGAACATAAAGAAATAATCATTTATGCACATAGGGTAATAATGTCTGATTCATTCAACTATCCTTTCTACTTCCATACCCTCTCTTCTCCCTTCATTCTCCTCTGCCTAATAAATAAAGAAATAATTATAATGCAGTATTCCAGCTGCTAATAGTAAGTATAAGGTATTTCTCTAAAAGTTGCCTTAATTATATGTTCTATATATAAATTGTATTATTTCTTTCTTTGAACTAATATTTATTGAATATATACTTCACACAAAACAAGATTTAAGTTGGGCCCTTATTTATAGTTTGCTAGGAAAAAAAGATATTAGTCATAAAATTTTAGGATAAATGCTGTAAAGTTTAAGGGCAAATGGTACTATGTGAACAATTCAATCTCTTACTTAGTTCTGAGAGGCTGGCTGTTTTAATAGCTTTGTTTTTGAAAAATATGTCAGAGAACATACTCATGGACATAAGTCATTGAAAAGAAAGCCTAACTGGAATCAGAAAAGGCATAAACTTTGGAGCATGGCTTACATAACCAAAGCATCCCTTAGTGCAGGACTTTTCAAAGGAGAAATAAAAGTTAATTTTGCAAATCAAAAAAAAATTGTTCTAATTTTCCAGAATGACAAATTGAGATTTAAAAAAATAAAAGAAATGTAAAACTAAGTCTTAGCTTTCTCAATTACAAAATGGGGATATTGAAGTTGATGGGAAGAATTTATTTACATCTACAAAGACTCTAGCACAATGCCTTCAACATAGTAAGTACTAAATAAATTTCAACTATTATTATTAGTACCCTTATATTATTTGCTATTATTTCAAAAACACAACCGTTACTGGCTTCTTTAAAGAGGTAAATTATATCTGTGGAGACAGACTGTTAAATTCTCCAGGAGCTGAAACTTCTTGATAGATTATCACATATTTAAAAATACAGCTTTAAGTATGAAGATTCCTCAAAAAATTAGAAATGGAACTACCATGTGACCCAGCTATCCCATTCTTCAGTATACATTCAAAAGATTTTTAAGATCAGCATACTACAGTGATTCAGCTGTATCAGTGTTTATAACAGCACAATTCACAACAGCCAAGCTATGGAAACAGTCTAGGTGCCCTTCAACAGATGAACAGATAAAAAAATGTTGTATATATACACAATGGAGTATATTGATCAGCCATAAAGAAGAATGAAATTATGGCATTTACTGGTAAATAGGTGGAACTACAGCCTATTGTGCTAAGTGAAATAAGCCAGTCCCAAAAAGTCAAAAGGTGAATGTTTTGTCTGAAATGAGGGAAGCTGATCCAATCTAAGGGGTGGGGTCTGAAAGAGAAAGAGAAAGGGTAAAAAGGAAGAGGGAATTTTATCAAAAAAGAGGAAAGAGTAGAGGAAGAGGATTGAGGGGGAGGAAGAAAGGATAGGAAAACAGAAGAACAGTGGAATGAATCTGACTGAATTTTTATATCAAGTATATATGCACAGTTCATTAATTAAAAACTATAAATAACTATAATAAACTACAACTATAAATTGTAAAAAGATCAGTAGAGTAGAAAGAGGGGAGAAGGGGGAAGTAGGAGGAAGGGAGAGGGAAAGTGCTGAGGACTGAATTAGAACAAATTATATTCCCTGCTTTTGTGATTATGTCAAAATGTGTCCTGCTGTTTTTATTGTTATTGTTTTGGTACCAGGAGATTGAACCCAGGAGTGCTTAACCACTGAGTTATGTCCCAGCTCTATTTATTTTCTATTTTGAGACAGGGTCTTGTTAAGTTGCTTAAACCCTCACTAAATTGGCTGACTTTGAACCTATGATCCTCCTGTCTCAGCCTCCTGAATCACTGGAATTATAGTTACCCGTCATGACATCTGGACATCCTAATGTTTTACTTATTTTATTATATATATATATATATATATATATATATATATATATATATATATATATATATATATGTTGTAGTTGGACACAATGCCTTTATTTTATTTATTTTTATATAGAGCTGAGGATCAAACTCAACGCCTTGCATATGCTAGACAAGCAATCTACCGTTGAGCCACAACCCCAGCCCTCCTAATGTTTTATATAACTAAAAGAATCAATAAGAATACTTATTCTCTGTTAGAAAAATAATGCTTTATTAAAAGAGATCAATGCCCCCTTAATAAGTTACCACAACCACAAAATATTACAAGTAAATGAAATGTAATTTCTACAGAACACAATTGAGTCAGACCAAAGCAGGCCCACCAAAATTATAATGCAAGCCAACTATGTAATTTTAAATGATCTTACAGTTACATATTAAAAAATAAAAAGGAAAAAATGAAATTTATTTTAATATATTTTATATTAATTATATCAAAATTATTAACATTTCAGCATGTAATAAATATAAAAATATTAATGAGACATTTTACATTCTTTTTCTAAGTCTTTGAAATCCAGTATATTTTATACTAATAGCAAATATTAACTTGGACTAGCCACATTTCAAATGTTCAACAGTCACATGACTAGTGGCTACTGCACTGTACAAAGCAGCTTCAGATTTTAACAAGGAATTTTCAAATAAGGGGAATCTGCCAAACAGAGATTTTAATGATTACCCATACACTGTGAAAATGAACAAGGTAGCCACTCTATTACCAAACAAATGCACATACAACCTAGAGCTTCAAGTATTTAATCAGTAATGCTCAATTGAGACCTTTACAGAGCCAGAAACAGACCAAATTGGATCAGATAAGCAAAGAGCTCACATTTAATACTATAAGCAATGATTTGTCCAGATGTAATAGTTTTGATAGAAATGGAACCAAAGTAAACCAAAATATTTTGTCTTTTTACTATTTTATTTAATTATTTTTTAAGTTTATTGTACCAGGGATTGAACCCAGGGGTGCTTTAGCACTAAGCCACAGTCCCAGTCCTTATTATTTTCAAACAGGATCTCACTAAGTTGCTTAGGGCCTTGTTAAATTGATGAGGCTGGCCTCAAATGTGCAATCCTCCTGCTTCAGCCTCTGGAGTCACTGGGATTACAGGCCTGTGTCATGGTGCCTGGCCAAAAATCATTTTTTTTTTAAAAATTCAAGGCATATGCTAACACTCCTTTAATTTTTTTGTAAAAATTAAGTCCTTAAATATGATTGGAATAGAGGTCTATATAATTAGGAATACAGAATTTGGGTACCTGGCTACAAAGTTCCAATCTCTCTTCAACTAGGGAAAGAGAACTCACTCAGCTTCTTACTCATTCAAATATTTACTGAGTAGCTATTCAGTAAATTCAGTGCTCTAAGTGATAAAGTGAGTGTTAGGAATGAGGATAATGATTAATGATGATAACTACTACCATGTATTTAAAGTTTACCATGGTCTAAGAACTGTGTTAACGATGCTACATGGTATTATTTGTATATTCATCTCACAGATCAAAAAACTGAAGTACAGATGGTTAAGTAAATTTGACCAAATGATGTCAGGCAATCTGGTTAAAGAGCCATACTCTGATATTCTACACTATATTGCCTGGTTAGAAGTTAAGAGTTGGTCATTATATCATGGTATGTGTTTTTGTAAAAATATTTATACATGTATATGTGCATAAATATAAATCTGAATATAAATATAAAGCTACACACCAACTATAACTGGTTTACCAATGAACAGTGGGACTAAGTGAAATAGCTTTTTATTGTGTACTATTTTTTGTATAATAAAATGGGTTTTGTGTTAAAAAAAAAGAAGAAGAAGTTAAGAGTTGGTCTTTACCACCACACAGAATTCAGAATCTGTAGGGTAAAGAAATATAATTCACTACTGAAAGTGTTCTGAGAGAAGGAAACTGAGTGCTCTCTTAACTGAGGTAGATATCAGGGAAAGCTTCTTGGAAATACAGACCTATTTCAATATTTCTTCATCTGAAAAACAAGATAAAACCTTACTCTTGTAAGGAATGTTGTAAGAATTCAAAAGAAGAATTTATATAAAGCAGGCACATCACAGTACCCATAACTATTATAATAATTATCTATCCTGTTTATTGGCTCAAGACCAGGATAATGAACAAGCAAGACAGGATGTGGCTTTTACTTCCTGATGTTCTTGCTAAAAGGACAAAGATAGGAAGTAGACACTAAGAGAAGGCAAAATATTAACTCCTGCCTCAGCATAATTCACCACCACTACACTAACCAAGTGACTTAATCAATCTCCCAAATGTTTTGCATTTTTCTCCACCAATAACTTCCCTATCTGACACATTTTACTTTTGGAGCAAGGATTCTTAAAAATGGATCCACAGATAAGTTTTTAAGGGTCTAGGAACTCCTAAAATAAATGCAAAATAGCATAGATGGAAACATGTTCTTTTTTTCTGGGGGCATAGACAAATAGCCTTCATCAAATTCTCAAAGGAAATCCTAACACAAAAACAGTTGTGCAATTACCACCATATGACTCAGCAACTGCACTTCTGGAATTTTAAAGATGTGATATGGTGATGGTTGTACATTTAATACTACTGAACTGTAGAGTTTTAAAAATGATAAGTTTGGGTTGGGGTTGTGGCTCATTGGTAGAGCGTTTGCCTAGCTAGTGTGAGGCACTGGGTTCAATCCTTAGCACCACATTAAAATAAACAAATTAAATAAAGGAATGCTGTCCATCTACAACCACAAAATAAATAAATACATTAAAAAATAAAAAATAAGAAAACTAAATAAACAAAATAAAGGTATTGTGTTCATCTACAACTAAAAATGTTTTTTTAATGATGAATTTGATATTATGTTTATTTGATAAGAAATATTCTGATATTTACAACATACTTTCATTCATTCACTAATCAACTAATCTATGCTGAGATTCTATGATGTACTTTGCGGATAAGGAATTCAAAATTTCCCAAATAAGAAATATAAATTACTAAAAGAAACTTAGCAAGTAACAAAATACAGGAATAAAGTCTCTGGAGGTAGAGAAAAGAAACAATTAACATTCTGAAGATTTCAGGGAAGGTTTAACAGAAGAGATGACATTTAAGCTGGGCCTGGAAGAACGAATGGAAGTTTACAAGGCAAAAGGTGTGTGTTCCAAGCAAAGAGGAAAGCACAATCATAGGCAAAGAAGAATAAAAGTGGTGGCATGTTATAGTTATAGTGCCATAGCTAGAGAAAGGGATGAATATAAAATGGTGGGTTAGACTACTCTGCTAAGCACTGATGTAGAAAGAGCAAACACAGAGTCTGCTCTCAGTAACTTTCATGGTGTTGTACTATGAGAGATGGCTAAGGAAGAAGAATGGCCAGGATGCCAGGGGAATACCATGAAGGAAAAGCCTTTAAGCCATGCTCAGGAAAGTGAACTGTATCCAGTTGGGGAAGGAGTCACTGAGGGATCTGGGTGTATTTTATATATCAACTGTAAGTGCAGAAAGGTCTAAAGAAAGGAAGGAAAGGCTCAAAGCAGGGAGCCAAACAGGAGGTAATAATAGTAATACAGATAAAAGGAAAGGGTTAAAACTAAGACAAAAATAGTAGAAAGAGAAGACAAATTTTAATTATTTTCTCATTTACTATAAGATGAACACTAGGGATATAACAGTAAAAAGTAAGTAATCCCTATAATTGAAAAACACACAGTCTAGTGAGAGATTTTTAAAAAATAGACTATTATAATAAAGTATGGTAAGTATGTGCTATGACCTTTGTAAATAGGGGCTCTTAAATAAGATTTGAAGAGTACGAGGCTTAGGAGGTAATACAGTCAAGGAAGACCTCTCCTCCTAGAGATAATAATTTCTAAGGTAAGATTTAAAGGATGAGAAGGAGCTGGTTAGGGAAAGGATATGGGAAGGTAGGAAGGAATTCAAGAAATATTTCAAAAAATTTTAAAAACGGGAGGGGAAAAAAAATCTCAGGTTTCTAGTTTGAGTGACTGGTTGAATGGTGATGTCACCGAGAAAGGGAAATACAGGATAGCAGTCAGGCAGATGAGAAAGTCATGCCTCCCTAGAAATTCAGATGAAAACACTAGTGGACAATGAAAAATATATGTCCTGACCTCCAGCAAGAGATCCAGGTATTTGATGAGAGTATTATATTACAACCATTGCTTTTCCTACTTTAAGCAAAAGCTATTAATGTTTTATATTTTCTATTAGAAATAATCTGGTGAACTAGAGATGATAACACAATGTCTCATTTCTGACCAGCAACAAAGAATGTTCTTTTGTTTGTTGTGGCACTGGGGATTGAACCTGGGGCTTTGCATGTGCTAGGCAAGAAATCTGCCACTGAGCTACTTTCTCAGCTCTAATAAAGAATATTCTTTACCCAACTAACTCCCAAGTTACATATATAGCCTTCAATATTTCCATTGATGTGCAATGCTGAAAACAAAATATTATTCTATGAAACGTTCATTTCACCACTTTCCAAATGTTTATAATAAATATGCATTATAACTATCAAGGGAAAAAAGTATTATAAAGTGCCATATTCATCATATATTGATTATAATTTTTCCATATTATGTATGCTGTTTATTTGTAGATCTGATCCTGGACTAAAATTAAATCTTCATCTCAAAGTCAACAAAGGAGGAGAGTCTAATATTTTGCCAGACAACAATTTAGTAAATGCCACAAATAAAATCTGTTTAAATTTTTTTTTCCTGTTTTGTAGTCATACACATCACATCCTGATATAGTACTAAAAGAGATTTAAAGGCTGAAGACAGCTGAGTGTGGTATTGCATACCAGGAATCCCAGCAACTCAGGAAGCTGCAAGTTCAAGGTCAGTCTCAGCAATTTAGCAAGACCCCATCTCAAAATGTAAAAATTAAAATTAAAAATTAAAAAAAATAAAATTAGACTGGGGAATCTAGAAAGTGGAAGAGCGCCCCAGGTTCAGTCCCAGCGCCCCAGGTTTAGTCCCAGTACCACAAAATAAAATGCATAAAAAGGAAGAATTTTGCCCAGAAAAAAAATGTTATTCACAATAATGAAAGTCAAGGTTTTTAATGGGATACGCTAACTACTTAGTGACCAAATAAAACCACTTTTACAAAAGTGAATTTTAACAAGTATAATTTTACTAATTCATTATGACATCACTGGCTTTGACAGATCATGAAAGTTTGTCTACCCTATAAATCTCACCTAAAATAAAAGCCTAGAGAAAATATTTTCATGAATATCAAATCATGTATTAATATATCACAACATTTATAAAATGTGACTATAACCTAAAAACTAACAAAGTTTTAAAACTTCTAACTTTCATAACACAGTTAGAAAATGTTAGATACAATGTTTTATTGTTTGTTTGTTTTTGAGAGAGAGAGAGAGAGAGAGAGAGAGAGAGAGAGAGAGAGAGAGAGAATTTTTTAATATTTATTTTTTAGTTTTCGGCAGACTCCACATCTTTATTTGTATGTGGTGCTGAGGATCGAACCCAGCGCCACGCACATGCCAGGCGAGTGCAATACCGCTTGAGCCACATCCCCAGCCCAAATATAATGTTTTTAAATTGTTCTTTTTTATTCACTACAAAGACTGACATTGGTACCCCTGAACATTATGGTTACTAAAAGTTACTGAAAGCTTAATTGACCAAAATATAACACACATTACAATCGGTGGTTTAGGCAAGAGCATTTTATTATGATACTCTAATTAATATTGAAACTCACTACAAGAGTATTTTATACTGGGCTGGGGTTGTAGCTCAGTGGTAAAGCACTTGCCTAGCATGTATGAGGCACTGGGTTCGATTCCCAGCACCACATATAAATAAATAAAATAAAGGTCCATGGATGACTAAAAAAAGAAAAAATATTTTTTAAAAGTATTTCATATATTAAAGAACTACTGTGGAAGTCAAGAAAGCAAATCCTAAAACACTGGAGTATATGCCTATTTTCACAGGCTTGATAGGTACAGAAAGACAAACATATTCAAATATAGCCATTATAAAATGTGTCTCACATAAACAAATCAAGCAAAATTATTTAAGGACTATCTGAAAATAAGAAACCCAAACATCATTACAAATTTGGTAACCAAATGCTTATTTTTCCTATTTCAAACCAAAGTTGAAAATGTTTAAATCTTAATAAGAGGCAAAATTATATAAAAGAAAGAATGCTGAACTTTTCAATCTGGTACAAGCACCAACTGTAATTTGATATGTGACATTGGATTTCCCCCACCCCCCATGAGTAAGAAAGAAACTGGACTATATGATCACCAAGGAGGTTTTTTCATTGTTTTTGTTTATTAGAGGTATTTTGTTTTTGTTTTTTTGCTTTTGTTTTGTTTTGTTTTCCTATGGAATGAACCCAGGGATACTTAACCACTAAATGGCTAACTGGCTTCTAATTCACAATCATTCTGCCTCAGCCTCCCAAGTTGCTGGAATTTCAGGTGTATGCTACAGAGTCCAGCTTAGAGGCTTTGTGTAACAAAACAAAGGCTAATTTTCAAAAAGTTGAGAATTTGGTCATATTTTTATAAAGTAAATTAACTCAAACTAAGTAATGACATTCCAAAAGTTGCACAGACTAAGTGTATAGGATGTCAAGTCATGTTTGTTGTTCAAAGAGACGATACTAAGGTCATTGAAATTCATGTAGATACAAAGCACATCCTGCAAATAAAGGTTGCCTTATATTTAATGAAATAAGGCATAAAGATTCCATTTAGATAGAATTATGGTAAAGATGAACAAGGTAGTATTTACCAAACTATGTATCAGAAACAGAAGGGTGTGTGCATGTACACACATATACACCATACATATATATTCTATGTAGATGTGTATATGAAGTCACCTGTAATTTTAATTTACATACCTCTGCAGGTCAACTATTTCATTGTTAAGTGTATCTAGCTCCTTAATAGCAGAGAAATCTGCAACAGGACTTGATCCTATGATGTTCTGAAAAAAAAAGTTCACAATTACGCATTACTATAAAGTTAGATAAGGCCAAGCACTGAAAATGCTAAAAGCTATACACAGATACAAGGTATTACATATTTTACTGCATTATTAATACTTTTAATTCATTTAATAAAATCATATCTGGTATAATTATATAGTAATATAAGTTCCCTTAAATTCTCAAAAAGCTGTTATTCTATAAAATGTATCCTCACCTCATATCCAAAAGTTTTTGTGACTTGATTCTAGCCTGTTCAGAATTTTGCAGGAAAACAAATACCAGATTTATAAACTAATTCCTCCACCAAAGTATAAATTTCTTAGGGAAATCAATGGAGGATTTGTTTGTAATTGTATCATTTGACACAGAATAAGTATGCAATTTTTTGTTGAATCTCAGAATTATAATGGTTGACTTAGTTCAATAAATATTTTACTTTGGTTAAATACATTCAGTGTCTGTTTAAAGTAAAAACAAACTGTTCAGGTATATTTTCTATAGTAAGTATTAGTATCACCACATAAAAGACTGTCTTTATACATGACATCCTTTACATATGGTTTTCTTCCAATAATGAAGGTACAAAAATTGGTCCCTAAATGATACCTGCACTTAGAAAATTCAGCTGAGTTTATTCACAACTCTGCTATTTTACTAGCTGCATGATCTTCACCTGTAAGATAGGGAAATAATCTCTGCCCTGGCCATTTAACAAATTAAATGAAATATATCTCCTTTGTAAACTATAATTGAGGTTCTATATGGCTGGTTGAAGTCAGAGCAAAAACACTTTATACCCAGTGCTACAACGAGAATGACAAATAACAAAATAATCACACTTCTAAAATGTTACATATATTGATGACCGTATTAGTAAAATATAAAACTCAGTAGAATTAAAAATTACATTCTTATGAACTTATGTCATCAACTTGCACAACAATATGCTATACTTCACATTTATACGGTCATTTGTAATTCATAAGCACTGTCAAATCCATTGGTCAATTCTCAAAACTAATATAAAAAGTGGGTTGTTAGGGAAGGAGGTAGGGCAGATATTATTATTAACCCCATTATATAGCTAAGGAAACAGATTCAATGGCTGCACAAATTTAGCTAACAGCTAAATCAAGAGTCTTCTGATTAAATTCAAGTGCCATTTTACACTATGCCCCTTGGCACTTGCATGTCAAGATCATTAAGTACATGTTAAAAGTATATGTTAAAAGTAAACTTGATGATCCACAAAATTTGGCAAATAATTCCTTCTGTATTTTTTAATGCCATATTGCATTTTTAGCACTGAGCTGTTTTGACTATCAATTTGAAAATTCATCTATGAAAATTCAGTTAATGATATTTTCAGTTTTATACTTTAGATTCATATCAAATATACTGTTTTACTGTACTTCACTGATACACAAAACTCTTATTAATGCCATATTAAATTAGAAGTATTAAAGTAGATTTCTGAATGTGACAGTTATTCCCTATAATTATAACTGTTTAAACTTGTCCAGTTAGCTAAGCCACACAAGACAGCCAAACAAGTAAATAAAATGAAAAAAATAGCACTTGGTCTCACTTTCATCGCCAAGAGTAACTTCTACACATAAATGCTACTGAGAAATTTGCTATCAGAGGTGCAAGCACATCCAAAATCACATGACTTCCACACCTCTTCTGTCACTCTAATTTACAAGTGACTCATATTTGACCATCTTTCCTAATAAAATATCATTAATTAAGAAGACAGAATGAGACAAATTGGTTTAACCTCAAATAAGTAAAAGGTGTAATACCTTAGATGACTAGAATGGCACAAAACCAGGAAGCAAGAAAAAAGTTCAGCTATTATTATACACAACATTTGGAAGGTATCTGAAGAAAAATGTAATTAGTAAAATTTTCAACATATTTTCTCTCACCCTGTTTTGTGCATTACACAAAAATTCCACATTGATGATTTTAAGTGGATCAGAGAGCCCAGGGAAGGCAAGCTAAAATACACAAGGACCAAGTGATACATAACAAAAGCATACTGTTTAGGTTATTTTCTCTGCATCAACTTTGCTCATAAAAAACTTCTAATTTCAAAATGTATAGTGTAAACCAAAAACTGTAAGTCTACAAAAAAAAAGGCATAAAATAAAGCTCTAACCTTGAGGGAGAGTAGAGTTAAGAAACTGACAGTACAAGAAAGGCGAAAAGCAGAGTGCTGCAGAATGGAAAAAATAGTCCAAACTAGAAAAAACACAGAAAGGAAAGCAACATTCAAAAGGATTAGTCAAAGCTGCCCCCCCCCCTCCAAAAAAAGCCGTATTTAAAAAAATCGATTATACAGATAAAAGAGATGATCTGAAAGATAAAATGAATGCAAATTTTATTTTAGTATTAAATTTTTGGTTAATAGATAAGTCAACAGTGATAAAATCCCATTTCGATGAATGCTGATATCCAACACAAAACTGACAAAAAGTTTTCTATGTTCTAGTGAACAGACTTCAGATAAACCTACTAAATTAAAAACTGTGTATACCCAGATGCAACTTCAAATATCTACTAACATTACAGAGATTTCAGTGAACAATTTGCTTCAGAAATCTGTCATAATTTTGTGTTGGTGAAAGTCTTATTAGTAGTTAAAGGAGGCATGGAAAAAAATCTAAATGTGTGAGAGAATAAGCCAACACAGTATTCTATAACTGAAATACAGTTACATAGCACAAGACATAAATACAAATTCAGTAATATTATCTTTAACAAAAACAATTTTTAAAAATTCGCAAAGTACTACCAACCCCCATCAAAAAAGACCCTCACAAAACAGATAATGAAATTTTTATTTTATTAAAAACAAGAACAAGAAGCTGGGGCTGGGGCTCAGCGGTACAGCACCCACCTAGCATGTGTACTGGGTTCGATCCTCAACACCACGTAAAAATAAATAAATAAAATACAGGTATAAAAAAAAATCACACCAATCTTTAAAAAAAAATACTCCTATAAGTAGCTCTCTATATCCAGTGGCAGTAAATTTCATTTAGTTTACTTAGGGGGAAAAAAAACCCAATGTTGACTTTTATTAGGTTAAAATGGGATTTTTTAAACCCTTGTTACAAAATTAATGCAAAACCAAAACATTATATTTACTTTTTAAATTACAGCATTATAGAGATGCATAGTTGTTGGGTTAAACTCAATAAAATCATATGCACAGAAGTGAATTTTAATTTATGTCACGTCACCACCTACTACCCCTGCCCACCTTTGCCATTTGCCCTCCCTTTCTTCTTCCCTGCCATTCTCCTTCCTACTCAACTGATGGTCCTTTCACTCATTTTATATTGATATTTGAAAGAGAACCTCCTTATACATAGCACACATTTGACAGCTCCTATTTTAAACAATCATGAAAAAATTACCACACCAATGATTATTTTACAGGCCATATTTAAATATAGTTTTGTTTTTTGTTTACTTTGTTTGAGAAAAAGTCTTGCTATGTTGCTCAAGCTGGCCTTGAACACCTGAGCTCAAGAGATCATCCCATGGGCTAGGACTACAGATACATTTCGCTACACATTTATTTTTAAAGGCAAACAGACACTACAGTATGCAAGTACCTTTTTTTAAAATTTTAGTTGTAGTTGGACACAATGTCTTTATTTAATTTTTATGTGGTGCTGAAGATCCAACCCAGTGCCTCACACGTGCAAGGCGGGCGCTCTACCAATGAGCTACAGCTACAGCCCGTATGCAAGTACCTTTAAAGGTCTATTACAAGCCAAGAAATCATAAAAATGCACTATGCAGGAAGAATTTCTAGATAATGTGAGAAATCAAGGCACAATATGGTTGAAATAATGAAGTTTTGGAAATTCCCACTACTGGCCCAAAACCCCAAATAACTAAAACTTGCTTTTAACTGTTCAGATATGCAAACTCAGGAATGAAGGGTCATCTATGGCAAGTCACACACAGATGTATTCTCAACATAATGTTTTCTTGAGGGCTTTTTTATTATAAAATTGACACCAAGCAATTATTATCTCCTATAATTTTTTTCCAAATTTGTATTGTTTCCTTTAAGAGTGAGCCATAAAATGGAACACAATAATTTAATAGCCTTCATTTAGTTTTCATACTTTATTCATAAAAATTAACTCACAAATCCATGAAGGGAAAAATAAGACTGAATTCTTCCAATTTAAGATTGGGAAATATAGTTGTCATATATGTAATGAATAGTTGGGTAAACAAGATACAGACTAAGGATGTTATATAAGACACACATGAACATCTTTATAGGCACCAATTAAACTACAAACTATGTAGTGCTATGCTACTAGCCAGATACATATTTCTACTATTCCATTCAAATCAACTCTATAATTTGACAGGACACTTGTTCCTTTCTATTAATGCATTCGGATTTTCTTTTAAGTTATCTTACCTTTTGCAAACTGGTCCTGTCTGATGGTGGAATCATCTCAGGATTAAGAATGTGAGGAGGATCAATGCCCTTTACTAACTTTTGATTGATTAAGTAGAAAGCCAAGGCAAACTGATCCTTTGAAAGTTTCCCACAGTTCTTTGTGTCACATAATGCCCTGTACAAACAAACAAAAAAGAACAGTATATAAGCACAACAACTACCATCCTCAAACTCAAGGACAGCTGACGTGATGGTGCATGCCTGTAATTCCAGCAGTTCAGAAGGCTGAGGCAGGAGGATCAAAAGTTCAAAGCCAGTCCCAGCAAAAGTGAGGCACTAAGCAACTCAGTGAGACAGTGCCTCTAAATAAAATACAAAATAGGGCTGGGAATGTGGCTCAGTGGTCAAGTACTCCTGAGTTCAATACCCGATACCAAAAGAAAAAAAAAGGAAAAAGAATAATCCAACTGTGTACCTTTTTAAAAACAATTGGTTGAATTTTTTAAAAGACAGTAACACCAACTTGCAGCTTGTCTAAAATTCACTCAAATGCCAGAAGAGACAGATAAGATTGTAAAAAGAGAATGTTCACCCTAGTGCTCAGCAGAGGCCTCACTAATTTGGTTTACTTTGTGCTTTCTCATTATTTCCCAGAACCACTACAGAGTAAATGTTATGGTGAGCCAAAGAATCCCAACATTACCAATTCCTCAAATTTTTAACTTTAAAAGATGTTAAAAATGAAACCTAAGTTTTCTCAGAAAATTTAGTTCATTAATGGCAGTTTAACAAATCCAAAACAAGGAAAAATTTCCATGTCAGCTTGCTTCCTGAAATTCTTGGAATAGGAGGACACAAGGATCTCTAAGCCAAAGCAGAAAGAACAGCTGCAAATGGAGATTACATGTGAGAAGGCAGCAATCTGGAAAGCTTTACAAAATCACTTGAAGAGAAACACAATGTTTCATCTTATTTTCTTTCTTTGACTCATTCATTTATTAAGACTTAGCTTAATAAATAAATAGTTCCGATCTGTTTAATTATTTGAGAGCCAGCATAGCCTGATAAAAAGACTACAGGTCACAGTATCAAACAGACTTAAAATTCCAGCATTTCTATTTATTTCCTTCTTGTGACCTGAACACCAAGCTTTTTAACCTCTCTAAGCTTTAGTTTGCTTATCTATAAAATGGAGATAATACCCATCCTGTAAGGTTACTATGAGAATTAAAGATTAGATACATTAAAAATCTGCACAAAATGCCAAGCCTAACTGTGACAGCTACTATTTATTGAGTATTATGCCTAATGTAGGCACTCAAAAAGTTAGTTATGCATGTTTACTTTTTCCCAGTTTGGGGTACTTGTCCCTTTTAAGGCAGATCTACCACCCTGCTCTGTTCTTTTCTAAGTTTTCTCTTTGCAACTATTTTGTTTCACTTCTGATATCTGCTACCTCTTAAAAACCTCAAAATTACTTCTGGTAATAGTTAGCTGGATTGGTAGGAGGCACACTTCAAAGCATGCTCATATACAATATCACATTTAATGATAAATTCATTTAAAACACAGAGTTGAAAAAAAAACAAATAAAAGAAGAAAAATAAATACACTGAATTGTGTCTCATGTGAGAGTAATCGGGATACTGGGCATTGAACCCATGACCTTACACAAGCTAAGCAAATGCTCTAGTACTCAGCTACCTCCCAAGTGCCATCCCCTGGCCCCATTTTTTTTTTTCTTGCGATAGAGTCTTGCTTATTTGCCCAGGTTGGCCTTGAACTTGTGATCTTCCTGCCTTAGCTTTGCGAGTAGCTGGGATTTCAAGCATGTACCACCACACCCAGAAAAGGATCTGTATTTTTAAATGATGGAATGTGTTAAATGAAGTGTGAAAGTATACATATACTCTATAGAATTATACAAGTAAGCCTTAAAGACACTGTTTCTTAGATTGCTTATATTTCACATATTTTGAATCTCCATTAAAATTTTAAGATAAACAAATGGTGAATTTTAACATTCTAATAACAATTGACACTTTCAATCTTATAAAATTTCAAGAAACCTATACTCAAGCTTCTGTCAATTACTCAGAAGAACTCTTCAGATTTAAAATTTTCTCTAGAAAAAATTCGGAAACAAAAACTATCCTGCTTGCAAAAATGACTAAAGTTAAGAGTGCACAAAACTAGACCCCACACAAAACCATATATATTTTTTTAAAAAATCCCTTTAAATAAAATAAAGTCTTACCAAATATGGGCCAGTAAGGTAGACGGTAAGCCTGTTTTCAGGAAAATTTCACGGGCCTCCAATCCTGATACAAATCCATCCATATCTTTATCAGTTTTCAGGAAGATTTCATCATACTTAGCTTTTTCTGCAGGGGATACAACCCACTAGAGAGGGGGGAAAAACAGTATTTCTGCCAAAATGAAACAAACTTTGAAGTGTCACTCTTTCAAACCCTGACAGTATCTATCATATTCTGAACAAGTCTATCCCACTAACCACAACAGTGTGTCACTTCCATCATATAGTAACCAAAATGCTGTGGTGAAGAGAAAATTTTAAAAATACAGATCAGTTGGGACTATATACATATAGATGCCCATTTTAACTTTTTTTTTTCTTTTAAGTAATGAGTAAACTCAAGCACAGTTAACTCTTGACCAGGAAATCCCACATTAACACAAGTAACTGGGAAATAAAATATTCATATGATTCTCAATCTTCATTTTCTATAGCTCCATCCAGTATTATTAACTATAGCCAAACTGGAATTTGCAGATCCTGTCACCCCTTTGCTTTACTCAACCTGACAAGAGGCAGGTCAGAGGGAGAAAAAGGTCCTGGACAAACTAGAATTGGATAATCAGATCCCAAAGAATCAAGAGTTAACTTAAGATCAAGCAAAACCAAATATTAATTATGCCACGACAAGTATGTCATGTTAGCATGTAGCATCTACCATCTCCAATTCCAGGCAGATATAAGTAAAGCCAATGAAACACTGAGCTTTACATATGAGTTACGGCAATACAAAAGAATATGACTCCTCTGGAACGTCTCATTATGTAAGTTCAACCAAAGGCAGCTCTAAGTCTTCGATCCCTTTAACAGTTTTCTCTAACCTTATAAAGTAATTCAACTGTTAAATGACATGCACTTTGCTAAAAGAAAAATCCTTTAACACTGATAAATCTATACCTGTCTTAATGGTGCTTTGGTAGGTAAAATGCCTACAGGTGGTAAGGAGTAGTAAGATTCCTTGGCTGATGATGAAGAGGGGATCAACCGCATAGAGCCTGATATACTGACCGTTTTTCTCTTAGAAGGTGGCACCAAGGCTGGAGGCAAGGCCATTGGCACAGGTTCCTTCTCCAATGCGGAGTATACCAAAAACATGGCCTTCAAAAAAGATGAACCAGGATCATATATATTAAAATCATTTAACATTTACCCAATGAGTTAATTATTACTCAACAACAAATAATCTTCAAGCTGTCTCAAATCCTTCTTTAAGAAATTAGGCTAGGAGGGAAAGTAAGAGAAAAATAGGAAGAAATGAAAGGAAGGAGGAAGAAAAGTAATCAAAGCTAAGCAATATTTAGGAAAATATTCCAAGCAGCTAAAAAATTTAGATACACACCTTTAACTAAAGTTACTTCAATGACAAAGGCAAATGATAATGGGGGGCGGGGGATAGTATCTATAAAGAAAGAAGTAATTCCTGAATATATAAAATGCTCCTAGAAATTAAGAGAAGATAACCTTAAGTCCAACAGAAAAATAAAGTGTACAGATACTTTAAAGAAAACTAAATATTATAAATGGCCCATCCTTTAACATACAAATAACATAACATACAAACATACAAATTGATATAAATTCAATTTCACTCTTAATAAGAAAACTACAAGTTAATAGTAAATACCATTTTCTACTTCACTGGCAAAAATACAAGGTTTAATAATGTGTTTTCTTAGCTATGTGGGGAAATAGGCACTGTCATAGATTGCTATTGGGCAACTGAGGGTACAAAATATGTCAACTGCAAACACACCATTTTGGTATAAGAATTATTTTGGACTGAAGACAACTAAGAAGCAGCAAATACAAACAAAAAGTTCTCTGCTCTCCCGCTATGTGCCTATAGGAAGGACTTGAGTTTACAAAGGTATGCCTTTTTCTTTCTGTAAGAATGAATTTCCTCCCCAAAACAACTCTAGACCCTTATCAGCCTGGAGATGGCATATCAGAAGAATCCATGTAACAAACTTGCCTACTAACTAGACTTTATCTATCATTAGCTCCACATATATCTATCTTCTTACACTTTGCAACCCCTACAGACTCAAGGTCTTTTTCTTTTTTCTTGTCATCTCTAAAATTTATGTTCTTTGTTAAAGATGCTACATAAGCTGAGTTTTAAGCAACTTCTTTGAGAGTTACTCTTTCCCTGAGTTGTCTCCTATGTACATGAGAAATATATAAGTTAATAGACTTGCTTTTCTTTTAAATCTTTTGTTAAAAATATCCCAACCAAGACCTTAATAGGGTAGAGGGAAAATTATTTTTTCTCCCCTACAGAGGTCAAATTGATACTCTTTTGAAGGGCATAATGGCAACATCTACCAAATTGCAAATGTATTTTCTCTTTAGCTCAGCTATCTCACATTTGGGAACCCATCCTTAGATTTATTTGCCTACATATAAAATGCTGCAAAGGTTATTAAATGAAAACTTGTATCAGCACCCAGTGTTCATCAGTTAATATATAGTTTTTAAAACTATAGTATAGTGGGGAACAGTGGCACACACCTGTAAACCTGGCAACTGGGAGGCTGAGGCAGGAGGATCACAAGTTCCAGGTCAGCCTCAGCAACTTCGCAAGACCCTTAGCAATTTAGCAAGATCTTGCCTTAAGATAAAAAATAAAAAGGACTGATTATATAATTCAGTGGAAAAGCTCCCCGGGGTTTAATCTCCAGTGCCAAAAAAACAAACAAAACTATGATATATCCATACAATGAAATGCTATGAAGCAATGAAAGAAAAATCATGCAGAAACATTCTGCATTTTAACTATGATAGAACTTTAACAGGCATATGACTGTCAGAACTCATCAAATTATTCACTTAAATTGGATTCAATTTAACTATATACAGTCTTCAATAGATCAGGAAAAAAAAAATCATGTGGCACTCTGAAAAGAAACTCAAGAATCTATGTAGTGTTGAACAGTGTTATATTTTGTGGTAAGGAAAAAATAATTACTCATTTTTTTTATATCTGCATTAAGAAATTCTAGGAAGAGAGACAGGAAAAGAAGAAAAATACCTGGTTATAGAGTAGGGTAACTGGAGCAGTTGAGGACAGGAATGAACTGAGAATTTTTTTTTCACTGAATGCCTTCTTGTATTGATTTCTAAACTATAAGAATGTATTGCCTGTTTTAAAATATTCTTAATTAACAAATACTTAAAGCATATACACAAAGTGGGACAACTTGCCTATAGATATTCCCAGGACATAAGCTACAAGATTTTAAAGGATTCAAGACACTTTCAACACTTGTGGAATATGAAAAGTTTCCAGGGCTTTAAAAAATAAAAAAGGGAGAAAAAGAACAGATTTTTTTTTTTAAGTTTCCATGACTATAGTTAAGGATATGAATTACTCAAAATAGCTTAGAACCTCTAGAAAGAGTCCAGCAGCAGAGCCAGGTGCAGTGGCAAACGCTTGTAATTCCAGTGACTCAAGAGGCTGAGGTAGTAGGATCACAAGTTTCAGGCCAGCCTCAGCAACTTAGCAAGGCCGGAAGCAACTTAGTGAGACTGTCTCAAAATAAAAAACAAAAAGAGCTGGGGATATGTCTAAGCAGTAAAGTGCCTCTGAGTTCAATCCCTAATACCAAATTAAAAAAAAAAATTACAGCAGCAATTATGAAAAAGCTTGTATACTTCTTGATTTTTTTTCTTCCACTGAAAATTATAATTCTCCCAAGTGGATATCTATTTTTGATTTTAAGTTTAGTTTTGTGGAGCTTTCAAATTAATGTTTATTGAACGCCCAATACAACAACATTGATTCATGATTTCTACAATTCCTAATACTTTATAAATGAAGAAACCAAGGCTCAGAGATGCCCAATACATTATGGTAAAGAAGTCACACAGCAGGGTTCAAAGATCTTCCAGCTACAATGCTCTTACTTTATCCAGATTTCATCAACATTATTAGCAACACACATGTAACTTTAAAACCCCATGCTTTCTTTTTACAACTGATAAAGCTAAAGTTTAATACATGAGTACTCAATATTTTAGCAGACATCAGAATTACCTGAACAGCTTGATAGCCCTATACTCAGAATTCTGAAATCATTAAGGCTGATTCTTCTAGGGCTAGGTCAAAGAATTTTCATTTTACCAAGTTCCCAGGTGCAGCATCCAGAGACCAATTTTACCTATTTGACTCAAACCAGATTCTCTACTCACACACTAGCCAACTCAGATGTAGCCAACTCAATGTCAGTTTTAGGAAAACACAAATTTTCTGTCTCAGAAAACTTGAATCTCCAGAAAGAAAACAATCAGGCTAGCATATATTTTCAACCAAATTCACGCATCTGTAGTATTAGACTGGTACCTTTCTAAGAGAAGTGACTAGCAAGCACATTAAAGGTCAGCACTCTGCTTGCTGCAGACAGAAGTCACTTCCTAAAAAAGTGAATACTACAACAAAAAATAAATGTTAGCCATTTGCTGACAATAAACAACACTTTTTTTTTGAAAGTCTGAGAAGATATCAATCTCAGGTTGTCTTGAAAATAGTTTCCTTGACAAAACTGAAGTCCCAATTTTTTCACCAATAAAAGAAAAAAAGTAAACAGAATACTTTTAGTTCTGTTGGGTTGTGACTGTTTGCTTTCTTATTACACTGTACTTTATCTTATTAAAAGTCTGGCACAGGGCTCGAGTTGTAGCACAGTGATAGACAGCCTGCCTAACATGTGAGAGCAGTCAGCTCGATCCTCAGCATCACATATAAATAAAATAAAGATCCACTGACAACTAAAAAAAAAAAGTGTATTTTTAAAAGTCTGGCACAAATAAAAAGGTAACTGTACCATACTCACCAAAAAAAAAAATTATAGTCAGTTTTCAAACTGAAATATACTAGCAAATGCCTTCAGACAGGTACAGATACTAAACTTAGAAGCATTTATCTTTTTTTATTTTGCATTTTTGCAAGAAGCCCCTTTAATGCCCTATTAGAAACTTTCTACCAAGCTAAATGAGTCAGAAGGAAAATTCAGGGAGCTATATTTCTAATATTTCTATATCTAATCAGCTTATTCATCAATGAGTAAATAAAATATCGATGCAAAGTAACAGAAAATCTACACTCAAGGGGGTAGATCTAGTTTAAAAAGTATAATTATGTGTATATACATTTACGTATACACATGTAAAACTCTAAAGAGTCATTTTGGTTGTGGTCAGAATACCCATGCTTGAACTTTTTTTTTTTCCCCCTGCGGGGCTGGGGATCAAATCCAGGGCCTTGTGCATGCAAGGCAAGCACTCTACCAACTGTGCTATATCCCCAGCCTCCATGCTTGAATTTTACAAATGCACTTATTAATTTTTTCAAAGATTTTTCTAGATTCAGAAGTTTTAATTAAACCACTAGGCTTCAAAAAATATGAAAAAGCATTAAGAATTTACATTTGATTAAATTAAACCCCTATCTCTCACCCTGCACAAAGCTTAAAATCAAAGCGGATCAAAGACTTAGGCACTAGAACAGAGACCCTGCACCTAATAGAAGAAAAAATAGGCCCAAATCTTCACCAAGTTGGCTTACAAACTGAGTTCCTTAACAAGACTCCTAAAGTGCAAGAAGTAAAATTAAGAATCAATAAATGGGATAGATTCAAATTAAAAGGCTTCTTCTCAGCAAGGGAAACAATCAATGTGAGGAAGAGCCTATAGACTGGGAGACAATCTTTATCACATGCATCTCTGATAAAGCATTAATCTCTAGGATATATAAAGAACTAAAAAAAATTAACAACAAAAAAACAACCTAATCAATAAATGGGCTAAGCAACTGAACAGACAATTCACAGAACAACAACATAGTTGATCAACAAATATATGAAAAAGTTTCAACATCTCTAGCAATTAGAGAAATGCAAATCAAAACTATTCTAAGATTTTATCTTACTTCAGTCAGAATGGCAATTATCAAGAACACATCCAACAATAAATGCTGGCAAGAATGTACGGGAAAAGGTACACAATGTATACAAAGGGACTGTTGGGACTGCAAATTGGTGTAACCATTATGAAAAGTATTATGAAGATTCCTCAGAAAACTTGGAATGGAACCACCATTTGACCCAGCTATGCCACTTCTCAGTTTATACCCAAAGGACTTTTAAAATCAGCATACTACATTGACACAGCCACATCAATGTTTATAGCAGCTCAATTCACAATAACTAAACTATGGAAGCATCCTAGATGCCCTTCAACAGATGAATGTATAAAGAAAATATGATAGATACACACACACACACACACACACACACACACACACACAAAATGGAATATTACTCAGTTTTAAAGAAGAATGAAATTATGGCATTTGCAGATAAATGGATGGAGCTGGAGAATATCATACTAAGTGAAATAAGCCATTCCCAAAAAACCAAAGGCCAAATGTTTTCTCTGATATGCAAATGCTAATTCACAATAAGCGGGTGGGAGTTAGAGAAGAATAGAAGCACTTTGGATTAGGCAGAGGGGAGTGAAGGGAGGGAAGGGGATAAGGACAGTAGAATGAATCAAACATTATTAACCTATAATGTATATACATTATTATATGACCAGTGTGATTTTACATCATGTACAACCAGAAGAATAAGAAGTTATACTTGTGTCAAAATGCATTCTAAAAAAAAATTTTTTTTTACACAATATCTTTATTTTATTTTTTTAAAGCTTTTTTTTTTAAGTTGTAGTTGGACACAATATCTTTATTTTTATGTGGTGCTGAGGATCGAACCCAGTGCCTCATGCATTCTAGGCAAGCACTCTACCATTGAGCCACAACTCCAGCCTTAGAACAAATTTTTAAAAATTTAAAGAAGAATTTACATTTGAAAAGAAATAAGAGCCATTCATTAAAGGTTTGCATAGCAACGAATGTTACACAAATTAGAATTGACTTCATTGATCCCAATTAAACAATAAATTAACCAAAATCCCAACTGGTTAAGAGTTTTAAAGGTAAATCTAGAACACAAAGATTCAGTTTTGATTCACTAGTGAAATAAATATGTGTATGTATCAGTTACTAGGGTTGGAACCCAGGGTCTTGCACATGGCAAACACTCTACCACTGAGCTATATCTCCAGATCTTTTTTTATTTTAAGACAGGGTCTTACTAAGTTGCCCAGGCTGACCTCAAACTTTAGATCCTTCTGCCTCAGTCTCCCAAGTAGCTGGAATTATAGGCATGTATCACCACACTGGGTCGAAATAAGTTATTTCTAAAAGACACACACACACACACACAAATACAACCACACATCTATAGTCTTCATTTTTATACTGGGTCTCTTGACACAAATGAACAAATTGTACCATTTAATCCATGGGGAAATGGGTAAGAATTTTAAAGGTGGATGATGAACATAAAGATTCTTATATTCAATCCAGGTTTGATTAGTTAGTAAAATAAGATAATCTCAGGGGAACTTGTTATATTTCTTTTTTAAAAAAATTATATTTATTTTTTAGTTGTAGTTGGACACAATATCTTTATTTTATTAATTTATTTTTATGTGGTGCTGAGGATTGAACCTAGGGCCTCGAAAGTGCTAGGTGAGCACTCTACCGCTAAGCCACAACCCCAACCCCTTTTGTTATATTTCAGCAAAAAAATCTTACAAACTAAATTGTCACAGTCTAAAAGGATAGATCATATGAGTAAGTATATATGTGGACAATTCATTATTTTGGAAGATAATTTAAAATGTTCAGGTCTTAAGTTATTTCTCTATTGCAAAAATATTTTTAAATTTCATTTTCAAGAAACATTAAGACTAATTTTTAAAATTCAGTTTTATAAAATTAATGATTGTAAATAAAGACAAGTCACATGACTTATAGTTTTGTTTGCACAAGCTAAATTACTAATATTGTAGCAATTTTAATTTTAAAATCCAGTACAGAGCTGGGTGCGGCAGTATATGCCTATAGTTATAGCTCCTCAGGAAGCTGAGTCAAGAGCATCACTAGAAACCAGGAATTCAGGGCCATCCTGACAACATAGGGAGATCCCATCTTAAAGAATAAGAAAAAAAAAATACAGATTATGTTGCTCCATTTATGAAAGTTAACGGATGGAAGAAGATATATCAGATAAATTCTAAATCAAAAGAATGCTAGTGAAGAGCAGATTATGCTTAGTGAAGCTAGCCAATCCCTAAAAAACAAATACCAAATGTCTTCTTTGATATAATGAGAGCAACTATGAACAGAGCAGGGAGGAAGAGTAGGAAGAAAAGATTAACATTAAACAGAGACATGAGATGGGAGGGAAAGGGAGAGAAAAGGGAAATTGCATGGAAATGAAGGGAGACCCTCATTGCTAAACAAAATTACATATAAGAGGTTGTGAGGGGAATGGGAAAATAAACAAAGAGAGAAATGAATTACAGTAGATGGGGTAGAGAGAGAAGTTGGGAGGGGAGGGGAGGGGGGATAGTAGGGGATAGGAAAGGTAGCAGAATACAACAATTACTAATAGGGCATTATGTAAAATTGTGGATGTGTAACCGACGTGATTCTGCAATCTGCATTTGGGGTAAAATTGGGGGTTCATAACCCACTTCAATCTAATGTATGAAATATGATATGTCAAGAGCTTTGTAATGTTGTGAACAACCAATAAAAAAATTTAAAAAAAAAAGAATGCTAGTGAAACAATGAAAAAAACTACAAAGAAAATTCTAGAACTAAAAGAAGTAAATTAACTGAGCAAAAGCTAGAATTTGAGTTTCACAGAATGTTCTAAAGCTGGGAGATAGGGAAAAAGAGAAGTAAAAATAACTGAAATGCCTCATTTTACTGGAATCAGGGTGAACAATCTTATTTGCAAACATTGAAGAACTATGTTAGAGTACAGAAAAAGGCATAGTGATTATTAATAGAATGGGACATTATAATAGAATTTCTACACTAACAAGGAGGAAGAGGTGGAGGAATCACAAATTCATCAACAACAACAGAAACAGAAATAAAGAAGAAAATAATGTAAAATAAATAGACACAGTAGGGGAAAATCAATACATGTATCATCATAAATGGGTAAAATCAATACATGTATCATCATAAATGGGTAAAATATTAAAAACAAAAATGCTCCATTTTCAAGAAAGATACACAATAAACAAGAAATATTACATAGCAAAAAAAGCACAGAAGTAGTATATCAAATCACACAAGCTAGAATTTAAAGTTGAAAAAATTTCTAAAGAATGTTCATAGAAAACAAATATTAAAAATGACTAACAATAAGTCTAAGAAAAGATAAAGCGATGTTCACTATTTAAAATAAAATGGAAGCTAGGCATAGTGGCACATACCTGTAATCCCAGCAACTTAAGAGGCTGAGCAAGTAAAGACAAGCCTCAACAATTTAGCAAGGCCCTAAGCAATTTAGTGAGAGCCTATTTCTCTTTCTTTTCTTTTTTTTTTTAAAGAGAGAGTGAGAGAGGAGACAGAGAGAGAATTTTTGAAAATATTTATTTATTTATTTATTTTAGTTCTCTGCGGACACAACATCTTTGTTGGTATGTGGTGCTGAGGATCGAACCCGGGCCGCACGCATGCCAGGCGAGCGCGCTACCGCTTGAGCCACATCCCCAGCCCGAGAGCCTATTTTTCATAATAAAAAATAAAAAGGGCTGGGGATGTGACTCAGTGGTTAAGCACCCCCTGGGTTCAATCCCCCATACTAAAAAATAAAACAAAACAAAATTTAAAGTAGGTATTTACTGAAATTGTGTTTATTATTCTTAAATTATCCTTTTAATAAGATTCATTTTTATTTTTTTAAAAAAGTAAGTTGCCTAGGAAAAGGCTTCAGGGTATATAAGATAAACTATGTTTATTTAATTATCTTAGCATATACTACTATTTATTAAATGAGGATATCATTATTCTCCCTGTTTCTAACTATATTAATACAAATAATCCTTTGAAATTTAAAAAGTTTTATCTTTATAAGAAAAAAAAATCTTCAATACTTCTTACCAAGTCAAAGATTTTGTACCAATATTCTTAACACAAAAGACACTTCTTTACATAGTTGATGCACACCTGTAATCCCAGCAGTTCAGGAGGCTAAGGCAGGAGGGTCACAAGTTCAAAGCCAGCCTCAGCTATTTAGAAAGGCTCTAGGTGACTTAGCAAGACCCTGTCACAAAATGAAAAATAAAAAGGGCTGGGGATGTTGCTCAACAGTTAAGTGCCCCTGAGTTCAATTCCTGGTACTAAAAATAAATAAAGTGTTATGTGTGACAATGTTTCATGGTATATCACATACAAATCTTTTCAATACATCCCCTTTCCCCAAAACATTCCACAAACAATTGACTTAACCCCTGATATATAACTTGAAAAACCTCTGCCACCATTGTGAGAGTGTATTCTTTACCACTTTCCAACCATTACGCAAATCAAAACAAAAATGACTAGGAACTATGACTATAAATTCAAGTCAGCTTAAGTTTTTGTTTCTGCATTTTTTTAAACATGATAATGATAATTTAAAAAACATAGGGGCTGGGGATGTGGCTCAAGCGGTAGCGCGCTCGCCTGGCATATATATCCCAATATACCTTAAAGTCAAATAAAATGAAGACAGCAAAACACACATTTTGTTACTCATTTATTTTAAAATATTTATTAATTACCTATAAATTCTAGGTAAAAATGTTTATACCAACAATCTGATAAACACAAGTTTTCCTTCAAGGATTAATTAAAAGGGTAAATTTTCACATGATAAAACCATTATGATATTTCATATTTTAAGAACATTAAGTTACTTACAACTGCAAACTCATCTCTGTCAAGCTTTCCATCATGGTCAATATCACTCAATTCCCAAACCTTAAAAAAGAAAATTGAGAAATATCAATGTTCTTTCATTTCATGTGTTGTTTAGGAACTGAGAGAGAAAGTATACTAGAGAAATATAAAGAAGTAGAGATAAGCAAGTGCTTGGTCATTAAACGCCTTGAACGGAGTTTGGATTTTTCTTAATTGTAATGGGAAGCTTCTAAAAACTTAGATTCAAGTAATAAAATGACACAATTATTTACAGTTTGCAATCCTTACCACATAGAAGAGAAATAAACAGTGGGAAACATATACATGTTTTTTTTTAAAATCAATATTTATTGAGCCCCCAATCTATGTTAACACTCATCTAGAAGTAGTGTAAATATTGTGGTGGTAATGTTGCCTTCATCATTATCGTCATCATCAACATCACCAAAGCAGCTATTAACAGTACGAGTGAGTACATTATTTACATTATCATATTTGATGCTTACAACCCTCTAAACTGGAAAATATGCCCATAACAGTACCAGTGAGTACATTATTTACATTATCATATTTGATGCTTAACAGTACCAGTGAGTACATTATTTACATTATCATATTTGATGCTTACAACCCTCTAAACTGGAAAATATGCCCATTTTAAAGATCAGAAAACCAAGATGTGGTTTTCTAATTATTTGTCCATGGTCACACAACTAAGAAGCAGTATAGCCAGGATGTGACCCTATATAGTCTGCTTAAGCAGGGAATTAAAGTAAGGGCCAGAGGTTTAGAGAGAGAAGATAAGGTTTGACATATGAAAAGAGAGTAGAGAGAAATCACTTTGGAAACAAAAAAAGGGTGTTAAGCAATAGGAAGAACCCCACCTGAAGGTGGTGATCACAAATTTATGATGACATTAATCTTATTAGGCTGTCTCATATGTGCAACCAGTGATAATTAGGTTCATATAAAATTGGATTTTTAGTAAAGTCAAAGACTACTTAGTGAAGTTAAAAAAAAAATCTTGCAAGCATCTAGGAAAAAAAAAAATTCTTGTCTCTAGAGAGACAAGAATTCAAGTCAGAATATATTGGGGGAACCTAAGACAGATCTATGTTTTCTCACAGATGGATCTTAATATATTTTACATCTTAATATAATTCCCACTAAGTAGCCATCTTTAAACAAACACACACACACACACACATATATATGGTTAAAAATATATTTTCAAAACATCATGTTGTGCATGATAAATACGTATAACATTCTCCATCAAATTAAAAAAATTTTCTAATTTAAAACGGGAAAAAAGAATTCAAGTCAAAGAATAGAATTTATGATTTCATCAGGTAGAGAAGATGGAAGAAAATGTGGCAAAGGGAGCTGGGAAGAGAATATGGAATTATAGACCAGGAGTCAGGGACCAAGCTGCATGAGGAAAACAGTAATTTCAAAAGATAAGGGGAAAGGTTGGAGATATGGTTTAGCGGTAGAACCTTTGCCTAGCATGCACAAGGCCCTGGATTCAATCCCCAGCACAGCCAAAAAAAAAAAAAGGGGGGGGGGCGCGGGGTGACAGTTTTAGTTTTACAAGATGAAAAAGTTATGAAGATAGATGATAGTAATGGTTGAACAACAATGTAGTATTCTTAACACTACTTTACATTTAAAATTGGATAAAAGGGCAAATATCATGTTATATGCATCTTACCACAATAAAAAAAGACAGAGGGAAAGTAAAGGAGTCTAAGATTTAAAGGTCTGAGTGAAATCAAAGAATTAAAGTCTTGCAAGTATCTAAAGAAAAGATCTAGAAAAAGTTCAAGTTAGAAAGTACAATTAATTATTTCAAAGATGAAACTATTCCTTATAAGACCACATGATATATGGGGTAAGTGGTAAACATAAAATATTGATAGTCTTTAAAAACTGTCATGCAGTTGGAAATTAGAGCATACAGCACAAAGAAAAATGGACCTGCTTAAGGGGCTTACATATATAACTAACTTCAATCACTTATATTTTACAGGGAATAATAAAAAACACAAATAAACTGGGAATAATTTTATATATTAAGTCAGGACACAGAAAATTCTATAATAAGGCAATTTTAAAATAAGATTGTAGATTTAATAATGACCAACAAGTGCTCTTAGTAAATATAAAGTTATAATACAGAAAATACTACATTTAAAACTTAATATCTTACTCTTCCAAGGATTTCCACAGGTAACTTAGAGTTGAGCAACACTGGCTTCACTTTATCACCAGACAAAAATCCATCCACTGGACTTAAACTATCAAAAATTGCATCATATTTGGCCTTATCTTCACTCTAAAATAAAATGTTTTTTTAAAAAAATGACAAGTTAAGTAATGGTGGAAATGTTTTGATTGCAGTTATAAAAATCAAGTCCTCATAGAAGACATTTTTAAAAATAACATTTAAAAAACATTTTTTTTACTTTCATCAAATATATTAATTAATAATTTTAAAGTGATTCTACTTAAGAGTCCAGTGTCCCCTATTCCTTTTGAAGCTGGAACACTCTTTGTTAGAATCAAAAGATTTCAGAGACAGAAACAACTAGTTCTAACTCTCTCACTTAAACAGACATACAGCAAGGAAGTAACTTTCATAAGTCACAATTTTATAACATTTGATGAGTTTCTAAACATGGTATTAGGTACATTTCAAATGCAAAAAAATGAAATTTTTAAAAACAAACATCAATACTCTAGGAATAAACACCAGGATTCCCCCAATTTTCCCAAAGCAAAATTTATTTTTCTTGTCAACAAGACATCTCCTAAAATTTTAAATGTTACTTGTATAACATGAAAATCTTCTATTCATTATTTGTCCAGTCAATACCAAATTCCTCATTTTTTTTTTTTGTCACAAAATGACTAACAGAACTGAAAGATCCCTCAAAGATTCCAGTGTGGGTACTTTTCCTATTATCCTTAAATATACATACAAAAGTCTAACATGCATTGCAATGTATTTCAGAAGTAGGGGGAAAGGATATAAGTGAGTAGGAAGCAAAGCAGGAGTAAGAAATGAATAGTTATACAAATTACTTACTTTAACAGCCCATGGAAGCTCAGCTGCAGGGGTTCCGCTGGTTAGTAAAGGACTACTGGTATCATGCTAAAATGTAAATAGCACATGAATTGTTGAAATTCTCATATCAATAAGCAATGAAGAAAAATGGTCTTTGGATTTAAATATATTCATATAAAACACTGGATCTCTAAGCACTTAAAACACTTCTTACATTAAGTAGACCTTCAACTATTTTCTACTAAAACAAAGTCATTTTCACTTGACCACATAAATCACTGTGGAAGACTAAGTAAAACGTACTAAAAAAGAAATCCTACAACAATTGAAAGATAAAGTTATCTGGAAAAAAAAAAATTTTTTTTTTTTTGTTACCAAGGATTAAACAAGGGGTTGCTTCATCACGGAGTTGTACTCCCAGTCCTTTGTATTTTTTTTTTTTATTTTGAGGCAGGGTCTCACTAAGTTACTGAGACCAGCCTCAAAGTTGCAATCCTCCTGCCTCAGCCTCCCAAGTGGCTGGGATTATAGTCAGGCACCACTGTGCTCAGCAGATATCTGAATATTAACGAAAATATTTGAAGTCCTATTAACTGATGACTTTTCCCTAATATTATCTTTTAAAAACTGGGAAAACAAACGAACTTAGCATTTGTAAGTTTTAAGTACACAATACCTATTAATAGTATGTCCCAATTATTATGTTTATCTGGATGAAGACAGATTAAAAGTTTTTTAAATGTTTTTTAAGATGTTGATGGACCTTTATTTTATTCATTTATTTATATGCAGTGCTGAGACTCAAACCCAGTGCCTCACACATGCTAGGAAAGTGCTCTACAACTAAGCCACAACCCCAGCCCAGATTAATATATTTGAAAAATCTTTTTAATAATAGTTAGGTAACAAATCCCTATATTGACACTTGATTCCATGCCTAAACAAAGAAGTGCAGACATCCCCCAAACTGAAGTTAAATTCTTGATACTTCTAAAATATTAAGTTTAAAAACAAAGAGGAGCTGAGGTTGTAGCTCATTGATATAGCGCTTGCCTAGCACACATAACAGCACTGGGTTCAATCCTCAGTACCATATTAAAAAATAAATAAGTAGATAGATATATTGTGTCTACCTACAACTAAAAAAAAAATTTAAAAAGCAAACAAACTAGAGCTGGGTATTAAGTTCAGTGTAGATCACTTGCCTATTATGCACAAGGCTCTGAGTTTGATCCCCAGAACCACAAAAAATGAAATAGAATTAAAATAAAAAGCAAAAAAAGTCATTATATTTCCAAAAAAAGAGTGGGACAAAAGGAACTAGCCATAAACAGATACAGAAAACATTTACCAAATAATGATAATTAAAATAACATAAAACCAGCAAATAAACAGATCAATAAGTAATAAAAAAATTTAAAAAAAACTTAAATACATGAGAATTAAGCTCATGATTAAGGTAGCATTTTAAATCAGTAAAGATTGATTATTCAACCCACTACACTGAGTCTGTAGGGTAGCCATCTTGAAAACATAAATTTGAATCCATATTGATACCCAAATCAGTATTAACTTAAATATTGAAAAAAAATTAACTTGACAATTTACTTACTTGATTAAAAAAAAAAAAAACAGTCATGGAGCAGGGGGAATCAAAAGCAAGGGCAAAAGACAAATGACATGCTGGGAAAATATATTTGCAGCATATATAGACAAAAAGTTAATTTCCTAATTTTTAAAGAATCTCTAGAATTTAATAAATTAAAAAAACCTACCCAAGAAAAACATGGAGAGCCTACAATTAAATAGTCACATAAAAGTAATGTAAACTGTTCATAAGAAAAATACTCAACCTCACTTTATAAAACCAAAAGGATGAATCGGAATTATATTTACAAACCATGTGTCACCAAATTGACAATAATTTTCTAATAGTATAACAATAGTATGCTACCAAATATGTAGGAAAACAGGGCACTTGAACCAACTTCTGGTGGGAATGTAAACTAACAAACCACTACAGAAGGCAATATACACCCAAATTACAAAGGCAAAAATTTTTGGAACATCAATTCCACTTTTGGGAATTTATACATACATATATCAGCACATGCAAAATAATATACGTACAAAGTTATTATTCATAGAACCATTTTATAACAAAACACTAAAACAATCTAAAAGTCAAACAATAGGAAGTTAAATAAATTATGGTAAATACAAAGAAATACTATGCAGCCATAAAAAACAGAGAGGAAATTTTTGTGCAATGATATGTAGAGATTTATAAAACATTTGTTATTTTAAAAAGTTATAGATTCAAGCGGTCAATATGCTATAATTAACAAAAAATGAGGAAATACATACTTATACATATTTATATTTCGTTATATGCACACATAGTAACTGAAGAATACACAAGAAAGAAAAAAAAAAGAAGACACAAAAAACAATAGCAGCTATTAAGAAAGAAAATCATGTAGCTGAGGGATAGGGTTAAAGGAGAAATTTATTTTTAATATATTAATTTTAATTTCAAATCATGTGGTGTCACTTTTTAATAATTAGATACAATTTACATCTAAAATCATTTCTTACGAATCTTGGTGGAGGAACAGCCAAGTTCAAGCTATTCAGTGAAACCTCCAATCCATTCTGGGCACATGCTACAAGACGCAAAGCCACAAAGAATTCCTGAGGAAAAAAAGTATGACCATTATCTACCACACATACTACTTATAATCTGAAAATATAAAAGAATTCATAATTACTCCCGAGTTTTTGTGTAGCAACAAATATAATAACAAATT
Source organism: Spermophilus citellus (assembly GCF_964194105.1). Taxonomy (NCBI): domain Eukaryota; kingdom Metazoa; phylum Chordata; class Mammalia; order Rodentia; family Sciuridae; genus Spermophilus; species Spermophilus citellus. The sequence goes on along the minus strand of NC_138191.1, from coordinate 99,272,110 downwards.
TGTTTCAAGAACACTTGCTTTAAAATTGAAAAAAGACCCATGTACAAAGATTTTTCTAATACTGTAAGTAACAAATAACAATATAAACAGAAAGTATTTAAATAAATTGTGATACATACTGATAATGAAAATTTTATGTAACTAATACTCATATTTCAAAGAATGTTTAATGTTGTTAGAAAATGTTTTGAGAAAAAGGAATTTGAGAGTGGGAGCCTAGGAGGAAATCACTAAATGTTATTAATCATCTCTTCAGTGTGAGATTATAAATTTTGAAACATGGATCAGTAATTCAAGTGACTCAATCACTGCTATTCCAAAACAGCTGCAGAAATAAATGAGTAGCACTTAAAACAATTATATAACTGCTTGACTTCAAAATGTTTATAAATCTCCCACAAAGGTCCTTGGATTTTAAGTCTCAGTCCAAAACTAATTAAATAAATAAATGTAAAGAAGCTAAAGCAACTGGTTTTCAGCTATTTTGAGTTAGAAATAAGTCTAGGAATAGACATGATAACAAAAGACTTTACTCCAGCTATAATCTTTACAACTTGTTGACATCCTAATACAGTGGCTTGTTGACATCCTAATACAGTAGTTTATTCAACACTTCCCTACTTTTCTAAAACCTCTTGTTCTCACCTATGTCCTATTACTCTATTCCTAACTTTTTCTTAAAAAGTCAGGCTGTCTGTTTTATACAATACCTTGCCTTTCAGTCATAAATTTCTTGAAAAAAATGTTACCAAGAAACCCTCTTCTGATTTACTCGAAAAGTTTCCATGTAAAAGACTCCACTCCTTGATTAGCTAGGGAACCTAATGCCTATGTCCTCCTCATTCTCTTTCATTCTGAAGTACTTCTCCACCAAATAGCTTAATGAAACTCTCCTAGTTCTTTCTGACCTTTCAAGTCTCTTCTGCTGGAGTCTATACCTCCTCTCACTTTTAAATGCTGGTATTCTAAGTACTCTTTATATTCCTTCTTGTCTTATTCTGAGAGATTCAATTACTCTTAGGTAATCTGGTGCACTTCCACTGTATAGATGGACTCTTTAAGTGAAAGAATTCTCCATGAAATTCTAGTTCTGTTATCTAAAGTTGCGTGGGCAAGTTAATTAAATTAAAACTTCCACATAAGGGGAGCTAATACTAACTAACTTGCAATGTGTTATGAGCAACAAAATAAAAATTATACTAGAGGAGGAAAGCACCAAGTGTCATTGTCAGAACAGAATCAGGCCAGAATACTCAGGCTTGATTAGCCAAGAGATTCCTTTCAAATATACCAAGCAATACCATCTTAACACAATGTTTACTTATACACCCAGAAAATTGAATTAGTAAGATTAAAAGAGCAAAATCTTTCTATAGGACAGAAAACAAATCTCAGTGGAACAATGTCACCAAACTAACATTAACCTTTAGGAATCAGATATTTTAACGTTTAGTGCTTGGTATTATTTTCACTGTTATGACAATTGCTCTTGTAAATTCCCTAATGTTGATAAAAAGCAATTCTTAGCTTAAAAATATAAAAATCTGTTGGCTATTTTTTATTTCAAATTACTTAAATTTTTCATATGAATCTCTGAATCTTACTTGTTTGTTCAGGATGCCTTTGCCATCTGTGTCAGCTAAATCCCAAATCTGAAATTAGGGGGTGGAAAAAGAATCAATCTATATTTTTAACAGAAATCATCTCAAAGATAAGTTAAATCCCTATAATTTACAACCTCATATTCTGATAATCAAATCTAAAAATCGTGGAATTAAAAGTGGAAAGAACCCTTAAAGATCATTCAATGCAACCTTTCACAAAAATACTAAGACCCAAAGAGGTTAAGTGACTTGCCTCAAGAACATTCAAGGCATCGGGGAAAGAAGAAACCCAGGTTCCAACTTCCAGTCAAATGCCTTTTTCACTAACCCAGGTTTTAACTCTTGAGTCAAACATGCTCTTTCTACTGCAACATACTGTTCTTGATTTTAGGTTCTTATTAAGGTTATATTATTTCTCATGGGCAAATTGAGAAGGTAAATGTTTATTTGCAAATAATTAAATTAAGAAAAGTGGTTATTTTTCAGGATTTTAACTATGTATCAATAAATAGCAAAATAATTTCATAGGACAGGGGCTTTCTGCCTTTTTTGTGCTCTTTCCAAAGCCTCCCAAAATCCCCATTCCATTCATCACACATTCAACAGAGACACTTATATAGAGGAAGCAGGGATAGAGCCAGCTCTGAGTGGGTGGCAAGGTTCCACTATTTCCCAACAATAATCAAATGTACTATTATTTCCTCATTTATCCTCTTCAAAAGTAATTTTTTCTTAAATTTGAACTATGCTTTATTTTTCAAGAAGGTAAATTGCTATGTCATATATGTCCCTCATCCCATTACTGTAACTGCTTTTCTGATTTGGTTCTTAAATTTCTTTTTTTTTTTTTTTAAGAGAGAGTAAGAGAGGAGGGGGGGAGAGAGAGAGAGAGAGAGAGAGAGAGAGAGAGAGAGAGAGAGAGAGAGAGAGAGAATTTTTAATATTTATTTTTTAGTTCTCGGCAGACACAACATCTTTGTTGGTATGTGGTGCTGAGGATCGAACCCGGGCCGCACGCATGCCAGACGAGCACGCTACCACTTGAGCCACATCCCCAGCCCCCCGGTTCTTAAATTTCTTGATGGTTATGTTTCTTAATCTTCTAGCATTCTATGTATTCATTATAACCTAGTTATAATATATAAACACTACCTTTCCAAGTATCAAGTCTGGAAGCCCTGACTTTTTCAGAAAAGCAGCAGCATCTGAAGCCAACACCCTTCCAGTATTGCCTGTATCAACCTGAAAAGACACAAACTGTAAGCTTAGAAAGAAAACACAAAGGCAAAATTGTCACCATTTACTGGCCTCCATCCCTGTGATTTGGGACTGGCTTTTTCAAGAAATGAGCAGGAATCCTCTTACTAACAAAGGCTAAGGAATTTGCGGACAGTAATATGAGTAGAGTACCACATATACAGCAGCAGCAATTTGCTAAGTTTGTTTTTGTTTTGTTTTGTTAATCATGCCTACTATCCAATAAGAAACCAAAGCTCAGGGGAAGTAAAAGCAAATTAGTGGAGTTAGAACTTCAACACATGTCTTCTGACTCCAATTTTTTATGATTGTCACTTCAATTCCAATAATCTTAAATGGCAAGAGAAGAAAAAAAGGCAGCATTTCTCATTTCCTGGACAGGTCTTCTAACAAATGAGAATTAGCTGCCTATGTTGTCTGCCTCTTCAAACAGTTTCAGATTATCAACTTCTGCTTTTATATGTACTCTATAAGAACTGCAGCACTTTAAAAAGGAGGAGGAGGAGGAGGAGAAATTGATTTCACAATAAACTTTAAGAAATATTGTTAAAATTGTTAAGTTTCTACAATTCATTAAGGGAAATGCATCATTTAACTAATGGGGACTTTCCTTTAAGACAGAATGATGTCACAAGAATAGGGGAAAAAAAAAGAGAGAGAGAGAAAAAAAAATTCCAAAAAATGACTCTCATTTTTGCAAAAATTTCCTAAAGTTCCATATGAAAATATATAAAGTAAAATTTAAAAAGTCATGGGAAAGTTAACAGTATACTAGGATGTCTGTGAAATAGCTGTATTGCCAGTTAAAAGATTAAGTTTACTATAAACATAAAGTATTCAAGACTGTTCAGTATAAACAAAGAGGCAAAAAAAAAAAAAGAAAACCTTTCTTTCAAGTGCTAGAACATAGGATAAATCAGAAACTAAGCAAAAAAGAAAGAGTTGCCTAATCCTTCAAATTTGGAATAAGAATTACAGAAAGGATTAGGAAATCTGCCTCCAGAATCCTCCATAACTACTGTTCTTTGCTCTCTCCCTGACCAGGATTGAAAAGGAATACTCATACCTAATATAACCTAAACAGAGGCACTCAGAGGAAACAGCAGTCAACTCATGAAATATTTGTGTACTGTATCCCAATAAAGAATTTTACTATCTGTCATTCTTTTGGTTGCCATAATAAATTAAACACAGTCACTGAGTCTGTGTCATCTATAGACAGTTTCTATAGTACTCTGATGCTCTGTTATAAACTATATAGGCTAGAATCTGTATCTTCAACAGACAGTTCTCAAAGATCTCATGGAAGGGTCTCTGAAATACTAATACTCCAAAAATAGAGTTTTGGGTAAAGATTTCTGAGTTGATATCACTTAAGCAATTTTTCAGGCTATACTGGTAGATGAAATAAGGATTTCCAGGATTCTTTTCAGTCTGGAAACAGATGTACTTCATGAAAACTGACTCCTGACCCAAGATCCAGTCAAAAAAGAATTATACAGAACTGGTTAAATTAGTGAAGAAAATTTAATTATGATTATTTACTTGAAATAAATTGTTTTTTTTTTTCATTTTGCTTTGATTTTTATGGTGCTAGGGATTGAACCCATGGCCTTGCATGCACTGAGCATATGCTCTACCACTGAGTTACTACACTCTGAGTCCTCTTATTTATTGATTTTATTTTAAGAGATGAGGTATCACCATATTGCCTAAGCTGACCCCAAACTCCTAGGCTTAAGTGATCCTCCTGCCTTAGCTTCCTGAGTATCGAGGAATATAGGAGAGAGTCACCTCATCTGGTGGTATTATTTCTAATTTTCTAATTTTCTTTTTCTTCCTACATTATCTCAATCCTCAATTTGATATGAATGGAAATTGGCCTATCAGATCATTGGCCTATCAAAATAAAAAAACAAATACTTCTTTTAACATCTTTACTTTTTATGGCAATGTAATTATTAAAGATCTAATTACAATTTGTTCTACTTTTGTAAGGAGACAGATAACTCGTGTGCAAAACAAGGTCATATTTAAGAATGATTTCCTTTTATTATTTTTATTATATTAATATTATTTTGGATATTCACATAGAAAAAGCTACTATTGAAGAACATTGACTTTATGTTGAGTCAATACTTACAAATCCCTCTCAAGAATAACTGACTTGCTATCTGGCAAGTCCCAGCCTCACAGATAATAAAGCAAGGTCACTTACCAGCAAGCCAGGAACCCTGGATGTCTAAGAAACCTTCAGATGTGATAAATTCATTCTAATTTACATGTAATGCTGGTGAAATATGGAAGAGAGAACTTTAAAGATTCAGATCATAGCCTCAAGACAAAGGAAAAAACCTGGGCACCGTGGCACATGCCCGTAATCCCTGCAGCTTGGGAGGCTGAGGCGGGAGGATCCCATGTTCAAAGCCAGCCTTAGCAAAAGCGAGGCACTAAGCAACTCAGTGAGACCCTGTCTCTAAATAAAATACAAAATAGGGCTGGGGATATGACTTAGTGGTCAAATGCCCCTGAGTTGAATCCCCAGTACACACCTGCCCCCACCCCCCGACAAAAAAAAGAACAACAATTAATAGAGGCTTTAAAATGTACAATCAAGCTGGGGATTGTGGCATACACCAGCTACTAAGGAGATTGAAGCAAGAAGCTCGCTTGAACCCAGGAATTTGAGACTAAGGAAACTAAGGAGATTGAAGCAAGAAGCTCGCTTGAACCCAGGAATTTGAGACCAGTTTGGTAAAGACAGACCTCAGCTCTTAAAAAATAAACAAATAATTGGTCTGGGGCTGCAGCTCAGTGGTAGAGCACCTGCCTTGCACATGTGAGGCACTAGGTTCAATCCTTAGCACCACATAAAAATAAATAAGTAAAGATTTGTGTCTCTCTACAACTAGAAAAAATAATTAAAAATAAAAATAAACAAATAATTAAAGAATAAAAATATAATCAGATTCTAAAATTTTTTCAAGCAGAAATTAATTCTCTGGCCTTTTAAACTGCTAAATAGTCTATGGTTCTAGGTCTACTAGTCAAAATCAAAGAGGCCTAAAATGGTTAATTAATATTTGCCACAACTCTGTGGATGGTCAGGCCAGATATGAGACCAGTCTTTTCCATAATCATCATCACAAGGTAAGGAGGCTTTTAGAAAAAAATGATCTAATACTTGGAAATGGGTAAGTGAGAGTGTGTATACCCTTGAGAGACTATCTGATATATACTATATACCCTTGAGTAACTTTCTATTGGAAAGACTATTCTACACACTGCAGGGATAGAGGTTAAACTATGGAAAACTGAGGCCTGGTACAGTAGCTCAATGCCTGTAATCCCAGTGACTTGGGAAGCTAAGACAGGGGGATCACAAGTTCAAGTCCAGCCTCAAGACCAGCCTTAGTGAGATCCTGTCTCAAAAATAAAACAACAAAAGAGGCAGAAGATATAACTCAGATGTAGAGAGCCCCTGGTTTTAATCCAAAATAAACAAATCAAAAATTAGGGGCTGGTGATGTGGCTCAAGCAGTAGCGTGCTAGCCTGGCAAGCGTGGGGCGCTGGGTTTAATCCTCAGCACCACATAAAAAATAAAGATGTTATGTCCACCAAAAACTAAAAAAAATATATTAAAAAATCTCTCTCTCTCTTTCTCTCTCTCTTAAAATAAAATAAATCAAAAATTATAGAAAACTGTTATCAATACAAATCATTCCTGTCTATACCAATGCAAGTAAACTTTGTCTGGCAGAGTATGAATCTCTGTAACTCATATTCTCATTTTTATACTCAACTGGTTCCTTCAATAACTAATAAATTGAATAAAAATCCTTGATTTCCTCCAACCCACCCTTTGTTTTTTTTTTGTTATTTTTTCCTTTTTTTTTTTTTTTTGTGGTGCTGGGGATGGAACCTAGGATCTTGTGCATGCTCAACAACTGCTCTATCACTAAGATATTCTCTCAATCCCCATGCTCATTTTAGATTCATATGAAACCCAGGGTTTTCAGCTTGTGAAAATTATACTTTAGTAAGTTTTAAAAACAGCATAAAAGTGGGTCTGGGGTTGTAGTTCAGTGGTAGAATACCTGCTTAGCATGTGTGAAGCACTGGGTTCGATTCTCAGCACCACATATAAATAAATAAAATAAAGGTCCATCAACAACTAAAAAAATATTCTACAAAAACAGTATAAAAGCCATTTCAATTTGGATTATAAGTTAATTTTAATACTTATATCTGAATAAATATATCTAATGTTGTATAGATTTCATATAGATATTTAAGGCAATTAAATTACTTTAATTATTTTGCCTTCTTTTTTCTAGAAGCACTAAGTATTCAAAGCTAGAGGCTATAAAGCACAAAAAGTTAAAAACAAGACATGTCAAATTTATTCAGCTAGCTGATAATCTACATGCATACAATTGACAGTTGACAGTATACTTTATGTTCCATCTAGGAAAAACAGAAAAAAAATCTTACCTGTCTATAGTATTTTTCATATACAGGATTCCCACTTGATAACTAAAATAAAAAAGTAAATAATAATTATATTCAATAACTTCTATTAACATGTTTGGCATACAAATATATTGAGAAACAAAGGTGAATAAAATAAAAAAGATCCTTAATTCAATTAAGATTGGTTTCATTTCTTTTTTGCCAAGTTGAAAGGGAGAATAAAAAAAGACAGTCCCACGTTTTACTAAGGATTAAGTAGACAAGAAATAAAACAAGAATCTTAAAACTGTTTTTAACACAAAGCTGGGTACAGTAGCATACACCAGTAATCCCAGCAACTCAAGAGGCTGAAGTAGGAGACCAAAAATAAGAAGGGCTGGAAGGCTAGGGCTGTGGCTCAGTGGTAGAGCACTTGCTTACCATTTGTGAGGCACTAGGTTCGATAGTCAGCACCAAATAAAAATAGGTAAATTAAAAGAAGGTATCATGTCCATCTACAACTAAAAATTTTCTAAAAAGAAGAATACTACTAGCAGTTAAAAAAGAGGGAGGGCAGGGGGAGGTGGAGATGTAGCTCAGTGGTGGAATACCACTAGATTCAATCCCAGTAACAAATATAAAACAATTGTTTATATTGGAACTTTTTCTCATGCAAAATTCTACCCAGAAACCCAACATCTGACAAATTAGAGATGAAATATTTTAGCTGAAGCCAGTTGGAAGGCCCCAACATTCTACACACTGATTCTCTACCCAAGTGCCCTAGGTACCTTTGAATTCAGTTCAAAAACCACTTCAATAAAATATTCAAATAAGGGGTTGGGAATGTAGCTCATTGGTAGAGCACTAGCCTAGCACACATAATGTCATAGGTTCAAGCTCCAGTCCTGCAAAAAATAAATATAAATGAATACATAAATTGAAGTACAAAAAGATGATACTGAGCTGGGCGTGGTGGTGCAGGCCTGTAATCCCAGCAGCTGGGGAGGATGAGACAGGAGGAAGGTAAGTTCAAAGCCAACCTCAGCAATGGCAAGGTGCTAAGCAACTCAGTGAGACTCCATCTCTAAATAAAATACAAAATAGGTCTGGGATGTGGCTCAGTGAATGAGTGCCCCTGAGTTCAATCCCTTGCACCACCACCCCCCAAAAAAGATGATATTGACATAATCAGATGTGAAATGCCTAAACTTAGGCAGGGCCATTCAATTCACACCATAGTTCAAAGGTGTAGCATTTCCTAGGGTTGCTCCAGGGGAACTGGGTAGCGTGCAATAACCACACAAGAGACAGCGATACCTTTTTCTTTGGGGGTCCTGAGACAGCTCCTCTGACCTTAAGAGTCCGAAGAAAGAGAGAGTGTGAGGGTGTGCTGACCCTTTTTATACAGGAGAAGACATTCAAATAAGGCAAGGGGTTAGGATTCAAGGGGTTGAGTCTAGCTTCATGATGTCTGCTGTCAGCAGGTTGACTGACATCTAGGAAGGCCACACCCAAAGGCAGAGCAAGAGAAGGGGTCACACAAAGGGCATTTCCATGGAACATTCTATCCCAAACAGGGCAAAGGGGTAATATCACAAAGGAACAGGTGAGCATAGCTCAATGCATGGGGCTGCAGGAAGTCACGCCTACGAACGAAGACACATTCTGCTACTTCCAGGATTGGGACAACCATCTGGGGCCACTTTGAATGTGGCCAGATCACTGGAAGTGACCAACACAGCCTCAACTGATAAGGGAAGGAAAATGCTAGTCACTCAGCGTGAAGGCCCTCCACACAAAGGGTTCTTTGGTCAGCAGATAAACACATTTAATATCTCATCTGAATGACAACAAAAGAATATATATCAGTGTTTAAAGGCTCAGGTTTACCTGTATATCAATATGTAAGAATGTTCAAGACTCAGAAGTAAGTCCAGGGAAGCTTTATAGAAACTTAAAGTATGGAACTTTATGGGTGAAAATAAAGTGATTCTACACAGAGATTACAGTATATATAAAGGCATCAATTAACAGAAAGCTCAGCTATATCTATAAAGAACAGCAAATAGTTCTGAAAGAAGATATGAGTGTGATTTTTTAAAAAATATTTATTTTTTAGTTATAGGTGAACACAATATCTTTATTTTATATTTACGTGATGCTGAGGACTGAACCGAGTGCCTCACACATACTAGGCCAGTGCTCTACCTCTGAGCGTCAATCCCAGCCCCAGGAGTGTGATTTTAAAAAAAATATATATATATATTTAGATTGAATTTTTTTAAAATTTTTATTATTTATTTTTATGTGGTGCTGAGGATTGAACCCAGGGCCTCACACATTCTAGGCAAGTGATCTACCACTGAGCCACAATCCCAGCCCCAGGGGTGTGATTTTTAAACAGGAGAATTTGTGAAGGATCCCCAAGCGCCATGGTAAAACTAAAGAAAAATGAGGATGGAAAGAGGGACAATTGCAAGAGTTTGGAGGATTTATTTTCAAAAAAGATTCACTACTGAGAAACTTAGGTTGGACTTATAAAGGAGTCTTTTTAACTACTCCAAATATTGGGTGCATATTATTCAAAGACAGTTAGAAACCCGTAATTAAAGTTTAAAGTCTTAAATTAATAAAGCTAAAAAAATCCTTCAGCTCATAAAACTTAACTAAGATCTATTTATATAAACAAAGTTTGCTGAGACATTGAAATGTATACTTCAAAAGCAAGGTAAAAACTGAACAAATTTAAGTGAGAGCTCAAATAGTACAGAAGATTTGATTTTGAAATTCTGTAATTAAACCTCGGAATGAATTGCAGAATTTCCATCAAGAGTCTTCCTATTTTTAACAGGATAAATTTTAGTTCTGTACTGGAAAGGAATAAAATTAGAGAAGGCTTACAATTTTGCAGCATTTAAACTTGGTGGAACATGTAAAATAATCATACATAGAGAAAACTTATTTGACAAGATCTGTCTTATAAAAGTATTTGTCAAAGATAATACTTGGATAGAGGCAAAAAGGCACTACAGATGAAAAATATGGGGCTGATAAATTTATAATTTTTAATAATAAAAACAGAATTATGAATGTTCTCCATTTAGTAAATATTATCTGAGCAGCACATAAGGAGTACATTAGCAATTAAAAATTTTTTCTAATTACAGAAAAGACACAACTATAAAGTTTAGCAACCACAATGTATAAAATGCAACTCTGAAAATTCATGCAGACAACTTTATGAAAAAATTAAAACCAGAGTGACATAACATAGACAGAGCAGGCTAAAAAAACTGATTTAAGGGGCTGGGGTTATGGCTCAGCGGTAGAGCACTCGCCTCACACATGCAAGGCCCTGGGTTCGATCCTCAGCACCACATAAAAATAAATAAATAAAATAAAAAGTTATAAAATTAAAAAAACACTGATTTAAAAAGTTGTTATTTTCAAAAATAATCTGCTTGTGCTTCTTAGCATGCAATAAAAACCTTATTTCAGTATTATGTACAATAAAATGCTTAAGAATTTTATTTTTGAATTTAAAATTTAAGTGAAACTATTTTATTGATCTACTAATGCCATTAAAGTCCCATTAATGATTAAAATAAATATTTCAGAAATGTATAGAATTTCAAATATTTTAATATCCCTTTTTATTCTCAAAAATGCCTCAATTTGAGCAAAAAATTATATAGTCACCTACTTACAAAAGTATACCTTGATATAGAAGCAAATGAAATATTTCCTTGATAACAAAAAGTTAATTTTAGTAGCATTTTTAGTACAGGGGGCAGGGATCAAACATAGTAAGAAATCCTGAGCTCCAAACTGTACCTTATTAATCATCAAATTACAGATTCATTGGTCACTACATAAACATATATGAGAAGGTATTAGTTTACTAAAGTGTTCTAAAGTACACCCTGTGCTAACTACTATACTAATGTGATACAGTTAAGTGAGAATGGAAAAAGTCATCCAAATTGCCAAGTTACTACTGATCAAGTAAGATGACCAGAGTATTTTAGATGTGTCTCAGTAAAACTGGCTTTTGCCAAACCCAGTGGCAAACACCTGTAATCCTAGAGGCTCAGGAACCTAAGGCAGGAGGGCCTCAGGTTCAAAGCCGGCCTCAGGTTCTTAGAGAGATGCTTTCTCAAAATAAAAAACAAAAAGGACTGGAGGCTGGCTTAGTGTTAAGGGCCCCCAGGTTCAACCCTTGATACCCAAAACAAACAAACAAACAAAAACCCACACAAAACTTGACTTTTCGTTGTTGAACTATAAATATGACCAATTTTAAACACACATACATCACACACACACATAATGAATGCATGGAGGAAAAAAAATGCCTCAAGTCACCACAGTGATTACCTCTGGATGATGGGATAATAAGTGATTTTTATATTCTTTGTATTCCTATGCATCCTCCTCCTCTTTTTGTTTTGTTTTTGTTTTTTTGTTTTTTTGCAGTGCTAGGGATCAAATCCAGGGCCCTGTCCATGCTAGGTGAGGGCCCTACCACTGAACTACACTGCCCCAGCCCCTGCTTTGCATTCTCCAAAGACAGTTTTATGATAAGAATGTCCTACCTATATAATGAGAATGAAACAATAAAGCTATTTTTAATCTGAAAAAAAAATAAAAATCCAAAAATCTCATCAGTATACAAAATTGCATATGAACTTTTAGCAACTAAACAGCTAATGAAAAACTTTTTAAAACTTTTTTATTCTAATTTGTTATATATGACAGCGGAATGCATTACAATTCATATTGCATATATAAAGCACAATTTTTCTTATCTGTGGTGAATGGAAAACTTTTAAACTTTTAAACAGTTGTCAAAATCAAAATATGGCCTTTTAAAATTCTTTTATTACAATATAAAAGAATTATTTAAGGGCTGAAAATGTAGTTCAGAATACTGAGCTCAGTGGTAGAAAGCTTGCCTAGCATGTACAAGGCCCTGGGTTAGATCCCCAAGCACCACAAGAAAACAATGAAAAATTTATTCATTATCAGTTGTGACTAAGTTAAATATTTATAAATGTAAGAAAAATTACTTCCAAAGAGTCATTTCTATTTACTACACAGTCTGAAAAAAAAAATGCAACTTATAGAGCCTCTCTGAGGATGTTCCATTATAATGTGAGGCTTGGACATATGACTTACTTTGGCCAATAAAATGTGAGAAAATTCCAGTTCTAAGTAGAAGCTTTAAGAGCTACTGTGTGTTTTTGCTAGCTCTTACTCTTTTCTCCTTGCCAGGAGAACAATATGTCACAAATAGGGACTGCTCTCAAGCCTGAATCCTGAAATGAAAAGAACTGCCAAAACAGAACCATAGCTAATTCCTAGGGAACTTATAATGTGGGCAATAAATACACCTTTCTTATTGTAAGTTACTGATATTGAGTTGTTTCTTAGTACAGCATAATATAGCACACACACACACAAAAAAAAAAACATATAAGGAAATCTACACCAACTATACCTTGTGTACATGCATACACATACACATACACCCACGCATACATGCAGGAATCCAGCTGTTGGAGAAATTCACAGGTTAGTAATGTAAAGAGTTTCTTCAGTGTCAATTCTTTTGAGACATAGATTCTGAAGCATACAAAATGAACTGACATTTTAAATCCTTACTGTAAATAGTTACAGAGCAATGTTAAAAAAAAAAAAAAGAAAACAGGGGCTGGGGTTGTAGCTCAGTGGTGGAGTGCTTGTCTAGCACATGTGAGGCACTGGGTTCAATCCTCAGAAAAAATAAAAAAAAACCCTAAAACATATTGCCAATATTTTTTCAGTTTATTCCAAGGTCATATGAAATACAGAGTAATCAGTGAATGCTTTCATAAAATGGAAAGAAGAGTGAGTATGATTATAAAAGATCTCTGTGATCAAACAGTTCTTTATCTTGGATTGTGGTTAGGGTGAACCCATATGAATCCACACCACTTTTGATAAATTGTACAGGCTGAGTGTTACTAATCCAAAAATCATAAACTCAAAATATTCCAAAACACAAAACTTTTAGCACCAACATGACAGCACAAGTGGAAAACTCCACACCCAACCTCATTGATGGGTCACAGTCAAAATTCAGGCACACTAAAAATATTGTAGAAAATTACCTTTAGACCACGTGTGTAAGATATACATCAAACATCAATGAATTTGTGTTTAGACATGGGTCCCATCTTTAAGATATCTCATTACATATATGCAAATATTTCAAAGCCCAAAAATAAAATTCTAAACACTCCTGGGTCCCTAGCATTTTGGATAAAGGGTACTCAGCCTGCATATGAATATGGCTTAATTTATTTTCTGCTGCTGTAACAGAATACTGTGGTCTAGATAATTTATAAAGAAAATTTTATTTCTCAGTTCTAGAGGCTGGAAGTCCAATATTAAAGTGCCAGCACCTCGTAAAGGCCTTCCAATTGTGCCAGAACATGGTAGAAAATGTAAGAGCCCATATAACAAGCCACTCTCAATACAATAAACCCACTACCAGGTAACAACATTAATTCACTCATGAGTGTAGAGTTCCCATGATCCTAATCACCTCTTAAAGGTCTCCCCTCCCAATACCAACATGATGGCAATTACATTCAATATAAATTTTAGAGAAGATATTCAAACCATGATAGCACAGAACTGTTTATAAAACTGATGAAATTTGTATAAGGTCTATGGTTTGCTGCTGTACCATGGTTATACAAGATGTTACAAATAGGAAAACTGGATGAAGGGTACAGGGGACTTATCTGAATTAACTTTGCAAATTCCAAAAAAAAGGCAGCAATAATTCAGGCAGAAAAAAAGGAAAAGAAAATGAAAGACTGTATAGGCAAACATATACAACGTCTAGGTAGTGAAAGGGGGACAATGGACTAGGCATTGTATCTCACACCTGTAATCCCAACTACTGGGGAGGTTCAGGCAGAAGGATTCCAAGTTCAAAGCCAGTCTCAAAACTTATTGAGACCTTGTCTTAAAATAAAAAACAAAAAGGTCTGCAGATGTAGTTCAGTAGTAGAGTGTCCCTGGGTTCAGCTCCCAATACCACCAAAAAAAAGAAGAAGAAGAAGAAAAAAGATGATGAAATAGATTTTCTTGCTTCAAATAAGCCAACTCAAAATCTTTTTAGTTTTTCTCTCTCAAAATTTAAGAAAAATGATGCCAGACGTGGTGTCTATAATTCCAGCAATCTGGAGGGCTGAGGCAGGAGGATCAGTAGTTTGAGACTTAGCAATTTAGTAGGAATTAAAAAAAAAAATAAGTAACAGTGCATCACCAGTGAACATTAAAAAAAACAGCATTATGATGCACACAACTTTCTTTAATTTGCAATAAAAAAATTATTTTAGGCCCAAAACAAAATTATTAACACAAAACAACTACTTAGGATTCTGCCTTCCAATACTTCATTTTCAAGAGGGCTACAAAACCTGAAGGGGGACCAATCCCTACATCTTTCAACTCCTCCTCAACCACCAATACTACCCCTCTAATGGTGATCCCCTAAAGTCAAAGTACTAAACGAATACAACCAAGAGCCTACTCTTTCATACACATGCTTACACAATGTGAATGTTTTGAGTTTAGAAGACTAAAACTTCCTGATAGGTCTGTGATGTCTAAAAGATTTACACACTTTACAATGCAAAGGAAAACAGGATGAAAAATAACAATAAACAGAAGGCAGAAATGAAAATAAAAATGTGCAATAGTGTTCAAATAATCCAAACTGAAAAGGAAAACAGAAATCAGAAACCGAGGGGTCAAGAGAAAGCCAGTAATAGACAATCTTAGAAAGGAGAACAACTCTGAAGTTGTTGGTAGGGAAAGTGGGAAGGTAAAGAAAATCAAGTCCCAGCCACTCGTGGCCCATGCCTGTAATCACAGTGGCTCAGGAGGCTGAGGCAGGAGGATCTCGAGTTCAAAGCCTGCCTCAGCAATTTAGCGAAGTCCTAAAGAAACTTAATTAGACCCTATCTCTAAATAAAATATAAAAAAGGTCTGGGGATGTGGCTTAGTGGTTAAGCACCACTGGGTTCAATCTCTGGTACCAAAAAGAAAGAAAGAAAATCAAGTTCTCCTTTAGGTGAGAGTTCTCACCTGTAGACATGGGGTAAGGTACGAACAAGGAAACACAAGCAGTCACTGGAGTAGTTCCCCCAAAGAATCCATGACATTAACCATGAGCATTTGCAACTCATTTAATAGTTTAATAAGCATGTAGTGGATGCCTTCTAGGTATAGAATGATAGGTTTGATCTATCTGGAGTCAGAATAATCAGACAGGTGGGGCTGGGGCTGGTAGCGCATTTGCCTGGCATATGTGAGGCACTGGGTTCGATTCTCAGCACCACATGTAAATAAATAAAATATAGGTCATTGACAACTAAAACTATATTTTGAAGAAGAAGAAGAAGAAGAAGAAGAAGAATCATCATCATCATCATCATCAGACAGGGCTGCTGCTCTCACAAGAGCTTACATTCTAGTAAAAGTTGCAATACTTCATTCTGCAAACATGTTAACATGTCGTGTTTGTTCCATAAAAACCATTTTTAAACTGAGAGCATAATAAGCAAAGACCCAAGAATACTGGTTAAGTAGAGTATTCTTGAAGTTTTTAAAATTTGGATCTAAGAAAATATTGACTTTGGAAATTATCAGCAATGAGAGAAAAAGAATTTCAAAAAGATAGTTCAGCTGGATACTACTGAAAAATGATGGGTTTAAAAAGACCATATCAATAACTCAAATCAATATTAGACTACTTTTCAGGAATCTAATTCAATCTGATCAAAAAATATGTCCTGGGCTGGGGCTGGGGCTCAGTGGTCCAGTGTTCGCCTGGCACAAGTGAAACACTGGGTTTGATCCTCAGCACCAATTACAAATGAAAAGATATTGTGTCCACCTGCAACTAAAAATATATATAATAAAAAAAGTCCATACAACTTACTTTTATCAAGTATAATTTTACATAAACATTATTTTCTAGATAAATCAATTTACTTTTTCTTCTTTTTCTTTTCAAGAGGAAGTCTCACCATTGCCCAAGGTGGCCCCAAACTCCTGGGTTCAAGTTATCCTCCTGCTCAGCATTCCAAGTAGGGGGAACTACAGGCACACACCACCAGTATCAGCTCTAAATAAATTTATTTCTTAAAGTGAACTGAGAAAACACACGTTTACATATTTACTAGCTGAATAGTACTTATTTTCAAAGCAGTAAAGAATTTGCTAGTAAGGATTCTCATCAGTAATTTAAACAGTAATGACTTACAAAATGGGATGGAGGACAGACCCTCAGAGTTCACTCTAGACACCAAATTGGATTAAATAAGAAAAATTTAGATTTGCACAAATTAGTTTTTTTTCTTAAAATTTACAGGGTACCCGAGACCCAAAAGGATCAGTAATGAAATGTTGTTGTTTTATAAATTAGCTGTAATCCCAGCTACTTGGGAGGCTAAGGCAAGAGGACTGCAAATTGGAGGACAGTCTGGGCAATAAATTCAGAAAGGCCTCATCTCAAATTTAAAATATATATATATATATTTAAAGGGCTGGTGATATATAGCCCTGGGTTCAATCTCTAGTACTGGTGAAAATAATTTGTTTTTTTAAAGACAGTCCCAAGTTCCATCCTCAACACCACCAAAAAAAAATAATAATAATAATAATTAATTTTATTTTTTAATAAAAAGGCAAGTTAAATGCTAAAGTACGAACTTAAACAGCAATACATTTTAAAATCATACAAACACTGTGTTTCACAGATTCCTAACAATAACTTTCACTGAATCCTTACTGAGCATTTCCTGTACACCAGGGACTACTAATCTAAGCACATTAATGAAGCCTTTTAACTTTATAAATCATATATTAATACACTGTATTTAAAGGATAAGGAAAATAAGACATTAATAAATTGAGTGACTCAAAGTCATACATCTACCTGAGTACTGGCACCAGGATTTAAATTCAAGTAGGACTTACATTATTTAATTTTTAAGTTTGTTACCTCTATTATCAATTTTGTTATTATCTTCACCATTACCTTGCTAAGATTTTTCATGTGAATGACATCATTCAAACCTTATAACACTCAGAAAAGTATTACCATATTTCCTAAATCCTAAAAAAACTTTCAGCCATAAGTACCATTTTCCATTAAACACAAATAATTACTGAAATAAAAGATAAAGTAACACTTTTTTATTAACTTGTACTTATGCACATTTATCTATCTTTTTTCTTGGTATCACAAAGCTTTCTTCACATTCAGAATCTAGAGATACTTTTAATTTGCTTTTGGTCATTGACAACTATGCATACAATCAGACAGACATGCTGCTTCTTATAATCTGGCACCATCTCCCCCCCTCCAGAGTTCAAGTGCATTTTTACCAAGTTGACGTAAAAATGAAACAAGATCCATACGTGGTTCTTTATGTTGACAGAGTAATTTCAAAAGAGCAGCAATTTGAATTTTTCCTTGGAAAACAAATAGAGTTGGTACCCAGTGTAACCCACAAGGTCAATCCCACAGCATGGTTGCAGCTGGGGGGAAACTAGGAACTAAGGGCCTAGGGTTCTAGCACTTGCTAGGATCTTCTTTCCTTAGGACCAGTCCTCCACACAGAGGGTGTAGGGTGGCCTGGGGAGGCCATGCAGTGAGCAGAAGAGACAGACATGGCCGAAAAGGGACTCCAGCTAGCAGGTCTGAATGGCCACCTGCATTCATGCATGGTGGACACAGAATGAGGATGGCATGCACAAGACCTAGCAGTAGGCCTCACTTCTAACACTTCAGCACTGAAAAATACTACAGTTTTCTCTTATATTTCTTTTTCTCTATTTGTTCTAACTCCTAGTTTCATTTTTAAAATTAATTAAATTACATTCAGAACCTGAATAGCATTCTTTTTTTTATGTAAGCATGAGATACTTTTTATATATAACTTTATTTATATGGTGCTGAGAATTGAACCCAATATCTCACATGTGCTAGGCAAGCACTCTACAACTGAGCCACAACCCCAGCCCTGAATGGTATTCTTTTGATATTGTATCAACACATTAACTTCCACTGCCTTTGAAAATTCTATAATATACTCGAAGTGATTTAAGCAATTAATACAGTCTAAAGGCAACTATCAGACAAATGGTAGTGGACAATTCAAATCTAAGTTTCAGAACTTTTTTCTTACTGACATATATGCATGGTACCTTACATGTAGAAGATAACAAATACTTTATAAGTAAAATATTTGAAAGAATGGAGTAAGTGAATAATACTAAAGAATCCTATGCAGAGGAAAAAAACTATTCTATGTCACATTATACAATATTTCTTAGAAGACAAAGATTCAAAATTTAAGCTACAATTCAACTTCCTGTGTTTCTACAAACAAAATTAACTTTAGTAACAATTAGATGAATATTTTCTATGTACAACCAAGTACACACATGTGGAGCAATGATGACCATATCACAACTAACTCTTTTACCTGTCCTTTTGTCATCAATCTTAAGAAGCAGAAAAATAAAATTGAAGAGAAGGATCTTAAAAATAAAGGGAGGGCTGGGGATGTGGCTCAAGCGGTAGTGCACTCGCCTGGCATGTGTGCGGCCCGGGTTCGATCCTCAGCACCACAAACAAACAAAGATGTTGTGTCTGCCGAAAACTAAAAAATAAATATTAAAATTCTCAAAAAAAAAAAAAATGAAGGGAAGCTGGGCGCGGTGGTGCATGCCTGTAATCCCAGTGACTTGGGAGGCTGAGGCAGGAGGATTGCAAGTTCAAAGCCAGCATCAGCAAAAACTAGGCACTGAGCAATTCAGTGAGACCCTGTCTCGAAGTAAAATAAAATAAAATAAAATCCACATGGAATAGCAAGAAACCCAGAATAGCCAAAGTAATCCTGAAAGGAAAAAAACAAAGTTAGATAACTAACACATTCCAATTTCAAAACTCACTACAAAGCAATGGTTCTCAAGACAGCATTGTACTGCCTGGGCAGACTTACATATCCACAAAACAGAATTAAGAGTCAGAAATAAACCAATACATCTACAGTTAACTGATTTCTTACAAAGGTGGTAAGATCATTCAAGGCAGAAAGAATAGTCTTCAACAAATGGTGCTGTGACACCATATAACAAGCAAAAGATACCCACAAAAACAAAAGAAAGAAGTAGGACCCTTAACTCACATCCTTTATAAAGATTAACTCAAAACAGATCAAAGAACTAGATACAACAGCCAAAACTATAAAACTTTTAGAAGAAACATAAAGATAAATCATTGTGACCTTGGATTTGCCAAAAGATTTTTAAATGTAACACCAAAAGCATAAGCAATAAAAGACAAAAATAGATAAATAAGATTTAATAAAAATTAAAAACAAAGTGCTTCAGAGAATACCATCAAGAAAGTAAAAAGACAACCCACTAAATTGGAGAAATATATGCAGACCATACATCTGACAGGACACTTAAATCTAGAATATAAACTCTCATAACTCAACAATAAAAAGATATATAATTCAATTTTCAAATGAGGAAGGGACACAGATGATTTTCCAAAGAAAATATACAAATGGCTAATAAGCACACAAAATACCCAATAGCATTAGTCATCAAGGACATGCAAAAAAAAAAAAAAAAAAAAGCAATGAAATACCACTTCACACCAACTAAAATGGTCAGAATCAAAAATTCATATAACAATCTAACAATCATTGGAGAGGATGATTAGAAAATCCTCATCCTCATTAACTACTGGTGGAACTATAAAATGGTGCTGCTACTTTAGAAAGCAGTCAGCAGTCTCTCAAATGACTAAACAGAGTTCCCACATGGCGCGATATATACACAACAAACAACAATATTTATCCCACACAAAAACTTATACATGAATGTTTATAGTAACATTATTCATGATAATCCAAAGATGAAAACATATCAAATATCCATCCATAGGCAAATGAATAAACAAAATGTGGTATAACCATACAATGGAAAACTATTCAGCTATATAAAGGAATGAATTACTAATACTTACTACAACTTGGATCAATCTCAAAACATTATGCTAAGTGAAAGAAGCCAGTCACAACCATCTACATGTTAGTTTTATTCCCTTCATAAAAAGTCCAGAATAGAGAAATCTATACCGACAGAAAGTAGATTAGTGGTTGCTTAGGGCTAGGAGAAACGTGGAGGCAGAATGGTGATACTGAACAGGTATGGGGTTTGTTTTTGAGGTGATTAAATGCTCTAAATTTGTTTGTAGATATATATTAATGACTAAAAAATAGTGTACTGGGAGTTGGGGATGTAGCTCAGTGGTGGAGGTCTTGCCTGGCATGTGTGAGGCACTGGGTTCAATCCTTAGCACCGCTTAAAAATAAAGGCATACCGACCACCTTCAACTACAAAAAAATTTTAAAAATCAGTGAACTATACACTTTAAATGGGTAAACTTATTATATTATCAATTATATCTCAATAAAGCTGTTTTTAAAGCAAAAAATATAACCTTCTTAAAGAAAACAAAAGGTCATGAGTTCAAAAGAAAATATCTTAACAAATAACCAATATTTAAACATAAATTTAAACATAATTCAGTACCTCCAGAAGTTTTGTGGAAGTGCTTGATGGTTTATATTTTTAAATGCAGGTATAGGATTTGTTTTTGTTGTTGTTGTTGTTTGTTTTAAACTACACCTGTTCGTTAATTTGGATACATGGAATATTTTTAAACCTGGACTAGAAATCAACTCAGTAAATTTACAATGTGTAGAATATACTTTCTTTCCACCTGGCCTTATAATGAAAGAATACCTATAATTAGTACCTAAAAAAACTGCAATTTTATCAAACAGGAATTAGTATACAAATTATTTCAATTATATACTTATTTAAAAAACTAAATATTGGGGCTGGAGTTGTGGCTCAGTGGTAGAGTACTTGCCTGGCATGCGTGAGGCCCTGGGTTCGATCCTCAGTACCGCATATAAATAAATAAAATAAAATAAGATCCATTAAAAAAAAAAAAAAACCTAAATGTTTTCTGAAATTTTCCTTATGATTTTTTTGGTGAGATTATTTGAAAATAAGACTTGTTTAACTTAATCTATGTACACTGATACTGCCAAAATTCCTGTGCTAAGAAAGAAACTGGTCATAAAAAGCTGTGTGAGGGTATAAAGAAGAAAACTTCCCGAGACAAAGACAAACCAGGTCATTTAAAGCAAGTATGGCTCAAAGCAGAGTCAACAGAGTTAAGTTTCTGAACCATTCTAAAGTGCCAGATGGTTTAGAATCCACCTCCAGATCTTACAAGGCCATGCATAAAAGGATGCCAGAATGGGCTGGGGTTGTGGTTCAGCAGCAGAGTGCTCACCTAGCATGTGTGAAGCCCTGTGTTCCATCCTCAGCACCACATATAAGTAAATAAATAAAGGTCAATCAACAACTATAAAATTTTTTTTTTAAAAAAAAGTGTGCCAGAAAAAAAAAATAAAAAGAACAGAGTGTAGAGAACAGGCTAAGAATGAAAGCAACACACTGAAGATGAAAATTGTATGCAAATTGAAATACTTGAATCTTCTTCAAGCTCACAATTTTTAATATTAATTTCCAATAATAAGTGAAATTTGACAAATTATTAATGGCCTCTCAACCAAATTAAATATTCTCATCTTAATTCCTTCAAAATAGTACATTTGTTTTTGTTGTTGTTGTTGTTTGTTTGTTTGTTTTAAACTATACCTGTTCATTAATTTGGATACATGGAATATTTTCAAACCTGGCCTAGAAATCAACTCAATAAATTTACAATTTGTAGAATATACTTTCAAGGACATTTTAAAAAAAAGCAATGAAATACCACTTCACACCAACTAAAATGGTCAGAATCAAAAATTCATATAACAATCTAACAATCATTGGAGAGGATGATTAGAAAATCCTCATCCTCATTAACTACTGGTAGAACTATAAAATGGTGCTGCTACTATAAAATGGTGCTATTTGAATCATTAATGCTGTCTGCAATTCAAGATCTTAAAAACCACTCATCTGCCAGCGCCTTGGCAAACACCTGTAATCCCAGCAGCTCAGAAAACTAAGGCAGGAGGACCACAAGTTCAAAGCCAGCCTCCACAAAAGTGAGGAGCTAAGCAACTCTGTAAGATCCTGTCTCTAAAAAAAATACAAAATAGGGCTGGAGATGTGGCTCAGTGGTTGAGTGCTCCTGAGTTCAATCCCCTCCCAAAAAAACAACTCATTTGATTTCAAAACTCAAAGGTATACATAGAAAAATAATTCAATTATACAGAAAAGTAGCACATACAATTCTATAGAAAAGAACCCAGAAAATGGTATATCAAAGGTTATGTGCAATAGTATTAATAATAATTGATATAAAATATCTGTATACATAAAGGGCTTAATTAACTAAAGTATATAACACCTAATCAATGAAAGATTCCAAAGATATGAAAAAGATGCTTAAAAGACCACAAAGGAATATACCTATAATGTTAAGTTAAAGAAAACAAAACTCAGTTGAGGGTGGTGGTCATGCCAATAATCCCAGCAACTCAAAAATTTGAAACAGGAAGATTACAAATTCCAGGCCAGCCTCAGAAATTTAGGGAGACCCTGTCTTAAAAGTGAAAAGGTTTTGGCTAAGAGGTAAAGCAATCGCCTAGCATGCATGAGGCACTAGGTTTGAGCCTCATCACCGCACAAAAATAAAGATATTAATATGTCCACCTATAACTAAAAAATAAATTTTTTTTTAAAAAAGTAAAAAACAAAAAGGTCTGGGTATGTAACTCAGGGATAGAGCTCACCTAGATTCAATCCCCAGTACAAAAAAAAATCCCTTCAGAATAGAAAATTATACACTGAATATGTGATTTCACAGTCATATATGAAAATCATATAAATGGGAAACATTTTTTAAAAAAATCTTAAAAACTGTGTGGATGGTTATCCATCTACTATTTTTCTGCATGTTCCAAGTCTTCTTTAATGAGTAAGAACTTCGGAGGTAAGAAACATTTAAAAGAATACTTATATGAATTCTGTACATAAATATCAATAAAATCAAAGCAATTCTATTTACTAAGTGTCTCCTTTATACTACGAAGTACAGTCGTCCCATGATTTCCCTAAGGGATTGGTTCTAAGATGTCCTACAAATATCAAAATCTGCAGATGCTCTAGTCCCTTAAAATGGTGAAGTGTTTTTGTTTTGTTTTGTGGGGCTGGAGAGTAGGGAAGGTTGTTGCAATTCTGGGGATCCAACCCAGGGCCTAGCACATGCTTTATCAGTCCAATGATGCAGTATTTGCATATAACCCCCACACATCCTCATGTATACTTTAAATCATCTTTAAATCAGTGACATCTAATAAAATGTAAATATTGTGTAAATAGTTGTCATACTGCTGGGGACAGGTCTTTTTAAATCTATCCTTGAACCCCATTTCTAATGTCCTAACTCAAAGTTTAAAATTCTTGCTTTAATCCAAAGAAAAAAAATAAAACATAAGAAAACTGACTTGAATTAAATATGTTTTGAATCAAATGTCTTTTTTTTTTTCATCCACTTTGCTGGGGATCAAACTCAGGGCCTTGTACATGCTAGGCAAACAATCTATCACTAAGCTATGTCTCCAGCCCTGTTGTTGCCCTAGGTATGATTTAAGAAGTCATCTATATAATCAACCTTGAATACTATAAAGTATTTTTAAAAATTAAAAACTAAATTACTACAAAAATTCCATCATAATCACAGGTGGAGTACATTATAGTACTTATCACACCAAAAAAGCAGTGTTTACCCCTAAAAGACCAAAAACTAATTCAGCTAAATGTCATGGTCTTAGTCTCATATTTCCGTGGCCTATTGAAGTAGTGACACACAGGAGACATTCAGTAACTGCTTTCTGAAATAAGAGACTCTAAAAACAAGAATCAATAAATGGGACTTATTCAAACTAAAAAGATTTTTCTCAGTAAGAGAAACAATAAGAGAGGTAAATAGGGAGCCTACATCCTGGGAACAAATCTTTACTCCTCACACTTCAGATAGAGCCCTAATATCCAGAGTATACAAAGAACTCAAAAAATTAAGCAATAAGAAAACAAATAACCCAATCAACAAATGGGCCAAGGACCTGAACAGACACTTCTCAGAGGAGGATATACAATCAATCAACAAGTACATGAAAAAAATGCTCACCATCTCTAGCAGTCAGAGAAATGCAAATCAAAACCACCCTAAGATACCATCTCACTCCAGTAAGATTGGCAGCCATTATGAAGTCAAACAACAACAAGTGCTGGCGAGGATGTGGGGAAAAGGGTACTCTTGTACATTGCTGGTGGGACTGCAAATTGGTGCGGCCAATTTGGAAAGCAGTATGGAGATTCCTGGGAAAGCTGGGAATGGAACCACCATTTGACCCAGCTATTGCCCTTCTCGGACTATTCCCTGAAGACCTTAAAAGAGCGTGCTATAGGGATACTGCTACATAGATGTTCATAGCAGCACAATTCACAATAGCTAGACTGTGGAACCAACTTAGATGCCCTTCAATAGATGAATGGATTAAAAAATGTGGCATTTATACACAATGGAGTATTACTCAGCACTAAAAAATGACAAAATCATGGAATTTGCAGGGAAACGGATGGCATTAGAACAGATTATGCTAAGTGAAGCTAGCCAATCCCTTAAAAACAAATGCCAAATGTCCTCTTTGATATAAGGAGAGCAACTAAAAACAGAGCAGGGAGGAAGAGCATGAGAAAAAGATTAACATTAAACAGGGACGAGAGGTGGGAGGGAGAAGGGAAACTGCATGGAAATGGAAGGAGACCCTCATTGTTATACAAAATTACATATAAGAGGATGTGAGGGGGAAGGGAAAAAAATCAAGGGAGAGAAATGAATTACAGTAGATGGGGTAGTGAGAGAAGATGGGAGGGGAGGGGAGGGGGGATAGTAGAGGATAGGAAAGATAACAGAATACAACAGTCACTAGTATGGCAATATGTAAAAACGTGGATGTGTAACCGATATGATTCTGCAACCTGTATACAGGGTAAAAATTGGAGTTCATAACCCACTTGAATCAAATGTATGAAATATGATATGTCAAGAAATTTGTAATATTTTGAACAACCAAAAAAAATTTTTCAAAATTAAAAAAAAAAACAGTAAAGAAAAAAAAAAAGAAATAAGAGACTCAACCAGCAAAACTGGAGGCAATTTTAATGCATACAAGTTTATTTTTAATATATACTTAATTATAAATCTATATTATGTCAGTAGAATACAATATAAAATGAGGTTATCAATAATTCTTAATATCAGTGATTTATCAAAATTAAGTGCAACATTTCATAAAAATTAACATCTCTATAAATAATTAAGATGGTCAATTAAGCTAAGATATTCTGACTTTTGGCCCAAGATCTCCCACTATTTTATTCTAGTTTGCAAAAATGACCATATCTGGAACATCATAAATCTTTAGAAATAGTGGTTTCAGGTTTTATTTAATAATATATTTGTTTAGTTTCTCTGATACATGCTAACATCTTCAGCAATAACATACTGAAGAAACTCTAAAAGAATATTAGATTAAAAGTAAATATCAGCAACATATCATTCACATGGATCTCACAAAACAAGCAGGATCAGATAAAGTGGACTTCAAGCCACAATTAATCAGAAGTGACAAAGAAGGCCATTTCATACAGCTTAAGGGAACTATACACCAACAAGACATAATAATCATAAATATTTATGCATCAAACAATGGAACATCTATATACATCAAATAAACCCTTCTCAATTTCAAGAATCAAATAGACTACAACACAATAATACTGGATAACTTTAAAATGCCTCTGTCACCACTGGATAGCTCCTTCAAACAAAAACTAAATAAAGAAGCTTTAGAACTAAAAAAACACAACTGACAATTTAGACTTGACAGACATATATAGAATATTTCATCCATCAATGACTGAATACACTTTCTCCTCAGCAGCACATGAACCCTTCTCTAATATAGACCATGTTATGTAAGCTATCACATATGTTGGCATACAATTATAATATTACCTTAATATATTTTTACCATCTATAGGGTTGTTTTGATAACTCCATTTCCATTGATATTAATTTTTGTGTTTTTGCTCTTTTTCTTGATTAGACTTGTTTGATTTTTATCAACTTATAGCTGTATTATTTCTTTTCTATTTCATATATTTCTGCTCCTACTCTTATTTTTTCCTTAATACTACCTAATTTGAAAATAATTTGTTAATCTAGTTTCTTTCTGATATAAGTACTTTAAGTTATAAATGTATATCTGAGTACTATTTCCTCCCATTCTGATATTTTAAGCTTTTATTATCACTTAGTTTAAAGCACTTCTTATTACTTTTCTTGTGCTTTCTTCTTTGACCTGTGAGATATTTATAAGTGTGCCATTTAATTTTGAAGTAGTTGAGATGTGGGAGTGGAGTTCTATATATCTTAAGGTGATTAATTTCTAATGTAATAAATCATCCATGACACACAGTCTGCATGATTTCAAATTTAAAAAAAACATAAGAGAAATGTTATATTGATTGCATTGATTACATACATGTCAAAACATGTCAAAACTGATCAAACTGCATACTTCAAATATATGCATTTTACTGTATCTTGATAAGGGAGAGAAATGAATTACAGTAGATGGGGTAGAGAGAGAAGATGGGAGGGGAGGGGAGGGGAGGGGGGATAGTAGAGGATAGGAAAGATAGCAGAATACAACAGTCACTAGTATGGCAGTATGTAAAAACATGGATGTGTAACCGATGTGATTCTGCAATCTGTATACGGGGTAAAAATGGGAGTTCATAACCCACTTGAATCAAATGTATGAAATATGATATGTCAAGAGCTTCATAATGTTTTGAACAACCAATAAAAAAATGAACATCAAAATGAAAAAAAGAATTTTTACCTTGATAAAGCTATGAAAAAAGTAAATATTGACAAGAAATATAGCATCCTTACATAAGATTAGGCTTTCATAAGCAATACATTTATAGAGATTGCAAAATGTTAAACTACTTTCAACTATCTTTAAAAAACCCTCCACCAGGGCTGGGGATGTGGCTCAAGGGGTAGCGCGCTTGCCTGGCATGCGTGCGGCCCGGGTTCGATCCTCAGCACCACATACCAACAAGGATGTTGTGTCCGCCGAGAACTAAAAAATAAATATTAAAAAATTCTCTCTCTCTCTCTCTCTCTCAAAAAAAAAAAAAAAAAACCCTCCACCATAACTTGGTACAACCATCACTTTCTACAGATGTGGTCTCTGTGGTATGCTGATTTTCACATTAAATCATACATTGTTTTATCAAGGACTGGCATCTCAATCAGTTTTGTCAGACCATTTTGCCCTTACATTGATACAGACTCAAGTAGGGCAAGATGGCACATGCCTGTAATTCCAAGTGACTCAGGAGAGGTAAAAGGATCAAAAGTTCAAAGCTACCTCAGCAACTTTACAAGGCCTCAAAATAAAAAATAAAAAAGGGATAGGGGTGTAGCTCAGTGGTTAAGTGTCCCTAGGTTCTATCTCTAGTATCGAGAGAGAGAGGGAGAGAGAGAGGGAGAGAGAGAGGGAGGGAGGGAGAGAGGGAGGGAGAGAGAGAAGGAGAGAGAGAAGAGAAGAGAAGAGAAGAGAAGAGAAGAGAAGAGAAAAAGAAAAGAAAGAAAAAATTACAGATTCAAAGTTAGGCATAGTAACACAGGCTTGGATTCCCAGCTACTTGGGAGGAAGGCTTATTATACCCAGAAGTCGAGAACAATCCAGGCAACAAAGCAAGATCCCCAATTTAAAACAAACAGACTCATTCAATTTATATCTGAGTTGTTAAAACCAGGTACATTGGCAAACTTATAATCCCAGCAACTTGGGAGGCTGAGGCAGGAGGATGGCAAATTTAAGGTCAGCCTAGGCAATTTAGTGAGATCCTGTCTCAAAACAAAACACAGAAAGGTATAGCTTAGTGGTAGAAGTGCCCCTGGGTTCAACCCCCAGTGTCAACAACAAAAACAAAAAACAACTGATCTGAGTTATTTACACTGCCTGGTTAATCTGGCTGTACAATTTTGCAGCATTATGACCTTGAAAAAATTGCTTTACTTCAGTGTCTCCCCTTTCTCTTTTTGTAAAGGATACCAAGGATTATCAGATTATCAGTTTGTAAAAACTAATGAAAGTTGCCAAGTTGTAAGGATTACTGAAAATAGTAATACATCATAAGCGCTCATAAATATTAGTTATTATTATTCTGACAGTCTCTCTCATTCCTTCTGTCTCCCCCACTCTGAATAGTTTTGTTCCTTTACACATTAATAGAGGAATGTAATATCATGTGAATGTTCATTTTCATCCTAAATTTGACTGAAATACTGCTAATAACTGTTTACAAACACCAGCATAAAAAATGTGCCTTGGAGAACAGATATACCAGGATTCACATCTCAACTCTACCATTTATAATACAACCCTGAGCAAGTAATATAGAAGATTAATTCTATGTGCTGTGACACACACTTGGAATTCCTCAGGAGACTGAAGCAGGAGTAACACAAGTTCCAGGCCAGCGTGGCAACTGATCAAGGCCTTGTCTCAAAATAAATAAAGCCAGGCACACATCTGTAATCCTCGATGCTCAGGAGGCTGAAGCAGGAGGATCACAAATTCAAAGACAGCCTCAGCAAGGCCCTAAGCAACTTAGAGAGAACTTGTCTCAATTTAAAAAGGCTGGGGATGTGGCTCTGTGATAAGCACCCCAGGGTTCAATCCCGGGTACCAAAAAAAAAAAAAAGAAGAAGAAGAAGAAGAAGAACAAATAAATAAATAAATAAAATGGGCTATGGGTGTAGCTCAGTGGCACAGCCCTCCCAGTTTCAATCCCTAGTACCAAGGAAGGGAAGGGCACAGTTTTCACATTTATGAAACAGGAAAAAACCAATGCAGATACAAGGTATGACATCAACTTATAACAAATTTGACTACAGGGATAGTTAAAGAAAATATTTACTGAAAGTTGCATTTACTTTATGTCCTTTTTCATTCACCAATTTATTTTGTAATCACAATATACCTGTGAAGTCTCAATAATTTATTTCTACTGTCCAAAAATGAGTGAGTCTATGAGGTCAAGCAATGTGTCCCAAGATTACAGAGCTATTCAGAGGCAGAATAAGAATGCTCTTACAGATATATTCTTCTACCTGTGCTCCTTACACTTAAAGATCTAGATCTGAGGCTAGGGATATAAGTCAATGGTAAAGAACCTGTCTAGCCTGTGTGAGGCCCTGGGTTAGATCCCGGGTACCGCAAAAGAAAAAAACAAAAACAAAAATCTAGATTTGGCAGAAGAAAAAAAAAGACTATAAATTTAAACAAAAATTTTAAAAAATATTACACATAATCAAAAAATGCCAGGGCTGGGCTGTAGCAGTGGCAGAGCACTTGCATAACATGTATGAGGCACTGGGTTTGATCTTTAGCACCACATTAAAAAATAAATAAATAAATAAACAAAGGCATTCTGTCCATCTATAACTACAAATAACAAACAGGCCTGGGGTTGTGGCTCAGTGGTAGAGTACTTGTCTAGCACGTGTGAGGCACTGGGTTTGATCCTCAGCACCACATAAAAGTAAAAATAAGTAAAATAAAGGTATTGTGTTCATATACAACTAAAAATATTTTTTAATGCCATAAACAGAAAATTTTAAAGAGAAAAAATATTTGTAAAGAAGTTTGGAAAGTGGGCTGGGGCTGCAGCTCAGTGATAGAGTACCTGCCTCGCATATGTGAGGTGCTACGTTCGATCCTCAGCACAACATAAAAATAAATAAATAAAGATATTGTGTCTATCTACAACTAAAAAATATTTAAAAATAAAAAGAATTTTGCAAAGTGAGCTGGGGTTGTGGCTCAGTGGTAGAGTACTCACCTAGCACATGTGAGGCACTGGGTTCAATCCTCAACACCACAGAAAAATAAACATATAAAATAAAGGTACTGTATCCATCTACAACTAAAACAAAATATTTTTTTTAAAAAGAATATGCCTTGGGCTGGGGATGTGGCTCAATCAGTAGCGCGCTCGCCTGGCATGCGTGCGGCCCGGGTTCGATCCTCAGCACCACATACAAACAAAGATGTTGTGTCCGCCAATAACTAAAAAATAAATATTAAAAAAATTCTCTCTCTCTCTCTCTCTCTCTCTCTCTCTCTCCCCCCTCTCTCTTTAAAAAAAAAAAAAAAAGAATATGCCAAAGTGCAAATTTTCTAAATATACAAACCCAATAGGAGGTCACATTAAAGTACTAAACAGAAAGTTTCAAAAAAGAAAATATAAACAGCTGAAGAAGTTAAACCTTAACCCAAAATTTTAAAAAAATAATACGTTAAAACAATGAAGTATCATTTCTACATATGAGACAAACATTTGATAGTAACTGGGCATAGGAGCCCACATATAATTCCAGCGACTCAGGAGGTTAAGGCAGGAGGATCACAAGTTTGAGGACAGCATTAGCAATTAAACAAGACCTTCAGCAACTTGGTGAGATCTTGTCTCAAAGAAAAAACTAAAAAGTAACCCTTGGGGGGTGGGGGGAGTCGTCTGACCTAAATATTACAACCACTAGAAACTACTGCACATACACATGAGCACAAAGACATGTAAAAGAATATTCACTGTAGTACTGCTGTTAACAAAATATTGGAAACATAAATGTCCACCATTAGGTGATTAGTTAAATAAGTTAAATTACATTCACAAATAAGAATACCATGAAATTTTGAAAATAATGAGGAAGCTCTACATGTACTGATATGGAACAATTTCCTAGATCAGATAAGGTAAATATAATAAGAATAAACTGTGGAAGTTTTTTCCTTGGCATATACCCAAAGTACTTAAAATCAGCATACTCTAGTGAGGTGGACACATCAATGTCTATAACAGCTCGATTCACTACAGCTAAGCTACGGAACCAACCTAGGTGCCCTTCAGCACCTAGGATAAAGAAAATGTGGTATAAATGCAATGGAATATTACTCAGCTTTAAAGAAGAATGAAATTATGGCATTTGCCGGTAAAGGAATGGAACTGGAAACTATCATGCTAAATGAAATAAGCCAATCCCCAAAACCAAAGGGCCAAATGTTTGAATGTTCTCTCTGAAATGCAGATGTTAGCACATAATAAAGGGGGCAGGATAGAAGTTCAATATATTAGACAAAGGAGAATGAAGGGAAGGGGGGGCATAGGATTAGGAAAGACAGTACAATGAATCACATATAACTTTCCTCTGTTCATATATGAATATATGATCAATGTAATTCCACATCCTGTACAACCCACAGTATGGGATGTTATACTCCATGCATGTGTAATATGCCAAAATGCATTCTACTGTCATGTATATCTAAAAAGAATGAATGAAAAAATCTTATAGAAACTGCAAAACAGGGCTGGGGCTGTAGCTCAGTGGTAGAGTGCTTGCCTAGCACATGTGAGGCACAGGGTTTGATCCTTAGCACCTCATAAAAATAAATTAAAAAGTAAAGGCATGCTGTCCATCTACAACAGCAAAAAAAAAAAATTTAAACTGGAATATACATACATACACACACACACACACACACACACACACACACACAGAATATTAAGAAAAGTACACTCAAGAAACTGGCAAGTGGGTGGTAGGGCTGTGGCTCAGCAGCAGAGCACTTGCCTAGCATGCATGAGGCACTGGGTTTGAGCTTCAGCACCACCTAAAATTAAGCAAATAAAATAAAGGCATTCTGATCATTTACAACTACCAAAAACACATTAAAAAAAAAGAAGAAAGAAAGAAAGAAAGAAAGAGAGAGAGAGAAAGAGAGAGAGAAACAAACAAACAAACTGGCAAGAATGGCTGCCTCTGAAAAAAGGACTAGGGACCTAGGGAAGAAAGAAGACTTTTCACTAGTATTGCTTTTTTAAAAAAACATGGACTCATGATGGCTCTTTTATTTATGACTATAAAAAACATAAGTCAAATTCTGAGCCTCAGTATCCTCCAATTAGAAATGATGATAATAACAGCCTAATTCATTGGTTATTATAAGATCAAATGAAAGAACATAAAATGCTTTGTAAATTATAAAGCAGCACACAAAATTATAAATTAGCCTTCTAAGTGATTTCTCCAAACCTATTATAATAATTATTATCATTTCCCTGACAAATTTCTCTAAATCCAAAGATGAGAATTTTAAATGGAAGTATGCTTGTCAAGCAAGTATAAGGCCCTATGTTCAATCTCCAGTAGCATAATAATTTTTTTTTAAAAAGTAAAATGATATTTAAGTGTAGAAGCATTCTCAGAATACAGTTTTACTTTAATAGTTAATGATCTCAATTTTTATTGGTCTCAATTTAAATGAGTAAAATTTCAAAAATGTTGTCATACAGAACTGCTAAATCAGTTGATTAGAGAAAGAATACATGCTGTTGAAAACAAGGTAAATAAATACAATTACCATACTACTATAAAATCTTAAGTGTTTTTCTTTCAGTCTCTTCTATGCACCCTTAACTGGATTACATCATTTGTCTACATAAAATTTTTCCTGTTTACTGTAATACAGCATTCAGTTATCAACACTCCTTAAACTATTAAAAGTTCCCTAACAGACATAATTTTTTTAAATGTCTAATGGATATTTTTTTTTTAAAGAGAGAGTGAGAGAGGAGAGAGAGAATTTTTTAATATTTATTTTTTAGTTCTCGGCGGACACAACATCTTTGTTGGTATGTGGTGCTGAGGATCGAACCCGGGCCGCACGCATGCGAGGCGAGCGCGCCACCGCTTGAGCCACATCCCCAGCCCCCAGACATAATTTTTAATGAAGGTTTATCTTGTAGATGAGGGTTCAAGTGCTTTAAAGTGAAATTCCAGCATAGAGCTTTGTCTAATAAACTTTACCTTTTCATTTATTATACTACTAATTCTCCAAGTTACTAGATCTCTCCATCAGACCATTTTCTTTTTTGGTTTCTGGGGTTATAATTTAATTAAGCCCAAAACTCCCAAAGAAGTATATTAAATGTTTTTACGTTACCTTGAAAAGCAAGTAAATTGAGCCCTTATAAGACTACTAGAGAGCAGAGATTCAGAACTATAATTCATTGCTAAGGATGTTTGATCTTTTTCTACCACATGTTAGTCTTTTACTAGCATTCTATCTGCAAATAAAGTAAAAAATAAAGGAATGTACTCTCAGATGACTCCTGGGAGACTTTCTACTGGACAAATCCAACTGTTCCTAATTAATTTAACTATGACAACCACTCCCAAGTGCTGAACATTCCAAGCCATTTTTCAGAATGGTTAGATATCTCTCAAGGAAGCAGAGACTTCCTGAATAAACTATAAGTACAGGCAAAAATGAAAAATATCATTAATGTGCCTTTTCCATTGTGGAAACTCAAATATCTGTCATGTTGAATAAAATATTCCTTTTCTGCTTCAGAGCACGTT
The DNA here is from genome assembly GCF_964194105.1 of Spermophilus citellus. NCBI lineage: Eukaryota > Metazoa > Chordata > Mammalia > Rodentia > Sciuridae > Spermophilus > Spermophilus citellus. The sequence goes on along the minus strand of NC_138191.1, from coordinate 99,238,098 downwards.
GTAATTTTCAAACTCTGCCCTGTATTTACTATCATAATTGTTAAAACAGACCACTAAGGTGAAGTTAATCAGCACAGTGTATTTTTTAATTAAATTAAAAATAAACACCAGAAACTGAAATTATGGGAGATGTTTTCCCTCCAATTTCCAAACTGTCTGCAATACAGTTATATCACTCTTGCAATGTTTTTAAAAAGCACTAAAAGGAAGAGCATTCTTATAACATTTATTGTTTTTAGATCATATACTAGGAGTTTTTATTTTTCCTGTGCCTTTATAACTGTATAGATTCTTAGTGTCTTAAGATCAAAATATTCTAAATTGATTTATTTGAATTATCAATAATTAACCGCCATTGTATATTCTCTTAAATATAAGACACTGAAGATTAATACTACTGATTCTGTATTTACTCTTGGGTACATGTTAATACCTAAATATATATAACCACAAGAACATACGTAAATTATTTAAGCAACTAAAAAACGGACAGAGCCTGAAGCAATGATAGTAACCAAAAACTAAAAACAAATAAAATATGCACACAACTTAGAAACAATTTTACAGAAGCTTTCAAGAGAACAAAATTTTCAAGAGAGGAAAATTCCTGCCAGAATTTGCCAGCAGAGCCAGAAATCCACAGCTTGCCAGCAGGCACCTCATATAATGCAAGTCACTAACTAGACTCCTAGAAAGTGAACATCTAAAAGTCAATGTTTCTATTCCTCAAATTCGAATTTCAGAAGGACCTTTCAAAATAGACTCCTGGGACCAAGACTAAACCATTACATTCCATGTTAAAGGTTCTTCCCTGCTTATTGGTCAAAAAGAATACACAATAGCAAATAAACCTCTAAGGCACAATTCTTGCAAACTGAAGTTCTGAAGTTATTTTTACCTGAGGGATGTGTGTGTTCTTATTTCTAAGAAAAAGACTCTTTCACTCTATCTATCCTAGAGTGCTAGGCAAAACGCCACAAAGTCTCTTGATCCTAACACAAAGACCAAATGCATGCCCTATCCCAGCGTTAAAGCCTTAAAAGCACCGGAAAAATCTAGGCCACGGAGACAAGATGGCAGGGAGATACCACAAGACAGCTAAAAAGGCTAGGGGAGCTCAGATCAGGGAGTACATGGCCACCAGCTCTACAGAAAACAGGCTGAGAAGATGAGGCTGAAGAGAGTTTTGGTCGTTAGAGCTGGACGGGACTAACAGGTGTCTGGCACTTCATCACCCTGGACACAGTGGGAAGGCTATAATTGACTTTCTTTACTAAGAGGGAGGAACCAAGCTCCTTAAGTGAATGATGGTTAGACTTTTTCTGTGAAGAACAAGCATAAAAGGCAAGAAGACCCTGAGGACAGGTTTTGGTGAAGATTCTCCCGGACACACTGATCTGCTAGGTGGTTCCCAGCACCAACCCTAGCCAAAGTGCTACACCTGCTAAAAGATGTTTCCTCTGTTATCGGTTCGGACAAGCGATTAGGTGAGAGTTCCCCACCCCCAGCCGGGGGGGAAGTGAAAGTAGATTTGGGTGAAAAAGACTGAATCGGGGGTCTGACCCAGAAGTTAACCTGATCAGGAGCGAAAAAGAGCTAAATTCCTGAATTCAGGAAGGGGCGAGCAGGGCAGGTACCTGAGTAGGATGCGACTTACTAGGAAGCAAGGCTAACTGGAGAGAACTACTGGAGAAAAGGAGGGCTTCCGTCGAATTCCAGCGGGCAAAGGCTGCTTAGCTGGGGCCTGTGCGTCCGCTCGGGAAGGCATTGCCGCCGGTGGCCCAGAGGACAACCCGCCTGCGACCGGGGGTGAGGCTACTCCGCGCGAGCTCAACAGGAGCTCACCTGGCGGGCGTCTGGCCTGGAAGGGGAAACTTCCTGGGTGGGTGAGAGCTGACGCGGCTGAGCCAGCGCGGGACGCGCGAGCGCGGCCCGGGGCACAGTCCACCGGGCCGTGGGCTGGGATGAGGGCCGCGCGGGGCGGGGCAGGGGCGCCGGCCTATTCGGGGCGGGGTCGCGGCCGAGACGGCGGAGCTCCGGCTCGGGATGGCGCCCTGGCTCGGTCACGCACACGCTCTCGCTCGGGCGCACCGGCCGCCAAGCGCGCGAGTCCCGAGCAGCTGCCCGGGTCAGCGAAGCTGAGGGCGGTGGGGGAGGGGGCCGGGGGCATCGGCCGGCCGAGCCCGGCGACGGGCAGGCGGCGTTACCTGTGTCAGGGAGAGCTGGGCTGCCGCAGCCATGGTGTTTCCATCATGCACGGGAGGGGAAGGAAGGACGGGCGGACTGGGGCTCGGGGCGGGGAGGAGGCGGAGGGAGCGGCCGTAGGCGAGGCTCGGGCGGGCGGGCCGGCCGGCGGGCGGGCGTCTCCCCGAACTTCGACAACTTCCCTCCTCACCCTGCCCCGCCCCTCACGGCCCCGCCCCGCCCCTCCCCTCACGGCCCCGCCCCGCCCGCCGGCCCGAGCTGGCCGCGGCGGCGCGCAAACCCTGGCGCGGGAGTGAGTGCTGCCGGACCAGAGTATGCCCTGGGTCGCCTAGAAAAACCCGGCGCGGATATAAGTTTGGGGCGGACGGGCTACAGAGGCGGCACCAGATTGTCCTGTGTGAACTTAAGGTAGGTCACCTACTTTGCGCTTCTGTTTCAGAAAAATGAGAGAAAGTATACCCACAGTTAATGTGGCTTCTGAGGACTAAAAGAGATAAGAATTCTAAATAATGACAGTACTATATATACTTCAGGCTGTGTAACAGATGCTTTTGTTTTTTACTTATATGAATGAGGGAACTGAAACAGAAATGCATTACACAAATAAGGGAACAGACCAAAATAAATGTCTTACGTAAAGATTAAATAGCTTGATTAGTATCTCAGTTTGCCTCTAAAGCCTTTCAATGTGCTATTATTTTAAATAATAATAACTTTTTAAGGTTGAGCGCTGAGGAGCACACCTGTAATCCCAGCGACTTGGAAGCCTGAGGCAGGATGATTGCCAGTTCAAAGCCAGCCTCAGCAATTCAGTGAGACACTCTAATAAAATATATATATATATATATAAGGGGGGGGTCAGGATGTGGTTCAGTGCTTAAGGCCTCTGGGTTCAATCCCCAGTACAAAAAAAAAAAAAATAGGTTATTTCCTCCAGCTAAAACCTTTTTAGAAGGAGGAAGGAGTATAGTCCTGCTGCTTGTTCCATTTAGATTTTTAAGTAAGAGAGTCCTGCAGAGGGCTAAGGTTGCTCAGTGTAAGAACAGGTGTGCAAGGCCCTGGATTCATCCCCAGCACCAAGAGGAAAAAAAAAAAAAACACTAGGACCTATTTGGTGCCTGAAGCACTCCTAACCTTGCCCTTAGTTCAGCTTGCAAACACTTCCTCCCTTCTGTGGACACAATTCAAGTATTGCCTCTTTTGCAAAGTATCTTCTCTCCAAATGAAAGTTACACATTCTCCTTTTTAACCTTTTTTCTCTACTATATGAAATCATAATCCCCCTAATGACTGTCTACCTCCCTAGATTAAGAATTCCCCAGTGGAAAATAACTGGTTTTGTATTTTTTGTATCTTTTTGTATTCTCAGACATTATTAGCACGTAGCTCAATAAAAGCCATATTAAACATAACACATCCTACTTTCTCATGCTGCCACTCTCAATAGGAATAACCAACCAGTTACTTGAAATTCTCATCATCATAGGCTCAGTTTATATGCTAACTACCTCAAGAAGCCTTCTAGAAGTCCACACCCCACCTCGTAGTTGCTCTTATGTGACTTTTATTATGTTCTGTCTTGTTTTAACAGCTGAGGGCTTCTCTGCCACTCACTGAACTGAAAAATCTTGAGGACAGGTGACTGACTTACTACTCTGCCTCCCTCACAGTTTAGCTAAGCTTGCAGTAAAGCTGTAGCCTACCCCAAAACCCAGAATTGGTCTTTCTTTCTTAGGCATGGTGGCTTCCCACACCACCATCCAGTTGTGGTGGAAACCACAACTCTTATCAGTCCTACAACCATTACCACTATCATAGTAGTCCCCATTTGGCACGTTAAGAAGGACAGCTGAACAAGACCCAGTTGTAATTAGCCCACTTTGGTTTTCAGACTTTTTCCACCACAAACCAACCACCCACAGAAATGCCTGCCTAACTCCACTCAGACCCCTCTGACCAGATCCAGCCTTAAAAAGCAAGTCATACAGGCCTCCCCTTATTTAAGAGAGTCTCCCTTGGCCACTTTATGTTTTTTTGGTTTTTTATTCAAAGGAAAAGGGAGTATACTGTTTTAAAAAATTCCACTTTGGTGCATTTAACAGCAATAACCACAAGTGATATTTCTATTGGAGTTTTCTATTTTATATTATCACATCTGCATTTCACAATTCACTTCACAAATGAGGTAACAGAGTGTCACAGAGGTTAAGTGATTTGTTCAAGGTTATACAGATAATCTCCAAAGCAGTATTGTTATAGTGAAATGAACAGGGCTCAAACATTAGAAACAAGATTCCAGCTTTGACTCCAGTATTTACTAGTCACATGACCTAAGAGTTGTTATAAAATAACATGTGAATGCATCTAAAGTTGTAGATACACAAGAAATATGAAAGTCATAGAGCGGGCTGGGCATGGTGACACATGCCTGTTATCCCAACTACTCCTGCTGAGGCAGGAGGATCACAAGTTAGAGACCAGTCTCAGCAATTTAGCAAGACTCTGTGTCATAATTTAAAATTTTAAAAAAGGGATAGGGATGTAGCTTAGTGATAGAGTGTCCCTGGGTGGTTCAACACTCAGCACCCAAAATAAAAATAATAAAAAAGAATGAAGGAAGGAGGGGAGGGAAGAAGAAAGAGAAAGAAAAGAAAGTCATGGAGAAAATTGGTTTGGGGAATACAATTTTACTTTCTATTCAAGGAAACTCTTCCAAACCTCATGTTATCCAAGACATTATCCTTGGATGAATTAGGTAGAATCCCAGATGTCTAGAATTTTCTGGAAAGGCAGTGTGTGGTAGTAGAGAGAACATTGGAATCAACTTAGTGTGTGCCCTCAGGCAAACCATTTAATCTATCTGGCCCTTAGTTTCTCATGTATGATAATTAGCAAATCAATATGGAAAATGTTAAGGAAATATAAGGGATTATTATCATTATTATGTGATTTATGTTGTCAAAATGATACCTTATACCAGCTTTTGGGGAGGCTGAAGCAGGAGGATTGCAAGTTCAAGTCAACCTGTACAAGACCATGTCTCAAAATTTTTAAAAAGGGATGTAGCTCAGTGGTAGAGTGCTTGCCTAGCATGTGTAAGGCCCTGGGTTCAATCCCTAATAACCCCCCCCCAAAAGTAGCATCTTCTATTTATGTCATACTGCTTTTCACAGTTTATAAATGTTTATATGTACAGCATCTAGCACAACTCCTGATGCCTAATAAGTACATTATAAAAGTGAGTTGAACTGATTGGATGCAGTAGTACACACCTGTAATCCTAGCTACTTGGAAGGGGCTGAAATAGGAAGATTGTCATTTCAAGGCCAACCTCAGCAAGCCCTCTCTCAAAATTAAACATTAAAAGAACAGGGACCGGGGCTGGGGATGTGGCTCAAGCGGTAGCGCGCTCGCCTCGCATGCGTGCAGCCCTGGTTCGATCCTCAGCACCACATACCAACAAAGATGTTGTGTCTGCCGAGAACTAAAAAATAAATATTAAAAATTCTCTCTCTCTCTCTCTCTCTCTCTCTCTCTCTCTCTCTCTCACTCACTCTCTCTCCTCTCTCACTCTTTTAAAAAAAAAAAAAGAACAGGGACCAAGTACTCTTGTAATCCCAGCAGTTTGGGAGGTACTAGTTTAAAGCCTGCCTCAGCAAAAACAAGGCACTAAGCAACTCAGTGAGACCCTGTCTCTAAATAAAATACAAAATAGGGCTGGAATTATGACTCAGTGGTTGAGTGTCCGTGAGTTCAATCCCCAGTACACACCCCACCCCACCCAAAAAAAAGACAGGAAATGTAGCTCAGTGGCAAAGTATCCCTGGTTCTATACACAGTTCTATAAAAGAAAAAAAAAGTTTGTTGAACTGAACACACGATCTTATATATAGTTATTTGTTCCTTGATTTTCTTATCTGGAGATAAAGTAAAGAGGGGCTGGGGATGTGGCTCAAGTGGTAGCGCGGTCGCCTGGCCTGCGTGCGACCCGGGTTCGATCCTCAGCACCACATACCAACAAAGATGTTGTGTCCGCCGAGAACTAAAAAATAAATATTAAAAAATTCTCTCTCTCTCTCTCTCTCTCTCTCTCTCTCTCTCTCTCTCTCTCTCCCCCCTCTCTCCCTCTCTCTCTTTAAAAAAAAAAAAAGATAAAGTAAAGAAACAAATTCTGTACTATAAGTGGGGGCCAAAGAGGGTTTGAATCTTGGTTAAAAAAAAATAGAATCAGACACTTCCCCTCAAGAGGGAAAGACTCCCTTAAAATTATTATATGGGAGTTGTTCCAGGCCCCTTCCAGAACCTAATTTGCACTAGCTTGTTTCTCTGCTTACAGGCTCTGGTTTCAGTTAATAACTTGACATGTCATGGGAGAGCCAGCCTTTAGGAATGGGAATGATGGGCCAAACTCCCAAAACAGGCCTAGAACTTCTGAAACTGGATTTGTGTGTGTGTGTGTGTGTGTGTGTGTGTGTGGTTTTTTTTTTTTTAATGCCTATGACAATTTGCTAATGTGTGTCCCAGATCTCATCAAAGCACTGGGTCACATCCCAAATCTATTTTAGGATCATAAAATGTAGCTAATGGAAGATATGTTATGATCTAATTCATCGTAACAAGAGTGAACTGCATATGAGAGATGAAAAGGACTTACCTATATTTTCTAGGGCAGCTTAATATCTCTGGGTCTCTAAACCTCATATTCCTCACAAGCACTGTTTTAGTCAGCTTTTTCATTGCTATAACCAAAAGATCCAACAAGAACAACAAAAAGGAGGAAAAGTTCATCAGGTGCTCACGGTTTCAGACATCTCAGTTACTGCTCTGGGCCCAAGGTGAGGCAGAACATCACAGTGAAAGAGTGTGGCAGAAGAACACAGTAAGAAAGCAGAGACTCCACTCACCAGGGACAAAATATAAACCCCAAAGGCATGCCACCAGTGACCCACTTCCTCCAGCTACACCCTATCTGCCTATAGTTACCACCTACTTAATTCATGAAAGTGAATTAATGCCCTGATTAGGTTAAGGCTCTCATAACCCAATCATTTCACCTCTAAACTTTCTTGCATTGTCTCACACATGAGCTTTGGAGGAACACCTCATATCTAAACATAAGAGGCACATTGGTGATATTAAGGCCTACTCAGTAGGAATAGTGTAAAAATTAGAGATGGCCAGGCAAAGTGGCACATGCCTGTACTACTCTGGAGGTTGAAGTAAGAAGATTACAAGTTCTAGGTCATCCTGGGCAACTTAGCAAGACCTTGTCTCAAAATAAAATTTTTAGAAAGGGGTGGGATTTTATTTCATTGATAGAGCACTTTCCTAGCATATGCAATGCCCTGAATTCAAGTCCAGTATTGTAAAAATAAAACTAAAAAAGGGATCACGCATAAATGGCCTATGAAAGGGCCTGGGTCACCATTTAATTATCTACTACTCTGGCAAGACTGCAATTACTACGTTGGGCTTGCAAATACATTAGTTATAAGAAGTGGGGTGCTGCCAGGCATGGTGGTACATGCCTGTAAACCCAGTGGCTTGGGATGCGAGGCAGAAGCATCATGAGTTCAAAGCCAGCCTCAGCAACTTAGGCCCTTAGACTTTGTCTCAAAATTTAAAAAAATAATATATATATTTTTAAAAAGGGCTGGGGTTGTGGCTCACTTGTTAAGAACCCTTGGGTTCAATCCCCAGTATAAAAAAAAAAAGAAAAAAAAGAAGTGGGGTGCCTTGAGCAGCTGACACAAATATCCTTGTCATTTTAAAGGTTCATAGATGTTCCCTAAGTATGTAAAGATGTGTCTGATGACTTAAATCTAAATATTAATAACCAAAAACTGCGGTTGTCAAGTACATTATTTCATTTGCATAACAATCCTATAGGTATTATTTTTTACATTATTTTACAGAAGGTGAATTTGTCCAAATTCATAATGACGGGACTGAGAATTATACACAGGTCTTCTGACTCATATACATTTTAAAGGACATGTTACTGGTGTCCTGTAGAAATTAGTCATTCCTAAGAAGTCTTGATAAAATAGTGCTCTTGAATGTGGAAAGCTGAAGATGAGGCTCTGGATTTGTGATAACCATAAACCTGAGATGAGCTTGACGAGGAGACCTTAAATCCTGTACAGCTTTTTCATCAGTCATCTTTCAATCTTATTCTAACCCCACTTTCCTTCCCCAGTTCACCATTAAATAAAATCACAATTATTTTATTTATTTGTTTTACCAGCTTTTGCAGGCAACTGTCATATCAGCTCTTCATGAACACTGCATATCTGTGATGCCAGCATTTATAAAGTTGAGAAATGCAGGATGATTGATTGAAACTATGGGACGAGGGGGGACTGTGAGGAACTCTCTGAATATACAAAGAACCAGTTTATTTTCATGATTCTTTGAGAAGGGCCTTCCACATAAATGGTGCTAAGCTATTAAAAATAAGAAAAATACTACAATTGTAATGGTAATTTGGAGCTCATACTTCCAAGCTGCTGGTTTCATAAATATAGCCCATCATTGTTCATTTTTGCCCAGAGCAGAGAGAATATGTGAAGCTGCACAATAATAACAATTGTGCTACACAAATAACTGTCCCTGTGCCAGAGTCTAAGCCATGAAAAGAACAAGCAATAAAAGATTTTTAAATGCTACACACACCCGGGGTGTGATAGGAAAGTTCAAAATTGTCATCATTACTAATTTTTCAGTGCAATAGGATGTCCTGGGAACAATCTGAGTTTATACCTGGAAAGGCCCAGCTTGGTCCGTTCTTGGCCCTATAGCTTCTTTAGTTTGTAACTTTGGACAGTCAGTTTCTTTCTCTGTAAACTGAAGGTAATAATAACACCTGCCTGATTACATATGAAAACCTATACCTGGCTCACAACAGACACTAGATAAATGTTAGGTCCTTTGCATTTCTACCGGAGAACATTTAGGGTTTAAGTAGCCTGAACACAAAAATAGAAATCATTTTTAAGGCTTTTTCAAAGCCGACTTAATGATTCTTAAAATATTTTCATCTATTAGTAATATTTCTTGAGTACTATAAATTAAAGGAGATTATTACATTCATGTCCCCAGTGTGCCATTGCCTTTTAGAGAGAAAGCAAACGCCGCTTTACTTTACAATTGCCCTGTTTCCTCCTTTCCTCCCCCTTTCTTATGAAGGGTCCTGGAAGCTGTATAAACCAAAAATATCCAGACATGGTGGAAGATGCCTGTAATCTCAGCTATTCTGGAGTCAGGAGGATCACAAGTTTCAGGCCAACCTGAATGACTTAGGGAAACTCTGTCTTAAAATAAAAGAACTGGGGATAGGGATATGTCTCAGTGGTAGAGCACTAGCCTAACATGCAAGAAGCCATGGGTTCAATCTCCAGTACTAAAAAAAAAAAAAAAAAAAAAAAAAAAAGTGGTGGTGGGGGGTATGAAACCAAAAATGAAAAAAAAAAAAAAAAAAAAAAAGAATACCATGGGAAAGACAATATTTGCACTCAAGGCCAAAAATCCTTTCATCTGCAGATTTCAAAGCATTTTTTTTTCCATCAGTAATTACTAGTCCTGCTTAACATGTGTGAATGATGAGACACCATCAAATTAAGAAGCTTGTCCTAAATCACAGGCCAAGTCAGAGGATAGGCTACAGACAGAACAAAGCTGTCTTGTTTGCCAGCCTTGGGCTCTAAAATAGGGCATAAGAGAGTCAACAGAAGGCTTCAAGTAATGAGGAGAAAAGTTTGAGGAATCCTGATTCTCTATCTTTGAATCAGTGCAGTGATAAGAACTTGGGCTTCACAGTGCACTTTGACTTCAGATCTCAGCTCAGCCCCTACCTGGCTGCATAACTTCAGTCAAATCACAAAGTCTTGGTTCCCTTCTCTGAAAAATGGGGATATTCTTGGTACTTAGCATTTGGGGAAAAACTAAATGATGGAACTTTTGTGAAGGAGCCTAGTGCAGTGTTTGGCACTTTGCAGATGCTGATAATGCTGGTTCATGTCACTGGTGAAAACCAAGACATTCCCCTCACACACTCATAATGACAAATAGACAACTCTTTCAAAGATTTTTCTTTAAGCCATAATCACAGTTGTGTCTTGGTTTAAAACCATGACTGTGTATTGAAAAATCTCACATTATAGCCCAAATAGAGAATGTCTTGTTTAGGCCTTGATTGCTTTTCTTGTGCTTTCTCTCACAGCCCAACTCTAGCCTATTAGCAAGTTCTGTTGGCTAAATCTCCTATATATGTAAAAAAAAAATCTGATTCTGTTTTCAAAGTATATCCCAATCTGACCAATTCTTATTATTTCCACTGCCACCTTCTGTCTCCTGAATCACTCCTAAATCAACTAATCTTTCTGCTTCTATGCTTGTATTTATATCCATTCTCCATATCATAGTCAGAATAATTGGTTTGAACCCAAGGGATGCTTAACCACTGAGCCACATCCCCAGCCCTTTTTATATTTTATTTTGAGATAGAGTCTTACCAAGTTGCTTAAAGCCTTGCTAAGTTGCCGAGGCTGTCTTTGAACTTGCAATACTCCTGCTTCAGCCTCCCAAGCCAAGAAAAATCATTTTAAAACATAAATTCGATCTTGTACTTTCCTTTTAAACTTTAGGGATTTCTCATCAACCAGCTGACCAAGGTCTACAGTGGTGTTTTAGTCAGCTTCTTCATCACTGTAACCAAAAGACCTGACAATAACAACATAAAAGAGAAAAAGGTTATTTTGGCTCATGATTTTAGAGGTTCAGTCCATGGTCATCCAACTCTGTAGCTGTGGGCCCAAGCTGAATCAGAATATCATGGGGGAAGGGCCTAGCAGAGGAACTGCTCAGCTCATGGCAGGGTCAGGAAGAGCAGAGAGATTTGGTTCTGCTCACCAGGGACAAAATATAAAACCTAGTCACACCTCCAGTGACCTACCTTGTCCAGCCACATCCCACCTGCCTACAGCTTAACCCACATCCATGGATTAATCCACCAATTAGGTTACACCTTTCATAATCTAATTGTTTCACCTCTGAATATAAACTTGCTTGTGTTGTCTCACACATGAGCTTTTGGGGAACACCCTATAGCTAAACCATAACAAATGGGTACCATTCCAGATAAATATGTGTCAGCAAAGCACAGAAAAGCAAATGTGTTCCAAGTATGCTGAGAGGTCTGGTGGGATGGAATATAGTGTAGATGGGAGAGGGAAGAACTAGCAGAGAATGGTAAAAAGGGTTAGAAAAAAAAAACAGACAAGGGCTGGGATTGTAACTCAGTAGTAGAGCACTTGCCTCACACATATGAGGCACTCGGTTGGATCTTCAGCACCACATAAAAATAAATAAATAAATAAAATAAAGGCACTGGGTCCATCTACAGCTAAAAATATTTAAAAGAAAGAAAGAAAAGAAGACAACCCAGACAATATCATGGCTAAACTGGAAGTGGCATGGAGAAGTGTGTCTCTTTAGAGTTCTCCAAGACCCAGAATTACCCACTGGAAGAAAGGAGTCTCTTAATGTTTTATGTTGGTGGTATTTTCAAATATAATGACTTTGAGCCCAGTGAATAAGATTCCTCTTTTAAGATAAAGTCAAGATTATAGACCAGGAATCCTAACGTCAACACAGTGGTTAAGAAGATGAGTTTGGGAGTCAATTTTGAGATTGAATCAAGGTCCTCCATTTATAAGCTATAATACCATGGGAAAGTTATTAAAAGTTTCTGAGTCTCAGTTTTATGTAAACTACATCTCAAAGTGATGAAGAGGAATAAATGAACCATGTCATTAAAGCACTTTGAACAGTAATTGGCACATGGGAATGTGTGCTCAACAAATGGGTATTATCCCATTGTTATGATGATGATTTTGATTAAGAATTTGCTTTCTTTATAACTGCCTCATGTCTGTGAGCTTTATTAAAAATGCTGTGTTCCTCCTCTAACAGAGATCTGAAATAAATTTACTAAATTTTCAAAGTCTAAGAAGACTCTCCCATTTAACAGCAAAACTTGGCACAGAGAGATACATAAAAGGGCATATACTTGCACTAGAGGCACTGCCTGCTCTATTCCCCAGTCCAGAAGATCAAAATATATAAAAAGAAAAGCAGTATCATTTTTGCATTTAACTATATATGAATATATTTATACATCTTCAGTGCTCCAATTTTTAAGAAAGATTGTTTTGTTTTTGTTATTCAGCATCATCTCTATATGCAAGACAAGGATTTTAGTGGGTACTCAACTAAAGACTCAAGGATTTGACTTAACATTGATGAAAACAATTGAGTGTGTTGAGTTCATGCAGAGATGTTATGTTTGTATATTATGCTGAATGAATTATGAAGTTTTTTTGTACTAGGGATTGAACCTAGAGGTACTTTACCACTGGGCTAGGTCCCTAGCCCCCTCCTTTTTGCGGGGGATACTGGAGATTGAACCAGGGGCACTTAACCACAGAGCCACACCTGCAGTCCCTTTTATTTTGTTTATTTATTTTTTAAATTTTCAGACAGAATCTTGCTAAATTGCTGAGGCTGGCCCTGAATTTGCAATCCTCCTGCCTCAGCCTCCTGGGTCACTGGGATTATAGGAAGGTGCCACTGTGCCTGGCACCCAGGTCTTTTTAAATTTTTTATTTTATTTTTATTCATGTATCACAATGTTTATTAATAGACGCAAGTATATAAAATGAGGACATGAACATGATTTGATAAATTAAGTAAACTGAATTTCAATACTATAATAAGAGGGACAAACTCAAATTCTCACCATTTGTTTCACAACCACAAAAAACACTATAAGGGCATTAACAATCTCTCAAAACTGATCAGTTTTGTGCAAGTAAACGTAAAAATATAGACTGATTCATGAATTTGTGTGTCATCTTTGCACAGGGACCATGCTAATCTTCTCTATCATTCCAGTTTTAGTATATGTGCTGCCAAAGTGAACACTTAATTTTTTATTTTGAGACAGGGTCTTGCTAAGTTTTTGAAACTGGACTGAAATATGCAAACCACCTGTGTCAGCCTCCCAAGTTGCTGGAAATACAGGCATCCACCATGGCACCAGACTAAAGAAGAATTTTCTGAGGATAATATTGGCACTATACAATTTTGCCTTACTAATTTTCAAGCTTAACCTCAAGTAAGTTACAACTGTCCTATTCATAAAATTATATGAATTATACATCAGTAGGTAGGATAGAGGAAGTAAATTGTTTAAAGCATGAATTTAGTGTCAAAAAGACTTGACTCACATTCAACTCCTGGCTCTGCCTCTGAGAATCTGGGGAGGTTACTTAACCACTCCATCTTTCTGTGATAAAAAGTAGATTATAATCACTACTGCCTCACTGAACAGATTGTAAGGATAAAACGATAATAATTTATATGAAGTTTTTAGCACACAATAAGCATTTGAGAAGATTTTATATATATTAAGTATATATATTAAATTTGAAGTCAAATTTGATATATTTATTAGGGATTGAACCCAGAGGCACTTTACCAGTGAGCCAGATCCCCAGCCCTATTTATTTATTTATTTATTTATTTATTTAATTTTGAGACAGACTCTCTCTAAGTTTCTTTGATCCTCACTAAGGAGCTGAGGCTGGCCTCAAACTTGCAATCCTGCCTCAGCCTCCTGTGTCACTGGGATTACAGGCATGTACCACCCCACATGGCTTAGAAGATACTTTTTTTAGTAGTAGCTTTAGTCAAATCAAAATGCACTGGGATCTGAAAAAAAAATCTTCAACATTGAAGAATTGGATTCAAGAAAACAATTACTTCTGAAAGACTATTCATCTGAAATTCTATGTAAAACAAATTGTCCCTATAATTAAATATTCATACAAAGACTACTGTGAATAGGTGTTTTAAAAATTATTTAACAAGAGAAGATTCTGATTGGAATTTCAAAGGTGCATTAAAATTATCTCAGGCCCATGAAACAGCATTGAACTACATACATCCTGCAAACTCCTAGCTGGCCTCTTGGACTAGTTTTTAGACTACCGATTAAAATCCCCAAAAGAGGCTTGTAGAACAAGGGACTTATGAAGAGCAGATTAGTAGGCTTCTTTGCATTCCTAATCAATCATTTGACAAGCCAAGTTTTAGTACATACTATGCTAAGATCTCTACAAAGAAGAGGAGTTAGGAAAATAAAAAAGACTTGGTCCTACACTCAAAGAGCACCCAGTCTGGAGAGGAAGCCAGACAAATTCAATGGTAATTATAAAAGCAATAAAAACGGAGTTAGGAGAAGATTAAGATGCCAGAAATGTAGGAACATACAGAAGGAATACATTCATATTGTGGGACCAGGGAAAGATTTCTTAATGAGACTGTGTATAAGTTGAAACCTGAAAACTAAATAGGAAGTACCTTGGTGAATCAAGGGATAGACAGAAAAGGTCATACTCCAGGCAGAGGGAATAATGTTCACAAAAGGTCCATAAACAAAAAAGCAAACATCTGGGAAAAATATGTAATTCAGGTGGTTTAGATTTTAGCTTATGAAGGTGCAAGGCTAGGGTGAGATTTAAACTGGCCTTATGTATGCTAATAAAAAGTGATCTTTATCCTGGGGGCAATGTGGAGTCACTGAATGACTCTAAGGGAGGGAAATAAAAATTCAAAATCATGTTATAGAAGGTTCACTTATTCATCGTTGTACTTATTCATCATATTTTTCTTGCTTAGTTTCCCTGATTCCAGCCAGGGCAACTAAGCAAGAAAAATAAATAAAAGGCATCCAAATTGGAAAATAAGAAGTAAAACTATCTTTATTTGCAGATGAGATGACTTATGTATACAGACAACCCTAAGGAAACAAAAACAAAACCTATTAGAATAAACAATTAGAATAAACAAAATTCAGCAAGGTGCAAGACACAAGACAAATATACAAAAATCAATTATATTTCTGTACATTACAATAAACAGTCTGAACATGAAACTAAGAAATAAATTTCATCTATGTTAACATCAAAAAGAAAAAATAAACCAGGCATGGGGTTGTACTCACCTGTAATCCCAGCTACTTGGGAGGCTAAGGCAGGAGGATTGCAAGTTTAAGGCCAGCCTGGGCAACTAAGTGAGATCCTGTCTCAAAACTTAAAAAAAGAAAGAAAAGAAAAAATCAGAATAAACTTAGTAGAAGTGAATACTTACAACTGAAAACTATAAAACTTTATAGTTTTATTATTGTAAGATATTAAAAAGACAGATAAATGAAAAGACTTCCCACATTCATGAATTGGAAGACTTAAAATTGTTAAATTATTAATACTCCCCAAATTGATGTGCATATTCCATGCGATCTCTATCAGAATCCCTGCTAGCTTCCTTATAAAAATTGACAAGCTGATTCTAAAATTCATATGGAACTTCCAGAAACTCAGAATATCCAAAAAAAATATTGAAAATGAAGAACAAAGTTCGAAGACTCATACTTACTCATCTCAAACTTACTACAAAATAGTATCAAGATAGTATGGTACTGGAATAGAGACATCAAAATCAATAGAATAAGATTGAGAGTTTAAGAATAAACCCATATCTAAATAGTCACATGATTTTCAACTAGCCAAGATATTTCAACTAGGTTGCCAAGAACAGTCTTGTCAACAGATGATACTGATACAACTGGATAACCCCAGGTGAAAGAATGAAGTTGGATCACTACCTCATACAATATACAGAAACTAACTCAAAATGGATCAATGACCATTTTGACCATTGGACTATAAAATTCTTAAAAGACGCTAAGAGTCTAGCTACTGTGAATTGTGCTGCTATGAACATCGATGTGGCAGTATCCCTGTAGCATGCTCTTTTAAGGTCTTCAGGGAATAGTCCGAGAAGGGCAATAGCAGGGTCAAATGGTGGTTCCATTCCCAGCTTTCCCAGGAATCTCCAAACTGCTTTCCAAATTGGCCGCACCAATTTGCAGTCCCACCAGCAATGTACAAGTGTACCCTTTTCTCCACATCCTCGCCAGCACTTGTTGTTGTTTGACTTCATAGTGGCTGCCAATCTTACTGGAGTGAGATGGTATCTTAGGGTGGTTTTGATTTGCATTTCTCTGACTGCTAGAGATGGTGAGCATTTTTTCATGTACTTGTTGCACAATTCACAATAGCTAGACTGTGGAACCAACCCAGATGCCCTTCAATAGATGAATGGATAAAAAAAAAGTGGCATCTATACACAATGGAGTACTATGCAGCAATAAAAAATGACAAAATCATAGAATTTGCAGGGAAATGGATGGCACTAGAGCAGATTATGCTTAGTGAAGCTAGCCAATCCCTAAAAAACAAATACCAAATGTCTTCTTTGATATAATGAGAGCAACTATGAACAGAGCAGGGAGGAAGAGTAGGAAGAAAAGATTAACATTAAACAGAGACATGAGATGGGAGGGAAAGGGAGAGAAAAGGGAAATTGCATGGAAATGAAGGGAGACCCTCACTGCTATACAAAATTACATATAAGAGGTTGTAAGGGGAATGGGAAAATAAACAAGGAGAGAAATGAATTACAGTAGATGGGGTAGAGAGAGAAGATGGGAGGGGAGGGGAGGGGGGATAGTAGGGGATAGGAAAGGTAGCAGAATACAACAATTACTAATAGGGCATTATGTAAAATTGTGGATGTGTAACCGACGTGATTCTGCAATCTGCATTTGGGGTAAAATTGGGGGTTCATAACCCACTTCAATCTAATGTATGAAATATGATATGTCAAGAGCTTTGTAATGTTGTGAACAACCAATAAAAAAAAAAGACGCTAAGAGTTACTTCACTACAAAATTCTAAGAAGAAAACATAGATGTAAATCTTCATCACCTTTTGATTTCTTAGATGTGACACCAAAGCACAAAAGGAAAAAAAAAGTCACATATCAGGTGTGGTGGTGCATGCCTAAATCCCAGCAACTGGGGAGGCTGAGGCAGGAGGATTGCAAGTTTGAGGCCAGCCTCAGCAACTTAATGAGACCCTGTCTCAAAAAATTAAAAGGGGATGTAGCTTAGTGGGGGAGCACCCCTGGGTTCAATCAATCCCCAGTACCACACAAAAAAAGTTAGAGTTATCATATGGGCCCCAAATTCTATTCCTAGATACATAACCAAAAGAATAAAAAAACATATGTCTACACAAAAGTTTGTATATGACTGTTCACAGCTGTATTATTGAAAATAGCCCTAAGTGGAAACAACTCAAATGTCTATCAACTGATGAATAGATAAATACACTTTGATTTCCATACAATGGAGTGTTGTTCAGCAATAAAAAGAATGGGGTACTGATTCATAATACAACATGGATATACCTTGAAAACATTATGCTAAGTAAAAAAAATTCAGAAATAAGTGCTGGGGTTGTAACTCAGTGGTAAAGCGCTTACCTAGCAAATGTGAGGCACTGAGTTCGATCCTCAGAACCACATAAAAATAAATAAATAAAATAAAGATTTGTGTCCATCTAAAACTAAAAAAAAAATAAATTCAGAAATAAAAGGACCCAAATTATATGAGTATATTTACAGGAAATGTTCAGATAGGCAAATCCATAGACATAGAAAGTAGATATGTAGTTGCCTGGGGAAAAGGAGCTAGTTTAGGCTACAGAGTTATAGAAAGGGGTAAAAAGTTTCTTCTCAGAATGATGAAAATTTTCAACAATTAGATAATGGTGAGAGTTGTGCAACTCTGAATATGTTTAAAATCATGTGATTGCACACTTAATAAAAGACATAAGAGGGGGCTGGGGTTGTGACTCAGTGGTAGAGTGCTCACCTAGCATGTGTGGGGCACTGGGTTCGATCCTCAGCACCACATAAAAAATAAAATAAAGGTATTGTGTCCAACTACAACTAAAAAAAATATTAAAAAAAACACAAGAAAGATCATCCTGGCTTTGTATAGAGGACGGGGCAGTGAGGTCAAGAGCTTTTTTGCTGGGGCGGGCAGGGAGGGGTTACCAGGGATTGAACTCAGGGCACTGAGCCACATCCCCAGCCCTATTTTGTATTTGATTTAGAGACAGGGTCTCATTGAGTTGCTTATCACCTCTCTTTTGCTGAGGCTGGCTTTGATCCTCCTGCCTCAGCCTCCTCAGCTGGATTACAAGTGTGCGCCACCATGCCAGCTCAAGGAGCCTTTAAAGAGATCTAAAGAAGAAATGTTGGGGCCAACACTGTAGCACAGTGATAGATCTAGAAGAGCTGATTGTAAGGATAGAAAAAGCATGGTATGTGCAATGGTTAGAGACAAGGGCTTTAAAGGAAAACACACCTTAATTTCAAATCCAGCTCTGCCATTTAATAGGGTGGCAGGTAAGTTTCTTAATGATGTGAGATAAATTTTTTAACTTATCTAAACCTCCATTCCCTTTTCTATGAAATGAGGGTAATAAAAATAGAATCTGCCTGATAGGGTTAACCAGAGGAATTGTTCACTACTTTAATAAATACTACTGAGTACCTATAATGTGCTAGACACTGCTCTAGGTACGAGAATATAGCAGTAAAAAAAAAAAAAAGACAAAAATTTGCTCTGCCACATGCTTCTACCATGATGTGCTGCTCTACTGCAGACCAAAATAATAGGGCAAATAGATTATGGTCTGAAACCTCTAAAATTGTGAGCCAGAACAATGCTTTCTCTTTAAAAATTGATTATCTCAGGCATTTGATACAGTAATGAAAAGCTGACTAACACATGAAGCCAATGCCTAAACACTTACTTATAGGTAATAGTGAGGTTAAGGACCCTGCTAAGTAATTGAGCCCAGTTATTAGCATATTATGAAGTCATATTGGCTTCTGTGTTTTGATTAGTTTAAGGTTATTTTATTCTCCATCATGTACTTAGGTCATATTAAGGATTATTATGTCCCAGTGGCTCAAGAGGCTGAGGCAGGAGGATCACAAGTTCAAAGCCAGCTTCAGCAATTTTGCAAGGCCCTTAAGCAACTTAGCAAGACCCTGTCTCAAAAATAATTAAGTAAATAAATAAAAATAAAAAGGGTTGTAAATCTGGCTCAGTGGTTGAGTACCCTGGCACATCCCCCTTCCAAAAAAAATCATTCATATATATATATATATATATATATATATATATATATATATATATGATTATTATGTTTCACTGGGATTTTCTGATTGTCCTTTTTAAGATCACCTCCCCTGTATTCCAATGATAATACAGTGTCTTTCCAAAGATACTTACCAATTCACTTTCTATCCAACTCTATCCCTCAATATTGATAGGAAAGTCTAGAACATGACTCCACAGGAGTCTGAGGATACTACCAGAAAGAAGTTGGAAAACAAGTTGGATATGATCAGAGTTATGCTATTCAGGCATAGAACCAGTCGAAATGGGTAAGAGTTGAAGGTGAACAGTCTTACCAACCCAGGGAGAGGAAGACACAGGGGCACAGCTTCACATCTGAGGTGTCATAATTTTTTCAGGAACTCAAAATCAATATCAGTGATGAGGTCAATCTCTTTGCAAGCTGTATTTATTTATTTATTTGGCAATAGTGGGGATTGAACCTAGTGGGGATTCTAGATGTCTAGATGTCTACCTAGATGTCTACCTCTGAGTTACATTCCCAGCTCTTTTAAAAATTTTGTATGTGTGGGTGAGCCAGACACAGTGATACATGCCTGTAATCCTAGTGGCTCAGGAGGCTGAGGCAGGAGGATCACAAGTTCAAAGCCAGCTTCAGCAAACTTAATGAGGACTTCAAGCAATTTAGTGAGACCCTACCTCAAAATAAAATATATAAAAGGTCTGGGGATGTGGCTCAGTGGTGTCAGCCCTATTTTGTATTTGATTTAGAGACAGGGTCTCACTGAGTTGCTTAGCACCTCTTTTGCTGAGGCTGGCTTTGAACTAATCATCCTCCTGCCTCATCCTCCTGAACCCTCCGGGTTCAATCCCTGGTACCAAATTGTCTTGAGATATGCCTGGCTAGTTGCTCAAGAGGCCCCAAACTTGAAATCTTCCTGCCTCAGCCTCCCATGTATCTAGGATTATAGGCATGCACCACCATACCCAGCTAAAAGCTGTATTTATGATGTCACTTGAAAATACCACAACCTTTGTCTTCACAGACTAACCAGATGAGTGTTGAAATCATTTCCTTCTCTACCTTGTCATTGTGGCTTTGGTCAAGCTCCTTCCCTCCTCTGAGCTCAGGGTCCTGCTTTCAAAATTAAGGGGCTGTATTCAGCCTCCTTTCTAACATGCTTTTTAACTCTGACATGTTCTAATCTTCTATTAACAGCTATTTTTTATTAAACTCATAATATGTATCGGCATTTTCCCAAGGCATGTGATCCTTTCACTCAGTTACTCCTCTCCTCAAACTGTGTTATGAATTATGTTGGGCTTGTCTTTTGATATCCCTATGTAATAAGAATTTAAACACTTGGAAAAAGTGGTGTACTGGCAGGAGCTTTATTTTCACCCAATACATTGGACTGGAAATCATGTAAAGGGCTTTGTTTTGTTCCAGCAGCCAAAACAATAAAACCATCAGAACCACATGCAGCATCATTTTGTACTGCCCTCAAGTGGTGGTGGCCCAGATGTCTTTTGCTGTTTGCAGTTTAAGGAATAAAACATGCCTTCAGAAGAGCTCATGATGTCTAGTGGTCACGGGAGTCACAGAGGACCTGAGGTGGAAAGGCCCTTAGAGGATATCTGATCTAGGCTTCTCTTTAAAAGAGGGATTGAGACTGTACTGGTTGTCATCAGAAAACAAATCTGTTTTAGCATTTTCTATCTTTTGTTGGAAAGCACAGGATGGGGTCTTTCTTGTTGCCCAGGATGGTTTTAAGCTTGCAATCCTCCTGCCTGAGTCTCCTGAGTAGCTGGCATTACAAGGGTGCACTACTGCACCCAACTAGTATCATCTATCTTTGAAGAGAGCTATCTTATGATTTAATGGCCTTGATACTTTCTCTGGTTCCATTTCTCTGCTCCTCTTCACAGCCATTTTTTTTTTTCTTTTCTGCCATTCTGGGGACCAAATCCAGGGCCTAGTGTATTCTGCAAGTTGTTCTACTTCTGAGCTACATTCCCAGCCCCACAGACAAAATTTTGAGAGTTATCTACATAGTGCTTCTATTTCTGTGCCTCCAATTAATATTTTAACATTTTCCTTTGAATTAATTCCAAACATGTGGAAGAGTTGCACAAATATTACAAAGAACACCAGATGTACCAGAGCTTAACATTTTACCACATTCTTTGAGTGTGTATGTATGTGTACTTGTATGTACATGGTTGTATGTATTTTATGAACCATTTGAATTTATCCCAGATACCCTAAATATTTCAGTATGTATATCTCAAAATAAGGATATTCTCTTTATATCTATATACCTACCAAGTATGACGATTGAATTTTGGAAACTTACAATTGATATAATCCTTATACATAGCCATATTCAAAGTTTACTAATTGGCCCAATAATATTTCATATAGCGGGCCAACCCTCCATTTGGGTCTGATCCAGTGCTTAATCCAAATTATGCATTGCATTTAACTTTCATTATTTTTTAGTCTTCTTTAATCTAGAATTGTTCTCCAGTCTTTCCTCATTATTCATAATATTCACGCTTTTAAAGCACAGTTCACAAACTCTGGAACCAACCTAGATGCCCTTCAATAGATGAATAGGTAAAAAAAAAAAAAGTGGCATATATACACAATGGAATATTACTCAGCAATAAAAGAGAATAAAATCATGGCATTTGCAGGTAAATGGATGGGAGTTTGAGAAGATAATGCTAAGTGAAGTTAGCCAATCCCAAAAAAACAAATGCCGAATGGTTTCTCTGATATAAGGAGGCTGATTCGTAGTGGGATAGGGAGCAGGAGCATAGGAGGAATAGATGAACTCTAGATAGGGCAGAGGGGTTGGAGGGGAAGGGAAAGGCATGGGGTTATTAATGATGGTGGAATGTGATGATCATTATTATCCAAAGTACAAGTATGAAGACACGAATTGGTATGAATATACTGTATAAACAACCAGAGATATGAAAAATTGTGCTCTATTTGTGTAATAAGAATCGTAATGCATTCTGCTGTCATATATAAATTAAAAAATAAATTAAAAAAAAAGACTATTTGCCAGGTATTATATAGATTTTTCCATTTAGGTTTGTCCTATGTTTCTGCTTGATTAAGTTTGCATTTTCTTTTGGGGGGAGGTGACAGGTTGAAACACTAACTATATTTATTTATTTTAAAGCTGTACTGGGGATTGAACCCAGTCTCTCTAGCGCTGAACTACATCCTAGTCCTTTTTTATTTTTTAAAATATATTTTAGTTGTTGATGGACCTTTATTTAATTTATTTATATGAGCTGCTGAGAATCAAACCCAGTGCCTCACACTGCTAAGCAGGTGCTCTTCCACTGAGCTGCAACCCCAGTCCCCAGTTCTTTTTTATTTTGAGACAGGGTCTCACTAAGTTGCAAAGACTGTCCTTCAATTTGGAATCCTCCTGTCTCAGCCACCTGAGTCACTGGGGTTACAGGGTTGCCCCACTGTGCCTCTTGAGGTAGTATTTTTCTCAGTGCATCATACAAGGAGAAACACCATGTCCTTTGGGCCCATTATTGATTGTGTTCACTTTGATCAGGTGGGTGATATTTGCCAGGTTTCTCACCATACAGTTAGCATTTTCTGTTATGTAAATAATGAGTAATGAGTGGAAAGGTATAAATATCCCATTCCTCTTCCAACTTTTGCCCAACCTTCATGGATAAATCTTGTCTCAATCAATTACTATGATAGTTGCAAAACTGAGATTTTCTAACTTCATCATTTCATATGTATTTTGAGGGAATACTGGGGATTGAACTCCGGGCACTCAGCCACTGAGCCACATCCCTATTTTTGTATTTGATTTAGAGATAGGGTCTCACTGCGCTACTTAGTACCTCGTTTTTGCTGAGGCTGGCTTTGAACTCACAGCCCTCCTGCCTCAGCCTCCCGAGCCGCTGGGATTATAGGTGTACACCACTGTGCACAGCTCATATGCATTTTTTAGTTGGCATTCTACTGTGAGATCTTTCCATTCTCTCTTATTTATTTACATATTATATTAAACTTGTCTCAGGGTTGGCTAATGAGAGCCCTGCCAAGCCGGTTTCTGTGTCTTTTTTTTTTTCCTTCTTTTCCCAGGCACTCTACCCTTGAGGTACACCCACCAGTCCCTACCCCTTTTCTTAGACAGCGTCTCTCTAAGTTGCCCAAGCTGGCCTCAAACTTGTGATCTTCCTGCCTCAGCCTCTGGAGTTGCTGGGATTACAGGCATGTACCACCATGTTCAGCTTGACATTTGTGTACTTTTGATATGTCCTCATCAATTTTTTTAACACTTCCTACTTTCTCATAGAAGATGTTCCAGTCATGCTATATATTCATGGGCTATTTCTGGAAATCAGCCATTTCTCCAATGAGCTTCCCTTGTAGTGGGGGAATGGTATTTAGAAACCAAGATGTGGGCACCAGATATGCTCATTGCTACTGGGTATAATTGCTTCTAGGCCCTTTTAATAAACAGAACCAAGGGGGAAAACAGCAATTTAATTTATGTAACTATTTTTAATCGTGAATTCATTACTGGCGCCTCTAATTCCAATTCTACACCATAGGGGTCTTTATTTGCACTTCCCTTTTCCCACAGTGAGAGCTCAGGCTCCCAATAACATCTGTGTCTTTTTCATTTACTCAGTGTTATAATGCACACAAAATAGTTTCCTCGCTGCTAAAATCATTCCACTACCAAAAATAACACACTAAATAAGGTTCAAGATTTCTTTACAATTTTGTTTTTAAAATAAAGTTGTATATTGAAAGTACTGTATTCAGAAGTATTTGAATTCGTTTTTTTTTTTTTCCCTTTTCCTCCAGAGTGGTTGCATTAGATATTTAAATTATTTCTATTTGCTTTTAGGATTCCTTCCATTCTCCTTGATTTAATTTTCATTTTTGAACTGTCCCCACATTCAAATCCATGCAAGAAGTATATGGGCTGCTTCACAAATTTGTGTGTCATCTCTTTGTAGGTATCATGCCCATTTTCTGTGCATTGTTCCAGTGTTGGCATATGTGCTATCAAAGCAAGCACACCTCTAATTTATTCTTCAAACTATTCAATTCTTTTTTTAAAAAATATTTGTTTTTGTTTTTGTTTTTGTTTTTAGTTGTAGTTGGACACAATAGCTTTATTTTATTTATTTATTTTTATGTGGTGCTAAGGATCTAACCCAGCGCCCCACAGGTGCTAAGCAAGCGTTCTACCACTGAGCCACAACCCCAGCCCCCAAGCTATTCAATTCTTATTTGGGCCCCCCACTTACTGAAGCTACTCCTGAAAACTACTTGTCAATGACCAGTATGTCTCTATTCTTGTCATACTTGACCTTGCATGTTCAGCTGCCTCTCCAATGTTCTTCAAACTCTGTCCTCTTTTGGCTTTCATATTCCCATATCCCTCTAGCTTTACTCTCTCTTCACAGGCCTCTCCTCCTTCTCCTTTTCTATTCAATCCCCCTAAAATTTACTGCTCCTCAGGCTTCTTCTTGGCATCCTTCACTACTCTCTAAATTCTCTAATAGATGATTTCAACTAATTCTGTCTTCAAATGCTGATTGTGCTAAAGACCACATCCAAATTCATATCTTTGCCCCAGTCTTCTTTTCTGGTTTCCAAACTTAAAACCAGTTGCCTAACTACATCCACTTGGATTTCTCATGGACATCTCAAGTTTAACATGTCTAAAATAGAACTCCTAATTTCCCTGCCAAATCAGCTTCTCCAGCTCCTTCCTCTCAGTAAATGTCACCTCCATCTACCTAGCTGCACTAGCCAGAAACCTACAGGTCATTCTTGAGTCCTCCATTTTCCTCAACTACAATGTCCAGTCCATCTGCAAAACATGAAAATTTCATCTCCAAATTTACATCAAATTAGTCCATTCCTCTTTGTGTCCACCACCACTTCACCTTTCATCTCTTACACAGACTACTTGTTGACCTCTCTTGCACCATGCCTTATCTTCTTGTTTTTATCCCTCACACATTCACTCCACATAGTAGTTACAGTGATTTTTTAAAAAACAAAATACTAATATAAACTTATATTTATTGAGTATCGGCTATGTGCTAGGAACTGGAAAAATATATATAAGTAAAAAAATATATGTGTGTCTGTGTGAGATATATATATATATATATATATATATATATATAATTTAAGTAAAAACACGTAAAAAAGTGTCATGCTCCAGATCTAAATATATACATTTATCACTATTATTATTATTATTACGGTTCTAAGGATGGAACCCAGGGGCACTTAACCAATGAGCTACATCCCCAGCCCTTTTTTTATATTTTATTTTGAGGCAGGGTCTCACTAAGTTGCTTAGGGCCTTGATAAGTTGCTGAGGCTGGCTTTGAACTTGCAATCCTCCTGCCTCAGCCTCCTGAACCACTGGGAACCACCATACCTGGCTTACTTATATTTTTATATATGTATAATATATATATTCTTTTCCCATAACAACTCCATGAGATAATACCAAATGTACCTCAATTTTATAGATGAGAAAACTTTGGCACAGAGAGATTTAGTAATTTGCCAAGATTATACAGCTGATAAACAATAGAACTTAGTTTTAGAACAGACGGATTCCTTATTTGTTAAGGTTCTCTAGTATACTTTACTGAGTCATGTCACTAACCAGCCTCAAATGCTGATGGAACTAAATTCCCAACTCCTCACCAAGACCTATAAGGTTCTGGGTTGTCACCTCCTGCTTACCCCTGAAAATTCATCTATGCTTCTCTTTCTTTTCCTTTGTTCCATACATGTGGCTTTTCCCCAGCTTCATTGAACATGATTAGCTCTTTTTTGCTAAAAGCCATTAACATCCTCTACTTCAAATATTCTTCTCATGGCTGGTTCTACTTCATTCTTCAAGTCTCATTCTAATTTCTCTTCAGAGACCTTCCCTCCCATGCTATTTCTGAATTAGGTCCCTTGCTGGTTGGCTCTCTCTCAGCCCCATACTTGTTTTGTCTCTCTTCTCCATTAAAGTCAAGTGCTGCTGCGGGGCTGGGGTTGTGGCTCAGTAGTTGAGTGTTTGCCTCACATGCGTGAGGCACTGGGTTCCATCCTCAGCACCACATAAAATAAACAAATAAATAAATAAAACAAAGATATTGTGTCCATCTACAACTAAAAAAATGTTTAAAAAAAATCAAGTGCTGTGAAGGCAAAGCCTGTGTCTCACTTTTATATATTCAGAGACAAACTCAGTTTCCTGTTCATAGAAGAAACTCTAGAGATAATTATTGCATAGACATATTTTATCATATTTTACTTCATGACTTCAGTGTATTCATAATTTCTTCATCCTCATCACTTTGGATTGTTGCAGCCCCGGCTCTGACTCCTCCTATACATACCCTTAATCGACCTCACGGCCTCTTTCTTTACATCCTATTAGTCATGGTTTTTATTGCTGCTAATTGCCCTCAATCATCTCATGCTTCCTGATTCGAATTCCTGAGAAAGAAATGTTGATTTGACCAACTCATTCTTGAGGAGCCAGGCCACATTTGTAGGTCACTTGCCTTTAGGTCATAAACCCAGTCCCAGTCTAAGCAGGGTTTGGGAGGGGAGTGCCTACAGAATATTGCCTTTCACGAGGAGGACAATTTAGTGGGCATAGTGAATGATATTTGAGTATAAGTTGCTGTTGTAGCAGTAACAAATACTTAAACAGGCCATGCTATGGCCTGAGTTTCCCCACGAATTACTCTCTTGAGACAAGCCACAGTTTATCATTGAGTCCAATTCTTCCCCCCCCCCCTCTGGAGAGAATAGTAAACATAAACTACCAACTGGTTGCATTAATATAGCATTTCCAAAATGTAAGAAAAACATTTGCATTCATCTGCCTTTATACCTCCTGCAACCATGGGAGGTAAAGAATATTGTTTCTGTTTAACAAATAAGGAAATTGAGGTTCAGGGAGGTAAAAAGTGCCATGCTCAAGATCCCACACACACTGAATAAGAGCCAGCACTGGATGCCAGGCCTCCAGATTCCCACCTATGTGCTTCTTTCACTGTATCTTGCTGCCTGATTTCCTGCCTGGGACTATCATTTTGAATCACAGTCCAAGGGATTTGTAAGGTAAGTATTTGAATGTTCAATGAAATGTTTTAAAGGAGTTTGATGATAATTGGAACTTCCTGTAAGTTAATATTCTATGTGGGTTCTATAAGCTCTGGACTCTTGTCACCTGAGTATTTATGAAGCACCTACCACGTACCACATGCTATTTTACATGTACTCTCAACTCAAACTCACAACATTATAGAAGATCAATCAGATCTGTATAGTTCCCCACCATACAGATGAGGAAACTGAGAGTTAAAAACTTAGGTACTGAACCAAAGTTGGAGATATAGTAAATGGCAGTGTGGGGATCCTAATTTAAATCTGATTCCAAAGCCCATATTCCTTCTATTACACTAGACTGCCTCCTTTCTCTCTGTGTGCTGGGGATTGAACTCCAGTTCTCACACATGCTTGGAAAGTGCTCAACCACTGAGCTACACCTCTAAACCCATGTCTCCCGTGTCTTAATCGGCTTTCTTATCTAGGTCAAGTTACTTAATTTATGTGACCTTCCATTTCCTTATCAATAAAATGAAGATATCAGTACTTAATTCATGGACTTATTATGGGCTTATTAGCAATCATGTGGTAGAACCTATTTCAGTAAACACAACAAGTATACATTATCTTTCAGTCTGGTCTGAATCTAAATCCTTCCTATGTGAAAAAAGGCAGAATTAACAAATCCAATTGCCAATAAGGAAAAAGATTTCTGAGACCCTATCCTCCTGGCAAATACTGATGGTCCAAATTCTGAAGATACAAGGTCTGGAGGAAGACAGCAGCTATTTTCCAAGGAAACAGAGCAATTTAATGTACTTTAGAGTTGAGAATGAACCTACATTCAACTTAGTTATAAGGTAGCAGAATGGAAGGTAGTAAGCATTCAATAAAGAGATGCAAGTTTATGTCTGACAAAACGAGATCTTCTCTTAGGCCAGGGACCTTTATATATAATCTTATTTAATACCACCATAACTCTAAGAGATAGGTCTTCTTATGACCTCTGATTTTCAGGCAAGGACTTTGAGGCTCAGACAATATGAGTAACATGGTTAGGGCCTCATATCTAATTCAAGGTAGAGAAGGAACTGAATCCCAGTTTGGCACCATCGTACCAAGTGTATAGCTGTGTGCATCCTGAAGGCTACTAACAAGTTACCTTGATTTAGACTTTAGGACTCTTTGGATAGAACTGGTCAAATATAATCCTGATATCTCGCTCATTTTTTATTCTTGGGAAAAGAAAATCAATTATATGGACATCAGCACAATTTAGGGAGAATACTAGGTAGGGAAGTATTTCCCCTGCAACCATTAAGATAAATACCAACATCTAAACAAATACCACGTGATGCATGCAAAAGCAAGAATAATGACTAGTCTTTGTACAGTACTTTATAATTCACAAAGGATATTCATATCTGTTATTAATTTGCTCTTTAAATCTCCCCTTTGATGTAGGTATTATAGCCATTACACAGATGAATAAATAGAGAACTCAAATAAATTTATTTCATCTGAAAGAAGACATATCATTTTATGGTCACCCAGTCTCCATTCCCCCATCCTTTGGTAACTATACCCTATGTTTGGGGTTGGGGTTGTGGCTCAGCAGTAGAGCGCTTGCCTAGCTCATACAAGACGCTGGGTTCGATCCTCAGCACCACATAAAAATAAATAAAATAGGGCCTGAGGTTGTAGCTCAGTGGTAGAGCACATGCCTTGCACACATGAGGCCCTGGGTTCGATCCTCAGCACCATGTAAAAATGGATAAATAAAAATAAAGATATGTGTTCATCTACAACTAACTAAATAAATAAATAAGTAAAATAAAGGTATTGTGTCCAACTACAACTAAAAAAAAATTTTAAATACCCTATGTTTTCTTTGAAGTTCAAATACCCTCTTCTTCAGCAACAGTGATTGGATCAGTTCAGACACAAGATATTTAATTTTTGAGCATCAAGTTTGGAGTATTTATTGAAAATTTATTCTTAAACCCATGACTAAGAGTCTGAGGTTACAGACTACCTCTATGAAAAAATATAATTATATATAATAATAAAATATATAAATATATATTTATATAATTTATATAATAAAACAGCAAAATAAAGGCTGGGGTTGTAGCTCAGTGGTAGAGCTCTTGCTTAGCATGCATGAGGCATTGTTCAATGCTCAGCAGTACATAAAAAAATAAATAAAGTTATTGTGTTCATCTACAACTGAAAAAAAAATTTTAAAACAACAGCACATGGAGCTGAGATTGTGGCTCAGTGGTAGCGCGCTTGCCTAGCAAGTGTGACACATTGGATTCTATTCTCAGCACCATATACAAATAAAATAAAGGTCCATCAAAAACTAAAAACTAATAAATAAATAAATAAAACAACACAATAAAACTCATCCTACCAAATGGAAGGTTAAAAATTAAAAAGGAATATATAGTAAATTGATATATTGGGGCTCAGAAAGCAATATTCCAAAATATGTCACTTATGCATGTTGTACTTTGAACTGAAGGACATTGAAAGAGCCTCGGAAGCAAAGTCTCCCTTTGACCTTCTCCCACATTCCTGCCTCCCACCCTTCTTTCTTCCCCAAAGTTAGTCATAAAACCCAAAATACCACATCCCCAAGGTGGGTCATAGAAACTAGAAATATCACCCTAACTTCACCTACCTTTCTGTATTAGAGCTGGCCTTAAAGAACTTCTCTGACCTGCCCTGTCTGACAGAAGGTCATTAAGATCCTCATTGCAGGAAAGCTCCTGTCCCATATCTCAGAAGCCAAGATGGGTTTCCCTTCTCAGTCTATTACCATGAGGTCATATCTTTTTTTCCAACCACATTTTTTTCACATGACTGTCCATTCTTCATTGAACCTAAGTATAAAAATAGTTTCCCCTGAATCTTTGAATCTTTATTTCTGAATGTTCCCGTGTCATGTAAGCCCCCCAAATCCCTTTTCTATCCTGACACTATCACTGTCAGGCACTATAACTGACAGTTCCAGCTCTGAGCTGGGAACTGCTTGGCTCTCAACCTGGCCCTTCCTTGTATGTCACACACACACACCCCACCCCCCACCCCCCTCCCTAAGAGGGCTCTTAGCCCAACCCTATCCCATCTCCCATCAGGCCCAGCCAGGGCCCTGCCTGAACTCTCAGTCTATCCTGAGCCTGGCTCTCAGCCTGCTCTTGTTCAAGTGCTGAACCAGCTTTGCCCCAGCCCTGCCCCCGCACTCAGCTGGGCTCTGCTTCTGTTTCTCAGCCTGAGTAGGGACAGGAGCTCTCATCTAAATATTTCATTAAAATAATATGTTATGCTTTTCTCATATTAATATCTTCTTTGTTATAGAGGTATCTGATGTGACCCTTAGAATGTATGAGAAAAAGCTTCACATCTTTCTGCCTCTACAGATGGTAGAACTAAATCTTAATGTATAGTATATTAAGTGTAAAAATGTCAATATTGCCAATTGGCTTTTTTTTTTTTAAGGAAGGATTTTTTTAACCCCTTTATTCTATTTATTCATTTGTATGTGGTGCTGAGGATCGAGCCCAGGGCCTCACATGTGCAGGGTAAGCACTCTACCGCTGAGCTATCGCCCTAGCACCTCCCAATTGGCTTTTTAAAAATTTCAAGCAGGGTGCTGTGGTTCACACCTGTAATTCCAGCTACGGAGGAGACTGAGCAGGCGGTTCGTGAGTTCAAGCCCAACCTTGGAAATTTAGTGAGACATTGCCTCAAAATAAAAAATAAAAAGGGATGAGACTGAGCAGCGAAGCACTTTCCTATCATGCACAAAGCTTTGAATTTAATTTCCAGTGGGGAATAAAATTACACAATAAATTAGCTAGAAGAAGAGACATACTTAAAAATACAAAAAGACAGAAAGAATAAAAATAAAAAAATGCACCAGGCAAATATGAACGGGGTTGTGATCTTAACATCTGTCAAAGAATAATTTTAATCTCAAAAGCTAAGAGATAAAAAGTTATTACGTATTCATAAAAGAAACAATAGATAACAAAAAAACCTAAAAAGATAACAATAGAAACAAAAGATACAACACATGGATGCATCTAATCATACAGACAGAAAATACATAGAACTCATAGGGAGAAATACAGATACATAACTGTGGCTGAAGATTTTAATATCCTCCTCTCAGAAACTGATATATCAAGGCTTGAATAGTGTAATTACCGTATTTCATCAATTTTGCATCTTATATGAGTAGCTTCCACAGGATTAAAGACACAATAAATGTGAAAACTAAAATTATAAAGAAAATATTAGGAGACTATTATAGTTTGGGACTGAGGAGAAGGGAAGAATGAAACTTCAAAAACACAAACTACAACACAAATATAGGGCTGGGGATATAGCTCAGGTGGTAGAGTCCCTGCCTAGCATGTGTGAGACACTGGGTTCAATTCTCAGCACCACATATAAATAAATAAATAAAAGTCCATCAATAACTAATAAAATATTTTTAAAAAGACACTGGGGGCTGGGGCTGGGGCTCAGTGAGGTCCACATGTGAGGCCCTGGGTTCAATCCTCAGCACCACATAAAAATAAATATAAAAAGATATTGTGTCCATCTACAAAATAAGTAAATAAATAAATAAGATTTAAAAAAAAGACACTGGAAAAAGTAGATAAGATAATAGAAGGTTATATTTGAAATACCAGATGCACAAAACCATTGAAAATAAGTAAAAGGACAGCAACCTCTAAGTTAAAAAAAAATTAAAAACAAGGGAAAAGAAATACAGGGGGAAAAATAAATAAAATTTAAAAGTTACATTGTCACAGACCAAAGATGATAAAATGCCATATGCCCTAAGTCGAACTAACCAATCAACACATGGAGACAAAACTGGCAGGAAATATGTACAATAAATATTGCACAGCTATCTCTGGACTTTAGAATAGTGTGTGTGTCTGTGTGTGCATGTATGAGAGAGAGAGAGAGAAAGAGAGAGAGAGTGTTTATGGAAATTGAGCCCTGGGCTTTGTGCATGCTCCCCCACTGAGCTACATCCCCAGCCCTTTTCTGTTTTGAATTTTATTATGAGACAGGGTCTAAACTAATTTGCCTGGACTGGCCTCAAACTTGAGATCCTCCTGTCTCAGCCTCCCAGATAGCTGGGAGTACAGATGTGCACCATCATGTCTGCCTTGATTTTCTTCTTAATACATTTGTCAACTCCAAATTTTTCACAGCAAAATCAGTTTCTTTTGAATATTAATTAAATAAAATTAGAAAAAAAATTGAATCACTTGAAGAAAAATGATTCAGTGGCAGAATGGTGGTATTTAAAATATAAATCCTAAAAAGAAACAAAAAAAAATTTCAAAGTCTGTATGCATAATGGGTGAAACTGTATACACATTTTTTCTTTTTTTTTTTTTTTGAGAGTGAGAGAGGGGAGAGAGAGAGAGAGAGAGAGAATTTTTAATATTTATTTTTTAGTTCTCAGCGGACACAACATCTTTGTATGTGGATCGAACCCGGGTCTCACGCACGCCAGGCGAGCACGCTACCGCTTGAGCCACATCCCCAGCCCTTTTCTTTTTAAATTTACCTTAATTTTTGAAAAAAAAAAGTGTATTTATACAATTGGTCAAAATAAAAGAGACAAGGGTTGGGGTTATAGCTCAGGGGTAGAACACTTGCCTAACATGTGTGAGGCATTGGGTTCAATTCTCTGCACCACATATAAATAAAAATAGAATTTTATCAACAACTAAAATAAATAAATAAATAAATAAATAGGGCTGGGATGTGGCTCAAGTGGTAGCATGCTTGCCTAGTATGCCCGAGAGCGCTGGATTCGATCCTCAGCACCACATACAAATAGAATAAAGATGTTTTGTCCACCGATAACTGAAAAATAAATATTAAAAATTAAAAAAAATTAAAAATAAATAAATAAATAAAAGACAAAAGAAAATTTAGCAAAGGTGGGAGCAGAATCTTCAAAAAATATTCAAATGAATCATTATTTTTTACTCTTCCCTCAAAAATGTGCATGAAAATCATTATCTTTATCTGGTGATACTGAAAATATGTAACAATTGGTGGAACATATACCCGACTGAGCAGAGCAGATATTTTTAGTAAACAATACTCATCAGACTGGCATCCTTAAAATGTAGATCACCCCAAACACCAGCCCTCTAACCCAAAGACAAAATGTTCCAACTCAGCCCCCGTAGCCTTGCTCTTTTTCATAATGGGAAGACTCTGATGCTATAGAAGTAGGTATAAAATCAAGCTTCATTATCCAGAGAGTATTTCATAGATTTTTAAGCTCCAGAAACTACACAAGCCAGCCTGCAGAAGGGGAAGGATGAAGTTCTTGCTGCTCCTCCATGATCTTACCACCCACTGCCTGTCATCTAAGTACCCTACTCTTTGACTGAAATTAGGTCCACACTTCTTCTTCACTGGACAGACTCATGCATTATTTGATCTCCCTTCATTCACAAAGTCTTCCCTGAAAACCCCAGGCAGAGTTTTGTTCACTTTTTTCAACTAATATTAAATGAGCACCTACCATGTTCCAGATTTGTATCTGAAGCCCTGTGTTATGGTTTACTGAACCACATGACAGTCATGTCTGAGCCTGACTCACTGGATAGTGGATGTAAATTTTTTTTAAAAGTACACTTAAAAGGTCATTTCTTCCATGTAGAAAGCTGCCTACTCTGTATTCAATAGCAGTTAGGTACTCACATATTCAACTGATTGGTGTGGTGGAAGGATAAGTTTTGAAACCAAAAGAACTTGAGTTCAAATACTGGCCCTGCCCCTTACTAACAGAACCAGAACAAATGACTGCTATGAATATTAGATAAGCACACTATAGGAGCTCCACAACTTCATGAGAAAGTGTAATCTGTAAAGGATGAGAATGCAAGTGATAATGATGTGTGAACAGGTGGTACAGAAAAGATATAAGACCAACGAACTTGCAAACAAGAAAAAATTATTTAAAAATTAGCGGGGGCTGGGGTTTTAGCTCAGTGGTAGAGCACTCGCCTTGCACATGTGAGGCACTGGGTTCAACCCACAGCACCACCAAAAAATAAAATAAAGAAAAAAAATTAGGGCACAAAACAGCAGAGAAGAGAACAGATTTCAAGTTCAAAACTAGCCTCAGCAAAAGTGAAGTGCTTAGCAACTCAGTGAGACCCTGTCTCTAAATAAAATACAAAATAGAGCTGGGGATATGACTCAGTGCTCGAGTGCTCCTGAGTTCAATCCCCAGTACTATAAATAAATAAATAAACAAACAAACAAATAAAGTAGCTTTCTTATTTAAGAGGAAATCTGATTTTGTTTCTAAGTGCTTGATACATTTGCAAGATGAAAACATCAATGGGCACAAGTACAAGCATCAGCGCTACTCAACAAAGACTAAGCAATAGAAATATTTAAATGAAATAAAATCCTTAGGTATACGGAACAAATTGAAAATGAGGATCAGGTTGACACAGAAGCTTACTAACCAACAATTTTAAACACCATGATAATGATAATTTTTATAGCTACAATTTAATTAATTAACTTATTTGTTCTGCAATACTAGAGATCAAACCCAGGGCCTCACACATGCTAGGCCACTGCTCTACCATTGAACTACATCCTTGCCCTTTTTAAAATTTTATTTTGACACCTGGTCTCATTAAGTTGCCCAGGCTGACTTCTAACATAGTTACTACTTTTGACTATACATTTATATTCAGGCACTTTACACATATTAGCTCATTTTAATCCCTACAACAACCTCATGAAATAGAAATGATCTCTCCTTTCCACTAATAAGGAAATGATCCCAAGAGGTGATGAGACTTTCTGAAGATCTTGCAGAGCAGAGGAGGTGGGTGAAAATAAAAACCCAAAGTTTCTTCCAACAGTCTCCTTTTTCATTTTTCCTTTTCTTTCCACACATTTTAAAAAATTGGTGCATTAAACATTTCTCCTTCTAAGTACCATCATTTGCTTCAGAGCATCATCATTTTTTCCCCAATTACAGTTCATCCTTCTGGTCAACACGGATTTCTTCATTTTCACCCAGCAAACCTCTTTCTTCATTATCTTCCTGCACCTGCCTGTCGGAATTTCCTGGTTCCTCCTTGGGATCCTCTTCATTTTCCTCTTTTTCAAGTCCCCAGATGTCATCTTCCTGTTCTTCTTCCTCTTCCTTTCTCTTCTTGGCCTCTTCTTCCTGTTTTCTTTTTTCCATTTCTTCATACAGTTCTCTCCATTGCTTTTCTATGTCCTGTTTAAAATGTGAAATTTCAAAATAATTTACAGAAAGAATAAATAAAGTTAACCCACTTTAGAATGTCTGGCATCTTCCCATAGCCTAAAAACTTTCTGGGATAGTATTTATTTACACACAAAATTTCAAATGTGTGGGATGAAAATGTGTGTGTGTGTGTGTGTGTGATTTGTAAATAAAAATTGATTCAGAATTACCAAATATTTATTGAATGCCTACTGTTGCTGCTGAACACAGAGCTAAACAATCTACACACATCATTTATATTCCTCACTGCAATGCATGAGGTAAGTGTTACTTGTCCTACTTTCTAAACATAGGATCTGAAGTTTGGATTTCTTTATACATTTCCCCCAAATTGAATGTAAGCCCCATGGAGGCAAAAACTTCTTTATTTTATTTCTTGGCTATATACCTAGCTTTGAACAGGCAAATATTTGTCAGAAAATATTTGTAAAGTGAACAAATGGTTCAATAATAATAATAATTATTAAGCACATATTGTATGCCAGTAACTTATGAGATAGTTGCTATCATTATTTCTGAATAATAAAGAGGTTAAATAACTTGCTCAAGTTTATACAGCCAGTGAAGAATGGAGACTGAATTTGAATCTAAGCAATCTAGTTCCAAAACTCATACTCTTTTTTAAAAAAATTTTTAGTTATAGATGAACACAATGCCTTTAATTTTGTTTATTTATTTTTATGTGGTGCTGAGGATCGAACCCAGTGCTTCACACATGCTAGGCAAGCACTCTATCACTGAGCCACAACCCAAGCCCCAAAACTCAAACTCTTTTTTTTTAACTTGCAAAATTGTTATATTTGGTAGATGTCAAGGAAAAATACAAACCCAATTTTTTTCTTTCCAAGGGAAAGCAGTAGTCCAGGCCCTAAGTATGGTGCATGCCTTGATTCTAATGAAAACTCATACTCTTAACCAATATGTAATAGTGACTCAATTAAACAATATTTGATGATAACCCCCAAATAAACAAGACAAAACCATACTAAAAGGTATAAAAAAGTCTAATAACTTTTCCCCATAATTATTACTTTAAAGCTTTTTTTGAAATATCAAGTACCCTTTTTTTTTTTTTTTTGTCTATGCTTTGCAAGTACTTTAAGGATGTTTCCTGTTGTATAGTCAAGCACTGGCTACACCCTGCTTGAATGGGCCTTCCTGCAGAGCCAGGACATCTGGATGCCTTGTGTCACTATCATAAGGCCATTGTCTCAAGTATTACTCCACCCATACAATATTCTGGGAGGACAGAGAAGCTAGTAAACAGCACTTTCTGCAAGCCATCCATCCAAAATGGGCTCAGTGGCTCCCTCCTAGAGCACCACACTGAGTACTCAGCATGATGCACAAAAGGTATATGAGTTCTGGGTTCAAATTTGAACTCACCAAGTTAAAGAGTGCATGTGGTCGACCTTGTACAGTTTATACTCTGAATCTCAGTTTCTACATCTGAAAAATGGAAGTAATAATATCTTTTTAGGTCATCTTAAGGGCTGAGGTGAATTTTGCAAAGCACTCACAGAGTCGTAAGTACAGAGTTGTAGATGTCCAATGAATGTGAGTTCTTTGTCTCACTTCTCAAGGCCATGTTACCAGCTGTGGGTTATAATGTGAGACTGATTTTTAAAAATGCAAATAATAGGGACTAGAATTGTAGCTCAGTGGTGGAGCGCTTGCCTTGCCCATGTGAGGCACAGAGTTGGATCCTCAGCACCACATACAAATAAATAAATAAAGGTATTATGTCCATCTATAACTAAAAAAAATTAATGCAAATAACAGTGCACAACTGAGGACACAGACATTTGGAATACAGGTTGGGGAACATCTTACCTTTCTTATTCCCCAGGTCTTATTTCCAACCTCTTCAGCAAACTCTTCATCATTTGTAAGAAGGAAATTGTCAAATATACTGCCTGATTTTACCTGTTAAAATAAAATAATGGGATTATTAAAACTGGGTACTTAAATATTAAAGGGTCTGAAAAAATCATCTGGAGTCAGGCACAGTGCCTGTAATCCCAGCAATTTAGGAGGCTGAGGTAGGAGGACCACAAGTTCTAAGCCAGTTTCAGCAACTTAGCAAGATCCTAAGCCAATTTAGCAAGATCCTGTCTCAAAAATAAAATATAAAAAGGACTGGAGATGTAGCTCAGTGGTGAAGCACCCTTGATTCAATTCTCAGTTCCAAAAAATAAATTTAAAAAAAAGAAATATCACCTGGAGGATAGGGATGTAGTTAAGTGGTAGAGCACATGCTTACCTATGCAGGGCCAGGGATTCATTCTCAGCACACACATACACAAATATAGTTCACTAGGAGGCCCTTGCTAAATGCAGATTCCCAAGCCTCGGGTTCAGAAATTTTAATTTGAAATGGACACACATACACAAATATAGTTCACTAGGAGGCCCTTGCTAAATGCAGATTCCCAAGCCTCGGGTTCAGAAATTTTAATTTGAAATGGACACACATACACAAATATAGTTCACTAGGAGGCCCTTGCTAAATGCAGATTCCCAAGCCTTGGGTTCAGAAATTTTAATTTGAAATGGAGTTTGGGAGCCGGACACCATGGCACATGCCTATAATCCCAGCAGCTCAGAAGGCTGAGGCAGGAGTATTTTGAGTTCAAAGCCAGCCTCGGCAACTGAGAGAGGCCCTAGGCAGCTCAGTGAGACCCTATCTCTAAATAAAATATTTTTTAAAAAGGCTGAGGATATGGCTCAATTGTTAAGTGTCCCTGGGTTCAATCCCCAGTATCAAAAATAAAAAATTAAATAATAATAATATTGATGGAGGTTACGGTGGGAATGCAAAGATTATTAAAAATTCAAATCATCCAGCATGCTTTACTGCCCCAGATGATCTGCTGTAGAAAGAAGTTAATCTACTGATATCCAAGGCTTGGTGTTCCTTCAAGCCTCTACCCACTATTTAAGAGGTCTGTAAAGAAACTTCCATAATTCTGCTAACCTCTAGTTTGTGCCCAGTGGCTCATGCCCCATCTCAGATTGACAACACCTCCTTCTGATGATGCCTACATATAGATACTATATTTAAGGTCCTCTCCTTAGAATAATCAGAAAAACTAAAAGAACATGGGGGAAAGAAAAGTTTTCATAAGAAATGCAAGCAGAATTTAAATTCTCTAAAATTTAGATCCTATACCATATTTCTCTATTTTCTTAAATAACATTTTCAATATTCACCATTGAAAGAAAGATTAATTAAATTCATGGTATGTAATATTTTCAGTGTTTGTTTATTTATTTCATAACAAAGGAATAGAATAGAAGGAGCACAAGACCTGGAGTCAAACAGACCAGTTCAACCACATAGTAGTTGTATGATCTTGGGCAAGTTACTCAACTCCTCTGATAAGAGAAGGGAAATAATAACTCCCTGTGATAGTGTCATGAGAATTAGAGCTAATACATGCAAAGCACAGTGTTCAGCAGATAATAGATGCTCAGTAAATGATAATAGTGATTATACTTTTTTGGTATCTGGATATATTTCAAAACAAACAAAAGGAGGGCCAATCAGTGATATTTTACTTTAGCGCCATGTTAAATCTTCAAGTTAATTTCACGGGAGAAGTTGTGTGACCAAGAAAAAGCCTCAGGTGAGTTACACTATGTCGCTCCCCAAAGCTTTGAAAACTTCCACCTTGCCATACACTTTTGTGACCAAAAAGGGTTTTGTTGTTGTTTTTTCATATTTTGTTTATGTTTTTGTTTTTCATGAGAAAGACTTTTATTTGACTCATCTCATCCCACCAACCAACAAAATAGATAGAGATTGTTATTTTGCTCTGACTCATTTGAAAAAAAAATTTGTCTACAAAATTCCTTGTGCAGAGAGGTTGTGGCCCAGAAGTAGAGTGCTCGCCTACCATGTGTGAGGCACTGGGTTCGATCCTCAGCACCACAAAAAAATAAAATAAAGATATTGCACCCACCTGTAACTAAAAAATAAATATTTAAAAAAAATTCTTTGTGCAACTGTAAGATATTTTCTGACTTTGGGGATTTTTTCTTTTCTTTTGTGTTGTCAGCAATCTTGCTTAGAAAACTGCCTGTTTGCCTGGTGTGGAGGGGCAAGCCTGTAATCCCAGTAACTCAGGAGGAGGATTGCAAGTTCTAGAATAGCCTGGGCAATTTAGGAGACCTTGTTTCAAAATTAAAAAATAGAAAGGGGTTGGATGTAGCTTAGTGGCAGTGTGCCCCTGGTTTCAATTCCAAGCACCAGCAAAAAACAAGGAGAAGGAGAAGGAGGAGAGAGAAAGGAAGGAAGGAAAGAAGGTGATCATTTGCTGGCTTTTCCATTTTTCCTGTTTCCAATATTACTAATCTCCCTTGGTCTCTTCAGTGACCCCTTGCCCTCTTATGTCAAATTTATAGATTATGAGAGTACTAGTCCTGCTTCCAAAAACTTACCAGTGGGATGACCTTGGTCTATTTACCTCCTCTCTATGCTTGTTTTCATCTGCAAAATGGCAAAATGGAAGAAAATATACCCTCTCTGGTTTCTTCACACAGGAGAAAAGAACACATAAGAAAGAGGGTTTTTTTTTTCCTTGGTGGTTCTGGGGATTGAACCCAAGGCCTTGTGCATGTGAGGATGTTGCTCAGAGGCAGAGTGCTTGCCTAGCTTCCTAGTCTGGGTCACCAGACACACACACACACATACACACACACACACACACACACACACACACAAATTGAAGGAAAAAAATGGAGATAGCAAGTCCTACCCTCCTGGCTTCACAGGTCTTTGACACAGACCACCTGACCTAAAGGATATCAATGTGCTTTGCATTATGTCTGGCTATACTTGTTGAAGTTTATGTTACTGAATAGATCATGAGGAGTCCCAAAGGAAAAGTATTTTCTTTGCTCTGCCACCCCCGCCTAGCCTCTGCCTTGACCAAAGAATGCAATTACTTATATCTAAAAGGAAAAAAAATAAAGGGATTATGTTTGAAGGCCTCAGAACAGGGAACAGGAGGGGTCAGGGCAAGGCAGAAAAGTCAACTGACTTACTAAGTAGGGATGAAGGAAGGACAGAGCGGGCAACTGAACCGGCAGAATATCCAAAGGCTGGAAAGCGGGGTTAGGGTGGTTGGGGAGGGGCAGGTAAAGGAATATCCATCGTTTTCATGTGTAGAGTCCCTTGGCTTTTCCAATAAGGTGCAGAGACTGTGATAAACTATATGCTCCAGGTTAGCTGAGTGGGGATGGTAGAGTAGACGGCTCGATGCCAGACCTAACTAGATGTTAGAGGGGAAAAAAATGCCTTCAAGGGCGGTGCTAGCATCATGCAGAATTCTCTTTCTCTCTCTTTCTCTCTCTCTCTCTCTGTCTCTCTCTCTCTCTCTTTTACACACACACACACACACACACACACACACACACACACACACCATAAAGAGGTAATGCTGGGGGTTTAGAAATAGAGTCTCACCGAGTCCCAGCATCTGCATTTTAATAAGGTTCCCCAGTGACTTCTATGCATGCTAAGATTTGAGAAGCATTTCTCTGGCATGGTTTAAATTCTTAAAATAGAAAGGTTTGCCTGCTTAGAGAGGCTGAGAGAACCCAGAGCAATTAGTGTCAAATAATTTTTAATTTTGTAGATGACTAAAGTTTAAAATGTGTACCTTAAGGATTTCATTGGGGGAAAAAAAGGGGGGGCATTTTAAGACAATAATCAGACTAGGCATAGTAATATGATCACATGTGTTTCCAAGATGTAGAAAGTTCCTATAATGTATTAAAAAGGGACAATTAAAAAAGAAAGATAACAATGCAAATTTGTGTAAATTGTATCCACATTTATCAGATAAACCAGGAAGGAAAGCTGTGCTATTTTTCTCCGCCACTGCTCACCTGAATCCCTTCCCTGCACCTGGTAATTTACATATGTGACCTCCTTGCACTTCTATGTTGGTGTCCTTGAACCAGAAAACCACAAAAGTGGAAATAAAGTAGGAAGTGAATAAAGAAATTAAGAGACACTTGAAATATGATGTGTCTAATCCAGAGATCTTTGGTGGCTGTGAGCTATAGAGATAAAACAGAGATTTCTAGGACCAGGGACCTGCCAAGATACACCCAAGGATACGTGGCTGTGGTTTCCAGAGGTTCTGTTGTATTGTGGGTGTAGTCATTACAGAAAGAACTTTAGATACTGACAGACATGTATTTGAATTATCCTGTCTCTCCCATGCACGAGCTGTGTGCTCTTGGGTACCTCACTTGACATTTCTGAGCCTCAATTCTCTCCATTGTAAAAGAGGTAATAATAAAATACCTTACAGAGGTGTGGGAATTAAGGAAGAAAATATAGCTAAAGCATTGATCCCAGGCCAATTTTTACAAAACCAAGTTACTTCCTCTCCTCTTCCTTAACCACTGGGTCACATCCCAAAGCCTTTTTTGTATTTTATTTAGAGATAGGGTCTCACTGAGTTTCTTAGAGCCTCACTAAGTTGCTGAGGCTGGCTTTGAACTTGCAATCTTCCTGCCTCATTCTCCCAAATCGCTGGGATTACAGGCATGCCCCACCATGCCCAGCCCAGATCCTAGTTTTCTGCTCACCTTCCCGGTTGTATATTATCTGGCAATTTAACTTTTCTGAGCCTCCTTTTCACATTTAGAAATAGAAGATGTATAATGAAAATTAAATGGCATATCCCTTAATGACATGCTTGGTACATGGTAGGAACTCAGTCAATTTTAGCTTTTATAAGAGCTAAAATTACTAGGATGAATATAATTTCCCATTTTAAGGATGAGAAGTTTGAGGTTTAGAAAGATAAAGGCTTATTCAAGTTTGTGATTTCCAACCTGGGGATCTTTCCACAGTGTGAAAACTAGAACTGTTGATCAGAGTCCAGAAAGCTTTACCTGCCA
Source organism: Spermophilus citellus (assembly GCF_964194105.1). Taxonomy (NCBI): domain Eukaryota; kingdom Metazoa; phylum Chordata; class Mammalia; order Rodentia; family Sciuridae; genus Spermophilus; species Spermophilus citellus. The sequence goes on along the minus strand of NC_138191.1, from coordinate 99,195,366 downwards.
AAGATCCAGGCCAAGAACACTGATGTTATAATAATGACAAATGGTGGGGTCAGGCTTATATTTAGGGTTGTCTATTTCTGGATGAATCCACTCTCCCTGGTAATTGGGATTGTCAATGATCCGAGGTTTCCACTGTCCCTGAGCAGAGAACCAAAGCATGAACACAGGATTAACATTTTTCCATTCTTCTGATCTCATGTAATCAAAAAGGCCAATCAATTCATTAGAGTAGTTGTGTATTAGACATAAGAATTCAGAGCAGGATTCCTGGAGCTTCTTTCCCTTTCTTTGAGTTAATGCACAAGACTCTTTCAAGTTGCCTTTTCTACTCAGAGGGTGCTAAAGGATGGGGCAGAGACTCATTCTGAGCGTGTCCCCATCTCTGCATGAGCTTATTCATGAAGTTAAGAAACTGTGGCTTCTTAGAGAACATCATCTAAGTATCTTGGCACTCGGGCCAATCTCCTCCTGGTGGGTGGCACAGGAAACTGTGGCCAAATAAATTGCTTGCCTCAGTCAGTTTTATTGTTGGTCCACTTGTCAACTGACTTCTTTAGTTCTTGCTTTTGACAAGAGGTCAGGAATTAACCCTTAAAAAGAAGTTCTCCTGTCCCCTAACAGCTTGAGTTCATGCATGTTTTACCCTTTCCCTTCCAGGCCCACTTCTGAGACTTCCAGACCCATTTCCTGTTTGGACCATGTTCTTTTGGTTGCTTTCCACTGCACTGGACAAGCTCCTTGCTCAGGAGCTTGAGCATTGTCCTTACCAGCCTATCCTCTCCCAGTTGGGCACAGCCCTGAGAGAAGGGTTGGCATGAGGACAGTGTTATTTGGGGTAAGGGAGTAGAAGTGAGGGAAAAATGACCACAGGATCTCAGAATTTGTTTTGTAAATTAGAATATACATTGCTTCTATCTTATTTCTCATACCCATTGGAAAGACACACACCCCCCTCCCTACCTCCACCTCACCTTATATTTGAGGTTTGGTATCAGGGGCCCTTCCCACTCCCCATCCATCGCCTCATTCCAGTCATCCGGCTTTTTGGCCTCCGGGTCTGGGATGTACTCAAAGTCCTCCCAGTCCTAAAATGAAATGTTTCTCCATGCAGATAGATCTGTGGTCTGGGATGAAACTGTGGTCAGGAGGAACTGGTTCCCTACCCCAACCATCCTTCTGCTCACCTACATAAAGGGCTAGCTCAGGACTTTGTAAATAAACTCCTATGCAGGAAACAAAAAGCCTTTAAGCAGCAACTCCTGCCCCACCTCTGGGTTCTCTATCACTCTGACCTTGAGTACTTGAAGCTCAAATCAGATAGGAATTTCCCTTGTCTCTGACCTCACCCTTTCCCCAAACATGTGCTTATTATGGTTTGGATGTGGTTTGTTCCCACCAGCATTTAATTGCCAGTGTGATGGTATTGAAAGGTGTTGCAATTTTTGAGACAGATTTTCTAGGCAGGGTTCTCTCAAGAGGATAGCTCCCAGGATAGGATGCTAACTTTCTGTTTCAGGAAGCTAATCCCCAACCAGCTAATCAGTTTCCATCTTCTTCTGGTTCATTTTGCAGGGGGAACAGAGGCCTTCAGCCTCTCTGCTTTCACCCAGGACTTGAGCCAACTCTGACAGCATCAGGTGGAGGGTTTCACCAGGAGGGCGGATCTATGGTTAATCTTGCTGCCCTGAGCCTGCCCACCAGGTTTGGTAGGAGTTTAGACCTAATTTTCCCACGGTGCTGAAGGCCCAGACACTTTGCCTGATTATCTGTCTTAATCTCTGCCTAAATCTCCCTCCCCCTGTAATTGGAGTCTTTTGCTGAGTCTCTTTACATAAGGTTACACTGCAGGCTTCTCTTTAAGAACTGTTAGTCAGCTTTTTGCCACTGTGACCAAAAGACCCCACAAGAACAACTGAGAGAAGGAAAAGTTTATTTTGGCTCATGGTTTCAGTTATTTACTCCATGGTCAGCCAAGTCTGTTACTCTGGGATCAAGGTGAGGCAGAATATCATGGCAGAAGGGTGTGGTGGAGAATCAGGGCTCACCTCATGGAGGTCAGGAAGAAGAGAGAGAAAGCAGCTGCAAGGAAGATGAACTCTTTCAGGTCACATTCCCCAGTGACCCATTCAAACTAGGATGGACTGATTACAGTACAGTTCTCACAATCCATTCATTTTGCCTCTAAATATTTCTGCATTAACAAAGGAGTTTTTGGGGGACATCTTATATATCCAAGGACCAAACCCAGCTGTTGGGTTCCCTGCTGCCCTCACCTACCCCAAACATCTCCTCACAAGAAACTGACCCTACTCTGACCTGTGGAGTAGCAACATGGCAGGTGGGGCCCTCCATGGGCTGGCTCTGGAAGACTTCTAGGCTGTCCTCCTATCATGTACCACCTTGAACTTTATCCTCCCAAAATACTGAACTGCTGCTTCAGTTCTTTTGACAATCATATTATTTTCCACCTTTGCTTCACCTATTCCCTAGGTCTGGAATGTCTTTCTTCTAACCCATTTTTACTTCCCTTACTCTAGTGAATTTATATTTTGAAATTCAGTATGTTATAAAGGATATAAATGCCATATATTAAGGATTTACCATGTACCAGACATTATGTTCTGTATTTTATATTAGCTCATTTAATCTTCACAACAACTTTCATGCATGGGCATCATACTAATCCCTGTTTATGAAACTGACTTTCACAACAGTATGTTCTTTGCCCAGGGTTTGTTAGTAGGTTGAGGTCTCATAGTTAATAAGTGGTGGAACTCACATTGATGCTCATGTTTGTCTGGCCCCAGAGTCTATTTTTCTATCCCTTAGGTTAATCTAATCACTTAAACATTATCTTCTTTCTCAGACCACAACCTATATTCCACCCCAAACTGGGCTTGGGCTCTCACAGGCTTTGACCTCCCTGGGTCTCAGCACTGATCACAGGGTATGATCTTTGTTTTCTTATCTGCCTCCCCTATTAGACTCTGAGTTCTTGGAGAATAAGGGTTGTCCTCATCAAAGATACCTCCAGTACAGCTTTCCAGAATGATAATGAATCAATGAGTATGTACCTTATATTGCCCATATCAATAACTTTGGAGTCAAAGAAATAGAGGTGCAAATCTTCCTTCTAATGTGTGTGTGCTTGGGCAAGTCACTTCGTTTTCTAACGTGTTTCCTTATGCATACAACACTGCTCACAGAGGTTGTCAGAAGGATCCTCAACAAATGTGTGCTCTCTTCCCTCCATCCTGCTTTGAATACTGATCTTGATGGGCCCAGTCTCTGCTCTATCATTCCCAGCCTCCTCCTTTTACCTCACTGCTGGGATCCCACCCACTTCCCAGACAAATATCCTCTGACCTCAGGTTTCTTATCTTCAGGATCTTCTATTTGCAGGCGTTCATCCCATTTCCTTGGTTTCCGGGCATAGGGGTCTTTTATTTTCCTGGGAGGCAAGAACTGCCAATCATCCTCCAGTTCCCCAGTTGCCACTTGCTGGTTGTCAATTTTGACTTCATAAGTAGCATTGGGACGAATGATCAGAGTATACAGGTGAGTGTCTTTATTGATCTATAAAGGAAATGGGGAAATGTCTCAGCTCTATATTGAACTTCTTGGATCTCAAGCATTAAATACACGAGATCCACAGTTCCCTGAATGCCACCTCCCACATTTTCACAAATATACTTTATCACATCTTCCTCCCCTTTCTCTGGTTAACCCTCTAGGTATCCTGGGTCTGTTGTCCTAGTACACACTCCTCCAGTCTCCCTCACCTTCCAGCCTCCTCTTTACAATAGCTCTGATCATTCTCTGATCTTGACTTTTTCTGTCTAGCCCACTAGACTATGAGCTTCTCAACAGCTGGAGTCATATATGATCCATCAGTTGCATTCCTGCTCCAGAGGAGGACATCAGGGAGCTCCTGCACACACAGCCCCCACACCATCCTCCTCCGGAAGGCTCTGGGTTTGAACCAATAACCCAGGCCCCATGGCTTCTTTAGACTCAGTTCCTATCTTCTCTGTGCCCTGGCTGTGCCAAATCTCTGGCAGTACCAGTCTTCCTCAAGTTTCCTTGACTTTTCTCAAGCAATTTTCTCCGCTAGGAATTCAGTTCTCTGTAAAATTATCATATCCCTTCAAGTTATGCTCATCTTTGAAAACTTAGCCCAGGGAAAAAGTTCTTTTAGGAAGGATTGCTGGACTGGGGTTGTGGCTCAGTAGTAGAGCGCTCGCCTAGCATGTACGAGGCACTGGGTTTGATCCTCAGCACCACATAAAAATAAATAAAATAAAGGTATTGTGTCCAACTACAACTAGAAAAATATATATTAAAAAAAGAAGAAGAAGCATTGTCTAAGCCTCCAGTTTGGGTAGGGGTCCTCCCCTGTATTCCCAGACCCCAATTATACTAGGTGGTCATTTTCCTCTTTTTTTTTTTTTTTTTTTGGTGCTGGGGATTGAACGCAGGGTCTTGTGCATGCAAAGCAAGCACCTATCAACTGAGCTATATTCCCAGCCCCAACTTTCCTCTTCTTTACTCTTATCTTCACTTAATTGTAAGTTTTATCAGGTCAGAGGTCATGTCTAGCACATCGTCCACCCCCAAGTCCCAGCTCAGAGTTAGCATTTGGTGAGTGTTTGTCAAATTACTCATGAAATCCACCTACTTTCCTTTAGCTAAACTTAGTGTCTCTAGCCTGATGTTACTATAATAAACTGACCCCTCATTTTAAAGCCCAGCATTCCTTACCTCCCCATTCTCCCCAGTATCTAGCATTAGGGATTGGGCCATGTCATGCATTGAGAACTTTACATGACTTCACAGGTTTCTGGATCAGCTGATCTTTTGTGAATTTATAGCACTTCCTTAGTTCTACTTTCTAATCTGTATAATGTAGATGATAGTGTTTAGTTTATAAGGATTAATGAGATAACCAATATAAAATGCTTATCCTTCCCCCCAGGCTGAGGACCAGCCCTATACACTCACCCTGCACTTGATGGTCTTGTTATTCTCATGGTATTTCCCTTGGTAATGAAGGATGACCTGTACTTTGTTGTTGCCAAAGCCACAAATGTCAGGTCCTGGAAATTAAACCCCAAAGCATGATTTCACATCAATTTCAGGCAGTTTGCCCAGTCCAAGGCCAAGATCCAAGACAGACACAGCCTGTGTGTTAATCAGTATGATCAGCAAGAAATACATGACATACTCTACTGTAGGAATATTTGAGAAAGATTTAATGAAAGGAATCTTTATAAAGGCAGGGTCAGGACATTGGGAAAGCTATAGTGCTATCTCAGGGCTAGGAAGTGGGGTTAGTCCCACCCAGGGCCTGAAGGAGGAGGAGTTACCAGAGCTTGCAAAAAGAGTCCTGTGGAGAAGCAGCCAGGAGAAAAGGGTACTCTTAGTTGAGGGATACAGCTCTTTTCTGTCTCTCTGATGTCCTTCCAGGGATCCTATTGACCAAACCAACCGGAATCCCCTCCCGTGTCAGGCATTTTATACCATGTCATTTAATTCTCACAAGTAGGTATTACTATCTCCACTTTTAGCTGGGAAAATTGTGTCTCCGAAAAGTTAAGCAGCTTGCCCAAGGTCAAACAGCTAATAAGAAGCCTTGCTGGGATTGAAAACACTGCCTACCTAGTTGCAGAGCCTTAGGGCCTTTCTACCTTGTGAAAACTCTCAGGGGAAATATTTATTGATCAGTAACTCTGAGCCCAGAGAACTTTATATGCCAAAGGTTCAGGAATATAACCTAATTCTCAACTTCACCTTCTGAGTTAGTGTTCTCTGACTATCCAACACACACAAACACCCCTACAAAGTGCTCTAGCTACATTGATGTTCTCACCAATTCTCTACTTCCATCTGAATTTTATGACTCAACTTTTGCACACATGCTTCCTCTGCCCTCATTACATACCCTCTACTTCCTTCCCTCCTTATTAAAATCTAACTCAATCTTCAAAGAACAATTAACATCTCCTCCCCAAATCCTCCAGTTGAACTGAATCATGCCATGATCTCATTCTGTGATCTTATAGCACCTCATTAATATCTTTTAAAAAATATGTCCTTCATTCTTCCTCCCTGCAAATCCCTTACGGGAGATTGAACTCAGGGGCACTTTATCACTAAGCTACATCCCCAACCCTTTTCTATGTTTGATTTAAGACAGAGTCTCACTAAATTGCTTAGGGCCTCACTAAATTGCTGAGGCTGGCCTTGAACTAGTTCTCTAGCCTCATCCTCCTGAGAAGATGGGATTACAAGTGTATATCTGAGGGTTCATTCCATCGGTTAAAAAATTATTCAATTGCCTGAAGGTGGATGGATGAAGTAGAAAAAAACACAGGCTTTAGAGGCAAATGGACTGGGTTCAAGTTCTGGTTTCCCACTTACTCACTTTGGGCAAATTTCTTGCCTGAAAGAAAACCCAATCTTGTAGGGTTGTTTGAGGATCAGATAAATAACGTACACATAAAAGGGAAAAAAAATCACATTTTTATTATTTCCAATTTCCCTGCTACTACCACTGTGTACACATACATTTCTTGTGAGAAGGGTAAATTCTGAAGAAAGAAAAATGAGCAAAGACACATAATTTTGACAACCAGTGATGCTATAAGAATGAAGGTCATATTTTTTAAGAGATATTAATGAGGTGCTATAAGATCACAGAATGAGCTCTGAATAAGAGATCAAATGACAAAAAACTAAGTAGGAAAAGGGGAGGATGCAGAGCACAGTGTTTCATTGTAGTAATAGCTTTTGAGACTGTCTACATTGTTTATGACAACCTTCTCTCCTCACCCCCAACCCAGGAGTATTGGGAATCAAACCCAGGACATTGAACATGCTGGGCAAGCACCTCAACCACTAAGATAGAGTTCCAGTTCCCTTCTCTTTCCCCTGTGCTATAAATTTGCTAATACCAGGCACCTCCCCACCTCTTTGGTCTACTTATATTAACATTTAGGTTTAGAGTTGCTTTTTTCATATCCTGTTGAAGAGTCCTACTGCACAGGTAGTGTGAAACTATCACATTACAAATTTTGTTCCAGGTCAACGTAAATCTTTTCAACAACCACAGTAGTTCTTATCTCACTTAGTACCTTGTAGGACTGACAGCAACTGTTTTCAGAGAGCTTACCAAACATGATGTAATACTCAGATTCTGAATGCATATCCTCTTGGTTCAGGGTGGCAGGAAATAGTTTCACATACCCGCCACCGCAATCAATGCCTTGCTCGTGTTTTACTGAAAACTGAACCACCAAGGTCTCATTCTCATTGCTGAACGGCTTAAACCTTGTTGAAAGGGCATAAAACTTGGCATCTTCACTGGTCTGGAGACCTAAAAACAGAGAGCATAGAGACTTTAGGATTAAATGACCAAAAAGCAACCAGAGAGACTCATCACTTGATCTAACCAATCTCTGGTATTTTCTCACACACAGTAGCTGTGCTGAAAGTTTTACACTTGAAATCTCATTCAAGCCTTAGAACAATCCTGCAAAATGGTATAACCCCACTTTACAAGTCTGGAGGGTGAGTTCTGGGGAAGTCAAGAGACCTGCATTGGACCACATGCCTGATAAGGAATCAAGCTGGAAGTTTTAGCCACATTTGACAAATGCTTTCTTTCCTTCTATCCAAGCTACCTCTGCTTTTCAAGAGATATTTAAACACTGCTCTGTAGCTTTACAAAACAAGGCCCTGTTTTTTTTGTTTTGTTTTGTTTTGTTTTTTTTTTTTGAGACACCTCCTCTCCCTGCCCCACCCAGGCCAAAATGAGGCTCTGCCATGCAAAAGTGCTGAGGTTAAAAGAGGCCCTGCAGGGGCAGGGGCTGTGGCCTAGTGGTAGAGTGCCTGCCTTACACATGTAGGGTATTAGATTCGAGCCTCAGCATCAGATAAAAACAAATAAACAAAGATATTGTGTCCATCTACAACTAAAAAAATGTTTAAAGAGAGAGACCCTGTATCAACTCTTAGATCAAATGATCATCTTTGCTATTGTTGACTGAACACTTAATCTTTTTTAAAAAATATTTTTTTAGTTGTAGTTGGACACAATATCTCTATTTTATTTATTGTTATGTGGTGCTGAGGATCGAATCCAGCGCCTCACACAAGCTAGGCGAGTGCTCTACCGCTGAGCCACAACCCCAGCCCCTGAACACTTAATCTTTACCAGACAATGTGTTCATTCATGTGTGTTATTGCACTTAATCCTCATAAAAACCTCATTAGTTGGGCTCTACTAATGTCTCCACTTTGTCATAAAATTGATGAGGCCATTTCACTTGTCCAGGATCACCCAACCAATCCTTCTAATTCCAGAACCCCCAGCCTTCACTTCAAGTCTTTTACCTCCTCCCTCTTCAGCAAATATCATGGTGGTCAGGGATCTTAGAGTCTTTCTAGTCTAACCACATTACTTTATTGATGAGGAAAACATGCTCCAGCGAAGAAAGGTTACTTACTCAAGATCACACAGTCACAAATAACAGACAAGCCAAGTCTCCTGGCTCCCAGGCCAGTAGTCTTTATTATGCCACGCTGCTGCCCAGCTGACTGGTGATGGCTCTGCCTCTTTAACTCTCTGAGTCTCATTTCCTCATTAACAAAATGTGGATAATTATTTCTATCTCACAGGGTTCCTGGTGAAGGTCAAGTGAGCAAGAGATGCGAGAAGTACTTATAAACTGTCAACACAAATCCCATAAGTCATATAAAGAATTGGTTCGTGCAACGTGCTTTTGGAGACAAAATCATTCTTGTATGTTAGACCCTGCAGTCTTGTTCAGTATTAATTTATTAATCTCTTAGCTTTCCATGTACTTTTAACTTCTTTATCTCTAATTGAAATTCCCATTATATTCTAACATAAAATACTCCCCACCTTTTTTCAAATTTCCAAGTTAATAAATGCAATATTTCTATTTTTTTTAAAAAGCTATCAACATGCAATGTAAGGGGCTATCATGATTCATGCTTGCTCAAGGTCTTTACTTCATGAGCTCACAGTTCTCTCTACTTCCCTGAGTCACACTCTGGTGAATTTAGGTTTATTTCAGTCCCTTTGAGTAATTTTTAAGCTCCTGAAGAAGAGGGCCATCTTTATATTCCCAGCATCTAGGACAGGGCTGGAATAGAGGAAATGCTCAATAAATGTGTATTGAGTTATTAGAAGGATGATAGGTTCTGATTCAGATAAGTTCCCTCAAGCATTTATTGCACACCAGGCTCTTTGATAAGTACTTCCCTGTCTGACATCATATTAAGAACTGTGCACATTTTTATTCCATGATGACTACTACTACTACTATTTTGCGGTACTAGAGATTGAACCCAGGAGTGCTCTACCATTTAACTACACCTCCAGGCCTTTTGTTTTTTAGAGACAGGGTCTCACTCAGTTGCCCCCAGCTGGCCTTGAACTTGTGATCCTCCTGCCTCAGTCTCCCCAGTTGCTGGGATTACAAATATATGCCATTGTGTGTGGCCTGTTCTCATTTTAAAGAGATTTTTTTTTGTACTGGGGATTGAACTCAGGGGCACTTGACCACTGAACCACATCCCCAGCCCTATTTTGTATTTTTATTTGGAGACAGAGTCTCACTGAGTTGCTTAGTGCCTCACTTTTGCTGAGGCTGGCTTTGAACTTGTGATCCTCTTGCCTCAGCCTCCTGAGCTGCTGGGGTTACAGGCATGTGCCACCCTGCCCAGCTAAAGAAAATTTAAAAGAGATCTTTCTTCAAAGATCTCAGGGAGGGGAGCAGTTAGAGAAGCCAGGAAAGACTTCCTCAGAGAAAGGAGTGGCACAGGATCAGAAGAGCAAGTTTTTTGTTTGTTTGTTTGTTTTTGTTTTTGTTTTTTAAGAGAGAGAGAGAGAATTTTTATTTATTTTTTAGTTTTTTGGTGGACACAACATCTTTGTATGTGGTGCTGAGGATCGAACCCGGGCCACACGGATGCCAGGTGAGCACGCTACCGCTTGAGCCACATCCCCAGCCCAGAAGAGCAAGTTTTGAGGCTCTGTTCTGCCAAACTCTGCCTGATTCAGTTCCCCTTCACCAAGCCTCTTTCATACCCTGGGGACCTTCCAGACAACCAAAAGGAATCTGAAGAGCTTGAGTGGGATGAGATGTGAAGGATGACAACTGAGAGTGAAATGACAGGAGATGGGTGGCTATGCAGACTGCCCTACTGGAGTCACCATGACACAGGTGTCTGTCCCATGGGTCACTCAGTCTCTAATTCTCTAGAAGCAATTTTCCAGAGTGGATTTAAATAAGATTTAAAATGCTTAAACCAGTTTATAATGCTCTCCTTCAGTAAACATGAAAATGAGATGCATAACAGTAGCCAGGAAGGAGAAGATGGGAAATCACTGCAGAGAATGATCAATGAATTCTATTTATAGACAAAAGCTTTCTGAGACCAAAAACCCATGCTGACAGCCCTAGTCCTCAGAGCTCACTCTTTCTTCACAATACTATTGGCCCTTAAAATGGCTCTGTCTAATGAACATGGCAAGTGATGATACTGTCTCCTAAAATCAAGGCTCAGAGAAGTAAAAAGACTTGTTCTAATTGTATAGCTAGTAGGTGATGGGAGTTAGCCCTAGGTCTGTTTTACTCCACTATCTACAATACTAAACTGCTCTAGGGAAGAGAAACATTTGGACATTATGCAGTGCTTTCTTCTGCTTCAAGTGCAGAGTGCTACTTGAAAAATCCTAGGGGGGTTGGGAAAGCAGCAGAGTCCGAGTAATGAACAGTTTCTGAAGCCAGACCCACAATCAGATCCCAGTCCCACCCGTTGGCAGCTGGTTATATGGACTTGAGCTCATAACCCAACCTCTCCTAGGCTCCTTTGCAAAACTGGGAAAATAATAGTGACCACCTCATAAAGTTGTTAGAAGGATTAATGGGAATAATATGTGTAAGGACCTAGTTTAAAATGCCTATTATTCAATGAATGGATATTATTATTTTAGTGGAAAGTTAATCCTTTTCCATTTACTATTTTTTTTTCCTTTTAGTCATGGGAATGGAACCCAAGGGTATTCTATCACTGAGCTACATTCCCAGTCCTTATTATTTTTTTATTTTGTGACAGGGTCTTGCTATGTTGCTAAAGCTGGCCTCGAATTTGTGATCCTATGGCCTCAGCCTCCAGAGTCACTGGGATTAGGTATGCACCACCCTGCCTGGTCTCCATCTTCTAATTTTTTAAGAGAAATGAATTGATAGTCAGAAACAAAAACAATTGCATAAAAGTCATAATTTTCCCATTCAATTGGTGCATTCCTGAATTCCAGTATTTACCTTTATCTTTTTCTTGGTCTCCATAAAATTTTCCTGCCGTAAGCTGAAATTTACCATAATCCGGCCGATGTTTAGATTCTACCCATCGTTTTTTCCATTCATCTGTGGAGTAAAGGAGAAAAAAAAAAGCAACATATTAAACTTATTTGTGACTGGGTGTGGTAGTACACATTTGTAACCCCAGCTACTTGGGAGGCTGAGGCAAGAGTATCACAAATTTGAGAGGAGCCTGGGAAATGTAATAAAACCCTGACTCAAAGTAGCATAAAAATGGTTGGAGATTAGATCAATTCTTGTCTAGTGTGTGGGAATCCATAGGTTTAATCCCCAGTACTACAAAAAAAAAAAAAAAAAAGGAAAAAAAATTTTTTTTTTTTTAAAGAGAGAGTGAGAGAGGGGGAGAGAGAGAGAGAGAGAGAGAGAGAGAGAGAGAGAGAGAATTTTTAATATTTATTTTTTAGTTCTCGGCGGACACAACATCTTTGTTGGTATGTGGTGCTGAGGATCGAACCAGGGCTGCACGCATGCCAGTCGAGCGCGCTACCGCTTGAGCCACATCCCCAGCCCAGAAAAAAATTTTTTTGTTAGAAAATAAAATGCAGCCAATGCTGATCAAGTCTTATGGAAAGGGTAAGAGTATAACAGAGGATGACTCCAATATTCCTGAAATCCCCTCACTATACAATGCCTAAGATCTTACTCTTCAGGCACTACCACATGAAGTGGCTTAAATACCAAGTATGTGAGTAATTTATACATAATGCCTTACTCTATCATCTTTTATGACAGTTAAATTCTAAAGACCACCATGGAAATATGGTTGAAGGGCATGAAATATTTGTTCTCATAAAAGTAGGTAGAAAAAATGTGCTTAGGAGGCTAAATCATACGTACTTATGTTTAGCAAAGCAAAATAATAAAATTAGCTTACCAAGAGATTAGCAGTAACATTTTATACTTCTTGAATTAGTAATGATGATAATGAACAATCAATTTCCATTTACCTTCTTTTGTTGCTTAAACTTTTTAGACTCTCCCTTACTGTTTCAAGGAGATGCTGATAAATGTGTTTTGTTTTGGCACAGATGGCATGCAGACAAAGAGGCATTCTTTTTGGGACCTGGCACTCCATCCAAACATTCATTGCCTTTGTGATTTTATGCTTCAGAGTTGCTGACTCCCACTTCTTGGGCCCATCCTGGTCCCAGAGTCACAGGGCAATTTGGCAACTTGAGATAGAAAAGGCCTTGGAGGTAGCCTTATTTCATCTCCTCCCTGCAGCTGAATGGATATTTCTCAAATTCCACTCCCCAATATCTCAGCCTTAGCTCTACCCATGAAAATCCTGAACCAACATACACCCATTAAGGCCACTGTGAGCTGCTCTGTCAGCTACTGTTACTCAAGCCTGATGACTCAACTACTTCCTTTCATGAAACCCAAGGGCCTTGGGCTTGCTTTTGAAGGAGTTAAGAATATACCACCCTAAAATATGCTGCTCTGGCATATTGACTGTGTTGAATTAAAGACATTTAAAAACAGCAGGTGCAAGAAGATCACTCTGACCTTCATTCTTTTTCTTAAAAATAGGAATAAGGGCTGGGGTTGTGGCTCAGCAGTAGAGAGTTCGCCTAGCGCATGTGAAGCATTGGGTTCGATCCTCAACACCACATAAAAATTAATTAATTAATTAATTAAAGGTATTGTGTCCAACTACAACATATATATATATATATATATATATATACATATATATATATATGTATATATATATAAATATTTCACAACCTATTACTTGTCCGATTCAGTCCAATTTTATTCCTGTGGTATATATATATACCACAGGAATAAAATTCTCATGTGAAAAATGTCTTGCTGTGCATGGTGGCGCACACCTGTAATCCCAGCACCCTGGAGGCTGAGGCAGGAGTATTTCTAGTTCAAAGCCAGCCTCAGCAATTTATCAAGCACCTAAGCAACTCAGTGAGACTCTTCTCTAAAATATAAAAAAGGTCTGGGAATGTGGTTCAGTGATTAAGTGCCCCTGGGTTCAATCCCTGGTACCAAAATATATATGTGTGTGTGTGTGTATGTGTGTGTGTGTTGTGTGTTTGTGTGTATATTCACTATATATATATATATATATATATATATATAACATTCTTATTATTGAAGATGGAAATGGAACCTCATGAAAATCTGGACAAACCTCATTACATCAACCTTTATCTTCCTAGTCACTTCACTATCCAATTCACTTCCCTACCAAACTCCTTATCACATTTCACAACCTATTACTTGTCCAATTCAGTGTTTAAGAGATTAATTTTGCTTCTCTGCATTTTCACTTCTTTATGAGCAATCCCATGCCACATAAAACATGTATTAAGTGCCCAGCACGGTGGAATACATGTATAATCCCAGCAACTTGCAAATTCAAGGTCAGTCTCAGCAACTTAGCAAGGTCCTAAGCAACTTAGTGAGACCTTGTCTCAAAATAAAAAATAAAAAAGAGCTGGAGAGGAGCGGGGATTTTGGTTCAGTGGTAGAGCACTTGTCTAGCATGTGTGAGGCACTGGGTTCGATTGTCATCACCACATATAAATAAAAATGAATAAAAAAATAAAGCTCCTAAACATCTAAAAAGTGCCCCTGGTTTCAAGTCCCAGTACAAAACAAACATGAATTAAGTAAATTTGTATGCTTTTCTCCTGTTATTCTGTTTTACATCAATTTAATTCTTAGTCTCAGCAAGGACAGCCAAAAAACCTAAAAGGGGATTGGGGTATAGCTCAGCGGTAGAGAGTTTATCTAGCATGAGCAAGACCCTGGTTCAATCCCTAGCACCACAAAACAAAAGCCTCTAAGGGAAGAAAGAAAATTTTCCTTCCCCAATACTTCATTGTTTTCTCCGTCTCTCTCAAAGTCTCAGTATTTGACAGCCTTGGTGCCCACCTCTCTCTCCCTCCTAAGAGAGTGGTGTCACGAGTTTCTGCCTAAAATTGCTGTGGCTTGTATGAAGTAGACCTTATTTCTCTGACCAGAGTTGATCCAATGAAGGATAAGTATTGATGCCAAAGTCAAAAGATCAATGCTAAAGCCAAAGATATATGTTAGGACCTCATGTGACGATGCTAGGAGATAGGTACTCTTTGTTCCAGTTGGCACCTTGTTAGTGGTGGACCTAATAAGTGGTGGAATCAGTTCTGTCTGGCTTGCATAATTGTCTTTCCTCTGAAAGAAGAAAGAGATACAAGGAAAAGTGCTATGCAGGAAAAAAAAATGTGTTATAATTTATAATAGCTACTAAAAATGTTTTTTTTTAAAGATAACTATTTAAAACAAAAGAAAAAATAGATACTATTTAGCAGCCATATGTAGGCATTGTGCTCAGTGCTTTATGCGCATTATCTCATTGTGTTCCCATAATAGTCCTGTGATGAATGTCCTGGTTTTTTTTCCCCATTAAAAGATGATGAAACTGAAGTTTAGAATCTTGCCTAAGAGCCCAGTTAGTAAGTAAGTGAGCAGCTTACCCAGATCTATGCAACACTAAAATCTGTACTTTTAGCTAGACTAGACTAGACTACTTAAAAATAGTCTAGACTCTAGACTCTATATATTTCCCTAAGATCAAACATGTGAAAAGCCCTTTATAACCTAAAGAGTGTGCAACCTGTGTAAGAGTCAATTGTGGCATTTTATAGTTTGTGATGTATAATTTGTGTATAATTTTAGTAAAGTCTATCTTCCTACTGGACTGGTAAGTTACATAACGATTTTGTTGCCCATTGTGTCCTGGTATCTAGCACACAGTAAATTGTTAAAAAAAATTGTTGAATGCCTGAATGGATGTGTCATTATGCTTTTTGCCTAAACCATAAGATTCTCAGCCTTACAAATAGAATAATGCATTTATTCATCCATCCGGCAAATATTAATTGAATTTAACCAGTATGTAGAGACGATTATACAATCTTGGCCTTGAACTTTATGGTAGAAGATATTAGAACAGAAGTCCAGATTTCCCATCTCAAATTATTTTTCAGGGTAAAGAGTATGGATACAATTCAAACCTGACACAATTTAGGGTATCTAAAACAAGAAGTCTCTCTTTTTTAGGAGAATAATGTCATATGATTAATAAAGTTCCATTTTATTGCCTTATAATTTTCCTTTTAACTTTATAATGTCTTAACATCATGAAGACTCAAGCCAGAATGACTCTCAGTGGTCATTTAATCTAACTTCTTTACATTATATAAAGGAAAACAGAAGCCCACAGAAGGAAGTAACTTGCTTACGGACACATAGTTACCAGTTGCAAATCTGAGACTAGAATCTAGTACTTCTGCACTCTGGCTCTGGGCTCATTTGTTCCTTCATTCAACAAATGAATATTAGTCATTCACTTTATGCCAGGGATTAGGTACACAGACATGAAAATCTGACAAGGCCCCTTCAGGGACCTATGAGCCTTGAGGAGTTCAGGGAATCTGGTAGAAGAAACATACAAGTAAACAATTTAAATAGTAAACAAGTAGACAGACAAGTGAAGCAACAGTGTGGTTAGGGTAGGTTAAGGAAGCAGAGGGTAGTAACATCCAGGAAAACATCTACCTTCTCCCAGGCATCAGAGAGGACTTCAGAGGAGGCTTGTTTGAAGAAAGAATTAAAAGGGCAGAAAGGCGAGGAGAGGGTGTTCCAAACAGAATGTCTTGCATTTATAAAAGACCAGAGGCATGAAGCAGCATTGTGTTTCAGGGTAACTATAAAAACTGTATAGTTTTTTAGGGAAGAGAAGAGAAAGAGCCATATCAAGGAGAGCTCTTGAGATCAAGGTAACATTAGATTAACTAAAGTTGAATGCTGCCATTTCTTCCCACCTGATAAATCTTCCCTTTAAATTGGTCAGATATCGATAGGTCTACAGAGACCTCTCCAGCAAAAACTAATGTGTTTGGGAGCTGGCACATCTGGCTGATAAATGCACATAATCACACTCAAATAATCACACTCAAATCTGTAGAGAGAAGCAAGGAGGCCATATAAACAGAGTTCCTCGCTAAACATTCCCCCATAATTGTACCTCTCAACCATCTGCTTGTGATATAGCTCAAATCAACAGACTGACTAGGGACTCAGCTCTGCCACCAGCTTTAGCAATATTTAATTAAATTAATTAATTAATTTATTGATACTAGGTATTTAACCTGGGGGTACTTAACCACTGAGTCACATCTCCAGTCCTTTTTATTTTTTTTTATTTTGAGACATGTTCTCACAAAGTTGCTTAGGGCCTCATTAAGTTGCTGAGGCTGGCCTGGAACTTGTAATCCTCCTGCCCCAGCCTTCCAAATCGCTGGAATTACAGGTATGCTTACACATCTGGCTTCAGCAGTATTTTTAACTTCTTTGTAACTCAGTTTCCTCGCCTGTACAAAAGTTACCTAACTCATAGAGTTTGGGGGATAATTAAATGAAATAGCACGCAGCACAGTTGTAGGCAGGCAAGTGCTCAATCAACACCAGTGGTGTTATATCTGCATATGTGTGTATTTATGTATACAAAGTTTCATAACATCAAAGGTAAAGATAAATATTTTTAGATTTGAAGATAAAAGTTGTATCTTCCCCAGCATCTAGTCCTGAGCCAGAATAGATCCTTTAGAAGAAGCTTGAATAAGCAGATAAAAATACAGATTTGCTGTATTTATTCAAAATTGTAAGATCTTATTCAACAGAAGAGAATTTGTTAGACAATTTAACATTTACCTCTTCAGGTGCCAATATTTTACCTATCATTTTCAGTGGAAAACACTAGACATGATAAAATATACTAGTCTCTTGTGTACAGAATTCTAATAAAAAAACGTAAACTTTTTAAAGACTCAAACTGTCTATCAACCTATAATGTACAGCAGAGATGTAGGTCTGGTTTTCAAGTTTTTCAGTCTCCACTGTCCCTTTTCTTGGAACACTCACTTCTCCCTGAGATTAAGGTGTTTGCCTCTAGCAACTGACTTAGCTGTTGTATATGACTTGGGCAATTCCTTTTCTGCATCGGTGTCTTCATCTATTAAAAAGGTATTATATTTAAACTCTTTAAAGAAAGGAACGCTGGTCAGGTGCAGTACCCCACGCCTGTAATCCCAATGGTTAGGGAGACTGAGACAGAAGGATCACAAGTTCAAAGCCAGCCTCAGCAACTGCAAGGCACTAAGCAACTCAGTGAGACCCTCTCTCTAAATAAAATACAAAAAATAGGGCTGGGGATGTGGCTCAGTGGTTGAATGCCCCTGAACTCAATCCGTGGTACCAAAAAGAAAGGCAGGCAGGCAAGCAGGCAGGCAGGCAGGGTATTGTGGTGTACACCTGTAATCCCAGCAATCTGAGAGACTGAAGTAGAAGGATTGCATGTTTGAGGAAAGCCTCAGTAATTTAGTGAGAACTTGTCTTGAAAAAAAAAAAGGGCTCAGTGGTAGAGTGTCCCTGGGTTCCAACCCAGTACCACAGATAAATAAAAATAAAGAAAGGAATCCTGTTTACATAGTAAGTGCTCGACAAATGTTTCTCAAGTAATGGATTGGCACGAGGACCCAATTAGTTAAGATAATAAAAATAATTATTGTTGCTGTCATTGAACCAGAGCTTCTAGTAGAACTTCCACTTCTCTTGGAGGTTGTCATTTCTAATCCACTGTATCTTAGCCAAGTTTGCTAGGAAAGTGGACATTAAATAAGAGCCTATATGCTTGCAGAAGGAAAAAATACTAGTTTTTCCCTTAAATATTTGCAGAGCACCTTTTCTGTGCTGCCTGAGTGCTAGATGCCAGGGTACTAATTTGAACAAGACATAATTCTTTGAACTCTCAAACCCTCAAAGAGGTTATAGTCTAATGAAAGACATCTGCTTTTCTTATTTTATATTTCTTTTTTCTTTTTGTTTTCAGTACTGGATATTGAATCCAGGGATGTTCTACCACTGAGCTACATTCCTAGTCCTTTTTAGTTGTTTTGTTGGTACCAGGAATTGAACTTGGGGGCATTTGACCATGAGCCACATCTCCAACCCTATTTTGTATTTTATTTAGAGACAGGGTCTCACTGAGTTGCAGAGACTAGCTTTGAACTTGCTAGACTCCTGCCTCAGCCTCCTGAGTCTCTGGGATTATAGGAGTACACCACCACACCCATTGTATAGTCCACTTTCTTGAGGGCAGATTATCTACATAAATTATTTGAAATATATCTTGTATTGCGCTGGGGTTGTAGCTCAGTGGTAGAGCTCACACACTTGCGTAGCACATATGAGGCACTGGGTTCGATCCCCAGCACCACATAAAAATAAATAAATAAAACAAAGGTATTGTGTCCATCTACAATTTTTAAAAATTGTGTTTTGTCCTTATTTATTTATTTATTCTATCATTTCATTATATTAGTATGAACTAATGGATATTTATTTTATACTTAGAGTTATAATCTAACCCAATACCACATTATTTTGTTGCTCAATGTCTTTAGCCATTGGGAATTTTTTTTTTCAGAACTGGGAATTGAATTATAGTATGATGTAGTGCTGTGAACTTCATCCTTAACTCTCATTTTTAAATCTTTTCCCATATTTGTAGTGGTGCATTATAATAATACATAGTGGTAGGATTTGTTGTTATATATTTATACATGCACACACTCTAACTTGGCCAATATCATTCCCTAGCATTTCCCCTTTCTTAAAGTTCTTTTTAAATATTTTATTTTTATGTGGTGCTGAGGATGGAACCCAGTGCCTCATGCATGCTAGGCAAGCGCTCTACCTCTGATCCACAACCCCAGCCCTCCTCTTTCTTAAATTTTATTTTGAGACAATGTCTTGCTGAGTTGCCCAGGTGGGCCTTGAAATTGCTATCCTCCTACCTTAGCCTCCCCAGAAGCTGGGATTACAGGCCTATGCCACCATACCCTGCTGCCATTCCAAATTCTTCCAGTTGGTTCTGTGTCCTTTTGACATTCTCCTATGGTTTTGTTTTTTGAACACCTCCTTACTTTCTGAAACTATAAAATACTCAGATGTCATCATGTATATTCCCTTCCCAGTCCTAGAATCAGACATTTCTTTAAGGAAGCCTAGTTTCTTTTATTAGATAATGGTATTATAAACCATAAAATGGGCTCTGGGTGTCATTAATTTTTTAAAAGTGTTTTAATTAGAGTATAACATTTATTCAGGTAAGAGGACAAATCATAAGAGTATTGCTTGATGATGATGATGATGATGATGATGATGATGTGTGTATGTTGCTTGGGATCAAACCTGGGGCCTCACATACGATAGGCAAATACTCTCCACTAAGTTATATCCCCATTCTCATTTAATGATTTTTTTTTTCCACTGGAGATTGAACCCATGGGTAGTTTACCACTGAGCTGTATCTCCAGTCCTTTTTATTTTGAGACAGGGTCTTGCTAAATTGCTTAGGACCTCATTAAATTATTGAGACTGGCCTTGAACTTGCAATCCTGCCTCAGCCTCCAGAATTGCTGGGATTACAAGCATGCTTCACTACATCCAGCTCACTTAATGAAATTTTAAGGCAAATTACCCAAAGACCGGAAGTTACAATTCCAAAGTCTCACTTCATACTATTCTAATATCCTCTACTCTGCCTTTCCCATGACATTATAAAACAAGAAGAGAGAAAAACTCTAACCATCCTTTGAATATTTCCTCCTTTCCTCCTTCCATTTATTCATTAGTGTTTATTGAGGGCTTATTAAGCACTAGACAGGGAACAGAATAAAGTTCCTCCTTCATAGAATTTATATTTTAATTGGAGTTTATTGTTCTAATTAATTGATAAACTTTAAACAAAATAGCATATAAATATGTAATATAATATTAGGTAACAACAAGAGTGATAAGGGGGATGAGGTTGTATGTAGCTCAGTGTACAGCACTTGTCTAGCATGTGTGAGGCACTGGGTTCAGTCCTCGAACCACATAAAAATAAATAAATAGGCTAAATGCGGTGGTGCACACCTGTAATCCCAGTGGTTTGGGAGGCTGAGACAGGAGGATCGTGAGTTCAAAGCCAGCCTCAGCAAAAGCAAGGTGCTAAGCAATTCAATGAGATCCAGTCTCTAAATAAATAAAATACAAAATAGGGCTGAGGATGTGGCTCGGTGGTTTAGTGCCTCTGAGTTCGATCCCTGGTATAACCTCCCCCCAATAAATAAATAAATAAAGGTATTGTGTCCATTTACAAATAAAATATTTAAAAAAAAATAAGGAGTGATAATGTGTCATTTTAGATAGGGGCAGCCAGGCCCTGTGCTGAGATGATATTTGATCAGTGATTGAAGAGTGAGCCATATTCCAGGTGAGCTACACAAGCAGAACACCAGAGAGAAGGAAGAAGGAAAGGGAGCTGGCACTTCCTATGTACCAGGTACTGTGCAATATGGTTTCCATATCTCATTTCATTCAGTCCTCACAGTGCCTTTCAAAGGAGGTAAGGTAATCACCTCCATTTCATGGACACTCAAATAGGTTAATAAATTACCCAAGGTCACCCACTTAGCAAATGGCAGAATCAGGACTTGAAGCCTCATCTGTCTGCTCCAAGGCCCTCATTTTGCCTTCTCATCCCTGTGAGCTCCAGAGAGATCCTTGCCATCAGTTTGTACTTGAGACCTGGAAAGGCCAGCTGGATGGGGCCTCTTTGGTTTGGGCATATTTCCAGGGCGATTCTTCCCCAGGCTCAGCATGTCCAAGTATCCCCGAATCACAGATGGTCTCAATTGCTTATCAGTCAGAGGCCTGAACAGCAGGGTGTTCCTCAGCCCTGCTGGGCTGTCCTCAGTGTGTCTGTGCCAGCTGGGCACAGAGGCCCTTTGTCTCAGAATGTTTCTTCAGCCAAGTTTTCATGGTCAAGTCTGGGAGCTAACAGAATTAACATTCACACACACACACCTTGTGACTCCTGCATCATTCAGCTCCTCATTTGAATTCCAGTTTCTTTCTGCCTGATTTTGTGTTTTGACAATGGTCACTGCTGTCACCATTAGTCTTCCACTCATATCTATTTGTATCATCAACTCGATGATTCTCCAATTCAATCTACTAACATTCTTGCATATTTTAATGTGCCAGTCCCTATGCAAGTTCTGGGATTCCTAAAGCTCCTGTTGTCCCTGAAGCCACTAGTATTATGACCTGATGACCATCAGACATGGCAACTTGATTCAGTGGCCAACAAATTATATATGAAGGCAGAAGACTTGGGTTCAGCAAGCATTTCTGCCACCGATTTATTATGCCTTGGGAAAAACACTTTTCCTCTCCAGGGCTCAATTTCCCCATCTGTACATGGAAGGTTGAATTCTAAGGACCGCTCACACCTTCTTCATTAAAATAATGTATAAAGAAAAGAAAAAAAAACTACTGGTACACAATAGGCATTCAATAAGATTAAGTTCCATCTCATTGAGTTTAGTTTCCTGGGTTCCCTGAACCAAGAATGATTTGTGTTGGCTAATAAGAGCATTCTGATATCTGAAACGTCACTTCCCAGGGAAGTTCATTCATTTATTAATTAATCTATTCATTCAACAAAAAAATATTGAGCACCAACTATATGCCTGACCCAGGCACTATTCTAGATGCTACAGATATTACAATGAACACAACAGGGAAGCACTGAGTTCTCAGGAAATTAATCTAGTGATGAGGAGAGCAAGAAAGAGGACAGAAAAGGGCAGGGGGTGAAAATATTTTTAAAAAGAAACATAGTGGGAAGTAGTCTAAAATATTGAATATGCAAAAGTTCACAAGGGAAGTATTTGGGGTATGGAAATGTTCTGTATATTGATTATGGTGGTGGTTACACAGGTGTAGACATTTTTCAAAGTTTAATGAATGATACACTTTATTTATATATTTATTTATTTATTTTGGTACTTCAGATTGAACCCAGGAGCACTTAACTACTGAAGTACACCTCAGCCCTTTTTCTTTTTTATTTTGAGACAGGGTCTCAAAAAGTTGTTGAAGGTCTCCCTAAGTTGTTGAGGCTAGCCTTGAACATGCAATCTTCATGACTTAGCCTCCAAAAAGTCACTGGGATTGTAGGCATGCACCACCATGCTCAGCTGAATGATACAGTTTTGTTGTTGATTTTTTTTTAAGTTTTGAATGATACAGTTTAAATAAGTAAATGAATGTTTTATCTCAAGAAAGTTGATTACAATTTAAGTCACATAAAAGGATAAAATATTTTTTTTGATGGATAAACAAGAAAAGTCCCTGTCAGGAAACATTTAGACAGAAATCTGGATGATGAGAAGGAGGAAATGTAATTAGCCAGAAGTCACAGCAAGTGCTAAGACCCTGAGATGGAACTGAGCTGGCAGTATCTGAGAAAGAGCAAAGAAGCCACTGTGACTAGAATGTAATGAGTAAGCAGAAGACAAAAGTGGAGGGGCAGGCAGGGGACAGGTCACAGAGATTCTTGTAGGTCACAGTAAGAAAGATGGATTTCATTTTAAATCTAATAGGAAGGTGTGGAAGTTTTTAAGTTTCAAAATGATATTATCTGATCTACATTTCTAAAGGTTGCTTCTGAATTTTATATCAAAAGAGAGTAGGGAAAGCAGAAAGGCCATTCAAGTTAGTGAAATAGTGTACATGAGAGGTGGGTAGTGATAGGGCAGGTAAAACATAGCAGGCTTTGAATATATTTTGAAGGTAGAATCAATTAGACTTGCTGATGGAAAAAATAAAGGAATCAAAGATGAATCTTAAATTTTCGATCTAAACAATCAAGTGATATGTTGGTCTACTTACCAAGATGGAGCAGACCAAGGGAGAAAGACCAAGTCTGAAGGAGAACACCTAAGTTGTGCTTTTAACGAAGTCTAAGATACACATGAATTTATGGACATCTTGTTTTATGTCAATATTTATGAGTTTGGATAAAATAAGTCAGTGCTTAAATCTTTCCAGTGCTTTCTAGTACCCTAACAGTATTGGATTTCTGGATTTTCTAAACTGAGGATAAGCCTCACAAACCTGCCTGGCACAGTGGTGCACACCTGTAATCTCAGCACCTCAGAAGGCAGAGGCAGGAGGATCACAAATTTGAGGCCAGCCTCAGCAATTTAGCAAGACCCTGTCTCAAATTATACATTTATACATTTCAGATGTCTCAGTCCTGCTGCTATGGGAAGATTATTTGAACATTCTCTTTCTGGAGTGTTATTTTTTGGTGTGTGTGTCAAAATTCAGTCCAATCATTCAATCATTCAACAACAGTCCTTAACCTGGTACCTCTCTAGGGCAGCCACTGACTTTGATATTGAAAACACAGAGGAAAATCAGAGAAAATAGCCAGTGCGCACAGGGATGACACAGAAGCACAGAGGTGGCGAAGTGGCATAGGCAAGCCTTCCTGGTAAAGAAAGGTCATGAAGAGTTATCTTTACAGCATGTAATGTGCTGGATTTTATTCATGATTTTGACCTCATCAACTGTCTTGGGGCTTAGGTCTTGAAACTACTCTTTCCCTGATTTCAAGGGACAGTTCAGAAACATTGATAAAACCCTTGGGCATTTCACTCCTGCCACTTTGAACAAGTGGAGTTAGTCCTTGGGGAAATGGATGCAGGTCTATGCATGATTTCTTTGCTTCAGAAAGGAATTACGGTGTCAGTTAAAGCCAGGCCAGGCAGGGAGGAGGGCCTAAGAGCTGGCAAGTCAGAAGCTTGCAAAGGTTGCGCTGAGATCATTCAGGAAATGGGAGGCTAGCACCCTATCTTTGGAAGAGACTGTGCCTTATGCAAAGTTTCCTCCACAGCCAATTAGTGAAACTAAGGGATTTCTTGCATCCCACTCCTCAGTCAGCACCTAAACATTCCCCTGTGTGTTGGCGCTGTGACATACATCTATAATCCCAGCAATTTGGGAGACTGAAGCAGAAGGATCACAAGTTCAAGGCTACTCTCAGTAACTCAGCAAGACCCTTAACAACATAGCAAGAACCTGTCTCAAAATAAAAAATAAAAAGGATTGGGGATGTAGCTCAGTAGGTTCAATCCCCAGTACCACTGTGTTCATGCACAGCCTCACTACTTTTCACCAAGAAATTACAATAATGTCCTAGAGGGTCTTCTCATCTCTGATCTCTCTGGCTAGCTTCACAATCCATCTCCATATCTTTGCTGACGTGCTGTAAGACACAGGTCATGTCTGTGTCTCCTTGCTTACCACCTTCAATAGTTCCCCACTGCTTTCAGCAAAGGCTAGGCTCCTTGGTACCCTTGATTCAGCCCCTGCCTTCTCTACAGGCTCACCTTCTCTAGTCTCCCTTCACACTTTCAGTTCCCTGGAGATACCCCTCAGGCTACATCATCATTTAGAGCCTTTGCACTTGCTGTTGTTCTGAATTGGAATGCCCTTCTTCCCACCTCTGCTTAGCTGTGGACTCTTGTTCATCCATAAGAACAGTGCTTGAGTTTTGTATTCTTCCTTGAGTCTTCCTGTCCCTCCCTCTTGTCTGGGTTATTCCCTCCTTCCTCTGCACCACCTCTGCACCTGACTACCCTCAACATGGTGTTACTTGTATCACAGATGGGGAAACTGAGTCTCAGAAAGGGGAAAGGGCTTATCCAGGCTTTGAAGTTGGAACGTGGACTCAAATCTAAAAGTTCCCAATTCCTAGGTAATTTTCTTATTCACTCTTCTCTCAAAGAATCAGATTTTACACACACAGAGGAAGAGTATTTGTGTGTGGGGGGGTGGGTGGGGGGGCAGGCCCTGAAACAGTACTGTTGAAAATGTGTCTTTAAATAAGCAAGATCTGACATAATTACCTGATGGGCCTGAGACATTTCAGGGGAAATGCTGAATGAGATGACCTCCAAGGTTCTCTTAGCTCTATTTTATGAACCACAAAAATTTTCACTACCACAAATAATGCTGTCATTTTCCCCTCCAGGGTTCACTTGTTTGTACTTTGGGGATGAAAAGGAGGGAAAAAACATGTACTGCACATCTACTATGTACTAAGAACAATGTTTTGCCCTTCTTATCTAATTTAACTCTCAATATTCATTTATTAGAAAAGGACATTGAAACGTAGACATAGTTAGCTACTGGCCCAGGGTCAGACAGCTAAGAAATAGCAAGCAGGGACTTAAACCGTGGTCCTTCTGGTTCTAAATGAGCCCAAACAAGGAAAGTCAGAGGGATCACTGGGGCAGGTGATTGGGGAGGATCAAGAAGGGTCTGGTCCAGGGTCATTCCCACTGCCAGAACGCTTACCCCCATCTTCGAACTCCTCGCGCAGGTAGACTTGGCGCTGCACCTGTTCCCCCAGTATGCAGGT
Source organism: Spermophilus citellus (assembly GCF_964194105.1). NCBI lineage: Eukaryota > Metazoa > Chordata > Mammalia > Rodentia > Sciuridae > Spermophilus > Spermophilus citellus. The sequence goes on along the minus strand of NC_138191.1, from coordinate 99,169,623 downwards.
CGCCAAGAGCAGTGGCAGCAGCTGCAGCCCTTTCATTTTGCAGAGGTCCCGTATCCCTGCGCCCAGCTTCCGAGTGCAGGTACCTGGTCAGCTGTTGTGCGCTGCTGCCGGCTGCTTCTACCTGGACCCCCGCCCCCGCCAGGGGCCTGAGGTCTCTGTACTTGGCCGCCTCCCATTCGCGGCCTTGGTGGGGGTGAAATGAGGGCTACAGCCAATGGTTGGGGACCACGCTCTGAGAGTGCTGGAGGAGCTAAGGGGCGGGGAGTGGGGTGGGGTGGCAAGTGTTATGAGAGCTAGAGTAAAGGGTCCCTAGAGAGTGGGGGAGTGGCAGGGCCAGTTGAGGCTGGCCTCAGGGTTCCCCTGAGCCTACTCAACTTTGGTGTAGCTGGTTTCAAAGCGCTCTCTCATGATTCTTTTCACTATCCTTAGGTCCCTGTATCCTTCTATCTTTCCTTCCATCCGTGGGTCCATCCATTCCCTAGGGCTATGAAGAAACTGTGATAGCAGAGTGACCTCTGTTTAACAGAAATATCTAGGGATCAGAAGAAGTCTTAATCCAGCATGGGATCTCAAGGAAGCTTCCTGAAGGAGGCATGCCAAGGTTGCAGAGAGAAATGGGAAGGAGGAAGAGGAGCAAAGGCAATACTACCTGAAGACGCAGAGGAAGGAAAGACTGGCGGACTAATATTACTTCTACATCAGCCTGTACATTTCAATCACAGTTATTTCCCCAATTGTGAGGAAAATGGAGCTCAAAGAAGGGGAAGTGTACCAGCTTTTGCTGATCATTGTATTGTGCTAAGCACTGCAGCTGGCACTCAAGTGCATTATACAATTTAATGTTCACATCCAAGTGTTTGAGGAGAGTGGGTTTTTTTGTTATTGTTGTTGTTGTTTGTTTTGTTTTTGGTATGGGGGACCTTTATTTTATTCATTTATTTACTTGCAGTGCTGAGAATTGAACCGAGTGCCTCACACATACTAAGCAAGTGCTCTACCACTGAGCCACAACCCTAGCCCCAGGAGGGTGTTTTAAGGCTCACCTTACAGGTGAACAAACTGGAACTCTGAGATACAAGTGACATATACCATGGTCATATAGAAAAAGAGTAGGGAATGGAAATCAGAACTTTTTTTTAATTAAAAGAATTTTTTTTTTTACTTGTAGATGGACATGATACCTTTATTTAATTAATTTATTTATTTTATGTGAATATGCTAAGCAAGCACATATGCTAAGCGAGCACTCTACCACTGAACTACAACCCTAGCCCCAGAAATTAGAACTTCTTATTCCAGTACCTCCAATACACTTTTATTTCATTTCATCCATCTATTCAATGTTTATTTGTTGAGGTTCTATTATGTGTCAGGCACTGAAGACACAGAGGAGAACAAGACAAGTCTTCTCTCATGAAACTCATTTTCTAGTGGAGGAGACAGAAAAATATAAAGAAAGCAAATAAATGAGATAATTCCTTCTCTAAAAAGTAAAAGTAGTGATAGAGGGTTAGAGAGAGAAGGGGTAGACTCATAGACTGGGATAGGGAAGGAGTCAGGGCAATCCTCCTTGAGGTGACACTTGGATTTAAATCTGAATGAGAAGCCATATGTTGAACTGGGGGCAAATGTTCCAGGAAAAGGCAACATCAAGTCCAAATGCTCTGAGAAGGGAAATGAGTTTTCTCATTTGAGCAGCAGAAAGATGGCTAATGTGGTTTAGGCACAGTAAGCAAAGAGGAGGCGAGGTTGCAGAAGGAGTTGAGTCAAGGCTTCAAAGAAGCCTGTAGACCATGGGAAGGATTTGTAACTGGTGTAGTAGGAAGCCCTTGAAAGGAGTGACATCACCAGGTTTACATTTTTAAAAGATCACTTTGGCTGTTGTTCACTTAGTTGAGAATGTCAAGTTGAAAGTCAAAATATATAAATCAAGCTGAGAAAAGGTCCTGGCTACAAATATAATTTGGGGAAATATAAGTGGTATTTTAGGCCATCTAGCTAGATCTTTTTAAGAGGGAGGAAAGATTGAAGAACCATGCTAAATACCTAATCCTGAAGAACTCCAACCTTGAGAAGTGGGCAGAGAAAGTGGAAGAAGCAAAGGAAACCACAACTGACTCCAGAAGAAAGAGCCACCTTTAGAATCCTAAGGGTTTTTAACTCATTGACAAGGAAGTCTTCTCCTAAAGGGAGTGCCAAAATTGTAATTTTATTAATGTATGCTAATCACTCACTATATGCAGAGTACTATGCCAGGTGCTGGGGCCAGATAGGTGTGTAGACAGAGAGGACCTAATCCTTGCCCTCCGAGAATTCTCAAGCCAGCTGGAGTGATGGCAACTTTATTTAGGCACCTAACTCAGGACTAAAGGTGCCTGTGTTTGGTGCCTCAGTAAAGGCAAGAACAGCAGAAGCACAGGGGCAGTGAGATGTGCCAGACAGTGTGTATAACTTACTTGTGTCATCTCATATAGTCCTTGTAATAGCAATCACTATTCTTATCCCTATTTTAGACAAGAAGGTAATGAGTCTTAGAGATGTTGGGTAAGTTGCCCAAGGATGCATAGGTGACAAGTAGCAAAGCCTGGATACTCAGCCAGATCTCCCTGACTTCAGAGCCCAAGTGCTTAATCGCTGTTTTTAAAATTTTGTGACAATCTGATAGGGTTGACATATAAGGTTCTTATGAAGATGAAGCATCCAAAGAATAAGGTGGAGGGAGACAAAATGAAATGATGAACAGGATCAAAATGTTCTAGGCCTTGAAATCTAGATGGAGGAGTTTGGATTTTTTTCCTCTAGGCCAGAGTTTTTCAATTTCTATTTTATTGATATTTTAGATCAGATAAATTTTTGTTGTAGGGGATAGTCCCTGAATTGTAGAATGGTTAGCTGCATCCCTGACTTTTACCGAACAGATTTAAATAGTACTCTCTCCAACAGTTTTCACAACTAAAACTGTCACCATACATTGCCACATGTGCCCTGGGGTGTGCATGTACAAAACTGAATCTCAATTGAGAACTACTGCTCTAAGAACTGGTGGGGTTCAGGATTTGAAAGAGTGTATAATAATGATAATTTATAATGCTTTCTTAACATTAACAACCTCTCTTAGAATGACCATTGTGATGCTTGTAATGTATCAGCCTTTGTGAAAAATTATATTGTGTTTCAACTCTGATAAGTTGGACTTACTCATACCTAGTTTGGTAGCATTCACATGGAGTCTGTTCATTTTAGGTGAAATGATAAAGTTAACAATGTGCTCCTTAAGGGCAGTGATCACTGTGCCTTCTTTGTTTTCATATATCAGGTTCTAGAACAATGAATGTTAGAGTTGGTGAATTTTAGAATCGCACTACATACATAATGTCTTTTTTAGGATATGTTGAGGTCAGAGATATGTCAGATACAGATTAAATGATAAACGTCTTCATTTATAAGTAAAGATGTTGGTTTTAGACTTTTGATCCCCAAATCTTACAAATCAATAAAATGTGTGCGCTCTATATTATTTTCTTCTTTTTAGGGGCGGGGGTATAATAGGGATTGAACCCAGGGAGTTTAACTGCTGAGTTATATCCCCAGACTTTTTTATTTTTTATTTTGAGACAGGGTCTTGCTAAATTCCTTCGGCCCTTGCTAAGTTGCTGAGGCTAGCTTTGAACTTTTGATCTCCTATCTTAGTCTCCTGAGTCACTGAGATCACAGATGTGTGCCATCATGTTTGGCTTCAGGTGTATTTTCCATATGGGGGAAAAATGTGTGTGTGTGTGTGTGTGTGTGTGTGTGTGTGTATGTGTGTGTGTGTACAGTGCTGGGAGTCAAACTCAAACCCAGGGCCTTTCACATGTCGTGTAAACACATTACCTCTGAGCTACAACCCCAGCCCCCAAGAATATATTTTTAAACTGGATGTGTTGGCTCATTCCTATAATCCCAGTGACTCTGGAGACTGAGGCAGGAGGATCACAAGTTTGTTGCTAGCCTCAACAACTTAGCAAGATGCTGTCTCAAAATAGAAACTAAATAGGGCTGGAGATACAGTTCAAGGGTAGAGCACCTCTGGATTCAATCCTCAGTACAACACACACACACACACACACACACACACACATACACACACGTATATTTTTAAAATTGTTTACTTGTCTTAATCTGTGCTATTATAACAAAATCTCCAACACTGAGCAACTTATTAGAAATAGAAATTTATTTCTCAACTTTATATGGCACATGCCCATATTCCCTGCTACTAGGAAGGCCGAGGCAGGAGGATTGATTATGCTTAGAAGTTAGAGGCCAGCCTGGACAACATAGGGAGACTCTGTTAAAAAAAAAAAAAAAAAAAAAAAAAAAAAAAAAAAAAAAGGATACAAGAAGAAGGATCACAAGAAAGAAATCAAGAGGATCATACGTTCAAGGCCAGCCTGTACAATTTAGCAAGACTGTCTCAAAATAATATAAAAATAAGCTGTGGATGTAGCTAAGTGGTAGAGCCCTTGTCAAGTAAGCATGAGAACCTCAATTCAATCCCTAGTATCACTAAAAAAGAAAAAGAAACAAAGATATTTTTTCTCAGCATTCTGAAGGTTAGAAAGTATAAGATCAAGGTACAAGCTGATCTGGTTTCTGATAAGGGCTGTTCTCTGCTTCCAAGATACTCTCTTCTTGCAGTAGCATCATATGGCAGAAAAGATGCAAAAGAAGATGAATGTGTTCTCATATGGCAGAAGGACCAGGCAGCTCTCTGAAGTCTCTTTCATAAGGGCATTGATCCCATGATGTGGGAGGAACCCTGTGAGTCTAACCTCCCCAAAGCACTACCTCTCAATACTATTACTCTGGGGTTTAAGTTCCAACATAGGAATTTTGGGAGGACACATACATTTTAACCATAGCAATACTGTATAAGGTACTTTAGGTGACTCAATATGATTTACTTACGTACTTATTTCACAGTCCTAGGAGTTAAACCCAATGGCTCTTTTCCACCGAGCTACACCCCAGCCTTTTTTATTTTTTATTTTGAGACATGATCTCACTAAATTGCTGAGACTAGCCTGGAACTTGCCATCCTTCTGCCTAGGCCTCCCAAATATCTGGGATTTTAGGTGTGCACCACTATGCCTGGCTTCAAAGTGATTTAATTTGGTATTTGTTGAGTACCCCCATGAATCAGGCACTGGGAGGGAAGTAAAGGCATAGTTTCCAACCTCTAGATGCATCTAAACAAAAGGGATGTCAGGCTTACAACGGACTGTCTTACCTTGTTCTGTTCCTTACCAACCATGTGATCTTGGGCTAATCCGAGTCATATTATGATCTTTTTAGGCCCTAACTACTTTTGCCTTAATGGGTACTTTCCTCCATAAAAAAAGTATTTAAAGATGACTGCATTGGCATAAAGACAAATATAATGTGGGCAAGGTTCATTATTATATATTCATTATTAATGTGTTCTTTTTTTCTGGGCTGATATTTATTTATTTAGTTAGTTTTGTACTGGGGCACTTAACCATTGAGCCATATTCTCAGCCTTTTTTTTTTTTTTTTTTTTTTTTTTAATTTTGAGACAAAGTCTCACTAAGTTGCTTAGGGCCTTACTAAGTTGCTGAGGCTGTCCTTGAACTTGTGATCCTCCTGCTTCAGCTTAATGAGCTTCTGAAATTATAGGTGTATGCCACCACACCCAGCTTCTCTTCTGGTTTTAAAATAAATTAAAATTAAAACATTTTCTTGGGCCCCTAAAAGTACCCTGGGCCCCTAGCATGGTGCCTACTATGCCTGTGGATAAACATCTTTGGGACCAATTGTTGATATTCTTGTATCCTTTTTTTTGAACAGGGTCTCCCTATGTTGTCCAGGCTGGCCTCTAACTTCTAAGCATAATCAATCCTCCTGCCTCAGCCTCCCTAGTAGCATTTCTCATTTCCCACTCCTTAAAATTTGAGTTTTGTAACATTGTTAGAGACTTAGAAGTTACATGAGAGCATAAGTCTTGTTTGTTCTCTACTGTGTACTTACAGCACTTGGCATAGAAGTAAATACTCAGTAAAATGAACATGAAATTAGTCACATAATAGCAGGATATAGTATACACTTGATAAATATCAGATTTATTTGACCAGACCTCCTAGGGAATTGGTCAGTATATACATAATAGATATTAGAAAACTGGAATAGATGGTACAAACCCTGAATGTAACAGGAATTTAGATCAGGAAGGATTGTGTGGGTCAATCACTTCACATGTTTTTTTTTAATTGTTTATTTGTTCAGTGCATCAATCCCACTCAATTCAACCATAATGCAATCTATCATTAGGATAGAAAGGGGGAGTGTTCAAAAAAATCAATTGACATTCAAGTACAACGTATTTACATACACAGAGAGTTGTACAAGTATTGCCATGTAGCTCCAAGCCCTCTGCAGATTTAATTACAGAGCTACAAAGTGAGTGCATAAATTATGCACTAAGGTCCATGTTTTGGAAATGACTGTGTAGTCCTGGGAATTAGATAGGAGGTTAGATCTTTGTAATTGATACTCTTCTACTTCAGGGGTCAAACCCTGCAGATCAATGAAAACTTTTTTCTTTCTAAAGACAGTGTGTCTGCAGTCCTACAGGTCTAACTGGACATTTAAACTCCAAATACTAGATGTCGGGAGGAAAAGAACAGTTCAAACTGTAATCTGATTCTACTCAGCCTCTCACTGTGGGGTCATTTGTTTCCTTTGACTTAACCACATCTGAAAAAGATGCCGTTTCCCATATGCACAGTATGAAGTCTCAAGGCCTTTATGTCTTTTCCTGATGCTGTTCTGTTTGCCTGGAATATTCTTCCCCTCTTCATTCTGGGAAACCCCACTAAGTTCCTATTCTTAGTAGTTTCTCTACAAGTGTTAGTTTCTCCTCTCTAAAAAATAAAGCGAAGCATTCATGCCTGTAAACTCAGCTCACACATTACTTCCTTTGGAAGTCTCTCCTATCTTTCCTAAGAATGCACTAGACACCAATTATATAGAAGCACTTTGCTGGGTCCTTTGCGTTTATCATATTGTTTAGTCCTCTTGGCAATTTTATGCAGAAGATATTTTTTTTTTTTTAAAGAGAGAGTGAGAGAGGGGAGAGAGAGAGAGAGAGAATTTTTAATATTTATTTTTTAGTTCTCGGCGGACACAACATCTTTGTTGGTATGTGGTGCTGAGGATCGAACCCGGGCCGCACGCATGCGAGGCGAGCGCGCTACCGCTTGAGCCACATCCCCAGCCCCCAGAAGATATTTTTAACATTTTTTTGTGTATTATAGTTGTACATAATGGTGGAATTTGTTGTTATATATTTGGCAGAAGGAATTCTTTATCCTAAGTTCCTAGGTCAAGAATCTGCTATCTAGGGCTGGGGTTGTAGCTCAATGGTAGAGTTTTCCCCAGCACGTGTGATGCCTTGGGTTTGATCCTCAGCACCACATAAAAATGAATAAATAAAATAAAAGTATTGTGTCCATCTAAAACTAAAAAATATATATTTTTTTAAAAAAGGAAAAATCTGGGGCTGGGGTTGTGGCTCAGTGGTAGAGTACTTGCCTAGCATGTGTGAGGCCCTGGGTTCAAGTCTCAGCACCACATATAAATAAAATAAAGGTCCATTTACAAGTACAATAAATATTTATTTTAAAAAGGAGGAGGAGAAGAAGAATCTGCTGTTTTTTTTAAGAGAGAGTGAGAGAGGAGAGAGAGAGAATTTTTAATATTTATTTTTTAGTTCTCAGCGGACACAACATCTTTGTTGGTATGTGGTGCTGAGGATCGAACCCGGGCCGCACGCATGCCAGGCGAGCGCGCTACCGCTTGAGCCACATCCCCAGCCCGGAATCTACTGTTTAATGGTCATGTATCTTGGCCAGGGTCCTTCTGTAAAAGGTAGAGATGGAATTGGAATCCGGTTCTACCTGAGGATTTCCTTCAGGCAAGTCAGGATTCCATTCCTGAAGCTCTCAAAGTCCTTCCATCATGTTCCTCCCCAATACATCTCACTGTATGGTAACTTATTTATATACCTTCATAAGCTAAACTCTTTGTGTATGAAGTACTGGGTATCAAACTCAGGGCCTTGCACATGCTAGACAAGTACTCTACCATTAGCCATATCTATAGCCACCCTCCCCCACCTTTTTAAAAAATATTTTTTTAGTTTTCAATGGACCATTATTTTGTTTACTGATACTTGGTGCTGAGAATAGAACCCAGTGCCTCACACACACTAGGCAAATGCTCTGCCACTGAGCCACAATCCCAATCCCTTTATAACCCTTTTCTTAATTTTTTTTCTGTGAGACAGGGTCTGGCTAAATTGTCCAAAAGGGCTTTGGATTTGAGATCCTACCACCTCAGCTTCCAGAGTGTTTGGAATTACAGACATGTCACTGTGCCCTGCCATACTCTAAGTTCTTGAATCCTAAAACAAATATTGCTTCTTTCTTTATTCTTAGCCTGGCACAATGACAGGCACATGGTGAGTGATAAAAATACACTGATGGAATGAGGTGAGTAATAACAAAACACTTGGCAGTTTACAAAACATTTCAAATATACGATTTAATTTAGCTATAAAAGGCCCTGCTTTTTGAAACTAGCAACATAAAAAAAAGCTAAATGCAAGTGAAAAAAAATGAACAAAACATTATTGTGAATAACAATATTGTAAACATATACAAAAAAGTAAATTAACTGTGGCCAAAAAGAATGAGGGCTGAGAAAAAGATTTTTAGATTTAAAGATTTAACATCTTAAAGTTTTAGTTAGGGGACTTAGAGGAATATTTTTAATACCTTATTATTATTATTATTTTGGTATTGAGGATTAAATGCAGGGGTGCTTAGCTACCGAACCACATTCCCAGCCCTTTTTAATATTTTATTTAGAGACGGGGTCTCACTGAGTTGCTAAGTGCCTTGCTAAGTTGCTGAGGCTAGCTTTGAACTTACAATCCTCCTGTCTCAGACTCCTGAACCACTGAGATTACAGATGCACCACCATGCCTAGCTTTTAATACCTTATTTTATTCCATTTTCGCAGAAATCAGTGAAGTGAGTAATATTGCCTTTCTAGAAGGGGAACAAAGTCTCAGAAAGGTCAAGTGATTTGACCAAAGTGACACAGCTGTTTTATGGCAAAGCCTATTTTTATGTTCTAATCTCTAAAAATCCTCTTTAAAAAAATTTGGGGTGGTTGAGGTTGTGGCTCAGTTGTAGAGCACTTGCCTAGAACATGTGAGGCACTGGGTTCAATCTTCAGGACCACATGAAAAAAATAAGCAAATAAAATAATAAAGTTATAATTTTTTTTGCATAGTTACTGGGTTATTCTATGCCAGTGTTTTAGGGAATGCCAATAATTTATGTTACTTTTCTTTCTTTCTTTTTATTTATTTATTTTTTAGTTTTCAGTAGACACAACATCTTTATTTTATTTTTATGTGGTGCTAAGGATTGAATCCAGTGCCCCGAGAGTGCGTTACTGCTTGAGCCACATCCCCAGCCCTTTCTCTTTCTTTCTTTCTTTCTTTTTAACCAACAACAAAAGCATTTTAACAGGGGTCTTCTGGCTAAGTCCTGGGATATAGTAGCAAGTATGTGTCTAGTACAAGTAACTTATCTGGGGTTTGATGTCATTAAACATGGGTGAGAGTAAGGCAGTGAGACAAGGAAGTGAAGGGAGCCGATAATGCATACATTACTGAGCTAGTTATCATAGGGGCCAGCTGGGCCTCAGTGATTCTGGGGAATTCTGGGAGACAGTATAGGACACATGCAGGGAATCCCAGTGGAGTGGTGAGGAAGCTGGGGTATTATCCACCAATTCCCATTTGTTATTGGTTCTGATGTTAAATCTCTAAAACTTCCAGCTTGCTCTGTGTACAGGCAGAACATGTTTCCTGGCCAGAGAGAAGAAGGGAAAAACACAACAAAATTAAACTCAGGCAAAGAGACGCAGGTGTTTCCTGTAAGTAGCCTTCAGCATGTGGAAGTGAAGGCCAAGAAAATATGAACAGGAAACCAACAGCATCTGTGACTGAATGTAATGGGATGTGAATCCTGCCCATACCACTTAATTTTCCACTAGGCTAAAAAAAAAAAAAAAATCATTGCAAGTCCATCTACACTAGGTCAGAGATTGACAACTATGATCACTATAATCAGGGACTGTAAACAAATCTGGCTTGTCTCTTGTATTGTAAGTCAAATTTTATTGCCCGTTCATTTATGCTTTTGCTTTACTAGGCCATGTTGAGTAGTTGGGATAGAGAACATTTGGTCCCCATGTCAAAATATTTACTACCTGACATTAATAGAAAATGTATGTCAACTTCTATGTTAGGTACTTGGGATACTGAGATGAATAATATTATTTCCCTGTCCTTAAAGAGTTTATAATCTATTGAAAAACACACACATGTAAACCAATAAATGCACAAATATGTTACAAATGCTATAGCAGCTATTCAAATGAGGGAATAGTGATTTCTAACTAGTTGGGGACAAACATCAAGAAAATATTTATAGAAAAGGTAATAGGTACTTTAACAGAATCCTGAAAGATAAGTAGGTATTTTCTAGACAAACATACAAGAAGAAGACATTCAATACAAGGGAGTAGAAGTAGCAAAAATGTTGCATAGATCAACAATGACATAAATGTAGCATTGTAATTGGAAGTGGAAGTGAAAAGAGGAAAGACTTGAAAAAGACTGGAAAATAAGGAACTGAGTCTTCACGCCTGGCACACACCTGTAATCCCAGCAGCTAGGAAGGCTGAGGCAGGAGGATCACGAGTTCAAAGCCAGTCTCAGCAAAAGTGAGGTGCTAAGCAACTCAGTGAGGCGCTGTCTCTAAGTAAAATACAAAATAATTAATTATATTTTATTAGATCAAATGCCCTTGAATTCAATCCCCAGTATCCGTCCCCATAAAATAAAGGAACTGAATTTTATCTTTTCTTTAGAAATAATTGTACTGGGCAAGTGGTGCATGCTAACATGGGCTGGGGATGTCCCTCCGTGGTAAAGCACCCCTCAGTTCAATCCCTAGTACCAAAAAAAAAAAAAAAAAAAAAAAAGATACAAACAAATACAACTGCAAATTCATGGCTGTGGTGATTTATCTTCAAGTTAATTTGTGTGTGGGAAGGTTTTTGTTGTTGTTATTGTTGTTGATGTTGTTACTGGGAATTGAATCCAGGGGTGCTTCACCACTGAGCTCCAGCCCTTTTTTATCTTTTATTTTGAGACAGTTTTGCTAAATTACTGAGGCTGACCTTGAACTCCTAATCCTCCTGCCTCAGTCTCCCAGGTAGCTAGGATTACAGGTGTGTGCCACTGCATTCCACTATTCTTCAAGTTATGGGGACATGGATGGTGTAGAATAAGCAGAGAGCATGAGAATTCTGTAGGACTCCTGGTTGTGTCAGAAGCTGTGGCAATCTGACAAGATATCACTTTAATGATAGTTTGAGCATCAGTTTGAACCATGATATATGTTTATTTCAGCTCCTCGAGGAGATAGACATGTTTATAAATGGCAAATGCCTCACAAATTCAGAGCTGACATAATTGCCTGATGGTATTTTTAAATTCTACTCTGTTAAAAAAATATTTCACAAAATGTCATTTCTTTTCTCATTGTAAATACAATGCCTCTGACTTATAGAAAATTTGGAAAACACAAAAGAAGTATAAAGAAAAAATAAATAAAATCAACTATAATCCCATATGCTCACTACAGATGTTTTCCTGTATACCCCTACAGTCTTCCAGGTAGATATAAAAACTTTTTTTTTAAGTTATTGATGGACCTTTATTTATTTATTTGTTTATATGTGGTGCTGAGAATCGAACCCAGTACCTAACACATGCTAGGCAAGTGCAGTTCCAATTTTATAATAAACTTTTAATATACAAAATTTTTTGTATATTAATCAATATATTAAATTTTATATCATAATTTTCATTATCATTGTATCCCAGATTTTGTGTGTATTTATGGTGCTGGGGATTAAACTCAGGGCCTCATACATGCTAGGCACATACTCTACCCCAGAACTACATTCCCCAGCCCTTTTTTTATATTTAATTTTGAGACAGGTTCTAAGTTGTTTAGGGCTTCTCTAAATTGCTGAGGCTGACCTCGAACTTGGGATTCTCCTGTCTCGACCTCCTGAGTTGCTGGGATTACAGGCATATACCACATAGTTTATCTCAATCTAGCTTCTTTATTTTTTATATGTTTTTTTATTTTTTCAAGTATTTATTTTTTGGTGTAGATGGACACAACACAATGCATTTTTTATTTTTATGTGGTGCTGAGTATCGAACCTGGGTCCCGCCTTTGCTAGGCAAGCGCTCACAGCTTTGCCACAATCCCAGCCCCAATCTAGCTTCTTTAGTCTTCTGTTTAGGCCTGTGGGAAAATCACACAAGATTCTACTTTTGTCATTTTTGACTTGCTTTATTGAGATTATAGCACCTGTCCTGCAGCTCTCCTTTCAACTTCAACCCCTGCCATCATACAGGTAATTTCAACTTCCATGTAAACAATATATTCAGCTTGGTGACCTCACCATTCCTTGACTGCTAGGTCTCTTGTAATCTATATCTCTTTCTACACTCCAGATTTCAATTCTTATAGCTTCTCTCTCAAACTTCCATCACCTATTAACTTCCAACTCTGAAACTGGAAATGTTTTTTTTCCTCTGACTATAACCTCCCAGCCTCCTGCCTTGCCTTATTCCCACTAATCCTAAACCTCACAAGAGACCCAACCCAGTCACTTAAATTCTTTCTCCAGATCTGTCTTTCTTTTCTGCCACAGCTAGCCTGGCTTCCCAGTCTTTCTGTCATACTTACCCTGTAAATCCCCCCAACCTTGGGTAATTTCAATTATGTGCCTTCTCTATTCCTACAGTTTTTGAGAATCCCTGACATTAAAAAAAAAAAATGCCCACAACCAAATAAGCCAGTGAAACTAATGGTTGGTATCTTCACACTCAGCTGGCTCTTCACTGCTACTTTGAAGTCCCTTTTCATTTCACAGGACCCCTTCTTCTTGCTTTTCATACTTCATCATCTTAAAGTTCACTATATAGATCTACCCCTCCCCTCCTTCCCCTGCTATTCTTTCCCTACCTGTTAATGACCTTCTTTTTCTCCTTTTTAAAAAATATTTATTTTTTAGTTTTAGGTGGACACAATATCTTTATTTTATTTTTATGTGGTGCTGAGAAATGAACCCAGTGCCTCATGCATGCTAGGCAAGCGTGCTCTCACTTGAGCCACATCCCCAGCCCCTCTTTTTCTCCTCTTCCTCCTCTTCTTCCTCCTCCTCCTTTTGGTACTGTGGATTGAACCCAGGGGCACTTTACCGCAGAGCTACATCCCCAGTCCTATATATATATATATATATATATATTTATATATATATATATTTACTTTATTAGTTGTAGTTGGACACAATACCTTTATTTTATTTATTTATTTTTATGTGGTGCTGAGGATAGAACCCAGGGCCTTGCACGTACGAGGCGAGCGCTCTGCTGCAGAGCCACAGTCCCAGCCCCTATCCTTTATACTTATTTTACTTTATTTTTCAACTTTGCTGAGGCTGGCCTCAAATTTGGATTCTCCTGCTTCAGCCTCCTGACTTGCTGGAATAACGGGCCTGCGTCACCACGCCTGGCTGTTAATGACCTTCTAATTCATAAAGAAATAGAGTTCATGAAGGAGGAGCCATCTTAATTTCTTGCATTAGGTCTTGAAGTATTTTTTCTAGACATTGACTCCTCCCAAATTCTCTCATTCTTTTCCTTTATAATAGTTTGTACTCCCACCCCCACTTACCTCTTCATTTTACCTTCTTTACATGCTACTGCCTTCTAGGGTTTCATCCTTAACCATACCCTCTATCCACATTTCCTGTAGAACCTCTATGCCTTTGGATACCACCTATGGATTTCCTTTGGATTAAAACCTCAAATTTGTGATTCTAGCTCTAGTTTCTTTCCTGAGCTCCAAATTAGTATATCTACCTGCCATTTCACCATCTATTTCCATCTAGATGTGCCACACACTTCAAATTCAACATGTTCAGCATTATCTTTAGTAGATTCCCTGTAACTCCTTTTTTAAATTTTTTTTTAAATTTTTTAGTTGTAGTTGGATACAATACCTTTATTTTATTTACTTATCTTTATATGGTGCTGAGGATCAAACCCAGGGCCTCGCACATGCTAGGTGAGTGCTCTACCGCTGAGCCACAACCCCAGCACCCCTGTAACTTCTTTTCTTTTCCTGTGTTCCCAGCCTGGAAATCTGCATCCCACATGATTCTTGCCTTTTCCTCATCTTGAACACTTCTCTTCTTCTTCCTCTTCCTTTCTATCCTCTATGTTCCTGCTTTCTTTTTTTGTTAATTAAAAAAATTTTTAGTTGCAGATGGAAACAATACCTTTATTTATTTTTATGTGGTGCTGAGGATGGAGCCCAGTGCCTCACACATGCTAGGCAAGCACTCTACCATTGAGCTACAACTCCATCCCCTGTGTTCCTGCTTTCATTTAGGCCTCATCTTCTCTCACATACTCTGGTCTTCCTATTGCCAGCATGGTATCCATACTGGTCACAGCAGATAGATTGCTCATCTAAAACATTTGTATCTAGGGGTTGGGAGTCTAGCTCAGCCCTTGCCTAGAATGTGTGAGGACCTGGGTTCAATTCCAAGGACCAAAACCAATATCAAACAAAAAAATATCTGACAATGTTGTATATTCTTGTCACAGTACATTGTGTGTGAACTCATTAAGGATGTTATAAGGGGCTGGAGTCTAGCTCAGTGGTAGAGCACTTGCCTAGCATGCATGAGGCCCTAGGTTCCATACCCAGCAACACCCCCCACCAAAAAAAAAAAAAGGATGTTGTGAAATGATTATTACTTGTATGTAAGTTTCTGTGCAACAGAGCAAAGGTAAAATTAGTTCTCTCTGGGTATGGGCACAAAGGTCTCAAAGAGAAAGTGATATTTGTACTGGGACTTGAATGATCACTCACAAGTTTCCCCAGGCAGAGAAGAGGGGAATGAGGGGAAGGATATTTCACAAAGAGGGAATAATGGGAAAGAGGTAAGGAGTTCAGTTCACATCAGTTTCACAAACATCCAACCTGGGTTGCTATGTCCCAGGTACTGCTCTTTTCTTGGGAATATAGAAGTAAAGAAGTCACTGATCTCAAGGAGGTAAAAGTCTAAAAAATGACTTTTTAATTTAACCATTATTTAATGAAGAAGGTTGCTTGGGAGATTTAACCCACTAATCTATATTAGCTCCCTTAAACCAATCCAAATAAATATACAGTATAAGTAAAGACTGTGTCCTGGTGGTGCATGCCTGTAATATCAGTGACTCAGGAGGCTGAAGTAGGAGGATCAAAAGTTCGAGTCCAGCCTCAGCAACTTAGTGAGACTCTGTCTCAAAATGAAAAATAATAAGGGCTGTGGATATGGCTCAATGGTAAAGCATCTATGGGCTCAATTCCCAGCAACAAAACAAAACAAAACTGTGCCTTCAGAAAACTAGCTTCCCTAGTCTCACCTATTTGGGATGCCTGCTGCTGCTAAGCAGACTGTCTGCTTCTAACACTGTTCCATACTGCCTGCATGAGCCACTATGCTAAGCTTGAGGATGCACATGGAGTCCTCAAAAAATCCAAGTCAAAGGGTGGGGGATTCAGACCCTGAACAAGTAGATACAAGAAGGAGTCCTAGATTCTTTTCAGAAGAAGTGAAGATGGCCAAGTGAGGAGCGCCTCCATCATCTGATCATTTGGCTTCTGGGCTGGGGGCAGGCAGGTACCCAGAAAGCCAATTGCATCTGATAGACCATACAAGAATCCTTGTCACACAGAATGACCACTTTCCTGATATTTAAGTGCTTTTATATTCATCTCAAAACAAAATTCTGAATTCAGGATGTGGCAGGTACTTCCATGTTGTCTTCTGGAGTGGGTAGTCCTGCTTCTTTTATCCAGTTACTTTCCCTACTGAAATATGGATACCTTTCTACACATTACCTCCACAGTTGGGAAAGAGGTAAGGAGATCAGTTCACATCAGTTTCACAAACATGGTATGGAAAAGACTGCTTTTCTTTTGTTTCACCTTTCAGATTCAACACAGAAAGACGCCCTGAGGGTTCAGTTATCCTGCTGACTTCTCCAGGAAGGAAAAAAAGCAACTGATGGGTCTTATGCAATTTACTTAATTATCAAAAAAATTATTTTGCAAGCTGAAGGCTGATGTTTAATTTGAAACAGGTGCTTAGGTCGTGGTATTTGTAAATTATTAGCCTTTTGTTCCAAACAAGAAGACTAATAAATGGCAAGTATAAATGACTTCAGGGTTTTTTAAAAAAAATGTCTTCCAGTTTTGGCCACTATTGTGGAAAGCACATTTGAGACTGCAGCAGTAAATTCCAAATATTTGTTGTAATCTGAAAAAGAAAGAGATGTTAAAAAGTTATATATATATATCTCTAAATCCTGGTTCATCTTGTGACATAGATTTACTGGATAGAAATGAAGGTCTGGTTTTGCAGATAACCCTTTGATGTGATAAAGAAGCATAAAGACAAGATATCAAGATTGATTTCATATCTGATATACCTAAAGAGATTCTGTACAAATACATTTTTTTACATCTGTAAATCCACATTTTTGGATGAAAGGAGGGATTTTTTCTCCTAGACACAAGTTGTTGTTGACTTTTTCAAGTCTTAGAACCTTTGCTGTTTTTAAATTTTGTCATTCTTCTACAGACTTACCAGATTGTGTAATGGCTAACCCTGTGAGTACATGCTTATATTTAGTCGAAAGAATGGTAAAAGCAAACAACCCAGTTTGAGTCCACAATGGAACCCTATTCACCTTCCTAAGATGAGAAGCTGCTGTATAGAGCTTCATTCATCCTGTTTTGTGGAGTCCTACAGCACAGTAGAGTTAGTTTTCCATGCAGCCAAAACTGGAAGAAAAGTAGCACAAGTAGTCTTTTAGTTAAGAAGGTGTGATGGACCCTATAGTATGACTTGTCTTCAACTTTGGACATAGAAGAAAAAGAATGAGAAATTTCCATATAACTCCTTTTTCCTAAGAAAAAGAAACAAAAATGTCTTATGTAGCACCATTTGAATTTTTTTTTTGGAATTTTACATTACATAGTTCCATTTTTTATAAAGTCACAAGTAACTCTTTTCCTTCAACCCAGATGGGTACTTGGATTTATTTTTCTAGGTGGTAGGTGTAATGTTAAACTGAAAGGCTAGGACTCAGGTAAATTTCCCCAGTTGGAATTGGACTTTCTCATTACCAAGTGGGTCTGTCTCAGAACACATGTTTCCAATCCTTTGGCTGTTTCATTGTAGACTTAGAAGAAATTCAGGATCTGAAAAAAAAAAAAACCTCAAATTAAGAAAAATAGTTCCAATAAGAAATATGGGTTTTGTGTTTCATTCATAGATTGAGAATTTATTCAGGGTTTGAAAAAAATTCAAGAAATACGGCTCTTCCTTTTTTTCCTTTTAACAGTTATATGATAAAGACTATAGTGGAAAACTGTTTTTGCTTTCATACAAGGACCATTGTATGATGTCAAGCCTTTCATAAGAAGCATGAACACTTTATTAATGATTTTTAATAGAGAAAAATTTTAAACTTACTAATGAAATTAAGAACAGGTAGTATTACTAGATCATCTCTGTTTTCTGGAATGGTTGCTGAGGACCATGGGAGCGATGATGCTGGGAACATAGGTAGGCTTACCCAAAATTGAGAGTGATAGAAATTGCCAAAACTGGGAAATGTTAAGCATTGTTATGATTAGATTGGTGAACCAATTTGATTTAGAATAAAAAAGCTTTTTCACACACACAAAAAAAGTTTGTTCAGGGTAGACTGGGACACAATGGAATGGTCAGTTCCACCTGAAGAAGGACATTTGTGAATCATCCTGAAGGAGGATGTATAGCCCAGGGTAGCTGGAATGTGGTTCTCCAAGGGGATGTTAGAAGGAGGATGCAAAAAACCAGTTCATTTTTCTTTGCTCTCCTTAGAACGTTGGTAGAGCCTAGAACTCCTCAAATATTTTTTTCTCTTTCCCAGATCCTTTTAGCCTCATTTTCCTAAACCTGATATCTCATTCCCTCTCTCTAGAAAGAGGATTGGGTGGGAAAGAACCAGAACATGCTGTTTGTAGACAAAATAGGCTATGTCTTGTTTTTCTTTTTTTCAAACTAAACTATGATCTGTTTTCTCTTCACCTAGCCACCCAACAAAGGATAATCGTATTTTTGTAGGTTTCTGTGTTTTCCTTAAGAAGGTAACATGCTGGGAATGTTGTTTTATTTCTGGCCAACAAATGCCAATTAAACAAGACAACAATAACAGTAATAACAAAAAGCAGCTGGTGGGAAGTTTAGGAAGAGAAGGCAACAAAGCACCAACAACAGAATGTATTATGAAATAATTTGCACCTACATTCCCAGCTGTAGAAAAGTTGGAAATCATTTTTACTAGAAACTGAAAAACAAAAACTAAAACAACAACCAGGCATGGAGGCGTATTCCTATAATCCCAGCAACTCAGGAGGCAGAGGCAGGAGGATTGCAAGTTCGAGGCCAGCCTCAGCAATTTAGCAAGAACCTGTTTCAAAAAAATAAAAAGGGCTAAATATGTAGTTCAGTGATTGAGTACCCCTGGGTTCAATTGCCAGTACTAGAAAACAAACAAACAACCCCCCCCAAAAAAAACAGGAAAACCACATTTCTGAAAACTTCATGTGAGTAACACAAGCCATTTTTTATTCTTCCTTAAAAAAAAATCAGCAAAAACCCTCAACAAGGCAGAAATGGTGATACATGCATAAAATCCCAGTGACTCAGGAGGCTGAGGCAGGAGGATCACAATTTGAGGTTAGCCTCAGCAATTTAGTGAGACCCTATCTCAAAATAAAAAATAAAAAGGACTGGGGATTAGCTCAGTGCTAAAGTACCCCTGGGTTCAATCCCTAGTACAGACTCTCTGCAAAACATCAACAGCAATAACAAAAAGCCAACCTAACAAACGTGGTTACATAAACAATTATCCAGTTACACAAGTTAGAAACCTTGGTATTATCTCTGACTCTCATTTACGCCCTCCCTCATTTAATTCCATTGCTTCTGTGAGTTTTCAAAAAAAATTTTTTAATACTGGAAATTGAACCCAGGGGTGTTTTACACCTCTAGTTATTTAATTTTTTTACTTTTGAGATAAGATTTTGCTAAGATGCTGAGGGTCTCACTGAGATCCTGAGGCTGGCCTTAAACTTGCAATCCTCTTGCCTCAGCCTCTAGAGTCACTGGTATTATAGGCATGTGCCAAAGTGCCTGGATAGTTTAAAAATCTTATTTCTAAAATGTTTTTTTAATAAATATATAGTATAGTTATCTTTCCTGTTCTTGATCCCTGTTCTCATTGTTTGAGCTTAGACCCTTTTTATTGCTTGCTTGGCTTTTAAAAAGTCTCTTTGTCTTCTTGTCTACAATCTTGCCCCTCTGTCCTCAGTTTTCTGCCAGGATAATCTTTGGCTGGGGTTATAGCTCAGGGATAGAGTATGTGCCTAGTATACACCAGCCTTGGACTTGATTCCTGAAGAAAAAAAATCATGCCTTTAACATTTATTGATATTCTAATAATGGCAGGATGAAGTAGCCTCAATTGCTGTCCTTGGTGAGTTTATGAAGTTAATAGTTAACACTATCTCCACCTTTTGGCTCTGAGTCTAATCTTTTTCCGCTGTACTTCAGCTGTCACTTCATTCCATGCAAGGCCAGTCACTGAGGAATGTAGGAATGAGAGCTGATGTGTTTCTACCATGTTTAATTTTAGCAGATGATCTAAAGCATGGAGTTTAACACTGTGTAAAATGTAGACAAAGTGCTGTGAAATTGGACATGATCTTAGGAGTCAAGAACTGCCCTTGCTCCTAACTCTTCCTGATGACTGGTGTTGTGACATTTGAAGCAGAGTCTGCTGATGCCTGGTGACCCTGATGAAAGTCAAATCTGACTTAGAAGTTGATGATGCTGTCTATATCATGTCTAAGACATCTATTTACACACCTAGACAATGCAAATACAGCTTGCAGCTGGGGTGAAATAAATCTGGGAGTAAAAGACCTAGATTCTAATTCTGATTTTGCTTTTCACTAGTTGTGTGAATTTGGACAAGATACTCAATAACTTTTTGTTGGTGGTGTTTTTATTACTGGGGATTGAACCCAAGGGTGCTTTTTCCACTGAGTTAAATCCCCAGTCTTTTTTTTTTTTTTTTTAAAGAGAGAATGAGAGAGGGGGGGGAGAGAGAGAGAGAGAGAGAGAGAGAGAGAGAGAGAGAGAGAGAGAGAATTTTTAATATTTATTTTTTAGTTCTCGGCGGACACAACATCTTTGTTGGTATGTGGTGCTGAGGATCGAACCCGGGCCGCACGCATGCCAGGCGAGCATGCTACCACTTGAGCCACATCCCCAGCCCACCCCAGTCTTTTTTTAAATGTCTTAATCTATAGACTTTGAGGCAGGGTCTTGGTAAATTGATGAAGTTGGCTTCAAATTTGCAATCCTCCTGTCTCAGACTTCTGAGTCTCTGGAATTACAGGTGCACGCCACTGTGCCTAGCATAACTTTGTATACCAGTAACCTCATCTGTAAAATGGATATAATAATATAAACCTTGAAGGATGGTGGTGGGAATTAAAGGAGAAAATTTAGATGATAGTACTTAGCAAAGTCCTATAACCTAGGTAAGTTTCAATGGAGACATAATTTAAATCAAACAATAATTATTAAGCAACTTCTGTGTGCTAGGTACTGGGCTGGTTTCTAGAAATGCAAAGACAATTAAGACCTGATTCCTTCTCTTAAATGGCTAAGGGAGGGTCTGGGGTGTAGTTCAGTGGTAGAGTTCTTGCCTAGCATGTATGAAGCACTCGGTTCAATTCTCAGCATCACGTTAAAAAAAAAATAAAATAAAGGTATTATGTCCATCTACAGCTAAAAATATTTTTACAAAGAGGGTAAGGGAGGAGTAGTAATAGTAATTAATACTATGTAAGTCTTTTAACTTAACCTGAATCGTTATGTTTCAAGATCATCACACTTTGGTTACTCCAAAAGACATCTGTAACAGGAGGGTTTATGCTGATTAGTTTCTGGAATATCAAATTTTTTCAGTTCAAAACTTTACATATTTAGTACTGAACTAACTGAACCTAGTACTATAGCACTTTCATAGCTAAAGAAAGACCAGATACCTAGTTAAATATGCTAATTGTCCAGACAGTGGTGACATTTTCAGCTTGACATGGTAAGATGATCATGATCTTGATACAGTTTAAAAGTGTGCCATCTCATGTGCAATTTCTTATAGATCCAGGTTGATTTCCTCCCATGTATCCTCTTGGAGTTTGTACCTGATTTTGTTACCAGTTTTTATCCTAATCCATTGATAAATGATTTTTGATTTTTTTATGACCAGGAATTGCTTGATCCTCCAAGCCTTGTGAGAAGACATGGCAAAGAACACAGTCAAGTGTGCGTACCATTATGGTGGAGAAAAGGCAAAGACCTGGAACATCAATTTTCATGAGAAGTGTGTAATGTGTTTTGGGGGGACCATTGCAGCATAATAAAAATTCAGACATGTTTACATGAACTCAGATACATGTCACTGAATACTATCAGATAGTTAGGTAAGTGCATTAGTTTCTTTGAATCTCAGGTCCCTTACTTATTAAATGTTGAGATTTCCAGGCACAGTGGTGCACAACTATAATCCCAGCAACTCAGGAGTGAGGAGGACTGCACGTTCCAATCCAACCTCGTAATTTAGTGAAACCCTGTTTCAAAATAAAAAAAAAAAATTAAAGAAAAGGTTATGGATGTAGCTGAGTGGTAAAGCACCTATGGGTTCAATCCCCAGTATCAAAAAAAAAAAAAAAAAAAAGAGACTGACTCAAAAGAGTACAGCAAAGATTAAATGTGATAAGCTATGTAATATTTTTGGCATAGTTCCTGATACACAGTGAACAATAAGTGGTGGAACTGAGGAAAGTACATCTAAAAGGAAAGAAACTGGCTTTATATTATATTAAGTTGCATGTATGTTTTGTGTCTTTGGTTATCTAGTGCTTGTTCTCTACCAGTCATTGTCTAAACTTTTTATCCATGTAAGTTCATTTAATCTTCCAAACAGTCAGTTTGAAGGCAATTACTATTGTTATTTGCATTTTAAAGATGTGAATCTGGGGAAACTAAGATACAGAGAAGTTAGAAAACTTGCCCAAGTTCACTTAGCTACTAAGTGTTGGATACTAAGTGTTTTTGTACAAACCCAGGTACAGTCAGTCATGCATCCTTTAACAACAAGAATACTGTCTGAGCATTTGTCATTGTTGTAGGCCATTTTGTCATTGTTCAAACATCATAGCGTATACTTACACAAACCTAGATGGTATAGCTTACTGTGCACCTAGGTTATACAGTATAGTCTATTTTAAAAATGTACATGTAGACATACCTACGATAGGGAACAGACAGATGTGAACAGTGGAAACATGAGATTCTATAAACTGGGCACCCTGTGCTGATCCCTACGTTTTCACCTCTGAAAAACAATTACCAGGCTGGGGTTGTGACTCAGTGGTAGAGCGCTTGCCTAACATGTATGAGTTAGGCAAGTGGGTTAGTTTCTTTGAATCTCAGGTCCCTTATTAAATGTCGAGATTTCCAGGCAATTTTCCAGTTCAATTCTCAGCACCACATAAAAAAATAAAGATAGTGTGTCCATCTACAGCTTAAAAAAAAAAAGCAATTTACCTGCCGGCCTGCCTGACTTAAGTTCACAGGATATGTTACATTCCTTCTATCTGTAGAAGAAATGCAGGCCCCAAAATGCCGATAAGAAGAACACAAGTTATCTTGAAACAAAGCTGGGGGCAGTGGTGGGATGACTTTTATGAACCTTACACAGACCAGATCTTGGAACTCAGGGAGATAAGGCTAATTCCCCCTAACCATAAAATCTGTAAGAACAGGTTCCAGTTAGAACTGGTCAGCATGGGCCAGTGACCTAGAGTTGTTATGGCAGTGGGGACTGATGTCACCCTGCTTTCAATCAAAAGCAAGAGGTGGAGCCAGGTGCATGCAAGCCTGTAATCCTAGTGGCTCTGGAGGCTGAAGCAGAAGGATTTCAAATTCAAGGGAAGTCTCAGAAACTTAGTGAGATCCTTAGCAACTTAGTGACACTCTGTTTCAAAATAAAAAAATAAAAAATGCTGGGGATATAACTCAGTAGTAGAGCCCCTCTGGGTTCGATCCCTAGTACCAAAAAGAAAAATTTAAAAATGAAGACACAGGTGGTTGGGGTGGTAGCTCAGTGAGAGCGCATTGATCCTCAGTACCACATAAAAATAATAAAGGTTAAATTCTTTTTAAAAGATGGAGACACAAACACAATTAGCCTAGGCTCACACAGGGACAGGATTATCAATATTATTGCTTTCCACCTCCATGTCTTGTCTCACTGGAAAGTCCTTAGGAATGATAAAACACATGAAGCTGTCATCTCGTCTGATAGCATTGTCTTCTGAAATATCTCCTGAAGGAGCGGTCTGAGGCTGTTTTATAGTTAATTTTGTTTTTTTAATAGTAGGAGTGGGGGGGGGCTTGGGTTGTGGCTTAGTGGTACAGCGCTCGCCTAGCATGTGTGGGGCACTGGGTTCAATCCTCAGCACCACATAAAAATAAAATATATACTATGCTCAACTAAAACTAAAAAATAAATGCTTAAAAAAATAGTAGGAGTACACATTAGTTTTTCCTTTTTTGTGCTACCGGGGATTGAACCTAGGGAAACTTTACCACTGAGCTACCTACATCCCTGCCTCAGCAACTTAGTGAGACCCTGTCTCAAAAAATAAAAACAACTGGGGGATATAGCTCAGAGCTACAGTGTCCCTGGGTTCAACCCCCAGTACAAAAAAATAAATAATTAAAAATAAAAAGAAACAAAGACTGGACTCAAACTAGCTAGCAATCCTCTGATCCTCTTCCTCAGGCTCTGGAGTTCTTGGATCACAGGTGTGTGCCACCGCATCCTGCTTAGAGTCCACAGTCTTTACTTTATAAACATTAAGAGATTATTCATTTCTGGGTTGGGGATGTGGCTCAAGTGGTAGCACTCTCACCTAGCATGCGTGAGGTACTGGGTTCGATTCTCAGTACCACATAAAAATAAAATATATTGTGTCTACCTAAAACTAAAAAATAAATATTAAAAAAAGAAGATTATTCATTTCTCTACCATCTAACTCCAGACCCCACTGACATCTAACTCATTTTCTCTGCTCTCCCTCTTGTTACTATGGAAGAAACAGCTGCTTCTGTAAAAGATCAACTCTTTCACTTGGGCTTGGGGCTTAACCTTACCAAGAGTTCTACTATTGCTATTCTCTTCTTTCCTCTAGGATGTCCCCAGTATTTCTCTTCTCTGGAAATCAGCAAAATAACACTTTCTAGTACTTTCACTCAAGACTGAAAAACAAGAAAACAAAGAAGCCCTCACTTACCTTCTCTTCCTCTTCTAGATAATGCTCCACTACTTGGTTCCCTTTCTAGTTCTTTCTGCTGGTATTTGTGTGGCTGGCTTTTTCTTATCCTTGACATCTGTTTAAATGCCACTTCCTGTGACAGGCCTACCTTGACCCTCTGGTATAAAGTACCCACCCACTGACTTCCTTTTTCATCAGTTTATTAAATTCTCTGGCAAGGGTTTATCAGTAAAACCCTGCTCTTGTAACTCCAACTACTTGGGAGGCTGTGTCAAAAGGATTTTGAGTTGAAGGCCAGCCTAAACAGTTTAGCAAGAACCTGCCTCAAAAAGTGGACACACCCAATGTCAGGAATTGAATAATTTTCTTGTTTAGTGTTTACTTTCATCACAGAGTATACTCCCCCCTCCCCCCAGAGATTGAACCCAGCAGTGCTTAACCACTGAGCCACATCCCTACCTCTTTTTATTTTGAGATACAGTCACCCTAAGTTATTTAGGGCCTAAGCTAAATTGCTGAGGCTGATCTTGAATTTGTGATTCTCCTGTCTCAGCCTTCCAAACTGCTGGGATTACCGACCTGTACCACCACATTCAGCTACAGAATGTAATCTCTTAGAGAGCTCTCTCATTGAATGTTGCATTCCCTGGACCTCCAACAGTGTCTGGATATAGTATGTGGTTTATAACCTCCTTTTTTTTTTTTTTTTTAAACATGCGGTGCTAAGAATCCAAACCAGTGCCTCACACATGGGAAGCGCTCTGCCACTGAGCCACAAATACTTATACTGCCCTTCTAGGCTGCAAGTGATCTGCTTTTACTTCTCCAGCCTAGCATCCTACCACTTTTTCCCTGGCTTACTGCTACAGTAACATTGAGTTTCTTGCTATTCCTAACATCTGGTCTTTACAATTAGAATTCCTTCAGCTTGAAAGTCTCTTCCCCCAGGTCCCTCCTTCATTTTCTTCAGGTCTTTGCTTTGGTCAAAAGTTACCTTCTCTTTCAGACCTTCTCTGTTTAAGAATCTAAAAAAGCAGGGGCTGGGGTTGTGGTTCAGCGGTACAGCATTTGCCTAGCGCATGCGAGGCCCTGGGTGCATGCGAGGCCCTGGGTGCATGCGAGGCCCTGGGTTCGATACTCAGCACCACATTAAACAAATAAATAAAAGGTACTGTATACAACTAAAATAAATATTAAAAAAGAATCTAAAAAGGCAACACTAACTTTACTTCTTTCCTTGTTTAACTATTTTCCAGGGCACTTACCAATTTTCAATATATCATTTACTATGTATATTCAATATATCATTTACTATGTTTTGTCTAGTGCAAAACAATAAATGTTTATTAATTGAATGGGATTTGTGGAACAAACGCATAAGTGAATATCAGATGTGAAGTCTTTTGGTATCATCGCGGCTTATTATTATTTATTCCTTGTGTGAATAAATAATCATAACAGCAGTATTCATGCTTGCATTCTCGCTGGCTGGCACCGAGCCCTGCACACAATAGTCGCCCGGAGCTCGCGTGTTTGACGGTGATTGCTGGGGGCGTGGGTCCGCGGGCCCACTGACAGCAGCCGCCGCAGGCTCCGCCCCGGCCCCGCCCCGGCCCGCGGCGGCCCCGCCCCCCGTATGCTGAAGGCCATATAGGCGAGTGACGTCAGGCCGTTTGTTGTCATTGGCGGCTCCCAAGATGGCGTCCATCGTGGAAGGGCCGCTGAGCAAATGGACTAACGTGATGAAGGGCTGGCAGTACCGTTGGTTTGTGCTGGACTACAATGCGGGGCTGTTGTCCTACTACACGGTGAGTTCTCGGAGGACAAAGCTCCGAGCGCCTCGGGGACCTTACTTCTTGGGTGGAGGTGGGGGACCGGGACTTTGGGTAGCCGGGTTGAGGTTGTTAGGCTGGGGGTGCCGCCGTACGAGAGGGTTCCCTTGTGGGGGAGGGTCTTGCGTCCTGGATAGCCAATGAGGGTGAAGGAGATGTAGTTGCAGCCTATAAACAGGCACTAGCTGTCTGATTTATGGGTTGGGGGCAAGCCACTTTCTTTTTTTGCGGGGGGGGGGTCTGGTTTTAAGCAGGTGGTCGTGTCCCATGCGGTTGTGAGCTGGTAAAGATGGTCGTAGTTATGGTTTAAAAGGTCCGGCTATGCGGTCCATGCCGCCTCTCCATGTTGTCGTGGACTTTACACAGTACCCTCAGGCCCTGTAGACGGCCGCACCCCTTAGCTTCCCTCCAGGGAACGGAGAGCTCTGCTTTTTTTTTGCAAGCGTAGCCAGAAGAGCCTGGCCAAGTCCAGAGGTGACCCTCGGACAGAACCAAGGTGTCCAGAATTCCTCCTGTCTGTCCAAGTTGGGGGTGTTATTCAAGGGATGCATCCCATTTTTTCAGCGGGAGAAGAACGTAACCGACGCCTTAACTTTTGAGGAAAGAGGATTTCCTACGCGCGCGGGTCTCTTTAGGCGAGAGGTAGAAGGCATAGTGCAGTGTCCCCTTGAAAGTTATATTCTGGGAGGGCTGAGTTGAGGGCTTCATTGTCATTAACTCGGAACAATGATGGTGGGCAAGTAGATGAATTCTTATGAATTTTGTTTTCGATTACCCTTGTCACCCCATAGCATTAGAGATGGAAGGTCAGTGGTATCAGAGAAAGAAATTACTTACAAAATTATTCCTCTGCATGGTGTATAGTTAATAGCTAAGGAGAGGGAAGAAATCACTTAAAAGGACAAAATGTCTTGAAGGCTTTAGAAAATAA
Organism: Spermophilus citellus; assembly: GCF_964194105.1. Lineage (NCBI taxonomy): Eukaryota > Metazoa > Chordata > Mammalia > Rodentia > Sciuridae > Spermophilus > Spermophilus citellus. The sequence goes on along the minus strand of NC_138191.1, from coordinate 99,142,168 downwards.
GGGAAAATAAAATTATGGAAGAGTTAATGTTGATGAGAGAAATGGGAACATATTTACGCATTCATTAAAAAAAAAAATTGAGTTCCTGCTATGTGTGTTTCCATGCCAGCAAGAATCAATGATGATGAAGACATTCACTGTTTCTCTTCTCGGGAGCTTTCATTCTAGTGGGTCCCTTAATTCATTTTGCTCTTAATAACGCTACAGGATAGGTACCTACCTATTCATTATCCCTATTTAATATCCCCATTTTACAGTTTTGGAATCTGAGGCTCCAGGCTTTTATGTAATTGCTCAAAATCATATAGGCAAGCAGTAAGTGGTGGAATCAAGATGCAAAATTTTTGGCTTTCCAATTGTTTCCATTAAGCTTCACTTTCACTACAGGAAGGAAATATGTGAAAGCTCTAAGTTAATAAGGCAAACCTGCAAGAGTTAAAGTATTAGTTTTCATCATCCAGCTATCAATTTCCTTTCTCCACATCACTTTTAAGTGGGAGAGTACTAAACCTTAATGAGTCTTAGACCCGTTTTTTAAGATTATTTTTTTGTAGGAATGGAAGAGAGGCAACTGAATCTCATATCCTCAAAACTCTGGAATTAGAAAATCCCATGAGCTAGATAAATGATGAGTAATATTTTGTTTCAATAAGTGTGAATCAGAAAAACACATGGAACCTATTAAATTTATTCAAGCTATAGTAATTCCAGTGAGTAGCACTATGGAATTAAGTTACTTTACAAATCTGAATGTGGTGTCTTATAGGAGGGGTCCCAAGCTCGGCTCTTGGGAGGTACTAGCCCAGATATAATGTTTCTTTTTCCTGTTAGTGTATGTCATTTGTCCGCCTCCTTTTTTTTTTTAGTTTTTTTAAAATTTTTTTAATATTTATTTTTTTTTAGTTTTCCGCGGACACAACATCTTTGTTTGTATGTGGTGCTGAGGATCGAACCCGGGCCGCACGCATGTCAGGCGAGCGCGCCACCGCTTGAGCCACATCCCCAGCCCTTGTCCGCCTCCTTTTGGTTTTTGAATACTTGGACAAATACCTCTTTGTCTTACTGGCTAAATACAGGTTTTTTTTTTTTTTTTTTTCATATACTTCCTTTTCTTTGTCCTTAATACACTTATCCTCCCTTTTGAGACTAAATTCTGTACAACATTATCCTTGCCAGAGGAAGGAGGTATCATATTTCTCACTAATGGCCATTTAGAAGTTTTGGCCCCCTGTTTTTTTTTTTTTCCCCTAGTACTGGGGATCGAACCTAGGCGTGCTTTATATGCTTTGCCACCATCTTTGAGAATCACTGGGAGTACAGGAATGTACTGCCACACCCAGCTCCCCTAGTTCTTTTGTGTTAAAGTATTTGCTTGCAGAGTAATGTGACACTAAAATGATACACAACCCCTAATTAGAGGCATTCCAGTAAAGATAGGAAAAGCATAGGTATTCACTGGGAAAGCAGGAGACACATTGAATGTTGATGATGAATTCTGTACACTTGGCCATTTTTCAGTATATTTGGATTCTGAAGGATTTGAGCATACATATTAATGATTTGCATGTGGCTGATAGATTGCAGCTGTATTTTCTAGGACGAATATATGAATTTGTTATACAGTATTTTAAGCAGGGGAGTAAATAGCAAGTCACTTTATTTCTTGTTTCCAAAATCACTTGGGCTCTAATCTGACTCGTTATTCATCTGTGGGTATCCCTGAAAACTCTGAACTAAAACTACATTGGCCTTATTTTAGAATCAGCCTATCCTGAGAATGGATATTGAGATAATCTCAGGTTTGGTCTAGGATCACTGAGATTGCTGTGAACTGAATAGATTCACCCAGACCATTCTTGTTTTTTTAATATTTATTTTTTAGTCCCAGGTGGACACAACATATTTATTTTATTTTTATGTGATGTTGAGGATCGAACCCAGTGTCCTGTGCATGCCAGGTGAGCGTGCTACCTTTTGAGCCACATCCCCAGCCCCACCCAGGCCATTCTTCATCCTGGATGTTCACTACACTCCGCTAAACTCTAGGATGGAATATTTTGTTTCATAATTTCTTTTGTTTTTATAATATTGAAAAAAATTTTTTTTTCCAGTGCTAGAGATTGAACCTATGGCCTTGTGCATGCTAGGCAAACTTTCTATTACTGCACTACATTGCCAACCCAATACTTTGCTTTTGAAAAAGAGTTTCATATTTTTATTTTGCCCAATACAAAACTAGAGAAACTGATTACCTCCTTTAGGAAGGTAGATTTAGGCACTTGTTTTCCAGTTCTAGCCGTGTCTCTTAGTTATACTTAATAAACTGTAGTTCATACAGCAAGCATTTATTTAGGGTTGACTTTGAAATAGGCATTGTACTGTCTATGTTGGGACTGTAAGCATGCAGTAGAGATAATTCCTTTATGTAGGAACTGACAGTGTTGTTGGCATAACTACAGCCATCTTCCTTTTACCCACCCCCACTTTATGAATACTGTTCTTATTCTCAAGAGATAGAGACTTGCTGGTCTCTGTTCTCTCCTTGAGAGATAAAAAGTTGTTCTTCTTTGTTCTCAAGAAACAGTAACTTGCCTTCCACAAAATCAGGTGATGCTTGCTATGCCAGTAACAAGGGCTAAACCTGCCCCTAAAGGACGGCCATGATTCTGACCTATAAAAGGTAATGCTCAAGGGAAATTTGCTACTGCTCTCCCTCTCCTGCTGCTCTCTCCTGCTTGCTGCTGCTCTCCCTCTCTTGCTGTTCTTTCTGTGTGAGACAGCCTTGCCAGGTGTCTGACAATAAATCTGCTCTGTAATTGGTGTGCCTGAGGTTAGTCCTGCACCACTTTTCTTTCAAGTGTAGCAGAGTAGACCCTTAGACATAATTTCAAAACAATATGATCCTTTCTATAATAGAAATATGAAGAATGTTATGGGAACATGGCTTAGAAAAGGCTGGAGACATTTGAGTTGACTTAATGGAGGAAGATAGAAGAAGAGCATTTCAGGCAATGGGCAAAGAATATGCATATACTGGGAAGCTTGAGAAGATAAGGTGCATTGGAGGGTTTTGAGAAATTCTTTTTTTTTGTGTGGTACTAGGATTGAACCCAGGGCATGGTGCATGCTCTACTACTGAGCTATATTCCCAGCTCTCCACTTTTTTTTTTTTTTTTTTTTTTTGGTGGGGGGAGTACTGGGGATTGAACCAGGGGCAATTTGCCACTGAGTTACATCCTCAGCCCTTTTTATTTATTTTTAATTTTTTTTCCTTTTATTTACTTATATGTGGTGCTAAGAATCATCCTCAGTGCTTCACACATGCTAGGCAAGCACTCTACCACTGAGCCACAACCCCAGACCCTTTTTATTTTTTATTTTGAGACAGGATCTCATTAAGTTCTTAGGGACTTGCTAAGTTGCTGAGGCTGGCTTCAAATTTGTGATCCTCCTGCCTCAGTCTCCTGAGTTTCTGGAATTACAGGTCTGTGCCATTGCACCCAGCCCTTTATTTTTATGTTGCAAAAAAAAAAAAAAAAAAAAAAAAGTATGTTCAGAATGAGGTACCCAGACTTTGTTTAGATGATTTCAATTTTGTTGGCAGTGGCCAAAGCATCATAATCAGGAGCCAGTTGAACATATACTTTTTTCACTCCATTGAGCCTGAAGAGTGTTGACCTTGGCCACATTAGCATTACAGAGCTTCTTTGTAGCCTATTTGATAACACCTTGGCCACATCAGTATTACAGAGCTTCTTTCTTTTATTTTGGTACTGGGAAGTGAATCCAGGGGCACTTAACCACTGAGCCACATCCTCAATCCTTATTTGTATTTTATTTAGAAATAGGGCCTCCCTGAGTTGCTGAGGCAGGCATTGAACTCTATACTCCTGCCTCAGCCTCCCAAAGCACTGGGATTATAGTAGGCATGCACTGTTACTCCTGGCATTACAGAACTACTGCTTTTTTTTTTGATCAACTTATTTGATCTAGTGTTTGTTAGCCTTAACATCCACAATGAGCATAAGTGTGTTGTTATCTTTAGTCTTCTTCTTGGCTGACTCAGTGGTCAGGGGGAACTTGATGACAGCATAGTGGTCAATCTTGTTTTCCCTGGGGCTGCTCTTCTGAGGATATTTGGGTTGTCTCTGGAGTTTTAATATCTTGGGCTGCTGAAAGTTAGGTGATGTACAGATCTTCTTGTAGCTGTGGATGCCTTTCAACACTGCTTTTTGGCCTTCAGAGATTTTCTTTGGCTTTGGCCTTGGGAGGGGCAGGAGCTTTATTCGCTTTCCATGCCATATTGGTGGAAAAGCTCCCAGCCCTTTATTAACATTTTTTTTAAATTTATTTTTTTGTTATTGTTGGACACTTTATTTATTTATTTTTATGTGGTGCTGAGAATCGAACCCAGGGCCTTGCATATGCTAGGCGAGCACTCTACCACTGAGCCACAACTCCAGCACTCCCCCTTTTAAAATATTTTTTAGTTGTTGATGTACCTTTATTATTTATTTATTTATATGTGGTGCTGAGGATTGAACCCAGTGCCTCACACATGCTAGCCAAGTGCTCTGCCACTGAGCCATAACCCTAGCCCCCCAGCCCCCTTTTTAAACATTTTATTTTGTAACAGGATAGTCCTAGGTTATCCATGTTGGCTTCCAACTTGCTATCCTCCCACCTCAATCTCCTGAATAACTGGGGGTTTTGAGAAATTCTAAGCAGCTCTAGTAGAAAGTGAGATTGAATTCAGAAGGTATTTGGAGCTACAAGTTAGGCTTGGAGTTAAAGATCTGTTGGATTATAGCACAAAATTGGTTATTTGAAAATTTTTATTAGATGAAATGCCCAGGGAGAGCTAAGGATATACATTTAGGAACATTGTGTGATTTGTGAACTGTTAGTGTAGATCATGATCACAAAGGAAAATGAGAAGGAAAGAAAATTGGAATAGGTGAGATATTCAAGGACCTGGAAGGTTAGAAAGTTCATGTCTTTTGTTAATTTATCAAATGTGTATTTGAGTACCTACTGTATGTCAGGCATTTTGCTAGAAAGTGGGAAATAAAATAGAAATCAACCATACTCAGGATACCTAGAGTTTACTGAGTGGGGGTAAAGCAAGTAAACTATGATGGGAAGCACAGAATATTGGAGGGGCCATAGTTAGGTTATGTGACTCCTAGAAGAGGCAGATTTGTTTTGACCTGAATGAAGTAGAGAGGTTAGGCATGTGCCTAGAGAGGGAAAGGTGCTTGAAACAAATGGAATAAATGTTTTTGGAGGAGACAAGAGTAAGGAACTTGTCAGTCCCGGAACTTAAGCTGTGCAATAGGCAATAGTGGGAGATAAACTGGAGAACTAAGCAGTGGGGCAGATAATAAAAGGCTTTTTTGGCAAACTCTGCTAAGAAATTTGAACTTTATCCTTAGGGCAGTGGAGAATCATTTTGGTATTGCAAGCAGTTTTTAATTACTAAAAAAATTTTACTTTAGAAAATTTCAAATATACATAAAAGTAAAGAGGATAGAAAAATGAATTTCTGTCATCCAGCTTATACAGTTATCAACATATGGCCAATCTTGTTTTATTAATAATCTTATTAGCTTCTTCCTCCTCCATTTCCTAAATACCATATTACTGCATTTCATTTGTGAATATTTCAGTATGTGAAACTCAAAGTTAAGGTTTTTGTCTTTTTTTGGAGATACTAGAGATTAAACTTAGGTCCTTGTGCATGCTGGGCAAGCACCATCTATTGCTGATCTACATCCCTAGCCCCAAAGTTAAGATTTCTTTTAAAAAATGTTATCAAGGGGCTGGGGTTGTGGTTCAGTGGCAGAGTGCTTGCCTCGCACATGTGGGGCACAGGGTTCAATCCTCAGCACCACATAAAAATGAATAAACAAAATAAAGATATTAAAAAATGTTATCAAAATACCTTTATTACAGTTAAATAGTAACAATAATGTATTAATACCAAATATCCAGTCTGTTCTGTTTTGTTGATTATCTCAAACATGTCTCCCTTATCAGTGGTTTGGGTTAGGATTCCAAATGAGATCTGCATATAAAAGTCCTGAGTATCTTTTAATATTTAGATCTTATGTCCCTCCTTTTTTCTTTGCCATTTATTTGTTTAAGAAACTGGGTCCTGGGGCTGGAGATATAGCTTAGTTGGTAGAGTGCTTGCCTTACATGCACACCAGCACCAAAACCAAAAAACAAACAAACAAAAAACAGGTCCTTGGCTCTGTTGAATTTTCCACATTCTGGATTTTGTTGGAGACATCCTTTTAGTATGTTTAAACATGTTCCTTTGTCTTCTTTATTTCTTATAAACTGCTACTTTGAGCTAGAAGCTTAATCAGATTAGTTCTTTTTTTCTTTTGAGCAAAAATACCTCATAGGTGGAACCTATCAAATCAAGAAGCATAAGATAACTGGTTTTCTTTCTGTGAGGTTAAAACTGATCAATAGATTTAGGTGAAAAATGTATTTTTATTTATTAATTTTTTGTACTGGGGATTGAGCTCAGAGGTACATTCCTAGCCCTTTATATTTTTTAATTTGAGACAGGGTTTCATTAAGTTGCTTAGGGCCTTGCTAAATTGCTGAGGCTGACCTTGAATTTGCAATCCTCCTACCTTCGCCTCACTGGGATTATAGGCAAAATATGCATTTTTTAAAGCATGCTGTGGTTACTGAGGAGATTGTTTTTTGGCAGGGCTTAGTGATTGAAGTGAATGAAAGGGGAAGAGGAGGATGATGACATCTAAGTTTTTGGTTTGAGCTGGATAAATAGGGAAGATAAGAACAGGTTCTGGGAGAAAGATGGTTGCTTTTGGGTATATTGAAGTTGAAATAAAGATGTATTAATAGTTTGGAGCTTAGTACAAAAGTCTGGGCTGCATATAAATATTAGTTTTTGTGAGTACTTGAGAGAGTGACTGTGAAGAATAAATCTTTGGTTATGACACTGAAAAACACCACTGGATTAGTTATCTATTGCTTGGTAACAAATTCCTCTTAAACTTATTAACTATAAGCAACAACTATTTATTATCTCATAGTTTGGGTCAGACTTGAATGGTTCAGGTTCAGGGTCTCATGATTGCAGTCAAAACATTAGTCAGGGGTTTGGGAATGTGGCTCAGTGGAAGAGTACTTGTCTAGCATACATGAGACTCTGGGTTTGGTCCCCAGACTGCCTTTCCACCCCCCAAAAAGAGACATTAGCCAGGATTTAGTCATCTGAAAGGCTTGACCAGGGCTGGAAAATCTGCTTCCAAGGTGATTCACACAGTTGTCCCAAAGCCTGTTTCTTGCTGACTGTTGGAAGGTGGCCTTATTCCTTACCAGGTAGCTTCTCTCCATTGGGTTACTTGATGTCATCATGTCAGGCAACTGGTTTCACCCAGGTAGAGTAATCCAAGTGAGAGCAAGGTTGATGACTCCATACTTTTCATGACATGTTCTCAGACCATCACTTTTGCCTTATTCTATTCTTTAGAAACTAGTCATTAAGTTCAGCACATGTTCCTGTGGGAAGGAATTTTATACACTGGGCACACTGGGGGAGAAGGAGGATTTACCACCCCCCCACCACCCTTTTTTTTCAGTCCTGGGGATTGAATCCAGGGGTGCTACATTCTCAGGTCTTTTTAAAAATTTGAGACAGGGTCTAAGTTGTTGAGTGTATTGCTAAATTGCTGAGACTGGCCTCAAACTTGCAATCCTCATACCTCAGCCTCCTACATTGCTGGGGTTACAGGAGTGTGCCCCTGTACCCAGTTGTCTCTACTTTTTGAAAGGAGAAATTGTGGCATAATTTTAAACCATCCAAACCTTATGTAAGGGATTGTCATAAGAAAAGCCTGAATAGGGGAATGAAAAGGGACAACCAGAGATAAAAGAGAAAAGCCAGAAGAATGTGGTTGTCATGGAAATCAAGGTGGGGATAATAAGTTGGCCTGAATACTGGTGAGAGGATTGATTAGATAAGGGCTAATACATATCTACTAGATTGATCAACTTGAACATTGATGTCCTTAGTGAAAGCAGTTTGTGTGGAGGGGTGGGTGTGAAAGACAGATTGGAGTGGTTTGAAGAATAAATAGGAGGAAGAAGTAGATCAATAGATGTGGATTATTCAGGATGATTCATTGCTGAAAGGGCAGAGAGAGCCATATGGAATTGAGGGGAAGGGCTTTAAAGTTAGGAATATGCTTAAAAGTTGTAGGGATAAGTTATAGCAGGATTCATGTTAAAAATTAGGGAAGAGGGCTGGGGTTGAGGCCCAGCGGTAGAGCGCTTCCCTAGCAATGTGCGAGACCCATCTGGGTTCTATCCTCAGCACCACATAAAAATAAATAAAGAAAATAAAGGTATTGTGTCCAACTACAATTAAAAAATAAATATTAATTTATTTTTTTTTTTAAGTGAGGGAAGAGTCTGGACTTGAGAATAGAAAAGATTTAGAACATTGGCTTTGGGAACTGGAAAAAGGAATAACTAAAGACAAGTTAAAGGCTAAATAGCATGAGGAACTATTTTGATTTAAAATGTTTTATTTAGTCATTATACATACATGTTTAACCCTTTTTCTTGATTTGTATTGTTTTTTGTAACATTTTTCAGAGAAACAGTGAATTAGTAAGTTACTCGTGCCACTCAAAATTATTCTTTGTGAAGGAGTCATTAGAGAAATCACATTCTTTGCCATTACACACTGGAAGAGATTCATGATGACTTTGCATTTTAAAACCACTGCTAGTCAAAACACATTTAGGTGTTATTTGGCAGTTTTTAGCAAGTCTAGAAGATTTTTTGAAATCCCCATTTAATGTTTGGATTTTAGGTTTTTGAAATGTTTAAGTAATATATGAAAGAAGTAGTCTCAGATTCTTCTAGAAAGATGTTAGTGCCATTCTTATCAAATAATTAAAAGTAAATTTATTTTTTTTCTAAGTAAACTACTCTGGAGTGTATCAATTTTTTTCTTTTTTTTTGAATCGGGGATTGAACCCAGGGTGGTTAACAACTGAGCCACATTTCTAGCCTTTTATAAACTTAAAAAATTTGAGACAAGGTCTCACTAAGTTACCTAGGACCTCACTAAGTTGCTGAACCCTGCTTTGAACCTGGCGATTTTCCGGTCTCAGCCTCCAAGTCACTGGGATTACAGGTGTGCACCACTACACCCTGCAAATGTCATCTTTATTAAGCTTATATGGCATGTTTTAATATAGGTTGAATATCCCTTGGTGGAAATGCTTGGGACCAGAAATGTTTAGGATTTCAGATTTTTGCGGGATTTTGGAGTATTTTTATGAGTATCATAAGATATTTTGTATATAAAATAAAACTAATTTATGTTTTATATACACTTTACACACATAAGCTGAAGTTAACTTTGATACTTTTAGTGGGCTTGTATTTTGATTGCAACCTGTCACATGAGGTCAGATGTGGAATTTTCTACTTGTGGAGTCCTGTTTGTGTTAAAAAGTTTCAGGTTTTGGGACATTTTGGATTTCAGATTTTTGGTTAAGGATGTTCAACCTGTGTACAAATCTGATAAAATAGCTTTAGAATTGTTAAAGAAAAATTATATTGCAGGATAAAGTGGCACACACCTATAATCCCAGAGACTTGAGAGGCTGAGGCAGGAGGACTTCAAGTTCAAGACTAGCCTCAACAATTTAGCGAGGCCCTAAAGACTTAGAGAGACCCTGTCTGAGAATAAAACATAAAAAAGGACTGGGGGTCCTTCAGTGGTTAAGTGACCCTGGGTTCAGTACTTGCCCCCTCCACCCTGCCCTACTCCCCCCAAATTATTTCTAAATTTAAATCCTCTGAAAAGAAAAGAAATCTTCTATGGTAATAAGTGGTATCAATGGGAAGAAATGTGTGGAAATTTCACTCTGTTTTTTCCTAATTCTGCTGCCCCCATACTGAGGATTAAAACCAGAGGTGCTTGCTTGCTTGCTTTATTTTTATTTATTTTGGTACTGGGGATTGAATTCAGGGGTGCTCTATCATTGAGCTACATTCCCAGCCATTTTATTTATGAATTTGAGATAGGGTCTCATTAAGAGGATGAGGGTCTTGCTAAGTTGCTGACACTGGCCTTGAACTTGAGATTCTCCTCCCTCAACCTCCTGAGTTGCTGTGTTTCACATAGACCATGGAAATATACATATTTACTATTAGTATATTCTGCAATATTTAGAAGGCTATATAAACTAGAGTAGGACTGTCCCATTCTGTCTGAGTATCTTTCATTTTCCTTGAATACAACAGTTAGTCTTGATTTTTCCCTTTCCTAAAACTTCTTAGCCTAGCTCATAATTCTCTTGGGTGTTTAATTATTTTATATTTGTTATAATTAACCAACCGTATCTCTAGTACATTCTCTAACAGTACAACAGGCTTGTAACCTCCTTGGTGGCAGTCTGTACTGAACATTATAATCTTCAAGCCCTACAATGTAACACATTATTTTAGTGAATAGAATGTCCAGGGTCCTTCAAACTAGGCTTAGAGTTAAGATGTAGAAGACCACTTGGAATTCTAGTTTATATAGCCTTCTAAATATTGCAGAATATACTAATAGTAAATATATATATTTCCGTGGTCTATGTAAAACCTGATTGAGATTATATAAATAGCAGTGACTTCTGATTAATTATCCAGAACCTGTAGAACTGTGTGGGATCTTTTGGTTAAAATCAGACAGTTCTTCTTGCTGTTTTGAGCAGTTTTGTTGATGGTAATAATTTTTTGAAAGATAAAAAGTAAAATTGCTAATCTTTTTTTTAAATTTATTTTTTAGTTGAAGTTGGACACAATACAATGCCTTTTATTTATTTATTTTTATGTGGTGCTGAGGTTCGAACCCAGGGCCTCACTTGTATGAGGCAAGCGCTCTACTGCTGAGCCACAACCTTAGCCCCAAATTGTTAATCTTAGAACTTGGCTGAATGCCTGTAATCCTAGCTACTGGTGGGGAGGGCTGAGGAAAGGAGGATCTTAAGTACATGACCAGCTTTAAAATCCTGCTAAGATCCTGCCTTAAAATACAACTACACCTTAAAAAATAATAAAAAATAAAAAATACAATATGATAAAATATACTACAATATAATAAAAGGTCTGGGGATGTAGCTCAGAGGCAGAATGTGTTGGGTTCATTCTCCAGTACCACCAAAATATAATTGTTAATCTTAAATATGCCATTTTTATATGTGGCAATTGTTGTGGGATTAGATTTTCTAATAGTTAGGTAATAGGTAATCCCAACCAGAACTAGAACAATACAAAAGTGATTTAGATTAAGAATTAAATTCCCTTTACTGCTAATAAAGAAAACCAAATAAACATCCAGCCCAAACAGTTGTTTTCCTTCTTATTGATTTTGTTGTAAAGAATTACCTTCTTAGACTAGTCTAGACTGCCTTTAAAAAAAAGTGGAATTTTTGCCTGGTATGATGGTGCATGCCTGTAATCCCAGCAACTTGGGAAGCTGAGGCAGGAGGATCTCGAGTTCAAAGACAAGCCTCAGCAAAAGTGAGGTGCTAAGCAACTCAGTGAGACCCTGTCTAAATAAAATACAAAAAATAGGGCTGGGGATGTGGTTCAGTGGTCAAGTGCCCTTGAGTTCAATCCCCTGCCTTCTTCCCTCCTTCCCTCCCTTCTTCCTTCTCTTTTCTTTCTTCTTTCTTTCTCTTTTTTTCTTTTGTGGTACTCAGTATTGAAACCAGGGATGCTGTATCACTGAGCTATATCCTCAGCCCTTTTTATTGTAAGACAAGTTTCACTAAGTTGCCCTGGCAGGCCTTGAACTAATGATCTTCCTGCCTAAGACTCCCAAACAGCTGTTATTACAGGTGTGCAGCCACTGCACCCAGCACTTCAGAAGTCTTTTTTTTTAAAACTTCTTTATGTTATTGAAAATTCTATCTTAGTTTCCAGTGATAACTTTGTTGCTAAACCTAGTGGGTACCTTTTTACTCTTTATCTTAGAGCTGTCTCTGTAGTATATAATGATGGGTTACTCTTTCTTTTAAAACTTTAAAACAGTAGTTTTACTCTTCCTGAGAAGATGACAACCTGTTCTTAATTAAAGGGAAAAACATTCAAAAAATAGTGAAAGGTATATCTAATAGAAGGAAGAAGCTAAAAGTTCTGCCAGTTATGGTGGCACATGCCTGTAATTCCCGTGACACTGAAGGCTGAGGTAGGAGGATTGCAAGTTTGAGGCCCTCATGGATTACTTAGCAAGATCTTATCTTGAAATAAAAAATAAGAAAAGGGCTGGGAATGTAGCTCAGTGGTAGAGCAACCTTGGATTCAATCCCCAGTTACTGAGGGGGGTTAAAAAAAAGAAAGAAAAAGAAAAGTCTGACCTAAAATTTCACTGTCTTTGTTTTGGAGAGTAGTTTTTCATATGACTCTACGTTTAAATGCATATGTATGTATATTTTAAATAAATGGAATCATTTTATACATGACAATCTATAACCTTAAAAGCATCTTAAAATTTTTCTGTATAATTTATTATACCATTTTATATTATAGTCAAGTGGGCAAATGAACAAGGTATAATAACACTTTCTTTCAACCTTACTTAATTAGGTCCAGATCTCATTTATATGGTTTGTTCATCAGCCTTCCAGCACTGTGATAAAACACCTGAGATAATCAACTTAAAGGAGGAAAGATATTCTTTTGGTTTATGGTTTAGAAGATTTCAGTCCGTGGGGGAGCCTTTGCTTTTGAGACTGTGGTGAGGGAGTGCATGGTAGAATGAACATTCTTTTCAAGGGCATGCCTGAATGACCAAACTTTCCTCCAGTATCCTCCACCTCCTAAAAGGTTCCTCCCAGTAGTGCAATAGGATGGTGACCAGACCTTTAGCATATGAACCTTTGTGTTCATTTAAAATCCAAATCAGCTGAGCATGGTGACTCACTCTTGTAATCCCAGCTATTTGGGAGGTTGAGGCAGGAGGATCATAAGTTTAAGGCCAGCCATAGCAACTTTGTGGGATCCTGTCTCAAAATAAAAAATAAAAAGGATGGGGTTATAGCTTAGTGGTAGAGTGCCCCTGAGTTCAATCCCCAGTATTAAAAAAACAAAAAACTAAACATTAACGTCTGGCTTTGTGAGGTTAAGATTCCTATGTTCTTTGTGATGCTGAAAGAGACAGTAGAACTAATATGTCAAATAGTTCTCCCTTATCTGAGCAGGGTACTTTGCAAAATCCCAGTGGATTACTGCACATAAAACCAAACCCTACATATATATATTTTTTAAACTATGCATAGTCTATGATAAATTTTAATTAGAAAATTAGGCATAATGACATAACAATAGCTATGGTATAAATAAGACAATAATTATAACAATGTACTGTAATGAAATTTATGTGAATGTGGTCTCTGTCTTGAAATATTGTATTGTATTCATCCTTCTTAGTATAGTGTGTGATGCTACAGTGCCTATTTAATGAGATGAAGTGAGGCGAATGACATAGGCTGAGTAGGTTAGGCTACTTTGTAAGGGTTACTGGAACATTAACACTGTGATGCAGTTGATTGGATAATTGGATAACCCTGACAGCTAACTACATGACTGAGGAGCAGGTAGTATATACAGCATGGTTAAACTGGACAACAGGATGATTCATATTGCAGGTGAACATGATGGCATTAGATTTCATCATGCTACTCAGAACGGAGTACAATTTAAAGCTTAGGAATTATTTCAGGAATTTTCCATTTAATATTTTCAGACTGTAGTTGATTACAAGTAACTGAAACTTCAAAGAGAAGCCATGGATAAAGCGGGACTGATATATTATCTACCATGGTTCTGCTTAGCTGGATATTACTCTCTTAATTAAAGCAGTAACAAAGACTCACCAACAGGCAAGGAGAAGATATGCAGATTATACTTTTTTTAAAAAAAATATTATTTTCTAGTGGTTGATGGACCTTTATTTCTTTATTTATATGTAGCGCTGAGAATCAAACCCAGTGCCTTACACATGCTAGGCAAGTGCTTTACCACTAATCTACAACCCCAGCTCCAGAATCTGCTTCTTGATAGGTAAATAACAAGTTTTTAGAAGAGATGTGGGATTGGAAATATAGCTATAGTCATTTTTGCTAAAGAATGTAAAAAAACCTCCTATTATGTGTTAAATCTCTTTTCTAGGTTCTTGCCTTCCCTCCTTCCCTCCCTTCTTTCTTGCAGTCCTGGTGATTGAACCTAGAGCCTTTTACATGCTAGGCAAATACCTACCACTGACTTACATCCCCAGCTCCACACCCCTGCCCTCCTTGCCCTTTGAGATCAGATCTCACTAAATTGCCCTGACTAAATTGACCTTGAATTTGCCATCCTCCTGGGATTAAAGGTGTGCACTACCATACCTGGCTTGTTTTATATATATTCTTTATTAGCAGATACTGTCATCTCATTAAGCCTCATAGCCCCTCTCATTTGTTTTTGCTACCACTGTAAGCATATAAACCACCACGATATTTCACCTTGTCTATTGTAAACATCTCATAATCAGCTGGGCATGATGGCATACACATGTAACATCTGATTTGGGAAGCTGAGACAGAAGGATTGCAAGTTTAATACCAGCCTCAGCAATTTAGCAAGGCCCTAAGCAACTTAGTGAGACCCTGTCTCAAAAAATGAAAAGGTCTGGGGATGTGGCTTAATGCTTAAGTGCCTCTGTTTAATCTCTGGTGCCAAAGAAAGAGAAAAGAAAGAAAACTTTGTTTTAGAATTATAGTCACCTGGAAGGGGAGAGTAAATGTCAATTTCTGATAGGAAACATCTTGCATTACTGGTCCATCATGTTGTACTTGCATTTTAACTTTCAGCTTCTGCCTTCATTATTTTCCTAGAAGTTCATACATTTTGAAGTAAAATTGGAACTGATAAAGAATGGGTGTTTTAAAATTGCCTTTTGAAAAAGTACTTTTCCCCTGATTATAAAAGTGAAATATGATTCTTTTATAGGTCATTAACTTCTCAAGTCCTTAAAAGTTTCATAAGCAGTTTGGCATAGCTCTGGAATTCTTGAGCTACTTCCTTATTCTCTCATAACTTTCTCTTTTTTTAAAAAAATTTTTTAGTTGTTGATGGACCTTTATTTTATTCATTTATTTATATGCCGTGCTGTGAATTGAAGAATTAGAAGAGATGTGGGATTGGAAATATAGCTATAGTCATACCTCACACAAATAGGCAAGTGCTCTTCCACTGAGCCATAATCTCAGCCCCCAAAACTTAAAAAAAATATTTTATTAATCGTTGATGGACCTTTATTTATTTATATGTGGTGATGAGAATCAAACCCAGTTCCTCACACATGCTAGGCAAGCACTCTACCACTGAGCCACACCCCCAGCCCCCCAAAACTTTTTAAAATATTTTTTTAGTTGTAGTTGGGCACAGTACCTTTATTTTATTTATTTATTTTTATGTGGTGCTGAGGATTGAACCCATCGCCTCACGTAGGCTAGGCGAACCCTCTACTGCTGAGCCACAACTCCAGCCCCTCATAATTTTTTCTTAAGCATCAACTTTTGAGAGATATTCTTTAAGAAATTAATTTCTTAGACAGTGTTTGAATTTATAGCATTTTCACCCTGTCTTTTGATATGTGCATACTGTATTTCAAATGCTTTTCCTTGTTATCTTGGAATCATATTTAGCACTTTCTTTGCAAAAATATTTTCTGAGTTCTAAACTCCAAATTTGAACAAAGAGCTTTTGAACATGGCCCCATTCTAAATTAGGCTCTATAGGATCAGTCTTGGAATCAGAATAATGCCTCTGAAATTTCATGGTGTTCTATTCTTACCAACTACATTTTTTGTTTGTGTGTTACACACATTTTCCTATATTCTTCAGATATTTGTAGTGCTCTTTCTTGTTTTCTTTTCATAATTGTATTTTGGGCCCTGACTTAGGCTTTTCCAAATAAAGGAAAAAGACCCTCAGGCAGTTTTTGATAAAGAAGTGAAGTTGAATGATAGTAAATTATTATAATTTCACAGTTTGGTGGAAGGGAAGTACTAATATCCAAGTACAAACCAGTTGGAGTTTAACACTCCCCTATCCTTTCCTCCAGTCAACTCTTGCGAAAAAACATGAATCAATATTTAGTATTTTGGGCAATATTTGAGGAAAAAAACCAAATCTGCTTTAAGGTCCAGCATATATTACTAATGTACTACAAATAATTTGCAGATCTTGAGCTGCTATTTAGTATTTAATATTTAACTGTATAAAGGATACAAAACAGAAACTTTTAAGTCATCATGGTTGTCCTTAATTGAACCTGTGAAAGCTGGTCTCTTCACTGATCTGTTGGCCTGGAATTCTGACTTGAACATAAAATTGTCCTTTTTAAACAGTGAAAGATTTGGCATTTTACAATGTAATAGGCCATAGATCAAAATACTGGTTCATATTCTTTACCCACAAGTTTGAAATCCTTAAAAGCTCTGACTTCCTAAAGCTTTTTTCTAAATTTATGATATACTCATTTGGAAATAAAGCCTGTCTTGAACTGATATGTGGCTGTTTATAGTCTTTATTACGTTGGTGTAAATATTTATGTTATATTTCAGAAATATTAGTATTATTAAATTATGTGCATGGTTACCCCAGACCTCATTACATGTATGATACAGTTAATATATAAAAATGTATAATGTATATATAAACACACACACATATATATGTAGACCTATGTGATCTTGTTACTTAGGGACTGATATGCCAGAGAGTTCAGAACTGCTGAGAGCTTCACAGGGTGACATTTACTTGACTGAATTCAGAAGGATTGCTCATTTTATAATCAGCCTTTGTGGTTCAGAAAAGCTTTGAAGGAAGACTGAGATTAACCAGGTGTGTAGTGACTTGTATAAATGCCACAGGCTTGTGTGCCTCTGGGATCATACCTGGATTTGAATCCTATTTTTCCTCTTTGCTGTCTGTGAGACCATGGGCAAGTTACTTAAACCTATCTGATTCCTCAATTATAAAATGGCTGTAGTAAAAGAACCTGAATCATAAAAGCACTATGAGAATGAAATATACAGTGGTTAAAGCACTAGCACACTGTCTGGCACATAAGCACTTAATGATAACAAAGAGCTAAAGTTTATGAGAGTGTTTTGACATAGTAATATTCACTAAATATAATTGTGTTCACTATTACATAAGCTGTATTTCAATTTGTTAATTCATAACAAGAAATATCACTGTTGAGAAGACTGCATTTAAGCTGTACAGTTGTCTGAATAATTAGTGCATTTACTCTCTGAAAGTGGGCTATATGGAATGCCAAATTTATGAGCAGCAGCAGACCAAGGGGAATTATGTTATAGATATTTAATGGCATTAGACATTGACAATGAGACACATCATATCCATTTTAAGAGATTTTACACACACACACACACACACACACACACACACTCCACATTTTTTCCTGTTTTCTTGAAGGGAGGTCAGTCTTATTCCCAGGGTCATGGAGGGACCCCCAACATAACTTTCACCTTGTTTCAATTCATTTCCTAAGGCACAATCTGTAGTGTAATTAATCACTAAATCTAATGCTCAAAATAAGGCTATCTATACTAGGGAGTGAAGGATTGACAGAGTTATTTGTGATAACTTGAGGGGTGAGTGATGGGGAATATTCTTCCAATACTTTGGGTCTATAACTCCTCAAAGTTTTGTTGGTATAGCTTTCCAGCAGCATGATGGCATTTTGTGTGATTAAGAACCCACAAGGCGAAAAGTAGTGAATACTCCCTAGGATATTCAATGCTATGAGAATGGCTTATGGAGTCTGCATCCTCTAAAGTAAAGAGACTTCAGGATGCGTGTCATTGCTGTCATTAACTATTTTATAATTATTGTGTATAGTGCATCTCTGGAATTTTGGCAAGTGTGACTTCTTTATTTTTTGTGGTATAATTATATCTAATAAAAAATAGATTTTAAGTGTATATTTAGATGAGTCTTGGAATTTGTTTACAAGCTTGTTACCAGTGTCCCAGTCAAAACATAAGAGTGTTGCTATCATCCTGCAAAGTTGCTTCCTGTCCCTTTCCCATCTATCTTACACTTATGCCAGCCAGCCTCTCATGATTTCTATCTTTATAGGTTAGTTTGCCTGGCACAGTGCCTTTTTGTCTAACAGGAGTGGATGGTCTAAGGTGCAACACTGACTATGAATATAACCTCTTATGTTCTTGGAATGAACGAACATGAATCTCCAGGCTGAAGCAGTGTTTACATTTATATGAAAAGCAGAGAAACCTTTTTGACATTTATCCACCTTCATTTTTTACATGCCTTTTACCATCAATTGATTAGATGTTTATTCTTTTTTTAACCCTTTAATTTTTTGTTTTGGTGCATTGTAGTTAAAATGGTGAGACTCAGTGTCACATATTCATATGTGCACACAATATAACAACACGGTGTGGCCAGTATCATTCCCCAGTATTGCCCCTTTCCCTCTCCGACTCCCTTCCCCTGGTTCCTTTCCTCCACTCTATTGACCTCTTTTTTGATTTTCATGAAATCATCCCCTACCCCTCCATTTTTTCTGTTTTCCTCTCTGGCTTCTACAAAGGAGAGAAAACATGACCTTTGACTTCCTTTGACCTTTGGCTTATTTCACTTAACATAATGTTCTCAAGTTCTATCTATTTTCCTATAAAAAACATAATTTTATCCTTATTTATGACTGAATAAAACTCCATTATATATAAAATATATACCACATTTTTTTTATCCATTCCTCTGTTGATAGATACCCAGGCTGGTTCCATAGTTTGGCTATTGTGAATTGTGCTGCTATAAACATGGGTATGTATGTATCACTATCATATGATGACTTTAATTCTTCAGGATAAATACCAAGGAGTAGTATAGCTGGGTCATATGGTGGTTCCATTCCTAGTCTTTTGTGGAATCTCCATATTGATTTCCATAGTGGTTGTACTAATTTACAATCCTACCAACAGTTTAAAGATGTTCCTTTTTCTTCAGATCCTTTCCAGCATTTATTATTGTTTGTATTCTTGATGGCTATCATTCTAATTGGAGTGAAATAAAATTTCAGTATAGTTTTGGTATGCATTTCCCTAATTGCTAAAGATGTTGAACATTTTTTATATATTTGTTGGCCAAATATTTTTTCTTTTAGAAGTGTATGTTTAATTTGTTTGCCAATTTATTATTTGGGTTATTATTTTTTTGATGTTAAAAAAGTTTTTTGAATTCTTTATATATTCCAGATATTAATCCTGTCAGAAGAGTAACTAGCAAAGATTTTCTATTCTGTAGGTTTTTTTTTTTCACATTCTTAATTGTTTCCTTTGCTGTGCAGAAGATTTTTCAATTTGATGCTATCCCATTTATTAGCCCATGGCATCATTTCCTGAGCTTTTAGGGGTCTGTTGAAATTGTTGTCTGTGCCTGTAAGTTGGAATGTTGACCCTGTGTTTTCTTCTAGGAATTGCATAATTTCTGATCTGATTCCTAGGTTTTTGATTCATTTTGGCTTGTCTTTTGTGCAGGGTGATAGATAAGGACCTTATTTCTTTGTTCTACCTGTGGATAACCAGTTTCCCCAGCACCATTTGTGAAAAAGGCTGTCTTTTTTTCCAGCACACGCTTCTGATACCTTTGTCAAGGATCAGATGACTGTGTCTGTGGGGGTTTGTCTCTCTGTCTTCTATTGTAAATGTAGATTCTTTGCAAAGGGGTGGTAGGGATGCTGGATGGGAGGAGATATAAGGATGAATTAGATACTCTGCCCTGAAGGAAAAGGGATGACGCATGTGCATACATTGTTATCATACAAATAATAGGTCTCTTAATTAAGGGGTGCTATATTTTAGTAAGTTCTGACAGAGACATTACATATAGCTGTCAGAGATTTGGAGCAAGCAGGTGAGACTCTTGCTTGATCTGTAACACAAATTTATTTTAAGCAAATTAAAATTAACATTCAAATAAAAAGTGTAAATGTCTTATATAACAGGTTTGGATGGCATTCTTTGCTTTATAAAAGGGTTGTAGAATTAATTTAAATGGTAAGCTAATTTTCCCTAGTGAGTTTTAAATATGTTTCTGCAAAACTTTTCCAGACAAGCTGGGCTGTATGTATACCTGTAATCCCCGCTATTTGGGAGGCTGAGGCAGAAGGATTGCCAGGATTAGTCTAGCTTCAGCAATTTAGCAAGACCCTGTCTCAAAAAGTAGAAAGGACTGGACTGTCAGCTACTATTCTCTCATCATCAGAAACTACTATGATTCATCAAGAACTTAGTCTTTAGTGAATGGCAGCCTTGGGCAGGCTTGCTGTCAGGGGTAGCTAGGGGTTACCTGCAGCTGGAACTTTTTCTCCTCACCTCTCTGCTTCTGTCACCATGTAGGCTTTAGTTGTCATTTTCTTCACATCCAAGGCACATGATTTTTATGCTTGTGTGGCATCCATATCATCCATATCTTTACAGCTTCAGGAGCAGATAGGAAGGAGCTCTTTCTTTAACTTCAAATGATAAACTCCCCAGGAAATACTGACCTGTTTTATGGGGTATAGTGGGTCTTGTGATTAGTCAGCTTGGTTAGATAACCACCCTTTGACACTCTTTCTGGGTGATGTTGTCATACTAGCTTTCCTTTAATCTCACATTAGGCCTGAGTGGGGAGAGAATGAGGGAGAGGGCCTGCCCTGTGCCAATTGTGAAAGATTGAGGATTGGAGGATATTAGTGTGCAGATACAGTCTAGGAGAAGTGTTTGCAGGGCAGCGGCAGCCTTTTCAAATTGTGCCTGCTGTATCAAACTCTGCTATATTTTATTTGTGCATCATTAAGTAATTTACTTGGTCTCCCTAGTGTCACTTTGATTTATAATATTTACAGAATTCTTACCATGCAAGATTTTGTGAGGTTTATTGTATATGAAGTTCCTGTCACATAAAGGGCATGAATGAGAGAATCTGCTGCTGTAATTATCTTTTTTCACAGGTTCTCATATTTATTAGTGCTATTGTTCTAAAATAGAACTTTGAAGATGTTTTTGTCCTTGTAAATAAATCTTCACTAGCTCTCCATTAACTATTGAACAAAACTAAATTTTTCTAACTACTAAGTATTTTTTTTTCAGACCATTTAGGATCTGATCCTGGTAATGTTATTTTCACCCTTACTTCTGTGTTCATCTCTGCTCTCTATGCTCTGGTCTATAAGACTACTTTCTTATGAGTAGGAAAGTAAATTTTCTTTCTTGCTAGTGTTCCTTTGTTTGGAATGATCTTTTCCTCCCTACCTTCCCTCTTATCAGGTATTATTATTATTATTATTATTATTATTATTATTATTATTATTATTATTTGCCTTTTGGTACCAGGGATTGAACCCAGGGGCCTTTTATCACTGAGCCATATCCCTAGCCCTTTTTATTTTTTGAAAATAAAGGTCCAAGTTGCTTAGGACCTTGCAAAGTTGCTGAGGCTGGCCTCGAACTTGTGATCCTCCTGCTCCTGCCTCCTTAGTTGGTGTGTCCAGCTTTTTTTTTTTTTAGCTCCAGATGGAAAAGTTGAAATCTCATTGTTGCCTTCCCATATCTTTTTTCATAGTAGGGAGCCTTTTGGAATTTATAGCATTTTGTACTTGTTAAAATAGTTTACATGCTAGTCTTTTTTCCTACATTTTCTCTACATTTTTGTAAGAGTCTTAAGCCAGTTATTTTGTAGAATGTTCCACATCATTCTGGATTTTCTTGATTATTTCCTGGTCATATTTGTTTTAATCATTTTCAGTTATCCCTTTCAGTGTTTTCTAATTAGTAATCCAAATAGTGGTATCATCACTGGGACCTGTCTACCTATTTCTGTTTAATGTAATATTTATTTATTTATTTTTTAAAAAATATTCTGTAGTTGTAAGTGGACACAATATCTTTATTTTTTTATTTTTTCACACATTATCTTTATTTATTTATTTTTATGTGGTGTTGGGGATCGAACCCAGGGCCTTGCTTGTGCTAGGCGAGTACTCTACTACTGAGCCACAATCTCAGCCCCACAATATCTTTATTTTATGTGTGGTGCTGAGGATTGAACCCAGTGCCTCACGCATACCAGGCTAGCGCTCTACCACTGAGCCACAACCCCAGCCCCTGTAATTTTATTTAAAAAATTGTGTTATGGTGGTAAAGAATCAAGGATGAATATGTGGTTCTTAACTTGTTTGAGTTTACTTTGTATTCCAACCTTATCAGATATTTTCTAACCTGATTGTTATTATTTTTGTATATTGCCTTTGTATTTTTGGTGGGAATATAAGTAAGGGTATAGTTAGAGGGCTAAAATGCTTAAAGAATATTTTTCTTAAGTATTTTTTTCACTAGCTGTTATTAGTAAAGAACTCTTTTTGATTCTACTTTTTGAGAAATTTTTTTCTAACCTGTGTTAAGTCCTTCTTATATTTATAAGTGGAATATAAGAAGACTTCTTAATACCTCAGTAATCACTTGTGAACCTGAGTTTGCCTCAAGAGTTTGGATGTGTAGGGCAGGGCATCTGGAGTTTCAAGTGGGATAATTGTCTATAAAACATAAACATACAATATCAGCTTGATTTGCTTCTTCCTCACGTAGGTGGAGTACAGAAAAATGCCAGTTGTTTAAGTATTAAATATTTGTTGAATTTTGGTTATTTAAAGTTTAACTTTGTTATGCACGAGCAGTTTAATTTTAGGAATATTTACTGAATGTCAGCACTGCACTTGTTGTGCATAACAGCCTTTGCTTGACTCAGTATAGTGAGGGTGACATAAAGGATAGCAATGTTTCATCAGGAAATGTGTTTTTAGCTCCTAATGTATATCAGACACTGTTTTGAAGCACAAGTCAAGATATAATTTCTACCCTCAAAGGAATGTGCCACAGGGTGTTGCAGGCTACTGGAGACTGGGAGCCCAGGGATAGAAATCCAAATCTAAGCAAGCTAAGGTGCTTGATGAGTGACAGCAAGGCAGAAAATCTGGGCCAAGGCTATTCCAAGCTGAATAATGTTGGATGAGAAGTCACAAAGGCAAAAAAGTCAGCCATTTGGGGAATTGCAAATAGGTGAAGTTAAAGCAATGTTTTTCAAAGTGTGGGCCTCTCTCTGATTTGTTGGAATCATCTGGGAACAATTCTTAAACACCTAGGTCATTCTTAGCCTTCCTGATGATTCTCTAACTCACTGAAATAGGAGAAACACTGGGCTAGAATTAAGGGACAGGAAAATTACAGTGTAACATGTTACATTAAAGGTATATATAAAGTTCTATGATTAGGTTAATTTTTATAGTATAGAAACCATTTTCATTTAAAACTCTGTAATTCCCCTGTCAGTAAATGATTTCTTTTGGGAAAATGGGTGGGCAAAAGGGATGGATAGTAGTATAAATCTCATTTTTTTTATTCCCAGATAATTCTAAAAACAACTTTTTATTCATCAATTTTTTTTTTTTTTTTTTAGTCCAAAGACAAAATGATGAGAGGCTCTCGCAGAGGATGCGTTAGACTAAGAGTGAGTATTTTATTCATTTTTATGAAAACCAATTTTGACAGAAAAAGATGTATTTTGATGGAATCGTGGAAGTCCAAATTTAGTTTAGCTTCCTGTCTTTTACAGGTAAGGGACAAGGGGAAATATTAAATGAGTTGTAATGTTGGTTGTATAGCAACAGTAAAAAAACTCTGAGAAATCCCCATGTTAGCCACTTGGTTTTTCCTGTTCAATGCTATTTAATAATGTGTGTGTGTGTGTGTGTGTGTAGCATATGTAGAAATATGTAATTTGTACAGGACATATATAATTTGAACCACATATATAATTAATTTTTTCTGGTAGCCTCATTTAAAAAAGTGAGATTAATATTTTGTCCAAACCAATATATTAAAAATATTATTTCAACATGTAATCAACACAGAAATTATTAATAAGATATTTTACATTCTTTTTTTCATAGCAAGTCTTTGAAATCTGTGTTGTCTTTTACACCAAAAGCAGATCTCAGACTGGCTGCACTTCAGGGGAGGGGCTCAGTGGCCACTTATGGCTAGTGGCTACCTTATTGGACAGTGTAAATCTCTGATTTTCATGCTGCTTTTGATTGCTCATTCAATTTCTATCACTGTCCAAATAGGTACAAGCTAGAAAGAGTGCATGACTGGAGACACAGTTTTCTAGTATTCCACTGTATTTTAAGAAGAGTTTGCTTCTATCACTAGTAGGTAAATCAGCTTCTAGTATCCCATTCTTTTTCAAGGTAATGCTTATTTCATTCTGCCATTTTTTTTTCCTGTATCCTTTCTTTGCTTGTTTTGGTGCTGGAAGTTGAATCCAGGGTGCCTCTTTACTTTTGAAGATGTGAATATATTTGGTTAACATATTGTTGCCTTTTTTATGAGTCCTTGGTAGAACCAACAGGTAACTCTCAGAAGGTAAATTATAACTGAAAAATTGTGGTGCTGAGATAGGAGTCTAAGTGTGGCAGATTTACAGGATAGAAATGAGACAGGCTTGTTGTGTGCAGATGGTGAATATGTGATAGCATAAAGATTTTTAAAAATTCAACTTATACTTTTTATTTTTAAATTTACTTTGGTTTCTCTTTTTGACTTCTTGGTATAGTTGCTTTTCTAAGCACTTACTGTTGACCTCATTCACTATTCAGGTTTGTCTTAACTGCTTTTTTGGCTTGATATAGGCTCAGTAGCAAGACCTGGGCACAGCTGTATTGAGACAGCTGAATTTAGTGTGGATTTGGGCCGCTGTCTCATTGTCATAATTAGCGCACTGGTTTTATTCATTTGTTTTGTTTTTGCTTTATAAATATAACTTGATTAATCATTAACCCTTGTAACTACCACTCAGGTTAAGAAATAGGATTTTGCCTGCTGCCCCTGAAGCTTTTCTCTGTGCTGCTTACCTGTCTCCTAAATTAATCACTTCTGTTATAGTAACTACTTCCTACTTTTTTTTCCCCCACTTGGGTACAGGGGATTGAACCCATGGGCACTTAACCACGGAGCCACATTCCCAACCTTTTTTATTTTTTTTTTTATTTTGAGACAGGGTCTTGCTAAGTTGCTGTGGCTGACTTTGAACTTGGGATCCTCCAATCTCAGCCTCCTGAGTCACTGAGATTACTGATGTGTGCCACCATTTCTGGCCACTTCTTGCATTTCTTTATCAATTTATTACTCAAGCATGCATCCCTAAATTCTACAGTTTTATTTTTCTTATTTTAAAATGATGGCTTTTTTTCCCCCAGAGTTTATCTATTGAAGAATCTAGAGCCTTTGACCTGTAGGAGTTTCGATAGTATAGATTTTACTGATTGCAGACTGGTGCATTCAGTGTGATCCTCTGCCCTCTGTTTTTGCTGCAGATTGACAGCTGCATCCAGAGAATGGATTGGACTCAGATTTGATCCCATTGGCAAGACTACTATAGGCAGTGGTGTGTTCTTTTAGCAGGAGATAAAGTGTCTGTTTTTTTGCTTCTCATTGATCTTAGTAGCCATTGATGTTTAGTGCCTACATGCATTAAATCACTGGGGGTTGCAAAATGATGACAGTCTGTCATTGTTTAATTTTTAATAGGAATAATTTTTTAAGGAGACACTTCATCTATTATTTGGTTACCCAATGATGCAGTCAGTTCAAATAGGTAAGATAATTGCTTGATTACTTCCTTTTACTTAACCAATTTTCAAGGTAATAGATTGACTTCAAATACCACCCATTTAAATATACCCAAAATAATTGGAAGCAAGGACTCAAATATTTATGCATCCATGTTCATAGAAGCGTTATTCACAATATTCATGAGGTTGAAGCAATCCAAATGTTCATACACAGATGAATGGAAAAACAAAAGGTGATATATAATACAATAGAATATTATTCAGCCTTAAAAAGGAAGAATTCTGACACATGCTCAACATGGATGAACCTTGTGGCTGTTATCCTAAGTGAAATAAGAAAGCCATAAAAAGACAAATACTATATGATTCCTCTTATATTAGGTAGTTGGATTAATCAAGTTTATAGAGACAGGAAGTAGAATGAGGGTTTCCAGGGACTGGGTATAGGGGAAATGAGCAGTTATCATTTAATGGGTATGGAGGTTTAGTTTGAGAGAATGAAAAAGTTCTGGAGATTCATGGTGATGATGGTCATACAACAGTATGAGCATACTTAATGCCACTAACATGCATTTACTTACTCACAAATTTCACATTTATTTACTCACAATTTAACTCACATTTTATTTACTCCAATCCAACCTCTTAGTTAGATTTGCAAAGGTCTCACAAGACTGAAATCAAGGAGTTGACTGGGTTGGGTCCTTATCTGGAGGTTCCAAGTTGCTGGCAGAATTCAGTTCCTTGTGTTTGAAGAACACAAGATGTCTGTTTTCTTGCTGGTTGTCAGCAGCACATATTGCCCTATGGCCCCTTCCATCTTCAGGTCAGCAGTCCACATTGAATCCTTTTAGTACTTTGAATCCCTTTGACTTCCTGTTCTGCTACCAGTTGTACCAAAAACCCTGCTTTTTAAAAAGTTTCATTTGTTCTGGGTTGTGGCTCAGTCCTAGAGTGCTTGCCTAGCATGTGGCCCTAGGTTTGATCCTCAAGTACCCATCAAAAATGAAATGAAATGAAATAAAATAAAATAAAATAGGCTTTATGTGATTAGATTAGGTAAGACCCACCAGATGATCTTTTTAAAAATATTTTTTAATTTTATTTATTTATGTGCAGTGCTGTGAATCAAACTCAGTGCTTCACACATGCTAGGCAAGCGCTCTACCACTAAGCCACAATCTCAGCCCCAGGTGATCTTTTTACCCACTGTTGTCTCATCATATTCAGTTTCCACCCACACTAAAAGGTGAGGTTATACAAGGACAGGTCTGCTTGCCACATAACATGACAGAGAAGAACTAGAAATTCCTGTGTTTAAATCTCATTTTACCCTTTGCTTTGTTGACTGAAACAGGGAAGCTATTTTGTAAGCTTTCTGAGCTAGAACTTTCTCTTCTTTAAAGTGGGGATTATAATACCCTTTTTGCAGAATTTTGTGAGGATAAGGCACCTCGCACTTAGATAATCTGAGTTTTATTACTATTTTGCATGTGCACACTTGTGGAGCATTGTAATTTAGATTGCCATTTGGCTTTCTGTTTAAGAAACAACTGGAAAGGTTGTTTGAAATATAGGTTCCCAAGTCCCACCTTCCAGACATGCTGTTTTAAAGTAGTATTCCAGAACTTTTATTTTAAAACAATATAAATAAAAACCAAACAAATAAATAAATAAAAATGGATTTTCTTGGTGATTGTGTTGTGCAACCAAGTTTGGAACCACTGGTGTAGGAGGAATCATAGTGATCTGGGGTAGAATCTTAAGAGTTTCACCTCTATGAAGATAACATTATATACCTTGAAGGGATGTGAGATTTAGCAATTATGTAAGGATAGGGTTTGGCACTTAATACAGATCCAGTAAATGATAACTTCTATGGATGATGATGATGATGATGATGATGATGATGATAACAATGATGACGAGGAGATGATATTAATGATGATGATAGATAATGCATCTAGATTTCAAATGAGCTTAATGAGTTATTACTGACTGCACCATTGATTTGCTTCTCCCCCATCCCATCCTGTATTCCAGGCACACTATACCTTTTGTTCCCACACTGTGTGTGCTTATTCCTCATTGCTTCTGACAAATTTTTTTTATTATATTGTGAATTTTCTGTACCCTCTTGCCTGGCAACTTCATCTTTTAAGAGACATTTCAAATGTTATTTCTGTTCAGACTTTCTGACCTACACCCTTTGAGCAAGTTTGGTGGCTCTTTTCCTCTACCTTTTTACATTTGTCACTTATAGTCATAAAGTACTTGTTGCAGAGTATTACATGTTAATTTGTCTCTTGTCCCCACTTGATAGTAAGTTCCTGTCTGTCCACTGTAACATTTGCTTGGCACATAATAAATAAGCATTAAAAAAAGATTATTAATTTTATATACTTATAAGAATGATGACTACATACTGGAGAATTTGCCTTTTCTATGGCTTATGAACAGAAAAACTGTAGGAATTATTTCAAATGAGATAATGCTGACTTCTTAAATGAGAAATATGAGCTAGTAGTTTGATAGATTTTTAAAAAAACAAAGCAAAACACCCTTGTGGTTTTAGGCTACATGAAAGGAGAATGGGCTGGGAGAATGGGGGGAAAGAACCATAGGGGAAGTGCAGATCGGGGCCTGTGTTAGGTGATTTTCACATGTACTCCCATGGTAGAAGGATAAAAACAGGTTTCCCAAGTTGTTGCTAAGTAGTGTAAAACCCATGAAACTTTTGACTGTTGGTTACAAAGTATTTGCCACTAGAGGGTACTGTTTCCTTGATGAAAGAATGAAAGTTGGTTGATGCTTAGGTTCTGATCTTACCCCGACCCTCCTCTAGTCAGAAGCAAAATACTGACATTTTCAGGTAATATCTGCAAAATGGAGAAGTAACAACATTAATGAGTCAGTGTGAAGTAGAGGCAAGAATGTGGCATCTATGAAATAGTTCTGCCACTTTACTGTATGAATTCTGTCACTTCACTAGCTCTGTGACTTGGGCCAACACTTGTGTTCAACTCCTTTTTTTTTTTTTTAACTCTGTGAGATCAGGAGCGTTCAGGGTCATATGGCTGTAGACAGCAGCCTTTTTTTTTTTTTTTTCCTTTAAATCTCTGGAATGGACATCATGCTATTTACTCATAGACTTATGCATTTCAAATTAATTAATATGTTAAAAACATATCCAACTGCAGTATTTGGGTCTTGGTAGGATCTTAATAAACAGTAGTCAC
This sequence comes from Spermophilus citellus, assembly GCF_964194105.1. Lineage (NCBI taxonomy): Eukaryota > Metazoa > Chordata > Mammalia > Rodentia > Sciuridae > Spermophilus > Spermophilus citellus. The sequence continues at coordinate 99,113,158 of NC_138191.1, read as the reverse complement.
TGTTACAATTAACAATATTAATACACAGTTGAACCTCAAATCCTGACAAACTCTATAAAGGGGTTTAGGAACCACCAAAGTAAGATGGATTATAATTCAACAAAATATTAATGTTATTAAGTCTTTGAAAACTATTATTTCACATGAAACTTAAAGTAACTCTCTTTTACTCAGGACTGTGAAATTAAGCACAAGTTGACCATTCCTTATCTGAAATGCTTGGGACCAGAAAGGGTTTCAGGTGGACTTTTTTGTATTTTGGAATATTTGTATATATACAATGAGATACCTTGGAGAATGGACCTAAGTCTAAACATGAAATTCACTTTATGTTTCCCATATACCTTACCTACACAGCCTGAAGGTCATTTTATACAGCACTTTTAGTATGCCTGCATGTGAAGTCAGGTGTGGAATTTTTCATTTGCAGTGCCGTGTTGGCACTCAAAAAGTTTTGTATTTTGGAGCATTTTGGATTTCAGATTTTCAAATGAAGGATATTCAACCTATACTCCACTTACCTGTTGTGCTAGATATGAGTTGCCTGATTGTCCAATGAATGCATCATCTCTTTTCTTTTAGTTCATCACAAAAGAGGTCAGCAGTGTACCATAACAAATTATTAATAGTTTCTGCACTGACTTATGCTAAAACCTCATTCATTGTCTATGATATTCATATCACTCCCCATATCCTTAGTATTGGGATGCATCTAACAAAAAGTGACATCTTTGGATGCAGGAAGTTATTATTTTTAAAGTAATGTCTAACCTTAAGAATGTCCTCCTCTCCTCTTAAGTTTGTATCCTATAAGAAGTATTAGCAGGCTGGGCTCAGTGGTGCATACCTATAATCCCACTGGCTTGAGAGGCTGATACTGGAGAATTGCAAGTTCAGTGCCAGCCTTGGCAACTTATCGAGGCCCTAAGTAACCTAGTGAGATCCTGTCTCAAAAAAATAAAAAGGGCTGGGTATGTAGCTCATACCATAGCCCCTGGGTCAAATGCCCTGTACCCAAAAAACAAACACAAAAATATATTATCAGTTGTCATTTCACTGTGAAAAATTACTCCTGATTTTGGCTTTTCTTTTTAATTCAATAGCCCCCCCCCCCCTTTTCCATCTCCATCTGTTTGCTATGTATTTGACGTTTAAAATATCCTCCCTGGGGCTGGGGGTTGTGGCTTAGCGGTAGAGCGCTTGCCTTGCATGTGTGAGACCCTGGGTTCGATCCTCAGTGCTGCATAAAAATAAATAAGTGAAATAAAGATATTGTGTCCAACTACAACTAAAAAATAAATATTAAAAAAAATAAATTATCCTCCCTTAGCTTGGTGTGGTGGCACATGCCTGTAATCCCAATGACTTGAGAGTCTGAGGCTGGAGGATTGCAAGTTTGAGGCAAGCATGAGCAATTTAATTGAGGCTCTAAGCAACTTAGCAAGACTGTGTCTCAAAATTAAAAGGGCTGTGGATGTGGCTCAGTTTTTGAGTGGCTCTGGGTTCAATTTTCAGTACCCAGCATATATACCCTCTCCCCCTCAAAAAAACCTACAGAAAATGTCCTCCTTTGGACAACACATAGATAGATACCTATTTAATCTCTGTGATTAGTACATAAATGTCATTATTTTCTGAATGATTATACTATTTCATAATTATAAATTAAAAGTTAAATAAAAGAAAGTGATGGAAAATATATATAAAGAAAATGCTAACTATGGCAAAGCTGAGAAACAGCATTAATATTCAACATAAAAGAGCCTAAGAAAAAAATTAAAATTGTTACAGAAAAAGAGAATACCAGAGGCCCAGTATGGTATAGATAATGTTCTTTGACAAGAACAGAAATAAATTAGAAATCCCTTAACAAAAGAGCAGCCACCTGCCCCCTCACATATATACTTCTAAATAATTCATCAGTGAAAGTAGAAAACATAATGGAGATTGTGAAATATTTAAACCTGAATGATAATAAAGGGACCATGTGGTAAAACCACATCTAAAGAAGTCTATGATTTATAATCTTGATGAATGTATTATAAAATGGAGATTAAAAATTAATGGGCTAAGCATACTTTAAAAAAATTAGAAGATAGAAGAAATTAGAAGAAAAAATCAAGTGGAATACATTAATGAAATGGGAGATAAGTGTTAGAGAGCATCAATAAACTGAAAGCTCATTCTGTGTAAAAGGATAATGAAATCAACCCTTAGATTATTTGAAGAAATAAAAGCAGAGGTGTAAATAAGCAATATTAGGAATGAAAAAGAAGAGAAATGCACATATATAGTAGAGATGAAAATTGTCAGTGAGCTACTATGAAAATCTTTTGTCAATAAATTTGCAAGCTTATGTGAAAACAGATGATTTCTTTGAAAAGTTAACATCACCAGAATTAACTCAAGATGAAATTGGAAACCTAAATAATACCAGACCATTAAAGAATCTACTCACAAAAAAGTACCAACTTTTAACCAAAGCTTCTAGGAACAGATAAGCCTACTATTAGAAATAAGGGAGGATGGGTGCTGGGGTTGTGGCTCAGTGGTAGAGTACTTGCCTAGCACTTTTAAGGTACTGGGTTCCATCCTTGACACTACATAAAAATAAATAAGTAAATAAATAAAGTATTGTGTCCATCTATAACTAAAAAAAAATCAAAGGAATAAAAAGGAAATAAGGGAGGATTCTCCAGAATAGAGAGTCTCTTCAATTTTATAAAGGTGATGTAACCTTAGTATAAAAATCATGCAAAAGACAGTAGTTTTTTTCCCCCTTTGCTGATTCTGGGGATTGAACCCCCAGCAAGATGGAGGTGCCTGCTTTTGCTGTTTCTTCACAGTATTATCCTCTGTAGGTCCTCGTGAATGCTGTAAAATCAGAATGAAAAAGTTAAAAAAAAAACGTGGTATGGAAATAACATGAAGAGTTTGGTGCAGCAAGAGGAAGGGTGTGCAATGCAGGAGTGAATGAAAGGTTAAGGCCTGGCCAGTTTCCAAGAGGCTTCTCCCTGAGAAGCCATGAGAGGGGAGTTGGATAGTGGGAGATGCAGGGTTTTGCTTTTGTTTCACAAGTTGTGGGGAATTGATCTGGAAGAATGATATAAAAAGTAAAATTACTTGGTATTTGTGTGGAAATGTTGAGAGTGAGGACATGTTGGATCTCTGAAGTAGGGAGAAAGGAAGCCCCGGGTGTGGGCGGGGGGGTGATAATGGAAAGGTTGGTTGGACTGCCAAATTTTGAACAGTCTTGAATGTCATTAGGAGATAATGTTGACTTTATTAGTTTGTGGGGAGACAAAGTTTTAAACATGTGGGGCTCTCTCTTTTTTTTAAAAAAATAGTTGTACAAATAGATAATTTTAAAAATATTTATTCTTAAGTTTTAGGTGAACACGATATTTGTATTTTACATTTATGTGGTGCTGAGGATCGAACCTAGCGCCTTGTGCATGCTAGGCAGGCACTCTACCACTGAGCCACAACCCCAGCCCACATTTGGGTCTCTTGTAACTGTTGGTGCTTTAGAAATATTTCTCTTGAGATAGCAAAGGCTGCAGATAAGTAGGTGGCCAGATTTACTGGCCTCAGTGGTTCATGCCTGTAATCCTGATTACTCTGGAGGCTAAGACAGGAGAATTCCAAGTTAGAGGCCAGACCTTGTCTCAAAATTAAATAAAAAGGGTAGGAATGTTGCTTAGTGGTGGCCAGACTGAAAGCAGTCAAATTGCATTATGGTGAAAGCCTGTTTTATAGCCATCCTGAATGAGCCAATCTTAAATGATGAAAGCCTGAAATAAAATAGTTGATGAACAATAGTTCAGAGGTGGAATGGGCATATCTTGTGGTGATGGAATGAGGGAGAATTTGAATAGACCTTGGAGACTTCTATCTGAGTTGATTAGGTGACTGGTAAGCTTACATTAAGGAACCTGAGAGAAAGAACAGGCATTTGGGAATGGGTTAACAACAGCTTAGTTGAGATATAATTCACATATCATACAATACACACATTTAAAGTATGCGGTTAATGTTGACAATATTTTCAGATTTTTTAAAACGACTGTCACAGTCAATTTTAGAAATTTTCATCATCCCATAAAGAAACTCAGTACCCATCAACATTCACCGTTGCACCACCTCCTCTAGCTTGAAGCGACCATTAATCAACTTGCAGTCTTTATGAATTTTTCCCTTCTGGATATTTTTTTTCTTTTTTTGTGGGGAGGGCGGGGTGGGCACTGGGGATTAAACCCAGGAGCTACATCCACAGTTCTTTTTCTTTTTTTTATTTTGAGACAGGCTCTTGCTAAGTTGCTAAGGCTGGCTTTGAACTTATAACTTGTGTTCTTCCTGCCTTAGTCTCCCGAGATGCTGTATTTACATGGCATGAGCCACTGTGCCCAGCTCTTTTGGATATTTCCTATAAATATAATCACATAACACTTGGTCCTAAGTGACTAGGTTCTTTCTCTTAACATAATGTTTTCAAGGTTCACCCATGAGATCACTTGTGTTATACTCATTTCTGCATTTTATGTCCTGTACTAGAGGCAGGGACTGTTGTTTTGTATTTCAGAGCTGTGCTGTTATGGTTTAGATATGAAGTATCCTCCAACAAAAGCTTATGTGTGATACAATGCAAGGAAGTTTAGAGGTGAAATGATTGGGTTGTGAGTTTTAATCTAATCAGTGCATTCATCCCCTAATAGGGATTAACTGTGTGATAACTATAGGCAGGTAGGATGTGGTTGGATGAGGTGGGTCATTGAGGGGGATGTATTTTTGGGGTATATATTTTGTCTGTGGTGAGGGGAGTCTGTCTCTATTTCTTGATGGCCATGTCCTGCTTTCTTCCACTACATTCTTCCTCGATGATGTTCTGCGTCACCTTGGGCCCAGAGCAATGGAGCTAGCTCTATGTGAACTAAGGCCTTGGAAAGTGAGCCCCCAAATTAACTTTTCCTCCTTAAAATTGTTCTTGTCAGTTCTTTTGGTGACAACAGTGAAAAAGCTGACTAAAACATGTATCTAGCATATATTTTTGTGTTTAGTTATTAAGTACTACTATATTTTGTATTTAGACTCAGAAAATAGTTGATGTATGATAACTTAGAAGGTTAACTCAGTTAACCACAAAATTAGGTTAACCAGAATAAACTGCTCACATGCTTCTCCACTGAGGTATGTCTATATTTGCTGTCATGGAATAAGTAGGTACTATGCCTATCCAGTCCTAGTTCTGCCATTAGTTCTCCTTTTTAAAAAAAATTCTTTTTAGATATACATAACTGTAGAATGTATCTTGATATATTATACATATATGGAGTAAATTTATTGTAATTAGGATTCTATTGTTATGGTTGTACATGATGTGCAGTTACATTGGTTATGTATTTATACATGAGGAGAGGAAAGATATGTCCAATTAATTCTCTTTCCTATTCCCATCCCCACCCCTCCTTCATTCCCCTTTGTCTAATCCAATGGACTTCTGTTCTTCCCCTCTCTAACCTCCCTTGTTGTGGGTTAGTATGCACATATCATAGAGAACATCTGGCTTGTGGTTTTTTTTGGGACTGGCTTATTTCATTTAGCATGATATTCTTCAGTTCCATCCATTTACTGGCAAATGCCATAATTTCATTCTTCTTTATGGTTAAGTAATATTCCAATGTGTATATATGCCACATTTTCTTTATCCATTCTTCTGTTGGAGGTCATCCAGGTTGGTTCCATAGTTTGGCTATTGTGAATTGAGCTCTTGTGAACATTGATGTGGCTGTATCACTGTAGTATGCTGATTTTAAGTTCTTTGGGTATAGACCGAGGAGTGGGATAATTGGATCAAATGGTTGTTCCATTACAAGTTTTCTAAGGAATCTCCATACTATTCTCCACAGTTTTTGCACCAATTTGCATTCCCACCAGCAACGTATGAGTGAACCTTTTTCCCCCATATCCTTGCTAATGTTTATTGTTACTTATATTCTTGATAATAATTGCCATTCTGACTGGAGTGAGATAGAATCTAAGCATAGTTCTAATTGCTAGAGACATTGAACATTTTTTTCATATATTTTTTGATCCATTTGTATTTCTTCTTCTGTGAAGTGCCTTTGCCCATTTATTGATTGGGTTATTTGGTTTTTTTGGCATTAAGTTTTGAGTTCTTTGTATTTCCTGGAGATTAATCTGCCATTAATTCTTTGTATGACTTTGGGTAAGTCCTGATACTCTCTGGAGATATTTTCCTTACCTGAAAATAGTAGTAAAATTTCCTTCCCAATCTTAAACTGAGGAATGAGGAAGATAATTCCCATGGATGGAACTGTATAGAGGTGAGGTTCATTCAGATGGCCTCTGGGAATAAATGAATAAATATTTCATTCTGTTACCAAATATTCCTGGGACAAAAGTAGTCTCCACATGTAGCTTTTTTTCCCAAGTGGCATTTTTTTTCCTCTTGAACCTTTTCAATTCTCATTTTCAAAGTCTCTTGATTTTCTTTGGTATATGGTTTCTCTTGTCACCCGCTTGGGGCGTTTGACATATCCCATGCTCTCTAGTCTGGAATACTATACTCATTTCTTAAGGACATTTACCTATTGACCTGTTGACTCCTTATTTTTACATAATTTCCTGTTTCTTTCCTTAATTCCTGTTGTCTTAACATAATTCATATAGTTAAATATAAAAAATAATTTAAACACAACCTATCTATCTTTCCCAAACAATTTAAAGTAAGTGAATTTTTATTTTATTTTATTTTATTTTTTTGTGCAGTGGGTGTTGGGGGCTGAACCTTGGGCCTCTCATATGCTAGGCAAGTGCTCTCCCATTGAGCTATATCCCCAGATCTCCAAAATAAACAACTTATAAACATAGTTCCCTTTCCTATCATTTGTAGAGTTGTTCATTCTTTTCTTTAGAAAACATATACATGTAAATATGTATTTTTTTAAATCAAGGATTAATTGAATTTTAAAAACAAATACAAGCTATCAGTATATTCTGAAATTGCCAGTACACCTGTGGTACAGCTGTCAAGTGAAAGATATCTTTAAAACTTGGTGGTCACAAGTTAAAGAAAAACAGAAACAAAAATTAAAACCATTTCACAGAAAAGAAGGGAATAATATGAAAATAGCTCAAGAAATACAATAATGAGCAAAAACATATGGGGAAGGAGGAACATGTACTTTTGACTTCACTGAGAAACCAAGAGGAGACTCGTCTACCTAAATGTGTACTTTAGTGCCATGTGTCAAAATAAATACCCAGTGTCTTGGGAGGCTGAGGCAGAAGGATTTCAAGTTTCAGCTGCAGCAACTTAGCAAGACTCTCAGCAACTTGGAGAACCCCTGTCTCAAAAAATAAAAAGGACTGGGGTTGTAGCTCAGTGGTAAGGCATTTCTGGGTTCAATCCCCAGTACCAATAAATAAATAAATAGCCTTAGATTTTTAAGACCTCATAGCAGTTCTGTTGGGGGAAGCAGACATATAAACAGATAATCACAATACATTGTGAAAACTGCCACAGCAGAGCAGTGTTCAAGTGGATATGAGAGCATCTGGAAAAAGGGATTGGTGTTTGAAGCAAATGTTATCTGGCATTTCTTTACTAACAAGCATAACACAGAAGCAGCCTGATGAAGAACAACTGCCTTCTTTGAGCCTCACAACAACCTGGGGAGATGTAGGTTTGTGACTCACATTTTAGTGAGCAATTTAAAGCTTAGAAAGACTGTATGGCTGGTTCTTAAACACAGATTACAGGTTCAGCTTCTGTATGTCTCCCCTCCCCCTCCCACTAGGACCAAGCCCCTTATGCAGGGCATAGAAAGTGTCTGTGCAGGGCAATAGACTTGTGTTGCCAGCCCCTTTCCTTTGCATCTCCCTCCTTCAGAAAAACTCGAGTCTCAGTTTTTCTGTCTAGCCTGCTTCCAGTGTCCTCCGTGCATTGAGTATTCCAGGGCTGTAGCAGTAGTGAATATTGCTGATGTCATTGTTTGCCTTATTGGGATTTTGCTCTTTGTTTCACAGGGAGCTGTGATTGGTATAGACGATGAGGACGACAGCACCTTCACAATAACTGTTGATCAGAAAACCTTCCATTTCCAGGGTGAGCTGAAAGAAGAGATTCTTTCTCTTCATAGTCCCAACTGCTTCTTTCCTTCTCTTTTGGGTTGTTTGCTGAATGACTTGAATGGTTTTGCAACTGATCCTGCATGAACGAGTGCACAGGAACGTTCTGGATGAAGTGATACTGCAGGTTAGGCAGGGATTTGTATCTGCAGTGGAAACAGATCTATTTGAATCGACTGTGGACTGGCGGCAATTGGAGATTAAAAATTTAAAGGATAAAAATCAGAAAAAAGAGTAATGGGCTGCTGCTGCTGCTGGCTTGTGTTTACAGAAGGTTGCTGATCTTCTTTATCAAGGAGTTTGATTCTGCTTCTGCATGAAGAGTCTAAAGACTGATTGTGAAGGTTGCAGTGTTTGTCCATGTTAAACTCAAAATGTAAATTAAATTGAAGCTGGCGGCAACCTTTGGCTTTAAGGTTTTGCTCTGCTTCAAGAAGTACAAGTTTGCATTCATTTCATCTGCATTTCTGTGTCTGTATGCCAGCCACCATTTCTCTGCTATTATCCTTTTTATAGTTAATAACACCAATGCCATCTGCCACTGCTATGTTTCGGCATTGCATGCTATGGTTCACCGGTAGAAAGGGTAAGGTACTGTATGATCATTCTCATTTCATCTTGCTTTGAAAGCTCTAAACCTGCAAATAAAAGTCAATTTTTGTGATCTGTGCTAATGCATCTCTTCCATTAGGAGTACTTATTAGTTTTGGTACTAGTATTTGTTGTTTTGTCTATCCAAATTAAACTCTTATTTTATGTTTAAAGCAGTCCAAGAAACTTAGAAATGGAAAGATTTGGAGATGTTAGCACTTTCTCTGAGCTACAAGTGATAATACACTGTTATAAATGTTAGGTATACCAAGATGAATAAATATTAAATAAATTTATAGTTTAAAAATGTTTTGGTTAGGAAGTCTCAAACAGTGATCAGATATACAATATGAGGTCTGCAGGCAGCTATTGTCCTTCTGTGATAAGATGCTATATTGAGGGTGTTTTTCTTCATTGTCTTGTTTGAGAAATTGACACAGAAAAATATGCTGCTTATATACAATAAAAACAAACCAATGTACTCAGTAGTGATATCTTTAATGCTTTCTCCTGTTTATCCTTAAAATATTTACTGTTTGGTAAACTTATTTTATTCAGAGCTGTTAAATAATTAAATAATGTTGCTTTTCTGAATTTTTCCTCTACATTTAAATTCATAAAGCAGTTTTAATTGTATTATGAAAACCCAGTCTTTATTTTTAGGTTAAGTATGTAAAAGCTGCTTATAAACCGAAGCAGATAATTTCCACACACTGGAACTCTTTACTTGAATGAAGTTGAATAATGCTTTTCAAGCAAGAGCTGCAGATGTAGGTAAACGCTGCAATATGGAATTTTCTCCTCTGCATTTACTAAAGAGGCGCCTCCTTTGGACTCCCAAGAACCTGTGTTTGCTTGTTTAAAGGAGAAGTGACTTGAATCTCTAGAGCAAAGGCACCTCTATCTTCTTATTTATTTTTAAATTATTTATGCTAAACTGATCTACATTTTAACACTCTCATATTGATGTGACTTGCTTATAAAACAAGATATTCCTTAATGGATTGTTTAAATTATAAAGATAAATAAGAGTTATGTATATTTTAAAAATGAATTCTTAGTTCTGAGACTGTCAGACTGATTATTTTCTACTTAATAGTAATAGGAGTTTTAGGCAACATGAGATCTAGCTTTTGCAAAGAACTCAGTAGTAAGGCAATATTTATTTTTTTTTGGCAGTAATGAGAGATATTTCACATTTATTGCTCATGAGAAAATCTCTACAAATTTTTAAAAGTCTCTCAATGTCTTATCTTAAATTCTTTAATAAGAAGTGAAAGCAAATTTTGGCTGATATGCATTAACATGTTTAAATATGCTAGAGTTTTTATTTATTTAATTTATGTGTGTGTTTGTGATGTTAGGGATTGAACCCAGGGCCCTATGCATGGTAGGCAAGTACTCTACAATTAAGCTACCTGCCAAGTCCAGTTTTTATTTAACATGCCAGGATTTTTAAAACTAAATGATGAGAGCTGGGGTTGTGGCTCAGTGATAGAGTGGTTGCCTAGCGTGGGTGAGGCACTGGGTTTGATCCTCAGCACCATATATAAAAATAAATAAATAAAAATAAAGGCATTGTGTCCACCTACAACTAAAAAAATATTTAAAAATTTAAAAAATAATGCATTTATAAAACCCACTCTACTGTCAGTTATTAAAAGGGAAAGTTAAGGATACATTTATTTATGCATGCAACATCTATTGGTCTAAAATTAATCTATAAAACATTAATCTGTAAAAATATAAAATTCCTTGCCCTCTTGGGGTATCCATTCCAGTAGAGAGAAAGCCAGTATATAAGATATTAGTACAATATAAGGGATTGATAAGGCCTGGGGAATAAAGCAGGAAAAGAGAAAATGAAATAGGAGTGTGTGTGTGTGTGTGTGTGTGTGTGTGTGTGTGTGTGTGTGTTGAAATTTTAGATAGGGTGGTCAGGAAAAGACTCACCGAAATAGTGACTTTTGGTAAAAGAGCCGAAGAAAATGAGGGGAAAAGTTAAATGACTGTGTTGAGGAGTGAGGTGGGTAGGCACATCACTCAGGCCAAGGGAGTAATATGTATGAAAGAGCCTTCCTGCCATATTTAAAGGACAGCAAGGAGGTTGGCTGAGATGGAATATGGATAGCCATTGAGGAGACTAGAGGGAGATGAGATCCAAGAGGTAACAGGAGCCCAACTGTGTGAGGTTTTTATAAGAACCTTGAATTTTACTGAGATGAAAGGCCATTAGAGGATTTTGAGCAGAGGAGTGACATGATGTGAATCATGGTTTTTCTTTTTTTAAATATCTTTATTTTTATTTGTTTATTTTTGTGTGGTGCTGGGGAGTGAACCCAGGGCCTCACATATGTGAGGCAAGCATTCTACCACTGAGCTACAACCCCAGCCTGTGACTCATGTTTTAACAGGATCATTCTGGCCACTCTGTTGAAAATAATATGCAGAGGGACAAAGATAGAAGAAGAGGAAGTATTTTGGAGGCGTTGAACCTAGAAGAGAGAGTGTGATAGTTCCCATGTGATAGCAGTAGGGGTAGGGAAGCAATGAGAAGTGGTCAAATTGTGTGTGTGTTAATCAACCTTAGTGAGCTATAATTAACCTAAAATAAAATGTACACATTATATAGTTCAGTGAGTTTTGACAAATTTATTTACTCATGACTACCATCACAATGAAGATATAGAACACTTCCATCACTCCAAAAGATTGCTTGAATGCCCTTTTTGGTCAGTCCCCACTCCCAACCCCTATCCCCAGACAGCCACTGATCTGCTTTCTATCAGTATAGTTTAGCTTGTTTCCTAGATGGAATCATATAGTGTGTCTCTCTTTTAGTTCAGCATAATGTTTGCTGCATATATTTGCAGTTCCTTTCATTTTGCATGTGATAGAAAGAAAAGTTGACACCAAGATTTTTGTTTGAGTTGCCATTAACTGAAGGTGGAGGATTGAAGGATGTAATAGTTTTGGAGAGGGGGAATGTGGGCACCAGGAGCTTAGCTTTAGACATGTTTATTAAACAAGTTTTAGAAGTCCACCCAGTTGCCAAATGGAGATGTCAAGTAGGCAGTTGGAGTGTGGAGTTCAGGGGGAAAGTTTGGGCTGGAGTAATAAATTTGGGGACTCATTAGCATATGGTACATGGGTGGTATTTATAGTCATGAGAATTTGGGAATAAGTGTAGAAGGAAAGATTTAAGTACTGAGCCCGGGTCTTGAACATTTACACAGAGGGTATTAAGATGAGGCGGAATTAGCAAAAGGGATTGAGAATAAAGGAGGAAGAAAACCCAAGTGAATGTGATACCATGGAAGCCAAGGGAGAAAATGTTTCTAGGAGGAGAGGTAGATCAACAACTAAGTCAAATGCTGCTGGCAGACCAAGTAAGATGAGGACACAGAAATTATCCCAGGATTTAATAATGAAACCTTGAGAAGAACAATTTTAAGATAGGAGTATAGACATTGCTTTCAAGTTCTGCTCTAAAGGGAAGGTGAGAAATATAGCAGTAGCTGGAGGGGGAAGTGGGTGCAAGTGAATTTTTTTTTTTTTTTAGGATAAGAAAAATAATAGCATGTTCCTGTGTTGTTGGCAGCAATTCAGTAAAGAGGGAAAAATTGATGATGTGGGAAAGAAAAATGGCTAATTGTTGGATCAGTGTCCTGGAGAAGGCGGGTAGTTAGTTATCTAAGGCATTGCCATTGGCTAGAAGAGTTCATAGTAAAATAACTTTGAGTGTTAATGGGACCTCAAATGAATTAAAGTAATGGTAATGGGGGAAGGCAAAGGGAGAAGATTTGAGATTCTTAGGAAGTAAATCACTAGGAACTGGGAAATGGGAGACAAGAGAATTAAGAGTAGCAACTGTGATGTTCTTGGCTTGACTTAACTCTTGGATGTTGTAAACATCTGAAATAGAGAATCCAGAAGAACAGAGGTGGCGAGGGGTCCTCTTATATTGAGGACACAAATGATGATAATTGAAGCTGAGTCTGAGCTGCAAGTGGAGATTTGTTATCATCAGCTTATTATTGGTAGATGGAACTAGAAGTTGAAAATTTGAATGTCCAAGAGTGAGGCAGGTAAGTAAACGAGTGAAGGGTGAAGCTGGATAATGATTAGCAATTTCAGGCTGGAGTTGTAGCGCAGTGGTACAGTTCTTGCCTAGTATGTGTGAGGCACTGGGCTCGATAGTCAGCATATAGATAAATAAAATAAAGGTCTATTGACAACTATAAAATATTAAAGAAAAAAAAAGATTAGCAACTTGGAGCTTTGATACCCTGTTCAAAGGGTAGCTGGTACTTATAGATACTTACAGGCTTTTGGTAATGCTTACCCAGTGATGGCCAGTCCATGTTTTTTTAAGAGAAGCCAGAAATCCAGAGTTTGTTTTTGTTTAGTTTTGTTTTGCCAGTCAGGTTGAGTGTGATGTGCATGTGAAATATCCAGATTTAAGTCTCTAGATGTAAAAATATTTTTATTTTGGTCAAACAAAGTGCATCTATGGGCTAGATAAAACCTTTGGATTTTTCAATCTTTGGTAAAAACCTTGGTAGTAGTGAGTATGAGCCATCTGGGTGATCAAAGTGAGACGAGAGCTGGGGATTAAACCTTGGATCACACTGGGATGGAACTGCCAGCAGGCTCAGAGGGATGATCAGAGAAGGTAGGATGAAAGCTCTTAGTTTCAACCATTTGAAATTACATTTTTTGTAGATCAAAAGTAGTCTCTCATCAGCAGTTCATATAGCTTAACATAATATAGTTCATACCAGTGAAAAGGAAAAAAAATTCAGTTAAATTTTACCTTCAAATAAAATTGTATGTATTTAATGATTTAATATATGTAATGATTCATAACAGCTTTTTAAAATTTTTTTGGTAGTTTTAGATAGACAGAATCCCTTTACTTTATTTGTTTACTTTTATGTGGTGCTAAGGATTGAACCCAGTGCCTCACACATGCTAGGCAAGCACTCTGCCACTGAGCTACAGCCCCAGCCCGCATAGTATATTGGAATGATGATAATGATATTGAATATTTATTGAATGTTTATTTTATACTAGGTACTTCTCAGGGTTTTTTGGTTTTTGTTTTTTGGTAACGGGGATTGAATTCAGGGTCACTCGACTACTGAGCCACATCTTCAGCCTTATTTGTATTTTATTTAAAGACAAGGTCTCACTGAGTTACTTAGTGCCTTGCTATTGCTGAGGTTGGCTTTGAACTCACGATCTCCTGCTTCAGCCTCCCCAGCAGTTGGGATTTTTTTACAGGTGTGCACCACTGCGCCTGGTAGGTTTTTTTTGTTGTGCTAGGTTTTTTTTGTTGTGCTTGGCAAGCGCTCTACCACTGAGGTTTATCCTCAGCCCTCTACTCAGTTTTATCTTTATTAAACTATGCAGTTCTTGCAACTTTATGAAGTAGGTACTATTTTTTTTTTTTATTTTATAAATAAGGAGACTGGTCACAAACAGAGTCATAAGTCAGAACTGGAATTTGAACACCACATTTGTACTTTATAGCCATTCTCTCTTAATTAGTTGTTACAGAATTATTTTAGAGATTTGTCAACTAGCTTATAATGACTTATCATTTTATCAAAAAAGAAATTTTAAATCAATGCCACTTAATGCAATTTTAAAATATGGTGATTTTAATGTTCTGCATGTTCCATTACTTAGTAGAGATAGTAACAATAACAGTGGTGGTAACAATAGCTACTACTACTACAACATCTAAATATTTATTATGAACCACTAACTGTTTAACTGACAACATACATCACTTACAAAATTACTAAACTCCATAACTTTGAGATTGTTTCACTTCTAGTTATTTTTTCTTTTTAGTTATACATGATAGTAGAAATGTATTTTGACTATATATATATATATATATATATATATATATGCAGTATAACTTCCCATTCTTATGGTTGGTGGTATATGATGTGAAGTTAAACTGGACATGTATTCATATATGAACATAGGAAAGTTATGATTGATGACTTCTAGTTTTAGAGTTGAAGAAACTGAATCTCAGGGAAGTTCAGTGGCAGAGCCAGAATCAGTGCCCAAGTCAATCTAGATCAGTGGTTCTCAAAGTGTGGTTCCAGACCAGGAGGTCAACATCATGTGGGAACTTATTAGAAATGCATGTTCTTGCCCTCTCCACCCCCATTGCTTAGTCAGAAACTGTGGGAATGGGCTGTCTCTAGTGATTGAGGTGTGTTTTAACGTTTGGCAACTGTGGGTCAGGAGTCAGAGGTTTCACATACTATTCTACTTTTCTTTATTAACAATCTTATACATTGGATAGAATTACTCTTAATTTATAGATAAGAGAAGTGAGGCATTCTCACTTCTTAGATTGTTTCTTGCTGTGATCTAGCCATCAGCAAACCTGGTATGTGAAAAATCTGAACTTTTTAAAGATGAGAATTATGGATATGTATGTCATTAGTTCTTCATAAAATAATCCTTTGCTTTCAAGGCACTTACTGAGGACTTCCTTTATGGAGTATATTCTCCAAAATAATTTGTTTACAATGTATTTGTGCATACTTTAGAGTAGCAATTTGCTAAGACAAAATTTAGCATGTTCAGACATTTAAAAGGTGCTTAAATGTGAAGAACTTTGAGGAACTATATAAGTCTTAGTAGAAGTTAAGACTATGGTGGTTCTGATAACCAATCTTTTCAACCCTCTGTTAGAGCTTCCTTATTTATTAAAATGCAGAATTACTACAAATGATGCAATGGTTAATGTTATGGTGAAGGAAAGTGTTTAATTTAGAAAGGTTATATTGATCAAGTGTATTAGGATGTCGCTGCTCCCACTGCATTAACATCAATCAGCTCAGCGTGGTACGTCTGCATCATTAATCATTTAGAAGAATAGACAGTAAATCATTAGACTAAAACATAGTCGTGGGCTTAGATGTCTTCTGTTTTAAAAATAAGCATCTCAGCATTATAACTCACAAGCAGATGCAATTATCTTCACTTTAACTATTGACTTAAAAAATTTCCTGCAGAGGGGCTGGGGATGTGGCTCAAGCGGTAGCGCGCTCGCCTGGCATGCGTGCGGCCAGGGTTCGATCCTCAGCACCACATACCAACAAAGATGTTGTGTCCACTGAGAACTAAAAAATAAATAAATAAATATTAAAAATTCTCTCTCTCTCTCTCTCTCTCTCTCCTCTCTCACTCTCTCTTAAAAAAAAAAAATTTCCTGCAGAGGAAATTTTTGATAATCTCCCCCCCCCAAAAAAAATCATTTACAGACATGTAAAGGAAGTAAGTTATAATTAATTCTCTAATTAGACGCTATTATTTCAATGGGTGTTAAGTGGGGAAACACTATTAGATTCATGAATCAGGAGTTTGTTATATTACTGTAGGAGGGCTGGGTCTAACTGGTGTGCCTTTTTCTTAAAAAAATATTTTTTACTTGTAAATGGACACAATACCTTTATTTTATTTATTTTATGTGGTGCTGAGGATTGAACCCAGTGCCTCACACATGCTGGGCAAGCACTCTACCACTGAGCTATGACTCCAGCCCATGCCTTTCTTCTTAATTTGCTCTGCTCAAGGTCTTCCCTAAATATTTGAAATTATAATCTTCTCAGGTTTAATTATGGATTGCTTGGCTTAGTGAGTAGATAGGATTAGAGAGGATGTTTTATTTTTATTAGTAATTTATATATGTATATATTTTAAATATTTTTTGTTATACATGGATGCAGTATATTTATTCTGGAAAAATATAGAATAGTATAAAGATGATACTAATAATCACTCCTGGTCCTGCCACCTGAAGATAATTGTTACTAACATGCTTGTATATTTCTTTTTAATTCTTTTTTTTTATTGGTTGTTCAAAACATTACATAGTTCTTGATATATCATATTTCACACTTTGATTCAAGTGGGTTATGAACTTCCATTTTTACCCCGTATACAGATTGCAGAGTCACATCAGTTACACTTCCACTGATTTACATATTGACATACTCATGTCTATTGTATTCTGCTGCCTTTCCTATCCTCTACTATCCCCCCTCCCTTCCCCTCCCCTCCCCTCTTCTCTCTCTACCCCCTTTACTGTAATTCATTTCTCCCCATTGTATTATTTTTCCCTTTCCCCTCACTTCCTCTTGTATGTAATTTTGTATAACCCTAAGGGTCTCCTTCCATTTCCAAGCAATTTCCCTTCTCTCTCCCTGTCCCTCCCACCTCTCATCCCTCCCACCTCTCATCCCTGTTTAATGTTTAAGTTGTAGTTTTGTGGGTTGTGGGTTTGTGGGTTGTGGGTTGGTTTCTGTGTCCTCTATTCTGTACCATTGGTCCACCCGCCTGTTTTGGTACCAATACCATGCTGTTTTTGTTACTATTGCTCTGTAGTTTAGTTTGAAGTCTGGTATCGCTATACCACCTGATTCACACTTCCTGCTTAGCATTGTTTTTGCTATTCTGGGTCTTTTATTTTTCCATATGAATTTCATGATTGCTTTCTCTATTTCTACAAGAAATGCCATTGGGATTTTGATTGGCATTGCATTAAACCTATAGAGAACTTTTGGTAATATCGCCATTTTGTTGATGTTAGTTCTGCCTATCCATGAACAGGGTATATTTTTCCATCTTCTAAGATCTTCTTCAATTTCTCTCTTTAGGGTTCTGTAGTTTTCATTGTATAAGTCTTTTACCTCTTTTGTTAGGTTGATTCCCAAGTATTCTATTATTTTTTAGGATATTGTGAATGGAGTGGTTGTCCTCATTTCCATTTCAGAGGGTTTGTCGCTGATATACAGGAATGCCTTTGATTTATGCGTGTTGATTTTATATCCTGCCACTTTGCTGAATTCATTTATTAGCTCTAATAGTTTCTTTGTAGACCCTTTTGGGTCTGCTAGGTATAGAATCATGTCATCTGCAAATAGTGATAATTTAAGTTCTTCTTTTCCTATTTTTATGCCTTTAATTTCTTTCGTCTGTCTAATTGCTCTGGCCAGTGTTTCGAGAACTATGTTGAACAGAAGTGGTGAGAGAGGGCATCCCTGTCTTGTTCCAGATTTTAGAGGGAATGCCTTCAATTTTTCTCCATTCAGAATGATGCTAGCCTGGGGCTTAGCGTAGATTGCTTTTACAATGTTGAGGTATGTTCCTGTTATCCCTATTTTTTTGAGAGTTTTGAACAAAAAGGGATGCTGTACTTTGTCGAATGCTTTTTCCGCATCTATCGAGATGATCATATGGTTCTTATTTTTAAGTCTATTGATGTGGTGAATAACATTTATTGATTTCCGTATATTGAACCAGCCTTGCATCCCAGGGATGAATCCTACTTGATCATGGTGTACAATTTTTTTGATATGATTTTGTATCCGATTCGCCAGAATTTTATTGAGGATTTTTGCGTCTAGGTTCATTAGAGATATAGGTCTGCAGTTTTCTTTCTTTGAAGTGTCTTTGTCTGGTTTAGGAATCAGGGTGATGTTGGCCTCGTAGAATGAATTTGGAAGTTCTCCCTCTTTTTCTATTTCCTGAAATAGCTTGAAAAGTATTGGTATTAGTTCCTCTTTAAAGGTTTTGTAAAACTCTGCTGTATACCCATCCGGTCCTGGGCTTTTCTTAGTTGGTAGTCTTTTGATGGTTTCTTCTATTTCCTCAATTGATATTGGTCTGTTTAGGTTGTCTATATCCTCCTGTCTCAATCTGGGCAGATCATATGACTTAAGAAATTTATCGATGCCTTCACTATCTTCTATTTTATTGGAGTATAAGGATTCAAAATAATTTCTGATTATCTTCTGTATTTCTGAAGTGTCTGTTGTGATATTGCCTTTTTCATCCTGTATGCTAGTAATTTGAGTTCTCTCTCTTCTTCTCTTCGTTAGCATGGCTAAGGGTCTGTCGATCTTATTTATTTTTTCAAAGAACCAACTTTTAGTTTTATCAATTTTTTCAATTGTTTCTTTTGTTTCGATTTCATTAATTTCAGCTCTGATTTTAATTATTTCTTGTCTTCTACTTCTTTTGCTGTTATTTTGCTCTTCTTTTTCTAGGATTTTGAGATGAAGTATGAGATCATTTATTTGTTGGTTTTTTCTTTTTTTAAGGAATGAACTCCATGCAATGAATTTTCCTCTTAGAACTGCTTTCAATGTGTCCCATAGATTCCGATATGTTGTGTCTGTGTTTTCATTTATCTCTAAGAATTTTTAAATTTCCTCTTTAATGTCTTGTATAACCCATTAATCATTCAGTAACCTATTGTTCATTCTCTAAGTGATGCATGATTTTTCCTTTCTTCTTTTATCGTTGATTTTCAGTTTCATTCCATTATGGTCAGATAAGATACATGGTATTATCTCTACTCCTTTATATTGTCTAAGAGTTGCCCTGTGACATAATATATGATCTATTTTTGAGAAGGATCCATGTGCTGCTGAGAAAAAAGTGTAACTGCTTGATGTTGGGTGGTATATTCTATATATGTCAATTAAGTCTAGGTTGTTAATTGTGTTATTGAGTTCTATAGTTTCCTTATTCAACTTTTGTTTGGAAGATCTGTCCAGTGGTGAGAGAGGTGTGTTGAAGTCTCCCATGATTATTGTATGGTGGTCTATTAGACTCTTGAACTTGAGAAGAGTTTGTTTGATGAACATAGCTGCACCATTGTTTGGGGCATATATATTTATGATTGTTATGTCTTGTTGGTGTATGGTTCCCTTGAGCAGTATGTAGTGTCCCTCTTTATCCCTTTTGATTAACTTTGGCTTGAAATCTATTTTATTTGATATGAGTATGGACACTCCTGCTTGTTTCCGAAGTCCATATGAGTGATATGATTTTTCCCAACCTTTCACCTTCAGTCTGTGTATGTCTTTTCCTATCAAATGCGTCTCCTGTAGGCAGCATATTGTTGGGTCATGTTTTGTGATCCATTCTACTAGCCTGTGTCTCTTAATTGGTGAGTTTAAGCCATTAACATTTAGGGTTATTATTGAGATATGGGTTATCCTTCCAGCCATATTTGTTTATTTATGTGACTGAATATGGTTTGTTTTCCTCTTTGATTATTTTCCCCCCTTTACTGTCCTACCTCCCACTGTTGGTTTTCATTGTTATTTTCCATTTCCTCTTCCTGTAATGTTTTGCTAAGGATTTTTTGGAGAGATGGTTTTCTAGCTGCAAATTCTTTTAACTTTTGTTTATCGTGGAAGGTTTTAATTTCATCTTCCATCTTGAAGCTTAATTTTGCTGGATACACAATTCTTGGTTGGAACCCATTTTCTTTCAGTGTTTGAAATATGTTATTCCAGGATCTTCTAGCTTTCAAAGTCTGTGTTGAGAGATCAGCTGTTATCCTGATTGGTTTACCCCTAAATGTAATCTGCTTCCTTTCTCTTGTAGCTTTTAAAATTCTCTCCTTATTCTGTATGTTGGGCATCTTCATTATAATGTGTCTAGGTGTGGATCTCTTATGATTATGCACATTCAGCGTCCTGTAGGCTTCTAGGATTTGGGATTCTGTCTCGTTCTTCAAGTCTCGGAAGTTTTCTCGAATTATTTCATTGAATAGATTGCTCATTCCTTTGGTTTGGAGCTCTGTTCCTTCCTGTATCCCAATGACTCTTTAAGTTTGGTCTTTTAATGTTATCCCATATTTCTTGGATGTTCTGCTCATGGTTTCTTAACAGTCTTGCTGAGCTGTCTATGTTCTTTTCAAGTTGAAATACTTTGTCTTCATTGTCTGATGTTCTATCTTCTAAGTGTTCTACTCTGCTGGTAGTATTTTCAATTGAGTTTTTAACTTGGTTTATTGCTTCCTGCCTTTCTAGGATTTCTGTTTGTTTGTTTTTTTATAACCTCTATCTCCCTGTATCGTTGATCTTTTGCTTCCTGGATTTGTTTATGTATTTCATTGTTGAAGAGATCTTTCATTGTCTGATTTTGCTGTCTAATGTCTTCCTTGAGACTCCAGATCATCTGAAGCATGTATCTCCTGAATTCTTTATCTGACATTCCATCTGCTGCAGATATTACCTCTTCTAACGTTGAGTTGACCTGCATTGCTTGTGGTCCTTTCTTTCCTTGTCTCTTCATACTGTTCGCGTTTCTTTCTGCTTACTGAGACTGTTGTGTTATTGAATTTTCCCCCTATATATTTGTATTACTCTTGTATAGTTGCAAAGTCTCCCGCGTAGGTGCAGGCAGGGGCTCTGCTCCTCCTCCAATTGGGGCACTGTGCCTACCACATCGGCAGGCCGCTGGGCCTGTTCTGCTGGTTGGTAGCAGGTGCACCTACCTTGCAGGCGCGTGGGGCGGCTCTGCCACTCCCAGGTTGCTGGGCCTGACCTGCTGGTGGGTTGCAGGTCTGGCTACCTTGCAGGCGCGGGGGGAGGGCGCACACCTATTTGTATTTAGACAGTTACGCGAAATGGAGGACATAATGCTTGGGATGAAAGTTGGGGGGAAGGGGAAGGTAGGTGCTCTTGAAAAGAAAGAAGGAGAGGGAGATAGATAGCATAGAGGAGAATGGGAAGAGCAGTAAAACTTGGAAGGGGAGAGAGAGAGGGAAAAGGGAGAGAAAAAATTAAAATGAAATAGGAAATAAAATTAGGTCTTAGAGATCCATTTTCTTCTCTTCCCGTAGGCAAAGCTGTGCCCTCCGGGCTGAGTTTTGCCCTCAATGTGTCAACAGCAATCCCTGTAAGGCGGCTCCTGGGAGTCTCTCAATCCTGTTGGTCCAGAGCCGTTTCACTTCTACGGCCCCTCCTCCCCTTCCTCCTGCCAGCCAGCCAGGTCCTGCTCACCGGAGGCAGTTCCCCAAGGATTTGGTTACACTTTCAGCCCTACCGAGTGCTCTATTTCCCTAACTACTGAGTACTCTCGCTGTCATTCATCTAAGCCCCAGTGCTGTGGAGCTGTGGTCTGGGAGTCAATTGTTTAATTTTTCCGGACCCCTTTGGTGGGCACACCTTCGGAATCTGGCAGCTAAGACCATTGGTGTCGCTGCTGGTGGTAATAGGAGTTGGGGGTCGAGGATCCCCTCTACTTCCCTCAGCCCCTACAGTCACAACCACACTGCTGGCGGTAGGAGGAGTTGGGGGTCTGGAGTGTCCTCTGTTTCCCTCCGCCCCTACCGTCACACCCTCTCAGTTCGCGGTTGGGGGATTTGGGGGTGGGGAGTCTTCTCTGCTTCCCTCTGCCCCTACAGTCATGCCCTCGTCACTGGCAGTAGGGGGAGTTGGGGGTTGAGAGTCCTTTGGCCCTTACGGTCACGCCCAGGGAGAGATTTTGAAGTTTCCCGGTTGTTTGTATCTGGTGTGGGTGGGAGTCACACTCCTGCTAAAGTAGATTCCGCTGGGAAGGAATCTCTTTGGCCGAACTTTGGTAACTTCCCCTCTCTGCTATGGTGGGCCCCTGGCAACTTGCCGGAGTGTCCGAAGGGAGGGGGTGGAACTGGCTTGTCTCTGGTCTGACACAATCTCTGGTTTTAGTTCCCAGTTCGCTATTTCGTAAAGGGTTGGTTAGATTCCCTTCACGCTGTCTCAGGGGGGAGCCGTTCGCCGGGTGGGCGGGGCTGTTAGTAGAGCCGGGAGGGCACGGGCTGTCTGCTGGGCCAGGCGGGGACACTTCTCGCTGCGCCGGGCCGTTGGGGGCTGCCTGTAGAGCCGGGCAGCTGCGGCCGCGTGGCTACGAGCCTGGCGGGTGGGGTGGCCGTTTGCTGAGCGAGAGCAGGGCCTTCCCGGAACGGCGGGATGGTGGGTGCCGTCTGCGGGATGGTGGGTGCCGTCTGCGGGTTCGGGCGGGCTGCGCCGCTCTGGGCCGCCGGCCGCTTGCAGAAGCGGCTGGTGGCTGTGGGACTGGACCTCCGCGCCCGCGTGGCCGGCCAAGATCCAGTTGTCTGGAACAAACTGACACTCCTAATAAACCTACCAATTCCTGGCAGGTCCCCTCTTAACAGAATTTTGCTAGAAGTTCCTCAGTAGGTAGACTGCCGCTGTTCCAATGGGTCTTTCTGATCCCGTTAATGTGGAGACATTGGAATCGCTGCTTCCTTGCCGGCGGCCATGTTGGATCCCCCTTATTAACTTCTTTAAGCAGAGAACAGACTGGATGGATATTCCTCTACAAATAAGAAATTCACCTCTAAAGACCCACATAGACTGAAAGTGAAGAAATGGAATAGGATATTTCATGCAAATGGAATCCAAATGAAAGCCCGTAGGAGCGGGAGTCGCGCCGCTAGGAGGCGGCTGGGGTGCGCTGGGGAGACACCGAGGCGAGCGCTGCCGCTGCCATCGCTGCCGCCGGAGCCCCGCTTTTTAATTCTTTAGTTGTTTATTTGTATGATTTTATAAGAGTAAGTCATTCCATGTAAATAAAGTTATCTAGCTTTCCAATTTTAAATATTATATTGTGACCATTTACCCACTATAGTAAATATTCTAAAAAACATGATTTTCAATGTTATATAATATTCTACTATGTGAATAATCATATTTAGCCACTGATTAGTGTTGTACAAGTTTTTCTCTATTTTAAATAATTCCATGTTGAATATCTTTGTACATAGGTCTTTAACCAAATGTCTGTTTTGTTTAGGATGAATATTCATTAAAGAATTTGTCAGAATAAAAGACATAGGTATTTTTAGTATTTCTGAAACAATATTCAATTTCTTTGTGTGTGTGTGTATTTGTGTGTGTGTGTGTGTGTGGTATTAGAAATTGAATGCAGGGCCTGGACTGCTAGCATGTGCTCT
Organism: Spermophilus citellus; assembly: GCF_964194105.1. NCBI lineage: Eukaryota > Metazoa > Chordata > Mammalia > Rodentia > Sciuridae > Spermophilus > Spermophilus citellus. The sequence goes on along the minus strand of NC_138191.1, from coordinate 99,089,622 downwards.
ACCACTGAGCTATGTCACAGCCCTTTTAAAATTTTTTTTTTGAGACAAGATATTTCAGCATTGCCCAGGCTGGTCTCAAACTTGAGATCTCTTGCCTGAGCTTCTCAGCTGGGGTTTCAGGCCTTTCCTACTGTGCCTGGCTTCTCAATTACTTTTAAGATGGTTTATGTTGATTTATACTCCTTTCTGCTTTATCACATCCCTCATCAGCACTTAGTATTACAATTTTTAAAAGTATGTCAACTCAGGGTCCCCCACCCCCTCACCAAAATATATTTCAGTGTGTTAATTTCTCATTTGGTGACTTACTCATTTCCTGGTTGTTTTCATTATTGTTAGAGTGTTTCTCTTTTTTCTTATATCCTTTGGAAAGGTAATTATCCTGTTATCTGAGAAATTGCTGATATATATTGTTATCTTTTTTCAGTTTGGAACACACATTCACAGTTTGAAGAGTAAATGAAGATGCATAATGAAAAACTACTTTTGTGTATAATGTGTGTCTGAAAATGTGGATTAAAGTCAACTATGTTGAACAGTGACTTGAATGGTTATAGGAGGCTATATTCTTGCCATATATTATAAAGTTCTTTACCTTGCCTTTTAGATATAATATTACTCATAGATTTTATCCCTTAACCTTCAAAAATGAACATTTGGGCAGTCACCTCAAGTTTAATCAGACAGATTCTAAAGTATCTCATTGATGAAGATTTTGTTTTTAGCATGCCTGATGATTTCTCCATTATGTTTATAAAACATCTCTTTTTTGTCATTCCTATTGGCATTTTAATTTTTTTGTTTTTCTATTAATTGAAAAATATGGTAGGATGCAGAATATATTCAGATAGTTGTATGATCATAGCTCTTCAAATGGAGATGATGATGTGTTGTAAATATAAATCCTGGCAGCCTTGCAAGATGTGATGACACAAAATGTCCCTTTGTTGCTATAAGAAAAATCAGACTGGGGTATAACTCAGTGGTAAAGTCCTAGCCTAGCATATTTGGGGGCCTGGGTTCGACCCCCAGCACACTCACCTCCAAATGCCAATTTTTCTGTGACGAGTCAGTATACAAGAAAAGTGCACATTTTATGAAATTTGAGTAGTTAAGTACTGTATATGTAAGATCTCATACCTCAACAATCTTTAGGAGCATGAAACTACTTGAGGGACATTTAATCTTTAAAGTGAATGTACTTGAATATAGGAATTCACTTAAGGGAATGATAAACCAAGCGCAGTGATGAGACAGAAGAAAGTAAAGTTGCTATTGTTGAAGAAGAGGGTTGAGGGCCTGCAGTCCTGCCCCTTGGTAGTGCTTAGACACTGATAGAAAATACCAGTATTTTCTTTATTTCAACCATTCATTCCTTTAGCTCATTTATTTTTAAATCAAATACTTGAGTGCTTATTGTAATACTGGGCGCCAGGCTAGATTCCGAGAATAATGGAGTGAGCAAAGTTCCAATCTTAAGAACTTGACAATTTGAAAGGCATTGTTCCAGAGGAGGCTTCCTGGTTGCACAAAATATTAGGTAGTTCTTGGATCCCCTCATTAAATAATCCTGAGTTAAAGCTCTAGTAATTCTGATAATGCCTGGACTACACTGACCTCATTTTTTATTTTAAACTGCCAACTAACTGCTGAACTCTCCAAAGAAATACTTAGCTCTGTCAAGGTTGTCTTTGTCTTTTAACCTTTTCATTCTTTCTTGGACATGCAGTTTATGAATGTTCATTCTCATAATCAGGATGCTTTTATCAATTGTACTCCTCACCTAACGTCAGTTCAACATATGAAATAAAGTTGTGTTTTAGCATCGTATTTTCTTTTTTTAAAATATTTGTTTTGTTGTAGGTAGACAAGACCTTTATTTTATTTATTTATTTTTATGTGGTGCTGAGGATCGAACCCAACGCCTTGCTTGTGCTAAGTGAGCACTCTACCACTGAGGTACAACTCCAGCCCCTAGCATCGTATTTTCTTAATATTCACTTTAGAGAACCCTAAAACAGTTTAGACTAATACTCTGAGGGAAAAATCAAATTCAAATTAATGATAAGAAAACTCCCTCTTTGCTAGATTGCTGGCTTTAATAAGGACATCTACTTTGGGTGACTGCCTAGTGGGAGGAATTGGGATTATATAAAAGAAAGTTGAGGTGATCCCCTTGCATATGTGTGATTTAGGTGAAGCAGGGAAGAGTGTCAGTGAGACTATTTATTTTTGGAGAAGCTGATTGGAATTTTTTTAAAAAGGTGATTATAATACACTTTCTAAGTGAACCTCTGATAATAAAAGAAGGAGGTGCCATGGGGAGGAATCAGACACCAATGATTCAGTTAATGTTGTGCTGGGCACTATAATCCTTGTAGGTACCTCACATGTGCTTATGAGGTAGTCATTTTATTCCCATTTTATAGGCAAGAAGACTGAGGCTTGCAGGAGTTTTTTTGTTTTGTTTTGTTTTTAATTCAAGGTCACACATGTAGGAAGTAGCAGAGCTGGAATTCAAATCCATGCTGTTTTCTTTCTACAGTGCTGCTTATCCATGCCTTTCCTTTCTTGTTACCTCAGCCCACACTGACTTATCATTTATTATACCTTAGCCTTCATTGCAGCTTTTGCTTCATTGTTGTTCTCTCTCCATTTAAACAGAATAACATGCTTCTTATTCCAGTAGAATCTCAGTGTTTTCATGCTATCAGGTTGTTTTGGTTGTCCAAGTTTCTCCTTTGCTCAGTGTCTATCCAGGTTGAGGTTTGCCATGGGAAGTCACACCTCTTTGAGGCAAGAGAACTCAGACATTGGTTGGAAGAGATGGTAGTGAACTGTGGCATGAGACATGAATGAGCAGATCTGTTTTTGATTATGTAGGAGGCTTAGAAGCCTGGCCAGGAAAAGGCCTGGGAATGCTCCCTGTATGGATTAAAGGAGTCAAACATTTACCTGTATCCTGTTTAATTTTATTTCTTTTCTGACTGTACAATTTTCTATGTTAACTGAGGGATTATTTTTCAGGTTGTTGAGGAAACCAAACCATTATATCTTCTTATTTTTGTTCCTTCTTTGTAGAGAAAGTCCTGCCTTCCTAGGAAGAATAAATGTACAGTGTGAAATAACCAGTATTGCTTTAAGCATAGTGATTTAGTACAAATTATACTAAATCATAAATACAAATCCTAAATTATAATGAGGACTGAACCAATTTTGCTGTATCTAGATTATGCCTTACAGGGTAGGGTTAAAGTGTGTGGAATGTATTGGGGTTGTCTGAGCTCACACTGCAGTCTTGGTCTGAGAGTATTTGCTTTCTGAAAGAAAGGCAAAGATATTATGTTAACATCTTATAGCTAAATATAGAGAAGGAAGGAAGTAGCTTACTGCCAGCTCTCTGTCCCCAAGCAGAATTGTCTGGAGAAACTATGAGGGCAAAGAGTGAAACCTTTAAAAGGTGGTTCATTAGGAATGTTATAAGATGATAATGCAGAAATGCCTTCACTCTACTTTATACCCTGAAGAAATATTTGCATACTTTTAAGTCTAAAGGGCTTCTTTATCCACAGTGTGTAAGGAACAACATTAATTTTTAGACATCTCTAAGCATCTTATTTAGAGTAACATAAATCAATTATTATAACTTCTTTTCTAACCCTGTTTTAGGCCATGTCTATTTTGGCTTTGTTTATCCCAGAAGCAAACAAAGAATCAGATAGGAAACGCTCTTTTCTTACAGATATATTTTATTTGCCTTGTGATAGTTTCCTCCCTGAATTTTCTGACAAGTATTAATATTTTTCCTTCTCTTTCCTTTTGTTGATTTAACTCAAGTTGTGATTGTATAACATCATTCTTATTTTTTGAACAACCCTTAACTTTGGTCGTCAATGGAAAATACTCTTTTTAAAAAAAATAATTTATTTATTTATGGAAAATACTTTTGAAGGTCTGTATTTCTTTTCATAAACTGAGACTTGCTTTAACTTCTCAAAATTCATTCATTCCTTCTCTCTCTCTCTCTCTGCCTTCTCCAGACTACATTAATGATTTTTTTTTTTACTTTTCCTGAGAAGATAATATTTTCTACTAGTGTATATTTGAGTACTTCTGGTTAATTAACAAATTCAGTAAAATTTATGATAATAAAATTCACAAAGAGGTTAGGTTTATTAAATTTCAGAATTAATTGAATCAGAGATTTTTCAGACTCAAAAGTAAAATTTTTGGTGGCTTACTGCTTCTCAACTTGTTTTTCTTTCTATGTTCTTTGTGATGTGGAACAGCATTTACATTTCCCCTTAAAGTTAATCACATTTGAGGACTTCTCTTTCTCTATAGTCCCTGTATATCTGATGAGCCACAGTATCCATCTGTGTTTTCCCTATTTCCCTAAGTCAATTACATGGCCCAGGTCTTTATCATTTCTGACCTTCATACTTTCTGTATCTTTTAAATTTCCTTTTTTCCCTTTCCTTCTGCCAAAAGCAGAACAGTTCTTTTCTTACTAAGTTATTTAAGTTCTTTTCTTAAATAAAATCCTGCTTTCCCCCCAAAAGTTCAAGATTAAGGATAGTGACCTTTAAAATCAAGCTTTCACTAAAACCTGGAGTTAAAGTAGTTAGAAAATATTTATAGGGACTAAAATTATTACTGTGTACTTACATATCTTTATGCCAAGGATTTTCATTGATAGGAATAATTTGACTTAGAAGCATGTGATTGTAGAATAAATTGAAAAGAACCCATTAATTTACATATGGTTTTTATTATTTTCTTTGACTGAATCAATGTTGAGTTGCACAATAAATTGCTGACTTTGTCACAGTATTGACTCAGCTAGTCAAAGCAGAAGTTGTGGGGGAGAATCTCTTTTGTAAATATTTGCATGTTTTATTTGACAGTTTTAGAGATGCTAGCTACAACTATTAATAAATCTTTAAAGGAGCCAATTATGGCAACTTTAGTAGGATATTAAACAAAAATAATAATTTCTTAGGAAAGCAAACCTTTTTTTAGACTCCAAATATATAAAAGGAACTCTACATTGACTAATGAAATCAGTAGATCATCATTTCTCATTCAAGTGTTTATTGGGCAGGTGCCTGACATGATTTTAGGGGCGTGGGATACAATAATAAACAGAACAAATAAAGATCCTGCCTTTATGAAGTTTGCATTCCACTGTAAGGAGGCAGACAACAACTAATAAACATGGGTAAATACATAATTTAGAAGGGATAAGTACAATGTAGAAAAAGGGCAGATTAATGGGAAGTTTTAATGCTAGGTAGGGACTGAACTTTAGTATATATGTATCATTTGTGAAGATGACAAATAATCATCTGACCTGTAGTTAGAGTACTAGTTAGTTGCTTAGAAAATGTTAAGCTTTGAAATTAAGAAGTGTGGATCAGAATCCATCCTAGATCTTAGGGAGTACACAGCTAAGCAGGGGAAGGGGAAAAATCATTAAACAAACTAGCATGTTATGGTGTTACAGATACTTCAATAAAAGCATGTATAAAGTCTAATAAAGCACACAGCCCTTTCATTTTCTAATCTGATCTCACCTCTGTGATAAGCAGTTTATTTAAACCATGACTTTTTTTTTTTTTTTTTTTTTTTTTTTTTGGTACTGAGGATTGAACTCGGGCACTTAATCACTGAGCCACATCTCCAGACCCTTTTTGTATTTTATTTAGAGACAGGGTCTCACTGAGTTGCTTTGTGTCTCCCTAAGTTTCTGAGGCTGGCTTTGAACTCTCGATTTTCCTGCCTCAGCCTCCCAAGCACTGGGATTACAGGAATGCGCCACTGTGCCAGGCTTAAACCATGACTTTTATAAGCCTTCTAGATATCAAATCTTGCTTAGATTGCTTTATACTTGGTGATGTAAATTGATCATTTTTTTCCACACTTTATTACCTTAAAAAATTAGCTTCTGATTACTCAGCATGTCCAAACTTGTTCCAAATTATAATCAGTTGCACTTTTTTTAACCACCTAATTATCTAAGTGGAGTGTTTTTATTTAGCATCCATCCAGCATCCATCATGTACTGCTACAAATACTTAATGAGTAAAGCACTATAAAATTTGAAAGACACTGTGGTAGGCACTAGAAATGCAGCAATAAATAAACTGACAAAATTCTGTATTCTAAGATCTTACAATCTAGTGGAGGAGGCAATCAATAAGTAGAATGTTACATATCTACATATATGTAGTTCTAAAACTTGTTCAAGGTCTGAGCATCCTGTACATTTTTAAATATCATATGAGGACTCCAAAGAGCTTGTGTTTACAGATATCTGTTAATGTTCACCAGTTCAGAAATCAAAATAGGGATTTTAAACTTATTTATTTAAAAGTAGTAATAATAGTGTGACAAAATAACCATTTCCCTACTCCCCTCTACAAGATAATGAGAAGAGTGACATATTAATTTTTTTCAGTTCTGTTTAATGTCAGGCTTAACAGAGATATCTGGATTCTCATATCTGTTTCTATATTTAATCTGTTATATGTTGTTTTGATTGAAGTACATGAAAATATAGCCTCATATAGGTATGTAGTTAGAAAAGGAAGTAATGCTTTACTAGTCTCTTAAGAGAATTGTGAATATTCTTCTTTGGTACTTCACCAAAACTCAAGTGAGGGCTGGGGATGTGGCTCAAGCAGTAGCGCGCTCGCCTGGCATGCGTGTGGCCCGGGTTCAATCCTCAGCACCACATACCAACAAAGATGTTGTGTCCGCCGAGAACTAAAAAATAAATATTAAAAATTCTCTCTCTCCCTCCCTCTCTCTCTCTCTTTCTCTCTCTCCTCTCTCTCACTCTCTCTTTAAAAAAAATTAAAAAAAACTCAAGTGATAGTTTTTTAAACATTAATTGCAGTGTAGAAGCTGAAACTATACAAATGAAATTGATATATGAAAATACTTATTCAAATCCTTTGGTTTAGCAATTTGAACAGCTCATTCACCCTCTATATGATTTTGTAACATGCATTGATCATTTAGGAATACTGTTTTTTCACTGAGTTATATAGATCTGACATAAATATTTGACATATTGTTTTATGGCATAAAAAGTCATATTTGTTGATATTGCTTCAAACATTCAGAATCTGTCAAGGTCATGGTGGTTGATAAATACATGTCTTCCAAAATTCCATTGTTTATCTAAAAGCTTGAAGTTTATAATTGACAATAAACATTGTCAGTGCTCATAGATTTAGCTTTTATTATTTGCACAGAGTTGGGCTCAAGCATTTCATCTGTGGAAAAAAGCTGGGAATTATGATTCATGTGAGCAGTAAGCACCGTGTAACTGAAACGTCATGGTTCATGCAAGAGAATATTGGGAAAGTGCTTACTTGGGCAGTACATATACTTAAATTGTAATGAGATAGAGAAGATTAGCATGGCCCCTGTGAAAGGATGACACACAAATTTGTGAAGCATTCCATATTTTAAAAAGCATATTGAGAAGTAAGACTAGAAATGTATTTTTATTGCTGATCTAGAACTATAACAGTTGCTCAAAATTGTCCCTAAGGCTGAAGACAGTGCCTGGTACCTGGCATGTGTACTTATATAGTATCTGAGTGATAGAGTATTTGAGATTAAGAAAGAAAAGATTCTTTTATCATGAGCAACATAGGTGGAGAAGGTGACATTTCCCTATAGCCCAGAAGAATGAATACAGTTCTAATAAGCAAAGATATTAGAGGCTAAACAATGTGCTACCTGGAAAGTGATTGTATTTTCCAGCAGACTGTAAGTTACTTGAGATCATGGATTGTTTTATCCTTGTTCATGTTCCATACATAGTACCTTATGCATTCGAGGGCTCAGTAGTTATTTCAGCAGTGACTCAGGAGTTAATCCTGTAAACATGTTTGTGTGTGTGTGTGTGTGTGTGTAATGTTTTCATTTTACGCTAAGTGGGAAAAAGAGGTCTTCCTGATTATAGAGGTTAATTCTACTTTTTACTTCAATTGCAGAACATGCAAATAACCACTTCCTTTAGCAAATAGATGGTAATTTATTTATAATTGTTTCATGTCTTGAAGGAGAAGGAAATATGACTTAAGGAGGACAGATTCCTAAGTAGTGTTTCAGCAACAATAAGGTTTAAGAGTTTAAATCTAGGGGCTGGGGATGTGGCTCAAGCGGTAGCGCGCTCGCCTGGCATGCATGCGGCCCGGGTTCAATCCTCAGCACCACATACAGACAAAGATGTTGTGTCCGCCAAATACTAAAAAATAAATATTAAAATTCTCTCTCTCTCTCCCTCTCCCTCTCTCTCACTCTCTCTCACTCTTTCTAAAAAAAAAATTAAAAAAAAATTATTAAAAAAAAGAGTTTAAGTCTATTTCTTGTGGTTTGGCTTGTATGAATTACATAGGAAGAGTGAAATTTTTAAAATTCTCTCAGGTTCTTACTTACTCAGTCATACATAATTTAGAAAATGTGACTGTATAAGTAATAAAAGAGCTAAGATTTTAAAATCCTGAATATACAAGTATTTTACCTACTGTTTTACTGTACAAAGAACCTTTTTTAAATGAATGCTTTATCATTATTTCCTGCAAACAAGGGAATTTTTCATATATGCTGAATATAGCTATTAACATTGGAAGTGTTAGCATGAGGAAATCAACACAGATGCATTTAATTAATTTATTTATATGTGGTTCTGAGAATCGAACCCAGTGCCTCACACATGCCAGGCAAGCACTCTACCACTGAGCCACAACCCCAGCCCAACACTGATGCATTAATACCACCTAATCCTTAGACTCCATTCAAGTTTCACCAGTTGTTCTAATAATGTCCTTTATAAGCAAAAGAATCTAATTTAGAATCACATGTTACATTTAGTTGTTTTGTCTCAATTACTTTCAGCTTGGAGCAGTTCCTCAGTCTGTCCTTGAATTTTATGTAAACCTTCACACTTTTTTTCCTTTTCCTTTCTTTGTGTGTGTGTGTGTGTGGGGGGGTGATTTTAGAGATGGAACCCAAGGAGCCTTTTACCTCTGAGCTACATCTCCAGCCCTTTTAAATTTTTTGTTATTTTTTAAAAATATTTTTAATTGTAAATGTAAATACTTTTATTTATTTATTTTTATGTGGTGCTGAGGATCGAACCCAGTACCTCATATGTGCTAGGCAACGCTCTACCACTGAGCTGCAACCCCAGCCCCTCTTTTTATTTTGAGACAGGAAGGGTCTCACTAAATTGCCCCAGCAGGCCTTGAACTTGTGATCCTCCTGCTTCAGCCTCCTGAATAGCTGGAATTACAGGTGTGTGCCATCATGCCTGGCAAAAACCTTGACACTTTTAAAGATTATAGGCCAGTTATTTTGTCCCCAATTATTGTTTTTTCCCCCCCAATGCTTCTTCACACTTATATTCAGATCACACATCTTTGTAAGAATCGTAAAAATGTTAGTGTATTCTTATAGGATTTGAGTTTGTTCAGTTGGTGATTTATGATGATGTTCTGAACATTTGATTAAGGTGATATCTGCTAGACTTGTCTTTGAAAGTTTTATATTTTTCCCTGCTTTATTAATATTTTGTGGGGAAATTTTAAAAAAATATTTATTTTTAGGTGTAGATGGACACAACACAATGCCTTTATTTTTATGCGGTGCTGAGGATCGAACCTGGGTCCCACCCATGCTAGGCGAGCCCTCCACACCTGGGTCTTACCGGTGCTAGGTGAGCGCTCCACCGCTTAGCCACAATCCCAGCCCCGGTGGGGAAATATTTTAAAGTTACCATTTCTTATCAAACTTCCAATTTGTGTATTTGATAGTAACTCCTGGTTTTCTGTTTTTCTCAGTGGATTATAACTTGCTAACATTATTATTTATTTTGATGCTTAGTTCTCAGTTTGACCAGTAGTATCCCATGTAAGCTGATCTCTATCCTTTTGACATGTTCTTAACATAAATCTCTAAATATATCCATACTTTCTGGCACCAAAAGATATTTCAGGCTTTGTACCATCCCTATTCTAATTTTGGAATCAAACCACTTTTCTAAGAAGCACACTAATTCCTTTTAGTAGAGAAATTTAGAAACGAAAACCTGTTGCTAGGTGTCACAGCTCCCAGCCCTTTCTTTGGGAGCTAAGAAATATGAATGTTACTTCCATACGTTTGAGTATGGTAATGTACCTCCACACCCATATTGAAAACAATGAAGTTATACTGATACTTCCAATTCTAGTCTAACACCATGGACGTTGTTCTGATTTTTCCTTCTTACCATATTTGTAACTCTATTTTTTAAAATGAGAAATGCTTTTTCCTTGTTATTTATATTTATTTGATCAGTCCTTCAGTATGTCATTTTTTTTTTAATCACCTGCTTCTCTTTGGAATGCCACCCTTACTCTCCTTGGCCTTGGCAACCGTGTCAGGCTGACCTTGTTCCCCACAATGTGGATACCTCTTTCACTTTTCTTGGGCTCTGACTTCCCATGTTGGACTTAGCCATTGTGTAGAGCCCGTCTTCATTTTGCTTTGGGCTCTGATGTACCATGCTTGATCTTCCCTTTGCTTGTTGAGATATGCTTTGTCTTCATCCTGCTCAGACTCTGACATCCTGAACTAGACCTTTGATCCATTTGATATAATGCTTTTAACTAAATTATATAGATTTTCTAATGCTCCCTTTCTGTTTTAAGATTTGACTTACTGTCCCACAAAATCATTTAGTTGTGACAGTTCCTTAATTTTTTCTTATCTTTTATGACCTTGTCATGTTAGATGAATGTTGGTCAAGTATTTTGTAGAATGTTTTTCATTTTTGGTTTACCAGATATTTTCTCATGATGAGATTGAGATGATGTATTTTTGCAAGAATACAATAGAAATAATATTTTCTTCTCAGATTGGGAGAGGAGTATGTGATGTTAACCAGTCTTATCACTGGTAATGTTAACTTTGTGTTTGGGGGGGTAATGGTTTCTTTTTCTTTTTTTTTTTTTTTTTTTTTTTTGTGGTACTGGGGATTGAAACCTGGGCCTTATGCATGCTAGTCAAGTGCTGTACCACTGAGCTATACCCTCAGCTCTGGTGATGTTAACTTTGATGATTCAATTAAAGTGATGTCTGTCAGATTTCTCCATTGTAAAATTACTACCTTTTCTTTTGTATTTGGTAATACCTGAAAGAAATACTTGGAAACTATGCTAATTTCATCAAACTTTCCACCTCCAACTTTTCCTACTGCTTTTAGCCATTAGTAGGCCTTGCCTGCAGTAATTATTACAGTGATGTTGGTCTAGTGGTGATTTTTTAATTTCTCTCATTCTTTCTCCCTTATTAATTGTAATTCCTTTGAAAGAAAAGATATCCCTTCTCCCCATTTCTATATTCAGTTTTTTATATGAGTATTGGTCTCATGTATATTTGCTATATTCTATGCTATCTGGATTTGTTTTGCTATATTCAGTGCTATCTGGATTTGTTTTTTGTTTTGTTTTCTTACTCAAAAAAATTTTTTTTGGCACTATGACTTGAACCTAGAGTCACTTTACAACTGAGTTTCAGTCTGAGTCCTTTTTATTTTTTATTTTGAGATAGGGTTTCCCTAAGTTGTTGAGGCTGGCTCTAAACTTGATGATCCTCCTGATTAACCTTCCCACATCATTGGAATTACAGGTGTGCACCACCACATCTAGCCTTGCTCCAATTCCTTAGTCTTCCAATATCTAGTCAAGATACTGTTTTTCAGAACTACTTCATGTCTTAGTTATCATTAGCTGCTACATAACAAATTATCATAGGTTGCATAGCTTAAAATAGCAGATATTTATTTCTTTCAGTCTGGAGGCTGGGAAGTTTGAGATAGGGGTGCCAGTGTGCTAGGTTTTGGTGAAGGCTCTCTTCCAAGTTGCAGATAATCAATTTCCCCTTGTGTGCATATTGTGGAAAGAGTGTGAGCTTTCTGGGGTCCCTAATACCATTCAAGAGAGTGCTACCCTCATAACCTAAATACCTCCCAAAGTCCCCATCCCTAATACCATCCAATTAGGGTTAGGCTGTTATTAGATATTTAGTTCATAATATTAATATTTTCTTCTTCACACCTTTCAGAGTGGTTGTCTTACTCATTTGTATTTTTAGGTTAATTTTTTAGGTAAATTTTTTAGTTTTTGCATTCTATTCTTCATCTCTTCTTACCTTCCTGGTTGGTTTTCATCAATTAATTTGTGGGAGGGTATGTGAAACCTTACTGATTCTAAGAGTTTGAACATATACCAAAAGATATATTCAGAAAAGTGTTTCTACTTCCTTAACCCTGCTCTCCTGTTTCTATTATCTCTGGTTTTCTATCCTTTCTTGCTAATGACTTGTATGTAATCAATTTCTTTTCTCTCCCCCCCCCACACCCATACACAGTGGGGATTGAACCCAGGAGCTTTACCCCAGGGCCTTACCAAATCGTTTATGACCTCACTAAATTGTTGAGGCTGGCCTTGAACTTGGTTCCTTCTGTCTCAGAATCCTTCTGTCTCAGAATCCTTCTGTCTTTGGGACACTCCAAATTATTCTAATGGAATCTTCCCTATTCTTTTTTTTTAACCTGCATAATACTCCAAAGTTTATTAAATGCATACTCTGTGTGAGTATTTAGAGTATTTTTCAGTATTTTGTAATTACAAAAAGTGTGACAGTGAATAACCTATCTGGGGTTTCTAGGACTTCTGAAATCTGTGGCTTAATGTTTTTCATAAATTTTGGAAAATTCTCAGCCAAATGGTACTTCTGTTCTCTCCTCTCTTTTGTCTGCTTCTGGATTTTCAGTCACATGCGTGTTATAGTATCTTACCCTCTGTGTTGCTTTTACCCTTTCTTCTGTGTTTTCTATCCCTTTGATTCACTGTCTGTTGTTTCAATAAGTTTCTTATAGTCTCTCTTCTGGTTCTCTATCTCTTGAATTGTATTTGATGTTAAAATAATCCATTGAGTTCTTAATTTTGATTATTGTATTTTTTTTTTTTGTAGTTGTGTATGGACAGCATGCATTTATTTTATTGGTATGCAGTGCTGAGGATCGAACCCAGTGTCTCACACATGCTAGGCATGTACTCTGCCATTGAGCTACAGCCACCGCCCATGATTATTGTATTTTTAATTTAGAATTTATATTTGGTTATTTTAAAGATCTAAATGAGAAACAAAATATTTTTGTCATTTACTTATTTTTTAAGTTTTATTAGTTGTAGATGGACACAATACCAGTATTTTATCTATCATTTTTATCCGGTGCTGAGGATTGAACCCAGGGCTTCTTCACACATGCAGCAAGCGCTCTACTACTGAGCTACAACCCTAGCCCATTTTTGTCATTTATAAAGTAACCTGAGCTTCTGTTGATGTTTTTGATATGTTTTTTTAAAAAATATTTATTTTTTAGTTGTAGTTGGATACAGTACATTTATTTTATTCATTTATTTTTATGTAGTGCTGAGGATCGAACACAGGGCCTTGCACATGCGAGGTGAGTGCTCTACCACTGAGCCACAATTCCAGACCCTGTGGTAGATATTTTATTTGAAAAATTATCTATAGAAATATAATTCATCTGAGATCTTACAGAAAATATTTTAATTTGCTTTTGCTAACTAAATAGGTGCCTGGAGTCACTAACAATCTGGGAGTCATTTTAGTCTATTCAGGCAACAAGATTTTTCTAGTTCCTCCTGATGACCAAGCAGTTGTTTTGCTTTACCCTTAATTTCAAGGCACAGCCATTGAGGATCCCAATCAAAACATTGGCCATTTACCAGAATTCCTGCTGTAGATGGGCCCTGGCCTCCAACTTTCAGTTTGAAAAGACTTCTTTTTAAAAATAGACTATTTTGGGACAGTTTCAGATTAGGCAGCAAGTACTGTTCTCACATACTTCCTGCCCACACACAATGAGCCTTGTAAGTGCATTGTCCAGTCTAATGATTCTTTTCTTCAAATTTCTCATATCACCAGGCAAAAAGTGGCCCTGAGTACCAGGCTTATCTTCTAGATGTCTGTCCTTTCCCAGATCTTAGCCTGATAATTCTTGTTGGTGTCTGATGCCTTTGACCAGATTTTTTTGCCTTTTCATTTAAATCCAATTTATTTTTTGACTGACACATAAAAACAAAAATTGTGCATATTAGTGAACTAAAGAAATGTTTTGATATGTGTTTACATTGTATAACCATTAAAACAGGTTAAGCATATCTTCTCAAGCATTTATCATTTCTAACACTTTTAGAATTCTTTTCTTTACCTTTTTGAAATGTATATTATTGTTATCTAGAGTCACCCTGCTGTACAATAACACACCAGAAATTCTTGCTCCCATCTTAGTAAAACTTAGTATCCATTGATTAACCTTTTCCCAACCCTTTCATCCCTTATTTTTCCCAGCCACTGGTAACCCTATTATACTTTCAACTTGTATGAGATTATCTTTTTCAGATTTCATATGTGAGTGAGATCATGTGGTACTTGTCTTTCTGTGCCTGACTTACTTAACATAATGATCTCCAGTTCCATCTGTATTGTTGCAAATGTAGGATTTCAGGATTTCATTGTGCATATGGACCACATTTTAAAAATCCATTCATCTGTTTGTGGGAATCAGGTTTTTTTTTTTTTTTTTAAGTATTGTCAGTATAGTTTTTCTAGTTCTCAGTGGGAAGGTTGGTCTGATCTATGTAACCTATCTATTAAACACAGTTTTCTCTTTGTTATATTTTTTGCAAGTAGACTGCATTTCTGCTTAAATATTAGATCTATTAGATATTATAAACTCAGATAAGACAGATCAAGGTAACACTGTTAGGGGAGTAGCACAATTAAACACCTCTATTAGCATTATGGTCTTAAAAGTTTGCTTTCAAATATGGAGATACAGTGTAGAAATTATAGTTTTAATTTTAATTTTATTTTTTTATGTGGTGCTGAGGATCAAATCCAGGGTCTCACATGTGCTAGGAAAGCTCTCTACTGCTGAGCTACAACCCCAGCCCCAAAAGTTTTGATTTTTTATTATCTCTTATTCTAGCTCGTGATGCTGATGAGCGAGAGAAGTGGATCCATGCCTTAGAAGAAACAATTCTTCGACATACTCTTCAGCTTCAAGTAAGAGTCTTTACATGACTTCTGGATAGTTTGTTAGGTGTGTGTGTGTGTGTGTGTTTTCTGTTTTTTTTTTAAATAACTGATATGATATAATAATAAGTTGCTTATTCTTGCTTTTATGGTATTATCATACATTATAAAGTTATAGTCCTTTATTTTCTTCTGTTTTCTGTAGGACAAAGTATTGATTTTTTTTTTAGAAAGAAGATAATATAAGGCAATGTTAAAAATGAAGTGCTGTGTTAATTTGCCACAGTAATTATTTTTTTCATTTACTATATTTTAATTGTCTTTGTTTCTTTCCACATTTTTATTGGTTCATTACAGTTGTATATAATAATAGAATTTGTTGTTACATGTTGTACATGCACATAATGTAACAATATAACTGGTCAGATTAATTTTTTACTTAATATCAATAGTTGTTATTGATATAATCAAATTATAGAATCATGCATGATAATAGGTAAGTGCTGAGAAGTTGATCTCATTTTCTCATTAATAGGATTTGGCTATTACCACATGCATTGATTAGTATGGCAATACTAACTGGGATAAAAGTGAAAGAAAACTCAACCAAAAATGGATCAAGGAAAAAAAAAAGAGAAGCCGATTTAGTTGAGGTTTAATTTGAAATAGTTCCTTAAACAACGTTGTGAGGACTCAGATTCCCCATCTCTGTTTCTAGATTCCATTTCTTCTGTTTTGGCTTCACTTTCAGATAGGTTTTCCCTTTGTGTTGTTAAGATGGTTGTAGCAATTTAGTCTCACATCATAGGAGTCCATTGGGGGCTCTTGTTCTTTCTGGAGCTCAATAAGATTAACAGGTGCAGTGCTGATCACCTTAGCTTTAGTCATTTGTCTGATCCAAATTAATCACAGTTTCACAATCATATGTTCTACCTTGGAGCTAGGATGTTATGGGCTTCATCAGAAACAATTGATAGTAGGGTAGAAGATGTGTCCACCTTACCCCATCCAAGAGAGTAAAAATAAGGGAAAAAAACAACAAATCTCTCTTCTACAATATAGAAAATACTCATCTATGTTTATTCTCCAACAAAAGAGCTTATATTTATGGCATATAAAGGATTTCATTTTATTTTGATTTAGAGGATTGAATTGTAGAAAACTGCTTTATAAACTTTTCTCTCTACTTAACTTTTGGCCTACACCAGGAATTAGCTTCATTAGATAAGATGTATAGGGAATTTCATGTTGTGCAAGTTGTGAGGTCCCTATCACTTGAAAGTATTCAAGTAGAAGCTTAAAAACATTTTTTGAGTATGTGGTTATTCAGGGACAATAAGACATTAATATGGAGTTAGTAGTTACTCTATGAGTTATGTTTTTTAAAGCAGTTTCGTGGTCTCCATAGGGTTTTTTTCCCCCTTTAATTTAGGGAGTTTTATAAATAATACAGCATCATTTCAGTAAATTTGTGATTCAGCAAGTTGATAAGTTTTTAATAGTAATATCAGACTGAATGTGGCAGATGAGATTTCCCCCACATTTGGTTAGACTGACATATAATTCTGTCAATGATCTGTTTCCAGGCTACCAGTACCAATATTTCTGCCACTGTATCTCTCTGTAAACCTACACAAATGCTGTTGCTTACTTATGTTCTTCCAAATAGTTTTAAAATTTCTGGCCTCTACATCTGTATGATGTTCTTAAATCTTTGAATGTCTTTTGCCCTTTTCTTCAAGGTCTAGTTCAAAACTGACCTCTTCTGTGGAAACTCCACTGATTGGTCCTCCTCCCTTGGCATCCAAGTTCAAAGTGATCTCTTTCCTTTGAATGTCATAATCATTGCACAATTCACAGAGTCCTTACCATATTCTTCTTGTTTACCTTTTAAAGTATGTAGAACTCACACCTTTCTAGTTAGCATACAGACTCCTTAAGGTCAGATACTGACTTTGATAAGATTTTGATAAGAAGAGCATTTATGTATTTTTTCCAAATTTAATGTACAGAGAGGATAAGACATTTAGAAATATGGAATTAAATGTTCATTTAAGTGACCAAAGAGTCTCTTCCCAGAGGAAGGCAAGTGTGGTAAAGAAGTTTGCTCTGGAGCCAGAATGTCTGGTTTGTATCCCAGTGTCATAACTTACATTTAACCATTAACACTTAACTTACCGTTTCTGAGTTCCAGTGTCCTTATCTATAGAAGGACAAGAAATAGCTACTTAATATGAGTTATTGTGACGGTTAAATGAAATTAAATGTAAATTGGATGAAATAATGCCTAACTATAGTAAGAACTTGATAACTGTTAGTTGCCATTACTAATACAACAACTACTGCCATTTCCTCTGCCAGTGCCTGGTATTCTACTAGTGCTCAGTAAATGTTAGTTAAATGAAGAAATAATTGAAGGAATTAACGAAGAAACAGATTGCTTTTCCATGCTGTTATTGAATACTTTGAGAATATGGCCAAAGGGACTGGTAGTTCACCAGAAATAGCATTAAATCTGTGAGTGAAGCATCATTATGCAAAAAGGAGATGTGGTAGAATTGCAGTCATTAGCCTGTAATCCCAGTGGCTTGGGAGGCTGAGGCAGAAGGATCATGAGTTCAAAGCCAGCTTCAGCAATTTAGGGAGGCCCTAAGCAATTTAGCAAGACCCTGTCTCAAAACAAAATATCAAAAGGGTTGGGGATTTGGCTCAGAGGTTAAGTGCCCCTGGGTTCAATTCCTGGTACAAAAAAAAAAAAAAAAAAAAGATAGCAGTTATTATAAGGCTTGGAAAATAGTAGAAGCAATGCAAAGGCTTTATTCAAAGGACAGTCTTCAGGTATGATAATTACATGTATGCCAAATCTGTTCTAGAAGAACATGAATTTAGTATTTAAGGTACATTTACAAGAGTAGCTGAAAAACCGATCTTTTAATAGTATTGAGATACCTTGATTCATGTGTCTAACTGGGTGTTCAACCCCAGGATTGCAAAACCCCAGCATACTGTTTATTAATCCCAAAGAACTTGGTGGACTCAATGGAAAGGATTTGGACATTTTACTGTGGAGGGCGACATCACACCTACAAGCAGGAGAAGTATATAGGATAGGTTGCATGTGTGGTATGGAAATGGGTTTCTTTAGATGTTTTGTGAGTATGTTCTTCTATTTTACAACCAAGTTTGCTCTGCTTTGATCCCCACCTAAAGACTGGAGGAGATAAGGGAAATGGTTAGTTTCTGTTTCTCTCATCACATTCCTTAGACTTTCTTATCTCACTGCTTGGAACAATAAGCATTTCAAGGCACTGAATAGTGTTTACCCCAATAACTGAGATAGAAAGATAGAAATCTTTGGAGCCTTTTTTCTTGAGTGTTAACCTGTTTCACCGAATATTAACTTTTTCAGACATACATTTCAGTATCTCATTATGTAAAGATCTGTTACTACAACTGTATTATTTCCCTTGGACTCATTAGATTTTATTTTCATGTGATATAGAAAAGTAGGTGTTTGTTTTCTCTCTTGAAGCCCTTTGTTTCCCAAAGGAAATGATTGCAATATAGATATGTTTCTTCTTTCCAGGTAAAATAGTGTGGAGAAGTGGTCAGTTACTTGAGTTTCCTATGTCAGAAGAAGATGCGTTGTTGCTATTACTGGAGACAGATGAATTTCTGACTTCTAAATTGGCGCTTAAGATTCTTTAGAATTCAATTTTAAAATAAATTCTGTTGTATTAGTAATAGCTTTTCTATCTTGAACTCTTAGGAAGGAACTAAGAACAGATGGTTCAGTTTTATAGATAACTAGAGGTTTTTCCTTTAACTGCCAGAAATTTATTTTAACCATGTGTTTTTATGGAAATCTTACATATTTTTCTGCCTTTTCATTGTAGAAAAGAAAAAACTTTGAAGTAGTATATGTTCAATCCAGAATGTATGGAGAACCTAGAAAATTTATTTATTCAGTAAATATTTATCAAGCATTTACTGTATTCCATGTACCATGGTCCATGCCTTTATGGAACTCAGTCTAGTATAAAGAAGAAGCCATAATGACAATTAAACTTTAAAAATCTAATAAAGCAAACATGTAGGTAAGACATGCTTCTACAAAATTTTTAATCTATTAGAAGTATATAGAATATAAGTAATAGGGCTGGGATTGTGGCACAGGCAGGATCTGGGTTCGATCCTCAGCACCACATAAAAATAAAGGCATTGTGTTGTGTCCATCTACACCTAAAAAATAAATTAAAAAAATATATAATAGCTTTTCCCAAGTTTTTCCTCTGGAGATAAACATGTTTTTCATTTATTAACTTCCTAACCCTGATGTAAAGTTATAGTACATAAATGAAGAAACATTTAAGACAAAGAATAACTAGACAACACAAAGCAATTTTAGTCATCTTGTGGCAAGGAATTGGCTATTTGGTATTAAATTTGGCAACTCAAGTGTTTTTTTTGTTTGTTTGTTTGTCTTTTGTTTTAGTTGTAGACGGACACAATATCTTTGTTTTATTTATTTATTTATTTTTTTATGTGGTGCTGAGGATCAGACCCAGTGCCTCACGCATGTGAGGCAAGCAACTCAACCACTGTTTGTGAGATGTTTGTGAGTTTTCATAAATTTCTAAAAACATCTATTTATCATTACTAAAAATTCTCTGTACTACACTTATGTATCCCTCCCTTCCCTTACTTCTTGACAACCACTGAACATTTTATTGTCTCCATAGTTTTTCCTTTCCCTGAATGTCTATTATTGATGGATTTCTTTCCCTTAGAAAAATAGATCCAAGTTTCCTCCTTGTCTTTTTATGACTTGAGTACCTCATTTTACTGCTAAATATTCATTCTAATCTTGAACTAAATATTTCTGTTTGATATATTAAGAATTGCATACAATTTACCAAGTTTTGGAATATGGTGGCCTTGATCATAAGGTATAGGGACTTCTCCTATATGCCAAGTGGTATATTTATTCCATGTGGTAAAAGTTTCTACTTGGAAACCTAGTAACTGACTTTATTTGACTTCAGGATGTACCAGCATGTCTTGATCCATTCATTCACCTACTGAAGAACATCTTGGTTGCTTTCAAGTTTTGGCAATTATGAATGAAGTTGTTATAATTACTATGTGCAGGTTTTTATGTAGGCGTGTTTTCAACTCCATTGGGTAAATACCAAGGAATGCCTTTTCAGTGTTATGTGGTATGAGTATGTTTAATTTTGTAAGAAAACACCTGTCTTCCAAAGTGACTATATCATTTTACATTCTTGCCAGCAATGATTGAGAGTTCCTTTTTGTTCCACATCCTGGTCAGGATTTGGTGTGGTCAATTTCCCAGATTTTGGCCATTCTGTATGGTATATAGTAGTTTTTATTTTTATTTTAATTTTTATTTTCCTGATGACATATGATGTGGGACATCTTTTCATATGCTTATTAAGAGTTCTCTTATATATTTTGGTTAATAGTTCTTCATCAGATACATCTTTTGTAAATATTTTCTCCCAGGATGTGGCTTCTCTTTTTATTCTCATCAGTTCTTTCTTTAAGGCCTGGGGTAGTGTATCTGAAAAATGATTGCCAACCCTAGATAATCTAGATTTTCTTCAGAATTCTAGGAGTTTTATGATTTTGTGTTTTACGTTTAGATCTGTGACTCATTTTGAGTCAAATTCTGTGGGTGAAATAAGGTCTTGGTCTGATTCTTCTTCTTCTTTGTTATGGATGTCTAATTGTTTCTGCTCCATTTGTTGAAAAGTCTATATTTCCCTATACTATTCATTTTTCCTTTTTGTCAAGGAAGAGTTGACTACATTCATGTAGTTTTGTTTCTGGGCCTATTTGTTATTATTATTGTGACCTATTTGTTATTATTATTTGCCAATTCTACACTATCTCAATTAGTGTCAATTTTCCAGTTCTGTTCTCTTTTAATATTGTGATGGCTATTCTAGATCCTTTGCCTGTCCATATAAACTTTAGAATCAGGTTGTTGATATCAATAAAATAACTTGCTTCGATTTTGATTGGGATGGCATTTAGTTTGTAGATCAAGTTGGGAAGAACTGATCTTAAAGGCATAGTGTCTACCTATCAATGAACATGGAATATGTCTCCATTTATATAGTTCTCTGGTTTTGTTTATCAGTTTTATAGTTTTCTTCATGTGTCGGGTTTCTATTCTTGCGACTAAAAGGCTCAGGGGTCACTCCAGTTGAACTGGGCTAACTGGGCTGCACAAAATAACCACACAAGAGACACCACACAGCTCTTCAGGAATTCCCTCAGAGCCCAACTGCCACCACCAGCTTCCTACAAGCCTCTCAACCTCCCCCACTCCTCCTGCTCTTGAGGCCGATTGGCTGGGTCGTGTGGGCGGAGCCAAAACAAGTCCCCCAATGAGCAGCTCCGTGGTCTGAAAAGGCGGGGAAACAGCCCAATGAGCATCACCGCAGAGGAGCCAATCAGTTGGCAGCTAGAAGTTTGCTGGGGCCGCTGTGAGCCAATCATCAACTGGCAACTGGAAGTTTGCTGGGGCCTGTTTGGCTATGGCTCTCAACAGGTCACCGTAACAGCTTGCTAGCAATGATTGAGAGACCCTTAAGGGTCCGCAGAAAAAGAGAGAGCGAGAGCAGGCGCTGACCCCTTTTATTGAGGAGAAGCTATTCAAATGAGACAAGGGGTCAGGTTTCAGGGGGCTGAGTCTATCTTCATGATGTCCACTCCCAGCAGGTTGACTGACACCTGGGTAGGCCACACCCAAGGACACAGTAAGAGAAGGGGACACACACACAAGGCACTACCATGGAAGATTCTATCCTAAACAGGGCAAGGGATTATATTAGAAAGGAACAGGTGAGCATAGCTTCACCTGTGGGGCTGTAATAAGACACACTCATGCATGAGACACTGACCCTCAAACCCAAGAAGGGTGGGGAAAGCTCTGCCACATTTCTGTGACTGAGCGCCTCAGCATCCAGCCAGGGAGTGTGACTCAGTCATGTGTAAGGTTGGTCTCCCACATTCATGTGTGTTCTAATCTTAGAGGGAAAACTTTTGGTTTCTCACCATTAAGTTTGATGTTAGCTCTAGTTTTGTTTGCTTGGTTGGTTTTCCCCAGGGTGCTGAATCTTGGACCCAGAGGCACTTTACCCTTGAGCCACATCCCCAGCCCTTTTTATCTTTTATTTTGAGACAGGGTCTCACTAAGTTGCTTAGGGCCTCCATTAATTGCTGTGGCTGGCCTTGCATGTGTGATCCTCCTGCCTCAGCCTCCGGAGTCACTGGGATTTCAGGAGTTGATTGGCTTTTTGTAGATATTTTTCATGTTTTGGCAAGTTCCCCTTTCTTCCTCATTTACTGAGAGTTTTTATCATGGATGGGTGGTGGATTTTGTCAAATGTTTTTCTATATTTACTGATATGATCTTCTAATTTTTCTTCTTTCACCTGTTTATGTGACAGATCATATTTATTTATTTTTGAATATTGTATCAGCCTTGTACAACTGGGATAAATGCCATTTAGTTGTGAATGTTTCTTTTTTTTACATTGTTGAATTCCATTTGGTAATATTTTGTTGAGGATCACTATTCATGACAGATACTGGTTTATAGTTTTCTTTGCCTAGTTTGAGTATTAGGATTATGCTGGCCTCATGAGTTAGGAATTATTTCTTTTGCTTCTGTTTTCTGGAAGTTATGATAGAGAATCAATGTAATTTCCTTCTTAAACATTTGGTAGAATTCACTAGTGAACCCACCTGGGCCTGGTGCTTTCTGTTTTGGAAGATAATTATTGGTTCAATTTCTTTGACCCAGTATAGACCTGTTTAGATTTTCTATTCTTGTATGTGTTTTGGCACATTGTCTTGCAAGGAATTAGTCCATTTTATTTAGGTCCATTAACTTGTGAATACAGAATTGTTCATAGTATTCCTTTATTATCCTTTTGATGTCCGTAACATCTGTTATGATGTCCCCTTTCATTTCTGAAATTAGTAATTTGTTTTCTGGTTTTTTTTCCTTACTCTGTTCAGAGACTTACAAATTTCATTTCTAAAAAAACAGTTTTTGGATTTATGTTGTTTTCTGTATTGGTTTCCTGTTTTCAATTTCACTGATTTCTGCCTTCATTCTTACTGTATTTTCTTCCGCTTATTTTGGATTTCATTTAATCATCATTTTCTAATCTTATAAGGTAGAATCTCAGATGATTGATTTTAGGTCATTTTTCTTTTCTGATATATGCCTTCAATGCTGTAAATTTTCCTCTTGAGCACTGCTTTCATCATATAATACAAATATTATAAATTGTTTTTCATTTTCATTTAGTTCAAAATATCATTTAATTTCTCTTGGGATTTCTTCTTTGCCCCAGGTATTATTTGGAAGGGTGTTTAATCTCATGTTTGGGATTTTCCAGCTGTCTTGATTTTTAGTTTAATCGTGTTATTGTCTGAGAGTAGACGGTATCTGATTTCTCTCTCTTCAGTTTTGTTTAAGTGTGTTTGATGGCCCAGAATATAATGAATCTTGATGAATAGTCCCTGTGAGTTTGAGGAGAATGTGTATTTTGCTGTTGGGGGCAGTAGTTAATACATGTCCTATATCTAGTCAATTGTGGTATTGAGTTCATCTATGTCCTTATTGGTATTTTGCTTGGGGATCTGTGCATTTCTGATAGAGCAATATTGAAGTCCCCAACTAAGACAGTGATTCATTTGTTTCTCCATGTAATTGTATTAATTTTTGCCCCATGTGTTTTGATGCTCTATTGTTAGGCATACACATATTAAGAATTGTGATGTCTTCTAGATAGACTGTCCCCTTCATCATGTTATAGCCCTCTTTTATGCTTGACAACTTTCCTCTCTGGGAAGTGGGCTTTTTTTTTTTTTTTTTTTTTTTTTTTAAAGAGAGAGTGAGAGAGAGAGAATTTTTTAATATTTATTTTTTAGTTTTCGGCGGACACAACATCTTTGTTTGTATGTGGTGCTGAGGATCGAACCGGGCCGCACGCATGCCAGGCAAGCGCACTACCGTTTGAGCCACATCCCCAGCCCGGGGAAGTGGGCTTTATGTGAAATTAATGTAGCTACTTCCACTTTCCTTTGGTTGCTATTAACCTGGAATATTTCTCCATCCATCTACTTTTAATCTATGTATGTCACACACTTTTTTTCCCCCCTTCTTCCCATAGTGGGTGAGCAGTGATGCTGGAAATCAAACCTAGGGCTTCATGCCTATGAGGCAAGCTCTCTACCCCTGAGCTACATCCCCAGCCCAGCCCCCAAGAGAGGCCGGTGTTTTTCTTTCTTTCTTTTTTTTCCCCCCTCCTGTGATTGAGTCTCTCTCCCTATGCTGCCCATTCTAGTCTCCAATCCTTGGAATCCTGTCTTAGCCTCCAAGTGCTGGAACTCATGGCATATGCCACCACACTTGGCATGTCTTTATATTTAAAGTAAGTTTCTTGTAGATAGCATATAGTTGAGGCTTATAGTTTTGATCCACTCTGATAATTTTTGTAATTTAATTGGTACATTTAAATCACTGCCATCTGATTGATTACTGAGACAGTTGAATTAACATCTACTATATTTATTACTGTTTTATATTTCTACTGAATGTCCTTGTTCTTTGTTTCTGTCTTCCACTTCCCCCCTGCATTTTGTTGCTTTAATTAGGTATTTTATATTATTTCATTTTCTCTCTTTTTCTAGAGTATCAGTTGTACTTCTTTTAAAAATTTTTTCATTGGTTGCCCTAGAGTTTGCAATATATATGTACAACTAATTCAAGTTCGTTTTCATATAATACTATACTATTTCACAGGTAGTGTATTTTAGAATAACAAAATAATCCTAATTCTTTCCTTTGATCCCTTATATCATATGCATCTTTCATTTCATTTATGCATAAGTGTACTTAATCATACATACACATCAAATACATGATTACTATTTTGAAACTGTTATCTATTAGATGAATTAGGAAAAATAAAAGCTTTCATTTCCTTCTCTGATGCTCTTTTCTTTCTTTATGTAGATTTGAGCTTTCAATAATTTTCCTATTCTTTTAATATTTATTTCAAGGCAAGTCTACTGACAACAAATTTCCTCAAGTTTTGATCAGAGTAAGTCTTTATTCTTCACTTTTGAAGGATAATTTTGCAGGGTACAGAATTATAGTTTAAAAAATTATTTAAAAAAAATTTTTTTTTGGTTGTAGTTGGACACAATACCTTTAATTTGTATGTAGTGCTTTGGATCGAACCCAGCACCTCGCATGTGCTAGATGAGTGCCCTACCACTGAGCCATAATCACAGTCCCTAGTTTTCTTTTTCTTAAATCCCTCAGTACTTTAAATATTTCTTTCCAGTCTTTTCTCGCTTTTATTGTTTCTGTGGAGAAGCTTGATGTAATTCTTATTTTTGCTCCTCTGCAGGTAGGCTACCCTCCTCCAAATTCTTTCAGGATTTTTTTCTTTGATATTTAGTTGCTTGAAAATGATACGTTTAGTTTGGTGTTATCCTGCTTGGTGTTTTGTGGGCTGCTTTTATTTGTGGCTTGTGTCTCATATTAATTTGTGGAAATTCTCAGTCATTATTGTTTCAAAAGTTTCTTTCTTCATTTCTTCTTTGGTATTCCCATTAGGCATGTTATAACTTCTGTAGTCTTTCCATGATTCTGTTATTTTTCCCCTCTGGGCTTTCCAAGTTTTTGAGGTATCTACTGATATCCTCAAATTCAGAGATTATTTCCTTAGATGTGTCCAGTCTACTAATTAGTCTATCAAAGGCATCTTTCATTTCTATTATGGTGTCCTTTCGTTTTTTTAAGCAGTTTTAAAAAATACCTTATTGCCTATCTGTTCTTGCATGCTACTTTGTCTATTAGAGTACTTATCATGATAATCAGTTGTTTTTAACTTCTCATTGTAATATTCCAATATCCCTGCCATGTCTGAGTCTAGTTTTGATAACTGTCTCTTCAAGCTATTTTTTCCTTTTTAAGGTTCTTATAATTTTTTCCTTGATAGCCAAATACATTGTAAGGTGGTGGTAAGGTGTGGGTGGTGAAGTATGTTGTAGTCTTGTGATTGGGTCTTAAGTCTTTTAGTAAATTTTGTGAATTTCATATGTGCTTCTTAAATCCTTAACCCCGCTATTCCCTCCCATAGGTAGGACAGGATGGCTAGAGAGGGTCGGAGTTGAGTATTTACCTTCTCCCACATGGAAGCCTAGAGGAGAAGCAAGAGGAGATTTTACTCTAATTAATACCAATTGTGATGACAGTGTAGAGCTCCTGAAGGTAAAACTTACAAAAGCACCACCTCCATCCCAATACTTGATCTCCTAGGAGTTTATTTCTTTCAGATTTGTCCACACTTCCAGCATTTGTAAATTAGAGATCTGATTTCCCTACAGCCCATGCTGGTTACCATAGAAGTTGTGACTTGTGTGTTCTGCTCATGTTAAGTTGTGATTCTGTATATGTGCTTCTTGGTCTCCTAATTTGGAGGGCAGCAGTTTGGTGACTGTGCTTCTTTAATAGATCTAAGAACTGTTGATTTTCAGATTGTTTAACATTTTATTTGTTAGGGCAGAAGACTGGGACATCCAGGCTTCTTCCATACATACCAGACAGAAAACCCAAAGTTTCACTTGATTTGACTTTTTAAAATTTTTTGCCTCTTTTTTCCTTCTGTTGCTACCAAAAGTATTTTGTCATCTATGTTTGAGATGACATTAGAATAGAATATGATTTCTAGTTAAACATTTTTGGGGCTTTCTAGCAGAAGTAATATTATTTAAGGTAACATGAATTTAAAATTCAAAGAGTATATTTAAAATTTTGACTTTTTCCTATATTGATTTTTATACTTCTTAATGATCATATTCTGTTCTCCCCCACCCCAAACAACCACAAAAATAGTTCTATTAGTTCAAAGATAAGTAATATTATTTAAGGTAACATGAATTTAAAATTCAAAGAGTATATTTAAAATTTTGACTTTTTCCTATATTGATTTTTATACTTCTTAATGATCATATTCTGTTCTCCCCCACCCCAAACAACCACAAAAATAGTTCTATTAGTTCAAAGATAAGTGCTGTTTTAGTCAGCTTTTTTGCTGCTGTGACCAAAAGACCTGATAAATCAACATAGAGGAGGGAAAGTTTATTTTGGGGTTGTTTCAGAGGTTTCATTCCATAGATGGCCAACACTAGTCCTCAGGGATCAAGGTAAAGAAGGACATCATGGCAGAATTGTGGAAAGCAGCTGGAAACATTATACCAGGAAGCATAGAAAGACAGCTCTGTGGAATAAGGACAAAATATGTACCCTTCAAAGACATGCCCCCAACTATTCACCTCCTCTAGCCACACCCTACCTGCCTACAGTACAACTCAGTTAATCCCTATCAGTGGATCTGCACTGATTAAGTTAAGGCTTTCATAGCCCAATCATTTCACTTCTAAACTTTCTTGCATTGTCTCACACATGAACTTTTGGGACACACCTTATATCTAAACTGCAAGTGTTAACTTCTGATTCATAGGTTGGAAATTACTTGCCATAAGTTGGTTTTAGTCATTTAGTCACTTAACCTTTTTTTGAAATAACTTGTAGATTTATTTAACAACATTTGAGTTGCCAAATTTGGTTATAGCTTCTTGGCACAAAAAAATTGCTTTATTTTGTAATTAGTTTTCATTTTACAAGCTCCATCTTTTATGCATACTGACTTTACACCAAGATTAGGAAAATGAGAATTACATGTCCGCAACTAATAACCCATCTATAGTGTTCAACTGTGCAAGCATGGATTTTGGACTGGAGCTGGGACCTCTTTAACTATTTTACTGTAACAGTTTTTTACACTAAGAAAAACTTAGTATTATTATTCGGAGACAGACATAGATCATATTCTCTATTGCCATTAACATTAAATAAGAAAAGCTAATGATAATTGGCCCCATTAAATTTTTACTAGAACTTTAAATATTTACACTATACTATTAAAAAGTGACAATGTCTTAGATTTTGATACTAACCCCTAATGATGGTAATTGGAGATTTGGAGGATACTTTTTAAAAAAAATCTTAACACTTTGCTAGGCATTATTAAGTACAATGTCCTTGGTGACCCCATGGTCTTTCTAATTGGAAAGACATAAGCACATGAAATAACTGGTAAGCAAGAATTATATAAATAAGCATTATGTTTCTTACAGGGTCAAGCAGTACAGTACATAGACAGAATCAGAGATGTAGACGACTTCTCCTCCTCCTCCTCCTTTTTTAAAAAATTCCGGCCTAGAGAACCGTTGGATCAGCTATTGTGGAATTAAGTCCCTGGACTGCCCAGGTACAACATAAAATATTAGAAAGGCAGATATTAAACAAAAATTTAAAAGCGTATAGACATTGTCCTTGTTCATCTGGCAAAATGAATATATTTCTTTCTCTATCACTGCTTATCATTGGATATGTTTATTTTTAGAATAAAAATAGGTAATTCATTGTTGATATCTTCCAGGCATTTTATTAAATACTTATGATATAGTGTTAAACAAAATCAGACAGGATCCCACTTCACTAACTTATTACACTTAACATAAGCATTAATTAAAAAAAATAACAAGTAGAAAGCAGAGTGGTTGTCTGGATTGATTTCAGAAGGTCATGAGGAAAGTTTTAAAGTGATAGAAATACTCTATTTCTTTCCCTTTTTTGGGGGGTGATGGAGTACTGTGGTTGAACCCAGGGGCCTTTTATGTACCTTTCAAAGACATGCCCCCAATTATTCACCTCCTCTAGCCACACCCTATCTGCCTACAGTACAACTCAGTTAATCCCTACATATTCAGCTTTTATTTTTATTTTGAGACATGGTCTTGCTAAGTTACTGAGGACCTTGCTGAATTGATGAGGCTGGCCTGGAACCTAGCAATCCTCCTGCCTCAGCCTCCAGAGTCACTAGGATCTTAGGTATCTGCCACTGTGCTTAGCTGTTTCTTAATTAGGTGGATACATGGGTGCATACCTTTGTCAGAACATTTGTATTGTACATTTAAAATGGATATATTTGGGCCAGAGTTGTGGCTCAGTGGTAGAGTGCTTGCCTAGCATGCCTGAGGCACTGAGTTCGATCCCTGTAACCACATAAAAATAAACAAATAAAATAAAGGTATTGTGTCCATCTTAAACAAAAATAAAATGGATACATTTTATCATGTAAGTTGTCATTCAATAAAGTTGATTAAATGTAGAATTGTAATTCTGGTAAGAATCTTACATGGTCTGACAACATATAATGGGAAGAACTGACATGGGCAAAGCAAGACACAATAATGAGTAGAAGTTAATTAATTGAGAGTGAAGTTGGTGTCAAGGAGATAGTATAAAAGACAATAGTATGTGCCTAGGTCCTGAAGTTGGCAAGTCCTTGACAAATTAAAGAATATTAAAAGAGGTTTTGTGTGGAAGGCAGAAAATAATGCAAAGGTAAGGCGAAACCATACGGGTCTTTGTTAAGTACTGAGTCATATCCTATGCACTGTGGAAAGCAGTTGACATTTTTTTTTAATTTATTTTTTTAGTTGTAGATGGACACAATTACCTTTATTTATTTTTATGTGGTGCTGAGGATCGAACCCAGTGCCACACACACACAAGGCACACGCTCTACCACTGAGCCACAACCCCAGCCCAGCAGTTGACATTCTTTAATTGGTGGTGAGGTGAGTGATGAGGAGGCTACTGAAATTAGTTATGGAACTAGTCTGGCTATTTTGTATTGAGAATGAATCTGAGGAGCTAGGGTAGATTCAGCAAGACTTTAGTGAGGATATCATTCCAAGAGGCCAGGATCTGTAATAGGGTGGTGGTGATGGGGAGAGGGAAAATTGAGGGTGTATTTAGGAAGAAAACAAATGACAGAACTTGGTAATGGACTGAAAGTGGAATATGGGAGGTTTGTCAGGAAGACTACTAGGTTTATGGTGTAGGTGTTAGGGTGGATGGTAGTGGTTTCATTTACAGAGGTAGGTAGCTGCGCTGGGGAAATACCAGGCTTTTAAAAGAGCTGGTAGGGGAAAGAAGAGTGCACTGGTATTGGACATTTTGAACCAATTTACATAAAAAAGAAATCTTTAACATTGAGTATAGCAGTGTAGCTTATTTATTCAGCTAGCACTTACTGAGCCCTTAGTGCAGTACTGTGCTATGTGTTGTAGAGGGTAACAGAACTACAAAAGTACAAAATAATAATTGGATGTTTTGGAATTTAATAGAGGCCTGGGAGAAGTAACCACAGACAAAAACAGAGCAGAAAGGAGATTGCCCTTCAGATCCTTTATGTCCCTGATTTCCTGAATTTTGGGTGTTTCTCTGTCCAGGTCGTTTAAGCCCAAACTTTAGATGTAATTTTAAGTTATGCCATCTGGATCTTTGAAGAATCTTCACAAGACACCTACATTCCTTATGGAGCCACGGCACAACAGCAGGCCCATGGAAGCCTCATCGATTAATAAAATTAAACAGGCATCCCGAGCTTTTGTTTATTGATATACAGTAGTATGTTTCTCTCCCGCCTTCCTCCACCCCCATGCGACACAAACAAACTTTCAGGAAGCAAATCATTATCAAGATGAAACTTCTGGGTCCAGGCTCCATAGTTACCTGCAGCTGCCAAAATGCTGAGATGAATGTAGGTGAAGCATTTTTACCGCTGTGACCTGATCCTTCCTCACCACCCAATGGGGCGCCCCGCGGCCGAATCCCTGAAGCCAACCTGGGTCCCCATGAGCAACAACTGTCCTGGCCGGGTGTCGCGGCGTATTTCTCAGGCGGCGCCCAGGCTACGTCGGGAGGCAGCAGCCGCTCGCCTCCCCTCCAGCAGGTGACCCATGGCCAATCGCCAGGGGTCTCTTTGCCAGGAGCCGGCAGGGCCAGCCAATCGGGGCGGTCCCTAGGCCGCGGCGCGGGCGGGGCGGAGGGACGCGGTGCCCCGGGGACAGGCTGAACCTCTGGCTGGGCCGTCTGCACCGCCGCCCGGGGATCTGATCGAGGGAGTAGAAGAGGGGTGCGCAGGAGCAGTCCCCGCTCCCGCCCCAGGAGGCACCGAGGGCGGGGGCCTCAGCGAATGGCTTTCTTGCTGGCCGCTTGCGGAGTGAGTAGACCCCGAGGGTCTGGGAGAGGGGCTGGTCCCCACCCCTGAGTCCCCGGGGTCCCTGCTGCCTGTCCTGGCAAAGGCCGGAGGCGCCAGTGTCGTGCTTCCCCTGCCTCTTTCTCGCCGCCCTTTGGGGTGAGTAGGACGACGTGGCTGCCCAGGCCCCTCTTCCTGGGGAGTTCTCACTTCCTCAGCAGTGATGGGTAGAAGGAAGGTTGTTGGCCTCCAAACCCGGCTTAGGAGGGAATCGCTTTCCTTTCCTTTTTTTTTTTTTTTTCTTTTTTAGATCATTTTTGTGGAACTCGTTTTTCTTTTAGAAAGCTGACTCAGAGTGTAATTTTAAACATAAAAGTTAAAGCTTTTATATCCCCCCATGGAAAGCTTAAATTTGACCAGTTGACCACTAATAGGATCTCCAGTTGCAAACCAAATTACTTTTTGATGTTTTGCTTTAAACACTGTGCTCTTGCTTGACCCAGTATTTTTGTGTATATTTATGGGTGCTATTTTTTGTATGTGTATGTGGTGGGAGGTGGTTTGTGCTTTTTTGAGTATCTGTTGCAAATATATTGAAAACTTTGGTATAGTTTTATGGGGTTCACTTAACAATTTGAAGGGTAGATTTTAGGTTCTCAGCCTGCCTTAGTGAAATTTGCTTATAATTAATAGACTAGGAAGCAGTTTTGAATCGTGTCCTTTTTTCATGGCATTTATATTGTATATTTAACAAGCATTTTTATCTTGAAAGATTGAACAAGATAAATTCTTGCTAATTTTAAGTTTTTCCTAAAATATTTTTTTAGTTGTAGTTGGACATAATATCTTTATTTATTTTTATGTGGTGCTGAGGATGGAACCCAGTGCCTCAGGCGTGTGAGGCGGGGGCTCTACCAATGAGCTACAGCCCCAGCCCAAACTAACTTGGTTTTGTTTGTTGATCAAACTGTATAACTTTTTAAGTGTGTTAAGGAAATTAAAGACAAATCAAGTAATTATTTACTAGCATCTCATTGGTGAAGGTGGGAGGGGTTTTTTTTCATAGTTTTAAGAGTTTTTGCGGGGGCTGGGGATGTGGCTCAAGCGGTAGCACGCTCGCCTGGCATGCGTGCGACCCGGGTTCGATCCTCAGCACCACATGCAAACAAAGATGTTGTGTCCGCCGAGAACTAAAAAATAAATATTAAAAAATTCTCTCTCTCTCACTCTCCTCTCTCACTCTCTCTTTAAAAAAAAAAAAGAGTTTTTGCAGTGAATTTTAAAGTTGGAAATTCTCAATTATTTGTGAATCTTCTCACAAGACATTGCTTATATTAAACTGAGTAAGTGAGAAAGCTCTTTAACGATTAGTATCAGCATCTCTGATTTACTTTTACTTAGAAAAAATAAATTTTAATACTTTTATTTTTGGTGTAATGCAGCAAGAGACTGCTTCAATAAAAATGCCATATTTCCTTTCCTAATCCTGGAAATTGTTAAGGATGCTGTTGTTTGTATGTATATGGGGAGGGAGATGGTTTTATACATCACTAAAAACTCAGATTTTTAGTCTGAGTGCTTAAGTGAACAGCAAGAAAGATAAGAAGTTTTGTTTCCAAAAGTGTCCTGAGTTTGGTTTGTACAGGAAAGAAGTACTTGAAATGCCCTTTAGTATTATCAGAGGCTGCAAAGATCATTGGTCACATCCATTTGGTATTTCCAAAGTTCTAGGTGATATGCGGGTTTTTTTTTTAATATGAAGAGATTGTGTTCAGTAGTAATTTAACCACTCAGCCATTCCCAGTTGATTTGAAGATCAGCAGGGAATTTAGTTGAGTGCAAATTTGGTCCATCTTTGAAAGAGCATTGTGATATTACCTGATTGAAAAATCATGCAGTTGTCTGGCTTACAGGCTGTTGATTGAGAGAGAGGATGATGACAAGAAAATAATTTATAATCATGCTTTTATTCTACAAAGCAAATACTAAGATGTCCCCTATATGTTGAGTTTGTTAATATCTAAACACTGTAGACCAATAATTGATATTTATGCCAATGATTTTGATATAAAGGAAATATTTGTATGACTAATATAATGTACTTACTAAAATTTTGTAAGATTTTCAGTAAAAGTTTAAAACAAAGATTGTTAGGCTTGAAAAAATAGTTCTTAGATTGAAGATATATTAAGCAAATAGTCCCGTTTAAGTATTTTGATGAATTGTGAAGTTCTACCTCCAGAGACAATAGTTATTTAAAATCATTTTCCATCTTTGTTTTCTGTGACCAGTCACCGGGTTCTGTTTGCCTTGGTAATGTCTTTTTTTCCTAGATGATAAAGCTTTAATTTTCCTTCATCATCTCTCACCTAGACTTCTGGAAAAATCTTCTGACCAGTCTTTGACTGTACTTTCCCCACTCATCCTTTTTAATAAAAAACAAACCTGACTGAATCGCTGCCATGCTTAAAAATATTTTGATTTCCTGTTGTTAAAGTCCAGCTGTTTCACATATCTTTGGAGGCCCTTCACAATCTGGTCCCAATTCTGTTTTTCACACAGCATTGTTAGTTTACCTGGTTGTATCTCAGGTAGTAGGCCATCAGGTCTTGCTCAACATATGGGCATCTATCTTCCTTCAGAATGAGAGTACTCTTGTCTTTTCAGTGGCTACTACAGTATTTTGTTCATGTCCCTGTATTACAACTTTCACTAAGTTGTTTATTTTGCTCACATGTCTTGATTTTTGCATTAGGCCAGAGATCAAAGGTTCTTACTCATCTTTGTATCCCCAGGGCCTTTGTCCCTAATCAAGTGCTTGGTTTGCTGGAATAGAAAGGTGTGGTGATACTGTTCCTCACCTGTCATAAGGGTCACACTGAAACCCCTATAACAAAAGACAGATTTTAAGAAAAAAGCTTAACAGATGTGTTTATTTAAAAGTTTTACATGTTAAGAGGGCCTTCACAGTGAATACCTAAAGACCCAGGGAAAACTTTATGTTTATGTGAAGAATAGACAGCTGTGTAGAATGTGGTTGAACAAAAAGGTGTATGACCAATGTAATAAATTGAATGAGGGACACTCAGCAAAGGCCTGTGTAGTCATTATCATTCTTTGTCTCAGTATAACATTCCTTCATCCTGGGTAATGGGGAAGGACCCCTTCCAAAATGAAGGTCAAATAAGGTAGGTCAGAGGTATCTACACATAAAGGTGGGGGTATATTTCTAGGTATTATAGCTGGTTTTGGGAGAGAGGTTCTAGTTTCTCTGCCCTACCTTGTGAAAGAAAGTATAGCAGGAAAAAAAAAAAAAGCAGGAGAAGTTTAGAAAGATATGCTTCTGAGATCCTTGCAGTGTTCTTCAGTTGAAAGAGCCATATTTTTGGATTTTTTTTTTTTTTGGTTCCAACAGTACATAGTAGGTGTTTTAACACATGCTTATTATGTGATCAAAATATGAGAAATAATAATATTGTAAATATGCAAACTTTTAACTCAGTTGTACTGGCTCAGTTTTTCCTTGTGAAATAAAGTCTCCCAGGTCACTAAAGTTCTTGGTTACCAGCAGACTGGAAAGACAAGGGATTGAAGTAGGTTTTAGAAACATGTTATAAATGGTGGGCAGATTCTGAACACCCCTCACCTCCAAATATGTCCTCTAATATAGTTGAAATAATGCTAAGAGCCATGCTTGTATAGTTTGGTTCCGTTGCACTGATTTTATCACAGGAAAAAGCTTGCTAAGTTGTATTGTAAGAGAATTCAGGGCAGTTACTTGGAAGGCATAGACATAATAGTCATTCAACAAATATTTGTATCATGAATGAATGGTGAAGTCCATCTGGTACCTGCATGCATGTGCTTGAGAGACATTGTGCACACTTCCTACGTTAAAGTTTACTTATTTCTGGAGGCACCTTTTAGAACTTGGCTTCATTACTATATTGACTGAGGAACTTATTTTGTTTTTTCTAAAATGTGCCACTTCAACCAAGTTATTCTGCTTTACCCCATTGTTTCTTTGCATTCTCTGCATTCCTGAGAATGTTTTTTAAATCTGATTGCTTTAGTCTTTCTCCCTTAGTTTCTAGGTTACACTAAATGGTAGTTGGCTTGAGTTTTAACATTTTTTATCATACCAAAGAGGATGTGGTCGCAACTTACAAGTTCTTACTATCTTTATTTAAATTAAAATAATTTTTCTAAGATGAATAAGTAGACCCCAGAGGTATTTACTCTCTGGGTGAATAAGGTTGTTTACCTGGAGATACTCCTTTCACAGAATCCTAAAAGTGGAAGAAATCTTAAAAGTTCGAATTCAGAATTCAGTCTCTGTTTTTTTCCCCCTTCTCTTTTATTTCCTTTTTTTTTTTTTTTAAATAGTGGAAGTAGGAGTTTCCGAGAAGCCAAATGATTTGTTCAGAGTCACACAGGAAGACCCTTACTTTCTAGGACTTAAGCCTAGATGATGCTTGCTTTGTTGTTATATCTAGAAAGTGTCAAGGTGCTGCTCTGGTGGATCTGCATGTGTTGCTTCTTAAACCCCAGTACTTTCCCCAGTTCAGCTACTAATTTTGATTTCCTTCAAAGTCAGCATCCAGATCTGAAAAATACCATCTTATATGTCTCTAAAAGAATATTATTCTTCATTTGGTCTTTTTTAAAAAATATTTTCTTAGTTATACGTGGGCACAGTACCTTTATTTTGTTTACTTATTTTTATGTGGTGCTGAGGATCGAACCCAGTGCTTCACATATGCAAGGCGAGTGCTCCACCACTGAGCCACATGCCAGCCCTGGTCTTGTGTTTTTTAACCTCTCTTTGAGTTTATACTAGCCCTTTAGTCTGGGAGTATATCCTTTCTGGTTATTCTCCACTTTCTTACAGATTCATTTTCTGCTTTTTGTTCTATGCTCCAGGAGCCTGAACTTTACAGCCTGTATCACCTGGTGTCCTTTGTCCTTAGGCTTCTGTTTGGGTTTAGTCAATGGGAGGCAGCAACAGAAGATGGAAGGTTAAAAGAAAGAGAACCTCCCTGCTTTGATGCAGTTTTAGCAGTGACTGTCCTACAGCTGCAGTATACACTGAGTAGCTCCTCCTGTGATTGGCCCATGATAACATTATTCCTTGCTACTTCAGAATAGGAGTAGTAAAGGCTTCCTGCTGCTCCCTTATTCCTGGGGTCTTCAGCATCCCTTGTTTCCTTAGCCCTACAATCACTTCTACAGTCACTTTATTAAAGAAATGTTCAAACACTTCATCTGATAATGCTGTTTTCTGCCATGGCCCACTGCTGTAATATTTCTTCCCCATTTCTGTCCAAATCCTGCACTGTCAAATGCCACCTCTCAGAAATCTTTCTTATTCTTATAACTTTCTCCTTAAATCTTCTAGTGCCTTTCTTTTATCATTTATTTTACCTTGCTCAAATCAGTTATTTGTAGACAGATGTTTATGTCTTCTAATAGATTGAAACTCTTTTAAGACAAAATCACTGTCTGCTTCACCTTGGCATTCCCAACATGGCCAACATAGAGCCATAGTCATAGGAGATGCCCAATGAGAAAGTAACTATTGTAACACTGAATTCTATACCCAGAGTAGTATGTATAAAAATGTGCTCCTAAGATTTGGCCAGAGAGAATGAGCTTTTAGAGGGATGAGATGATTGTCATTGCCTGATCTTCCTCCTCATTGTACTGCAGTTTATTTCCATATTTTTTCCCTAATCTTTCTTTTTTTTTCTTTAAAAATTTCGTTAGCCATAAAAATTCAACATTCATACTTGTAATGTAGTAAATCTTTTTGTAATAACTAAGTGTGTGATTTATGATTTTTATCATGAATACTCTGGTTTATAATCTGCGAGAACTTATAGTTCTTGGAAACTTTTTTATGTTTAAATAGTAAACTGGGTTGAGGATGTAGGTCAGTAGTAGAGCACTTGCCTATTGTGTGAGTGTTTGGGTTCAATCACCAGCACCACACACAAAAAACAAAAACGAAAACCTGTCAGGCAAGTTGCAATTCATTCTAGTCCTGTTTCAGATCATCTTGATAGGTTTCTGACAATAATTGAACTAAATCAGGGAAATTTCGTATACACTTTTAATAACTATCAAAAATGTGCCTGTGTTTTCATGCGACATTCATTGGCAGCTAAAATCAGATATATAAAAACAACTTTGACATATGTAATTTTAAGGGATAAGGTGCCAGAACACTTGTAGAACC
Source organism: Spermophilus citellus (assembly GCF_964194105.1). NCBI lineage: Eukaryota > Metazoa > Chordata > Mammalia > Rodentia > Sciuridae > Spermophilus > Spermophilus citellus. The sequence continues at coordinate 99,052,083 of NC_138191.1, read as the reverse complement.
ACCTGTTCTTTTCAGTTCAGGATTGTTTTTGTTTTGTTTGTGTGAAATATAAGCCTTGTTTTAGTCTGACTCCTTTGTCATGTTAGCTCTCCTCTGGCATTAATTTGTTGATTTGTTATATTTGCTGTAAAGAGATCTAGTTTTGTTAGATAAATCAGGTTTTGTTTTGGAAAACATAATCAAATTTCCAACAAGTATTATGCTATGAGAATTCTGCAGTTATTTCAAAGCTCGAACTAACTACTAAAATTCTCAGTTTAAAGATTTACATGTTTAATTTTTCCTAGTTATACATAGACTAGATTTCCTGGAAACTTTCCTAAAGCATTTATATTTGGTAGATGGTTAAAAATAGACTTTCTAAAGTCTTTTAATAGCTGTTAATCTGAGGTTGGGGAAGGGAAGAATGTATTTTTTTTTAATTCCATACTAGTAAGCTACTGAATTTAATTTAGATACTAGAATGACATAAGAAAGATTTTGCAAGTAGCCAGATCAACTAAAGTGTCTCAGAAGAAATGCTTTGGTTGACTGCCAAATACCACATGGTCAAAACAGTACTTTGTTAGGTGATGTGATGTAGTAGATGTTTTTGTTCTTCCTGAGATTGCTTTCTTGAATGTTGAGTCATGCTCATGTTGTTGGCAGGAAGGGTATGGAAAAAAAAAGTTAGGTATTATGCTTTGTTTTACTGGCCATTTTTCTTCTCACCATTTCATTTATTTCAGTATAGTGGTGATTGCTAAGTTTTAAGTACTTTTTATTGCCTTGTACTTTACCTTTAAATGATGTTACAGCTGGGGCTATGGCAGGTCACTTGCCTGGCACACCTGAATTTTTTTATACTACATTTTATACTACATACTTGGAAAGGTTTTTGAGCATTGTCAGTATTGCCACATTTATTTCTTTAACATATTTTGAAAATGTGTACTTAGAAAAAATTAAACATGAATATAAATAGTAGAAACAAAGAGTCTCTTAAATGCTCCCAGTCCTCAATCCCACTGCTCTGGAGTAACAGCATTTTATGTTTTGGTTCATGTTTTATTTCAGCATGTGGTGTGTGTGTGTGTGTGTGTGTGTGTGTGTGTGTAAATAACCTTTTAAAAATGTATCTTCTAGTGTATAACAAATAGCTTTTTAAAAATGCAGCTTTAATATTACTTGTGTCTCTAATGTTATGTAAGTACTCATTATCAATAGAATTCTGGTATTTTTTTTTAATTTCTATAGTTTGCTTTCTGCATTCAGACACTGTAAACTCATATTTAAGATTTTTTTCTTTAAAGATAATTTGCTATATCTGAATACTCAGAATCTTAATGCTTTTCATGATATTTATATGTTGAAAATGCCAGTTACATTCTTATGATAGAGGGTAACCAGGTACTTTATTGTCTAAATGGGAACACTTTTGAGAGTGAAGGAGGCTGCTAATAATAATTTTGCCTAGATAGCAGGCATAAAGACTGTCCTATGCAAACATGTGTATGGTCATCCTATTTATAGACTTTAGGTTTTTGTTTTGTTTTGTTTATTTAGTTGCTTTTTATACTGCTTTGTTGAAATAAACTGGGAGAATCTTTAAAAAAAAAAAAAAAGCTGCCAGTGATTTCAATAGAGGAAAATGCTACAAATCTCAGACTTCTGTTGTCCAGTTGCTTGAGTAACCAAATCACTTTACGGAGTCACTGCTGTTTTTTGTTTCACAAGTCCAAGGGTTATGTAAGAGTTTAGCAATAGGTGAGTAAGAGTAAGAGTTGTGCTAAGACTTGGTGTAATGATTGAAATTCATGAAGTTTAGCTAGTGTCTGTACCTGATTTCTGTTTGGCAAAGCACCCTATTTCTGTCACATTTATAAGAGCAATTCAGATTTGTTAGTAGATTTCTAAAAGACAGAAACAACTACCTATAAACTGTTTTCTTTGTAAATTTAAATCAAAAAGCAATTCTAGTTTTTCAGAGATGATAGTCTTAAGGAAAAAATAGGCTTTCTTTATACTGTTTGACTCTTGGTTTTCAAGGTAATAATTTTAGGTAAAATAACCAATACTTTTCTGTATCTCATATTAGATATTTTTTCTCATCTGATTTCTAGATAGCATTCATTTCATCACTTGTTTTGTCTGTTGCTCATACCTTATTTTATTACTATCATTATCTATTATCTTCAGAGTTCATCAACTTAATGTTTCATTTCCTATTTAAGGAGACGCTAAATACAATTTAACTTAGTGCTTTTATCCTTTTCTTGATTGTGTATCTCTGAAAAATTGCACGTGGTTTATAGTATTAGCTGATTTTTTTTTTTTTAAGTTCAACCAGTATCCTTTGTGACTTCTTTATGTTAAACACTGTGTGGAGTTTGGGATTATAGTGGTGAATCCGGGTGATCTGAGACTCCAAATTATAAAGGGAAGTAGAATACCTACTATTGTATTACTTTACACATATTTTCCCCATTTCTTCTGCCTAGAAACCTCAAATGGTTTTTGTTATTATATTATCTTATTCTGGAGAAAATGGAGAAAGAAAAAGTGATTTGGCTAGAGCACACAGGTAATTTATTAGGAAGTTGCAGACTCAGCGTGCAAAACTAGATCAAACCTTAAAGCTTGTGCACATTTTTATTTTTTATTTTTTAAAATGTTTATTATTTAGTTGTAGTTAGACACAGTACCTTTGCTTCATTCATCTATTTTCATGTGGTGCTGAGGATCGAACTCAGGGCCTCACAAGTACTAGGCGAGCGCTCTACCACTGAACCACAACCCCAGCCCTTGTGCTCATTTTTAATATCTTAAACTCCTTGAGGCAATTTTCAAGTTATGTTTTTGTACCCTTATGTTATAAGAACTCTTTTCAAATTTCATTGATTTAATAGAAAAGTGTAATGTATTTGAAGCCAGAGGACTAGGTTAGAATCCCTTTAAAAAAAAAAATCTAGCTGGAAGATTTGAGTAATAAGCAGTATCTGTCTACTATGTTGTGATGATGAAAGGAGAAAATGTAAAGTGTCTAGCAAGATACCTAATACTATAAAAAATTTTAATAGGTATCCATGGTGAATCCATGGTGTTAAGACTGCTTACTCAAACTATTGGGGGGGGGGACCTCACTTTTTAGGCATTCTTGGAAAACCCAGCAATTTTTGGTAAGATACCTAGAGCTACCGTATTGATAATAGAGAATTTAATTTGAAGCCTTGGATTGTCAGTGCACTGACTTAATGGAAAGTACTTCTCTGAAGGTACTGTGGAGAATACGGTTTAATACTAGGCTCAATTTTATGGACATTTTCAAATTGATAATTTTATTCCAAATGAACTGATAGTTGAGTATTAATCTTTAGGATTAAAATTAGGTAGAAATTTTTTCCCTCAGAATTTCTCTGTTATCTTTAATTCCTATTTTTCCTTTAGCTGAAGTGGATAAATCTTAGGGATAAATAGGGATTATAAATGTTTCAAAATGTTCAGTTATCTAGGGAAATCACAGATTAGCAAGCCTCACTTAAAATTGTGATCTTGTTAGTATTTCTGATTTTTTAACATACTTTTTTCATCATTAAACCAACTTTTAAGACATCTGATAGGGAGACAACATGGTTTTATTTCTTTAAAAATTTAATTTGCTAACTTAAATTTCAAAGGGACAGAAAAGCCAATGAATTTGGCATAATGTTTTGTTTTTTAACTTGTTACTTGCTGCTTATGTACCTGTTTTTCCTCTGTATAGTTACAGATTTTCTCTTATTTTTCCTTTACTTGATTATTGATTCAGACTCACAGTATGGTAACTTTCTATTCTCTCTTTTCCTTACCTTTATGGAAGATCAGTACTACACTTGCTTTTTTCCAGTCTTCTGGTATCTCTCCAGTTCTTGAATTTTCAAAAATAATTGTAAGTGATTCAATTGTAAGTATATCCTATACTTCTTTCATTAGATGAAAGCTTATTTGTGATGCATGTCATCTCAAATTGCTAATTGTTAACAGAAACTTTCCAAATAACTTATATTTTAATCAAAGTGGCATTCTTGTAAAGTTATCATTAAATATGAGTTATGTTTTTTACTAATTTCAAGAAATCATCTACTTTTATTCATATCCATGTCATTTATTTTTTACTGAGGTTGTTTTCTTTTGTATTTTATCTTTGTTGAATTTTTAAGCTGTTTTTTTTTCTTTTACAGTTCTACTACTGACAGCTTACCCTGTTTTCTTGTTATTCTAAAGTTTTTTGAGACTTACAGTATTTTCCTTCCTCTTTTTGCAACATATTATATATGTTTTTTTGTCCTGTGATTAAGAGAAAGTACTGCAGATAGAGTACTTAGTTCTTTTAAGTTTTCACTGAGAAGTAAGATTTGATATGAAAATTCTCACCTGTTATAATTTTATCTATCTATCTATCTATCTATCTATTTATTTATTGGTACTGGGGATTGAACCCAGGGGCACTTTACCACTGAGATAGTTTATTTTTTGAGGTGGGTCTTGCTAAGTTGCTAAAGACGGGCTTTGAATTTCCCACCCTCCTACCTGTATTAGCTCCCAAACAGCTGGGATTACAGGGGTGCACCATGGTGGCTTGCTTGTGAAATTCTTTAAACAATATTATTACTAAGCCTTCCTGTTGTTACAAAAGTTAACCATAAATTTCTTAATTTCCTGATTCTGATCTCAAGAAGACCCTAAATGACGTTTACTTCCAGTGTCATTTCTCTTCCTCTGTTAACAGGAATTACTTAAAAAGCTTTTACTGCCTGTCTCAAAAGTTGTCTCCTGTGAAGTTTTACTTAAGGGAGTATCTCTCCAAAGCAGCTTTGCATGTACTTCAGGCAGTTTTAAGGACTTCCCTTGCAGTTCTCTCTCTCTCTCTCTCTCTCTCTCTTTTTTTAAGTATACATTTTAAATAGTGTTTAGTGTCCCAGCTAAAGTAATTTATCAGGAATTGATTTAATTTTTACTGATTTGTTAGCTTTTAAGTCCTTTCTGAGAAAAGCGGTTCCTGTAGATTGGGCTTGATGTATGTTTCTCTCTTTTCTCTATATATGTTAAACTGGATGTGTAGATCATGACTGATAAAGAATTATCTGTTATTCACCATGACTATGTATTTATTTTAGTTTTCTTTATTTTTTAAAATTTTTTCAATATTTATTTTTTAGTTGTAATTGGACACAATATGTTTATTTTATTTACTTATTTTTATGTGGTGCTGAGGATCGAACCCAGGGCCTCACACATGCCTCACACATGCTAGGTGAGCGCTGTACTGCTGAGCCACAATCCCAGCCCCTTAGTTTTCTTTATTAGCAAAGAACTCTTGAAAGCTAGAGACTATTTTGCTTTTAGTATATTAACCCATAAGTGGGGTTTTTTCTTTATATGTATTTCTAATTTTTATGATTAGATTGAAATTTAATTTCTATGGAGTTTTTCTATCTCAATTTCTTGTTAAATGAAGAAAATTCGTATTTATTTCCCTATAATTGCAGTTTTTAAACTGTAAGTGAATCCCTATAGAAATTGTCACTTTATAGGCTATGACACAAATTAGGGAGCAATAACCTCTTTGGTCCTGATTGCCAACAATTTAACATAATCACTTCAGTTAACTGCTGAAGAACATGGATAGAGGAGAAAAGAAGGGAGGGAACAGAGAAAGGAAAAGAGAATCAGAACAGAAATGCAAAAGAAACTAGGGGAAGACTGGTATTGTGATTGACAGTTGCCAGATGCTGCAGCCAGGCTGCATGTGTTCATTTAACACTGCAACAGTGAGCTAACACTGGAGGATGCAGTGATGACTGAATGGTACATACCTGCCCTTCATATAATCTTTTAGAGAAATCAACCGTTAACTGTAACCATAAAACATGACCAGAATATTAGAATGTATATGTAGAATGTATGTCAGACTACTTGATCTCAAGAAGTGTGCAGTCCTTCCCTGTTCTCAGTTCTTTTAAGGGGAAGACAGAACACCCTCAGTGTGATAAAGGATTGTATTAGTCCTGTTTAAAAATAAAACTCCATTGAAAAGGATTATTATGATTAAATGCAGTGCCTCAGTGTTCTAAATGTTGAATGGAAAGAGGAACAGATAATTCAAGATAATTTTTATGAAATAGTCTCTATCATCTCAAGAGATATTCAAATGAAGACTAGAGACTCAAAGACATTATAAAAGTAACTTCTGTGAATGGGAAGTTAGAGTAGGTGACAGATAATGAAACTTGTGATACTTTTTTTCTAGTACATTCTTATTAAACAGTTTAATTATAAGTTTTTTTGATAAGTTTGTATATGTTATCAATTGTAGAAGAGTTAAAAGGATTTTCTTTTTGAGTACATGCAGAATTATGGATTACTATGCAAAAGAGGTTAGGCCAATTCTGATAACTGTCATTATGAAACTTTCCATTGTACATTACCTGAAGAAAAATGGTTTGGTGAGTAGATCTTTGTATATTGGATATTGAAAAGCATGGAGATTATTCTTAAGGTAAAGGAAAGTTTCGGAAGACTTTTCAGATTCAGGATTGAGAGGAGAAATGAGTGAGGTTCATATATGATTCTAGCAACATCAAAGGATCATTTTTAAAGAATTATAGGATTCAGATTGAGGTAATGTAAATTTGTTTCTTTTTATTTCCTGGAAGATTTTTAATCTAATAGTGATTTGTTCAATAGAATATGTTAATCAGATTTTTATAGTGGTAATTCTAAATGGTTTCAAAAGGGAGTCAAGTTTATATTTCCCCTCTCATGTAGATGCCTCACCTTTTCACTTATGAATATGTTGTTGATCTTTTAAAATATTTAGCAAGAATGATGTATTTAGCTGATTTTAGTTAAATCATTGATAATTATGTTATAATATTCTGTGAAAAACAGAACAAAACAAAAGCCAGGCCAAGCATTCCTTCTAATTTTTCTGTAGCATGATAACAGGGAAAGAAATATCTCCCTTCTACTCTAATATCCATGAAATGTTATATGTTTATCCTTCCTTTTCTTCATCTTTATTATACTTGACAAATCAAATGTTTCTAATAGAAAGTTCTTTAGATTATCTATTTAAAAAATGAAGATCTTTAACCAAATTTTATAAATATATCTAGATTGTGTGTACATTGTTTGTTATGATTTTTTTGTTCTTAAACTGCTTTTTTCATATATAATATCACATATATACTGGTTCAAGCAGTTTTTTTTACATATATGTGAAAATACGAATAGGCAGATTTATTACCTTTGAATTTTGAAAAACAAAAGAATTACACGTTGTTTTTTTTTTTTTTTCCTACCACATTCTTAACAGGACTTAGTAAAATTCTAAGTTTTGGCTCAGAATCCGATTTTTAGATTGAGAATAACAACAATAGCAAGAGTAATAATTGATAGTGTTGGCTGTCATTGTCTTTGGTATATGTAATAGCTGCCAAAATAATAATAGGAGGAGGAGGTAGAAAGAAGACAGAAGGTTAGATAGAGAGTCATGGTGCCTTTTTAGGGCCTGAGCCAAAATTAGAAACTAGGTTTGCCAACCCACTGTCTTTTCCATAAGACCCAGCCATCTCAATTTGTTTTGAGATAATGGCTGTGAAATGCTTTAATACTATTAATAGAAGTGTTATATGTACAAAGTGTTATATGTACAAAGTATTGCTGTAATATAAACTTTAACCTCAGTTTACTATATTGTGGGAAATGTGAAAATGAGCTCATTTAGAATCAATTTTTTGATTGAAAGGGAAGATAAGAAAAGGCCAACTTTGAGATAGGTATGCTGAGCTGTTCCTCCTATATTCACCCATTTAGTATACGGAGTTATGTAGTTGGGATAGGACTCTTTATTTTTTTGGGGGGGGGTACTGGGGATTGAATTCAGAAGGTGCTCTACCACTGAACTATGGGAGAAACTACAACCCCAGTCCTTTTTTTTTTTTAATTTTAATTTAAAAATTTTTGAGACAAGGGCTGGAGTTAGCTCAGCAGTAGAGTGCTCGTCTAACACATGCAGGGCGCTGGATTCAGTCCTCAGCACCACATAAAAATAAAGGCATTGTGTCCAACTACAATTAAAAAATACTTAAAAAATTTTTTTTGAGACAGGGTCTCATTAAGTTGCTGAGTGTCTCGCTAAGTTGCTGAGGCTGACCTGGAACTTGTGATCCTTCTGCCTTAGCCCTCAAGTCCCTAGGGCTTGTGGGGTGTGCCACCAAGCCTGGCTTGGGTTAGGATTCTGGCAGTAATATTTCCTTATCCTATTCCCCTGCTTAACTATGTGACAACTGGGCATGCATATTTGGTAAGCTGATAATGTTGTTTTCTCCAACTGTTTTGTTCTTTATACCTAGGATTGATGTGTTTTTCAGGCAGAGCTGATTAAGAACCTTTGAGTGAAGTTAAAACATAGAAATTCATGTTCTCCTGGAATTTAAAGTTTATGTGACAAAAAGTAGAACATACCATGGCTGAATTTTTAAACTGAGAAATAAGTGGGTCCTCTAAATAAGTAAACATTTACACCATGTCCAGAGTGTAGTGTTCGTGCCAAGGGTGGAAGTAAGTAGGGAACTTAATTAGGAGAGAAGTTTTGTCACTTTCATTTAGAAAGGGGCATGTTAGAAGAAGCGAGGATTTTAAAGTTCTTTTTAAAATTTTAATACAATAACTGTAAAAAAGGAATTTTTAGTTGTAGATAGACACAATACCTATATTTTATTTATTTTTGTGTGGTGCTGAGGATGGAACCCAGTGCCTCACAAGTGCTAGGCAAGTGCTGTACCACAGAGCTATAGTCCCAGCCCCTAAGGTTCTTTTTTAAATAAGGGAGATACAGAGTTGATGGAGAATGTTAAGGAATGGGAGAACTAAACAGTGAGAATATGAAGTTAAGATTAAGGGAATAGAGGAATGTACTGAACAACAACAACAAAATGGGTAAATAGTATTCTAGGTAGTTTTTATGTTTCTTTAGCTAAGTCACTGTTGTTCTTGTGGTGAATGAGAGCCAATTATGGGTTGTTGGGGTTAAAAAAAAAGTTGATTCTAAAGAGCAGGTTAAATCTTCATTTGGCCATTTGCACATGTAATTGATGAGACTAGAGTAGCACTTGAAGCTGAGAGGAAAGTTGATGTGTCATTATTTTTGGAGAATTTAGAAAACAAATATTTCTGTAAAAGTACTATTTCTTTTTAAAAAACAAAATGTTTTCATTTATGAAGGTTGAAATATTTTGTTTTATTAAACATTGCTTGGGTACTGCTAGATTTATTGCAAATTTTATTTTTCTCTAGGGTTTGGATTCAGGATTTGTTCCTAGTGTCCAAGACTTTGACAAGAAACTAACAGAGGCAGATGCTTACCTACAAATCTTGATAGAACAACTAAAGGTATGACATAAGTTTATATATTGAATTGATTTAAAGACATAATGTTGCTGAGTCTGATTTTGAGTAAAAATTCTTTCTTGCTATAAATTTATAGTCCTCATATGGTTCTTCAGCAGTTTTAAAGCTGACTTATTTATATCTAATCTAATTATATTGGTAAAGAGCATATTTACATAATGTGCTTTTTGGTCATTAAGGAAAAGGTAAATATCTAGATGTAATTAGAAGAAAATAAGACTTGGCTTATTTTACATTCATATTCTGTTTAAAATTTCTATGAAACTGGTAAGGTTTAGTGGCTCAGTCTCTAAGACCTTTTTTTTTAATTTTAGGGAAAAGTGTAGGCGAGACAGCTTAGATATCTATCTTTTATCATTGCAGAGTAAATTATCTTATTTATTTATTTATTTGTTTATTTAGAAAATTCAGATCTAGGTTTAATGTTGTCTTCCTAGGTATTCTCTACACCCATCTTCAGTTCCCAGTAGATACAAATAAGATAAATAATTAAACTGCAATTTAGGGGAATATTGGTCTCCAAGTAATTGGAAGTTTAATTATACTGCTTGAAAAGATTAAAAGCAGTGTTCCACTATTTACAAAATTATTTTAATTTCTACTTTAAAATGAATTAAAAGCAGAGGTCTTAGGAAGAAAGGGAGTGTTGATAAACTTGGGAGACAAAGCAGACAGAGCAGAGTTTGAATTGATATTTTAAGTTCTTAAGAGTGGTGTGTTTTCTTTGTAGTTCTGAATGATTGACTTTTACTGTTTGCAGTCAATCACATGATGGAACATAACTTAATGCAATGCCAAAAATATATGCTGTATTGAAAATGCATATACATCATCTATGGAAGAAATATGTTTAAGAATTTTTGTTTCTGTGTTTAGGAACTGTACACAGTGCACTAAAGTGGATTGATGTTATAACCTGTTTTTTTAATTCTTAATCCTGTAGCTTTTTGATGACAAGCTTCAAAACTGTAAAGATGATGAACAGAGAAAGGTAACTTAAATCACCGTGATTTTGACTTAAAAAAACCTTTTGGAAAATAACAGATACACCAATCAGTATTTTGACTATTATGATAGTATTATTGACTTATTGTAATAGTACTGTCAGTGAACCTTATGGGAATTTTCTAGTGAGTTTTTGTTATGATTTTGTAATTAAAAGATTAGTATACAAAACTTTAATATTATTCCTGTTTTGTAAGTTCTCTCATATATAATGTGTTGAAGGTGGAAAGTATATTTTATTAAATATACATATGGTCACTTCAGATACAAATAAATAAACGGGCAAGAATTGTCAGAACAAACAACTGACATATAAGGAAACATGCTTTAATTATAGTTCTACTGTTCTTCCCATCCTTGGATTTCTGATGTCTACTTTGTAGTTTGCATATTGTTTTCTCTTTTTTTGTGGGGGGTGCTAGGGATTGAACTCAGGTGCACTTAACCACTGAGCTACATCCCCAGCCCCATTTTGTATTTTATTTAGAGACAGGGTCTCACTGAGGTGCTTAGCACCTTACTTTTGCTGAGGCTGGCTTTGAACTCACGATCCTCCTGCGAACTCAGGATTCTCCTGCCTTGGCCTCCCTAGTACTGAAATTATAGGCATGTGCCACTGCCCCCAGGTTGTTTTCTCTTTTCTAAATTAGTATTTTCCCCTCTGCTGGCTAGACTTCTTGATGCAACATTGTTGTTATTATTTTCCCTTTTTTTGACTGTATCCTTGCATTTGACCCTTTAAGACTTGTTAATAGTAGTGACTCAGGTTCTAATTCACCTACCGTTAATTCTAAATTTCGTCAGTCCAGTCCACTGTCATTTTTAAAACAGTTTTGGAAAGGATAAGATGATTCTGAAAGAAAACATTTTAAAATTACATAATGAAACCTACAGAAAAAAAATCTTGTATTCAAAAAAGGAATAGAATGTTTTATATTAGTCTTACAAATCTTGAATTGAATCACATGAATTCCATTTAAGACGGTTTAACCAAAAAATGTCTTGAGTTTTTAATTTTAATGTTCTGTTTAGATTTAAAAATATAATCAAGTACTTTCTTCATAATTTTACATTTGCTTAAAATAATGAATACATTTCTAGTAAAATTCTTTATGACTAATCAGCAAAAACAAACTAGTATTTTTATATCTCTAATTATTTTTGTTTAAACTTATTTTTCACAGAAAATTGAAACTCTCAAAGAAACAACAAATGTAAGTTATGTGTTTGATAAACTGACTGTATTATAAGGTGCTGTATATGTTATCTCTGTATTAAGTTGCTGATATTGATAAGAACAATTGAGGCTTTAGTTTCTATGGATTTTTACACGGATGTTTTAAGAATTATATTAGCATCCAGAGGAATTTAAACCAATAAAATAATCCCTGTAATTGAAATTGACTTGATGTACCAATTTATCTATTTCTGGTCTTGCCTGAGATCCTTGGATAAAAGGTAATATGCATTCACTAGTGTAGGTTGAGTGAGTATCTCTTATACGAAATGCTTGGGACCAGAAGTAGTTCTAATTTGGGGTATTTTGGATTTGAGAATATTTTTGCACAAAATATTATTGTATCAAGTATGGAATTTTATACTCTGGCATCCTGTCAACATTCAAAAAGTTACAGATTTTGGATTTATTTTTTTGGGGGTGGGTGGTACTAGGGCTTGAACTAAGGGGCACTCAATCACTGAGCCACATCCCCACCCCTATTTTGTATTTTATTTTAGAGATAGGGTCTCATTGAGTTGCTTAGCACGTCACCATTGCTGAGGCTGGCTTTGAACTCACGATCCTCCTGCCTTAGCCTCCTGAGCATCTGGGATTACTGGAGTGAGCCACCGCACCCAGCTAGATTTTTTATTTTTAATTTTTGGATTAGGAATGCTCAACCTGTGTATATTCTCTTGTAATTAAAATATATTGAGATTCGATTTATATAGTGTACTAGCCTTCTGACATTATCTGACAGACTAATCATGGGATATCCTCAAGAGGAGGGCATCTTTTATATAGTATAGACTTTCGCATTTGAACTGATTTTTTGTATTTTTAAGCTTCAACATTATGCAACCATTTTATTTGAAGTAAGATCCTAAAATCCGTGTTTTGTTTTTATAGAGCATGGTAGAATCTATTAAACACTGCATTGTGTTGCTGCAGATTGCTAAAGTAAGTAAATTTACTTTCGATTACCTTCATGTAATGGATTCAGAAATTCTAATGGAATTTTCCTTTTAATAACCACAAAACTCAAGTTCTGAAATACTACCTTTCTATGATAAACTGAATTGTGGAATTACTGATATTGAACAACTGTTTTGTTTGGATGTTATCTTACTTATGTGTGTCTGTGCTGGTAACACTTTTTCTCAGTGGTTGGGAAGGAAGGGAGCACGTTTGAATTACTCACCCTTTCTTTCCCTTTTACCCATTTTTATAGGTTGGAACAAGGCCATCTTTTGCAAAATCTTTTTCAAAAGATTTTTTTTTTTAGAATATATAAGGGAATTAAATTTTAGCAGTCATTTTTCTTATCCATAATGCAGAAAGAATATAATGCAGGCATTTTAAAAATTATGTTTGCTATAGGTTTTTTTTTTTTTTTTTTAAGTAATGAAGTACATCAATGAAACCAGTGCTCTAATTGATGTTTTTACTCATGGAACAAAACATATTCTGTATTATTGTGGGTTAAAATTTTTATGTATATTGTCTGCTTTTCTGAAAGATTTACTTAAATATTGATTGCCTAAATTTTTCAAAAGAATTTTTATTTTTTGTGAATGAGCTTAATTTTTACAAAAGATTTTCCCCTTGTTATTCCTACCTATTTTTATCCTGCAGCTAAAAATATAGGTAGATAGCTCAGTGGACAGGTTAGAAATGATGTTTATGTGAGTTTTTCATTGTTGGTCTGCTTTACTTACTCAGTTACACATAGATGTTTGTTCAATTATGGAAACTTTTTTTCTGAGCACTGTTATTGATGCAGTGGGATAGGGCAATCAGTTTTTGTTTGAGTAGTAATGATATTATGCTTATAGGATAAAGGGGGAGTGAATTGTCATTTTCTTTTGAAGCAAGACTCAACATTAGCATACTTAAGTGTCAGAACTTAGGGCTTGCATTCACCTTATAGATATTCTTGACCACTATGCCTGCTTCCTATATGTCTCTAAACTTTTCATCTACTTTTGTGGATCAGAATCTATTCTGAAGCTAAGAAGAAGGGAGGATAGGGCTGGAGGGATGAAAGGAGTAAGATTTTTGGTTTAGTTTTTCTTGGCTCTTGAATTACATGGGTGAATGCAGGCCTACAGTTACCCAAAACCTGTATATATTTAACTAGTAAACTACACCAAAAGTGTGTAGTTGAATAGGTATTTTAGGGCATTTATATTTCCTTCTCTGGAAGATGTTAGAAGAAGAAGTGATACAGTGTGTAGGCCTGTTAGAGTCATCTCTGGAAACCACTCAGGATTTTAGATAGCTGTACAACAGTTCACTCCAAGCTTTTTCACATTTTATCCACTCATCAAGAACATTTTTTGGTGTGCTTCTCTTTGAAGTGTGTTTTGGTTCAACGTATTAAAGCTCTTTTCTAGAACTTTCTATAATTTAGTCTGAACATGCAACCTATTTTCATCCAGCTCAATAGACCTACATTTCAAGGTCCTTCAGAATGAGTAATTCAGGCCAAATAAATGGAGTTGGACTTTTTATTTAATTTCAGAAGGAAGTTTTATTATTAAGGGTTTTTTTTATGTGTAAATACAACTCTCCTGTGCCCATATGAACTGTGTATGTCTGTAACCTAATTTAATTGTAAATCAGACCATATTACTTGCCTAATCAAAAATGCTTTTCCATTTTATTTGAAATGAAATCTAAACTACTTAGCATAACATACCATTTGAGCCATTACTACTCTCTTCTTTTCTCCTATCCTTGCTTAATCATACCATTCAATAACATTGGCCTGTTCTAGGGATTTTTACTTGCTTTTCCCTTCACCTGGAGGGAACTTCCCATAGATTTCCATCAGACTCCACTCCCTTATTTCACTTGATTCAGATTTCTGCCAAATAAAATGTCTTTGGAAAAACCTCCCTGGCACCTCTACCTAAAATAATTTCTAACTCCCACTAGTTTCTTTTAATCATGGTCTTGTATCACTAACCAAATTTACACAGTATATTTGTTTATATGTTATCTCTACATGAGAGTCAAATCTTATGGCAGCCTGAGCTGCCATAACAAAATAATATAGATAACAACAGAAATTTCTCATTTTGGAAGCTGAAAGTTCAAGATCAAGGCTCTGACCTTTTTCATTTCTGATGGGGGGGCTTCCTTTTTGGTCTGGAGACACCCTTTAAATTCATATAGTCTTTCCTTGATGTATGTACACAGAGAAAGCATAAGTTCTCTGGTCATTCTTCTTTTATGGATACTGATCCTATTTATTCAGAGCCCCATGTTTTTTACCTTATTTAGCCTTAATTAAATCCTTAGAAGCCTGTATCCAGTTATAGCCACTTTGAGGATTAGACCTTCAACATAGGAATTTGGTGGAGGGGGGCATAGACATTCAGTCAATAATAACAATGTATTCTCAGTATCTTTAATATTTGCCTGCCACATAATTGAATGATTTTTCTTTTTCTTTTTTTTTTTTTTTAAAGAGAGAGTGAGAGAGGAGAGAGAGAGAGAGAGAGAGAGAGAGAGAGAATTTTTTTAATATTTATTTTTTAGTTCTCGGCGGACACAACATCTTTGTTGGTATGTGGTGCTGAGGATCGAACCCAGGCCGCACGCATGCGAGGCGAGCACGCTACCGCTTGAGCCACATCCCCAGCCCCGAATGAATGATTTTTCTAATGCATAATTTTTTAAATGATTGCTTGGTTTATATTTATACCTATATTTCCACTATAGGTATGATTCATTTCATTTAGCTGCCTTTACTATGCTGTGATGAAATTTTGTTTTTAATTGTAGGTGGACACAGTATTTTATTTATTTTTATGTGGTGCTGAGGATTGAACACAGTGCCTCACATGTGCCAGGTAAGTGCTCTACCACTGAGCCATAACCCCAGCCCAGAAAATTCTTATATGTTAATCGTTAGGCAAACCTAAACAGTTAACTGATCTGTGATTAAGAGACAGTGTTTTGGGGGCTAGGGTTGTAGCTCAGTGGTGGAGCACTTGCCTGGCACATGTGAGGCACTGGGTTTGATCCTCAGCACCGTAAATAAATAAATAAATAAATAAATAAATAAATAAATAAATAAATAAATAAATGTGTTGTGTCCATCCACAATTAAAAATATTTTTTAAAAAAGATACAATGTTTTAAAGTAATAATAAGAAGCAACATTGCACAATCTTAAAGAACATAGACTGTGGACCCAGAATGAGTTTGATATCAGTTCCATCACCAGAGCAAGTTTGTTTATCCTTTCTGTGCTTTGCTTTATATTCTGTGTAAAACAGTGATATTAATAGTACACCTACCTCTTACTTATATTGTGAAATTTAAATGGATTACTATTTGTAATGTTCTTAGTACCAGACATATTGAGCCCTAAGTATTTCTTAAATATAAAAAAATTTAGGAAGGTAAATTTAAAGTGACAATATAACATTTTAATAAAAATGGGAGAACTTCTATCCAGTGATGGAAATATAAATTGTCATATCCACTTTAGAGGACTATTATTCATTGGCAGGTTAATAAAGGAGGGTGATAATGCCATCTAAGACTTCACAGTGATCCAAGAAGTTGACTAATTTAAACTTTTTTGAGGCTGATATATATTCTAGCAGAAATAAAATTTTATTCTTCAAGTCTGTAAGTATTTTTTTTTTTCACTTGCTTGGTAGTATCTTTTGAAGTATAGAAGGTTTTAATTTTGGTGAAGTCCAACTTATCAGTCTCTTTTATTGCTGTGTCTTTGTTGGCATATCTAAGAAATCATAGCTTGATCTAATGTCACACAGATTTTGTTCCCATGTTTTTTAAATTTTAGCTCTTTAAGTCTACTTTGAGTTAATATTTGTGTTGTGATATGAGGTAGGGACCCAAATTTGTTTATTTTTTGTCTTGTGAATGAATATGCAGAATCCCAGTCCCTTTTGATATCTTCTCAACATATAATTAGGAAGTTTATGAGCATAAAATTAAGAGGGCATTCACTAGACTACATTGCCTCATTAGAGAGGTGGGGATATGTTTCTTTTTTTTTTTTTTTTAATGATGGACATGGTTTAAAAAATACCAGAGTTTATAATTATGGTCAAAAGTCTCCCAAAATTATGTGGTGCTCGTGTTTTTGTTGACTATCATATTTTCAGATCTAAGTCATGCTGGTATGTTCAAAAAAGAGAATAACCATCATGTATAAGAATGAAGGGACTAATAGTTTGATGAGCTCTTTCAACTATGCCTTGTCCCTGTGGATTGTATGGGATTCCTGTTATATGAGTAATGCCAAATGATGAGCAAAATTGTTTAAAAGAGGTAGAAGTATAACCAGGGGCATTATCTGTTTTTAACTGTTTTGGAACGCCCACAGTGGCAAAATTTTGTAAGCAATGAGCTATAACATCTTTAGTTTTTTCTCCGGCATGAAGGGAGCCCATCAAAAATCCAGAAGAAGTATCAACTGTAACATGCAAATATTTTAATTTTCCAAATTCTGGCAAGTGTGTGACGTCCATCTGCCAAATATGGTTAGGTATCAATCCTCTAGGATTGACTCCAAGATTAACTTGTGGTAAAAAGGTCACACAATTTTGACATTGTTTTATTATTTGTCTAGCTTGTTCCTTAGTTATTTTAAAACGCTTTTGTAAAGTATTAGCATTGACATGGAACCTTCTATGAAAATTTATAGCTTCTTCTATTGTAGAGAAAATATGTATGTCATGTGTAGTTTTATCTGCTAAATCATTGCCCAAACTAAGGGCTCCAGGCAATCCTTTATGTGCCCTGATATGTCCTATAAAGAATGGATCTTTTCTGTCCCAGTAGGAAGTAACATTGGACTCTTTCTTTGTTTCATTAAAATAATTAATATTGAATTCAATAGAATCTCTGGTTGAGATTTTGCTTTACCTCACCCATTAAAAGGCAACTTGTAGTTTATTTAGAAAATAAAAACAAGAAAGGAGAAAGGGGAAAAGTGAGTGTAATAGAACAAAAATCCTAGAATTTATATGGGAGTGGTTGATAGTAAGGCATGTAACAGCCTGTGGGTTTATATTTGACACTGCCTTAAAAAATAAACCACAATGGCAACTCAAATAATAACTGATTTAGAGTAGCATATGCTACTAATCGAGAATTTTTTAGGGGGGAAATGTTAGATGTTTATCTTAAACTGTACTAAGAAATGCTGGTTTTAAATGTGATATACTTTGTCAGTAATCTATTGCCTTTTAACAATTCACCCCAAATTTTGAGTGTCTTAAAATAACTTAGTCACTTATTTTCCGCACAGTTCTGCATTTTGGGTAGGCTTCATGGCTTGTCTCTGCCTTGTTCAACCTTGGCTTGATTAGAGGCTGGAGGATCCACTTTCAAGATGGCTCACTTACATGGCTAAGAAGTTGGGTGGGGTTGGGAGGGTTACGTTCCTCTCCATATAGTTCTTTTCATGACGGCTTGGGCTTTCTCACAGCGTACTAGGGTTCCAATAAAACAAGATAGAGGTTTGTGGCATTTAGAAGTCAGAATAATCATTACTCTTATACTGGTTGGTAGATAACAGTCACAATGTTGAATCCAGGTGGATTCAAAAGTAGGGAACATGATGTCTGCCCTTTTTTAAAAATATTTTTAAATTATTTATGGACCTTTATTTTATTCATTAATTTATATGTGGTACTGAGAATTGAACCCAAAGCATCATACATGCGAGGCAGGTGCTCTACCACTGAGCCACAACCCCAGCCCGATCTCTGCTTTTTTTTTTTTTAAGAATTTAACCTTTATTTATTTGTTATTGTTTACTTGTTTTTATGTGGTGCTGAGAATCGAACCCAGCCCTCATCTGTCCTAGCTAGCGCTCTACCGCTGAGCCACAACCCTAACCTGGTCTCTGCCTTTAAATGGAGTTATTTGGGCTGGGGATGTGGCTCAAGCGGTAGCACGCTCGCCTGGCATGCGTGCCGCCCAGGTTCGATCCTCAGCACCACATACAAAGATGTTGTGTCTGCTGAAAACTAAAAAATAAATGTTAAAATTCTCTCTCTCTCTCTCTCTCTCTCTCTCTCTCTCTCTCTCTCTCTCTCTCTCTTTAAAAAAAATGTTTTAAATGGAGTTATTTTTGGACATTTTAAGCTACCATATGTTTATAATTCTAAGAAAGCCTTTTGGAAAATCAGTCTAATATTTAGAAATTAGAAGAGGAAAACCAAAAATCAATTAAATTTTTATCTAAGCAAGACACTTTCTTTTCCATTTTTCTTTCTCTGTAAGTTTCAGTAATTTATTTTCAACTTTCTTTGTATTCAGAATTACTGAAACTTTGGGTGCTTTAAATATATAGTTAACTTAGTTGTGCAAATAAAAGGGAAAATGTCAACTTGAATTATGAGAATATTAAAATGGAGGTACTTTCAGGGGTTTGTAAAATACATGCATCATGCCAAGGGTTCCCAAGACCACCTGTGGGTTTGGAGATTATCTAGAAGGACTCGCAGCTGTGACCTACTACAAAATCAGGAAAATGAAAAGACACAAGGAAATGTCCAGAGCAAACCAAGCAAGAGTCTTATCCCAGTGGAGTCATATAGGATGTATTTAATTCCTCCAGTAACAAATCATGATTTGTTATCTACCTAGGAAAACTCATTAGACACCCCTTGCCTAGAGATTTTATTGGAGGATTGTCACATATGCACTCTCTTGACACTTAATACCATTCCAGATTTAAAGAAGAAAATCGGGTGTTCAGCATAAACCTTAGTGCTTCCATAAACAGCATAGCTACGTTGAGCCACTCTAACCAATTATGCTGGTAGGAACTTTAAAGGACAGTTTTGCAATCATGTTTTTCTAAGGAGCCATTCCAGGACTGCTATGTTAATTCTTTTCTGCACATATACTTGAAAGAAATTATCCTAAGTCTTCAGATTGCTCTTGTTTGATGCTTTGGTGTATAGATTTCTGGAAAAAAAAAACACAAATAAATGAGCTATAGGTTGGCTGTTATGTTTAAAATCAAAACCAAAGATTAGTTTCTACTCAAACTTGGAACAGTGGTACTTGCCTGTAATCCCACTGACTTAGGATGCTGAAGCAGAAATGTGATCACAAGTTTGAGGACAGCCTGGGCAACGTAGTTGAGAACTTACCTCAAAAAATAAAGAGGGCTAGGATATAACTCAATAGTAGAGCACTTACCTAGCATGCAGGGGCACTGGGGGCAAATCCCTAGTATCACAAAGAAAAACAACAATAAAAAACTTGAAAGTTTCCAGATAGGTTACGGTTAAAACCTTAAGCATTTTGTTTAAATACATTAACTGCATAATACTAAAATGTGAACTTTTTCCCCTGTGATTATGTTTGCTGCTTTAGAGAATTATTCTTTTACCAAAAAAAAAAAAAAAAGAGTTGGGGGGACTGTGACAACCCAAAACCTGGTTTCTCTTGGCTTTATATTTGGAATCTCTCCAAGGTATCTAATAGAAGTAATACTATTATATTTCTGTGTCTATCTGATGTCTTTATTTTTGTATTACATTTATATTATTATACCTTTAGATAAAGCAAAAGATAGAGTATTAGTTTTCCCTTTATTATTAATATTTTTTAGTTGTAGATGGACACAATGCCATTTATTTATTTTCATGTGATGCTGAGAATCAACCCCAGTACCTAACATACGTTAGGCAAGTGCTCTGCCACTTAGCAACAACCCCAGCCCAGTTTTCCCTTTATTAATAAAAACTAAATTTTATGCAGATTGTGGTGGCATACACCTTTAATCACCACTTCTTGGGGGCTGAGGCAAGAGGGTTGCAAATTTGAGGCCAGCCTGGGCAATGTAGCAACCATTTTACACAAATGGACATGAAGAAATTCAAAAAAGATAGTTTTTTTAGGTCATAGTATTCTAAAAATATACCAATCTTAATAATCATCTTACCTTTAAACATTTTTAAGGTGTTTTTTTTTTTCTTCCCTACATTTCTCTCAGTACAGACTTTCTCCCCCAAATATTTGATGGTTACTTCCTATATATATAGTACTTGTCCAGGAAGTATTTTTTCATCTCTTGAGGATGAGACAGTCCCAAAAGATTGCTCATTCCTCCTGTATGCATCCATGTTGGTCACTGAGGCGCTCAGGAGAGTGGGAAGGAAGAGGATTGAAGAGTTCAAGATATATAAGATGAATTCTTAGGTTCCTTCCACATGAGGAATGAGTGTGTGTTGGCAACTCCATCACCTTCCCACTCTTTAAGTATATCCTTGTAGTGGCAAGCCAAAATAGCTTATTTGTTAAGAGCATGAATTCTGGAATGAGACTGATTGTATTGGAACCCTGGCTCCCTCTATTTCAGTTTTCTCATCTGTCAGGGGGAATAATAATAATAGAACCTATATTATCGGGTTGTTGTTGGAATACATGAGTTAATATACATTAAAATGCTTGCCAGGTATTAAGTATTGGCTGCAACATCATCATAGTACAGATATAGCAATTATGGTTACTGAAACAAAAACAATTACTTTTTTTTTAGGAAGTAATAGTCTAATTCTGACACCAGTAACCCGAATATGTGCAGTTGTGTCCATTTCAAGTTTTTCAGGGTATGTGATTGCCACACCTTGAAAGTACAGTGAGAGTTTGGGAATTGTAGGGATTGGCATAAATGACTATAAAGTTTAAGCTAAGAAATATTTAGGATCTTCAACCCTAAATTAGTACATCACTTTTAATTGTTAGTGCAATTACGACTTCAGTTTAATAGGTTATTTCCTCAGCAAACTTAATTAAAATGTCTATGTAGAAAATGAATTGTCATGCTATTGATGTTGATTGTTTTGTAGCTAGCAATGGAGTTATGTTTGGCTAGGAATGTACAAATGGAATTTGTACATACATTGTAGTAATACATTGTAGTATTCTAACACTATTGCTTACGTAGTAAAATAAGCTTTCTTAGTAGAAAAAGTACACATGGGATTACTTAAATAAAAGAATAAAGTTAATATTCTTAACATTTTTCCTAAAGGACCAGAGTAATGCAGAGAAGCACGCAGATGGAATTATAGTAAGTTTAATCTAATCTTTTGTTTCCTTTTACTTCTGCAGAGCATTATAACCAGTCATGTCAGGAGAAACCTGAATTTCTACTCATTTTTCAACGCAAATTCCTTTTTTCACTTACTCACTGCTTTTTGTTATTAACTCTTGCAATTTTCTGTGAGCTCTTTAAGTTGGCCATCTTTCAACAATCATTTGGAGAGGAAATGACAATCTTAAAATTATTTCTGAGTATTGGTTTCAATTGAATCACTTTGCATGTGTTACTTGATGGGTTAATCATGGTATGAAAACAGCTTTTATAATTAAATAAGGCATAAGCAGGAAGTAGCCTCTCTTTTTGCCCTGAAACTTTACAAATGTCAGCTTGTCTAAGATCTGGAAACATTTTGTAAATCTTCACAACCATCTCATGTTTATGAAAGGATGAGCATGTTATTTTTATATTTGGCTTAAAATGGAAAGCAGAAGTTAGATATCTGTGTTGTTTGCATATTTCTTAAGAAGGCAAAATACAAAAAATATCTTTGAAATATGAATTAAATACAGTATAATTTCTGTTTCTGTGATCAAAGTGTGAGCCCTAGTGATATAATACAATTACATGAAATAAATACAACATAATATCTTACTGAGATATCATTGAAGATTGTTAGCCTCATGGGAAAGGACTGTATGTGTTCGTTTCCAGTAACTCCTGGTCCCCAAAGACTACTCCTAAGGAAGCTTGTGTTGGCAGTTATTTTCATGTCCTTTCCCTCTAAGCCAAAGTTAATTGTGTTAAAAAATGGACAGGATTTTATAAAGCATACCAAAAATGTTTGATTACTTGCAGTTATGAGCATTTGTCAAGTTTATACTCAGAGGAAATTTAAACTTGTAGAAAGCAAACATATTTGATTCATTTGCCCAAGAACTGAAGCATTTTTCTTTGAGAGTTTTTATTTTGAAGAAAAGAACTGTTCATGATGTCTTAGATCCACATTGCTTGGACTTACATTACAGCCCTACTGCTTACTACCTGAGATCTTTAAGCAAGTTACTTAACCTTTCTGATTCTTATTTTCCTTATTGATAAAGAAAACTGAAAGGTTCTGCCTTCAAATGTTATAAGGTACAGAGTGATCACGTAGTATTCAATAAATGTTAGCTGTGTGTACTTATATGTATATATAGTTCATTATATTATTTTGCATGAGTTTCATTAATGTCCTAACAAATTAGGGCCTGAAGATTATTTGTTTGAACTTCTGAAACTCCTGCACATTTTTCAAAGCAGTATATAGAATATAATTTTACATACTTTAACCTGAAGTTGATTGACCAAGAACCATAGATAAATGTAGAATAGTTACTGTTTTCTATCAAAGACAATAAGATTGAATACTTTTAATATACATAATGTCAAAAAGACAAAACTATATATAAAACTAACAAACTTAGTTATAGATCTTATTAGCTTTTATTTGTGATTCATGGATTGTAGAACCTCTATCCTATTAAAATAGAATGAGATCTACTGGGCAGTACCGAACAATGGGTTTTGTAGGTTAGGAACAAGGAAACTGAACAGTAGAAAAACTGATTGGTTAACATCAGGTTATTTTTTTTGTAACCTGGGTTAAAGCAGAGAGGACTTCATTATTACACTGAATCAGATAGATGGGAATCTCCTATGTTCTGGAAAAACTGATCTCCTTTGAATTTCAGTTTGATTATGCAGCATTTAGCATGAGTGACTTCATTTGGTTTGGTCTCATCTGTTGGGGCTAAATATAGGAGCTTAGTTCAAAACAGTAATTGCCATAATTTTCATTTAACAATATAAAGAAGTTTAAAAAGGTATTTTCTTGGGTTGACAAGCCTAATATTAGAACATTTCATTTGGAAAGATTATATCCAAAAGACAAAATTCTGGTACCTGATTACTTTGATTCCAAAGTTACTTTATTTATTAGTCTCTTCAATGAGAGGGTTAAGGAGGTGATATATTCTCATTCCTTTGGATTAGAGCATTAGTGGTGGGATTTGCCCTTATGAAACACTTGGAGTCCTTTAGAGAAAAGCACTTTGTAACAAAGAATTTAAAGAGTAGCTCCAAGACTTGTTAAGATGCTTGTATAATGACTTGATCTAGATCTGAAAAAAGAATCTTAAAGTAATAATAGGAAGCCCATAGAGACCATATAATCCATTTTTTATTTATTTTATAGGCTGGATTAACTGAGACGCACAGATAAGATGCTTGAGGGGTCTAAGGAATTAAAATCCCAAGGCTCTGTTTTTATCCTTTTCTCAGTGCTTCAGAACATTCCCTACTTTTCTAAGTTTTTGATTAATAATGATTACTTTCAGGGTATTTTTCCTAAATGTCTTTTATTTCTCAGTTAGAATATCTATGATAAGAGGACTATTGTAGTGAAAAAAATCATAATTCTTGTGTGGTTTAAGAGATCCGACTTAATGATTTTAAAATGTTTGTAGATAGGGATTTTCTTGATTTTTTAAAAAAATTATTCAGACATTAATTGAAAACACTACAAAAACTTAATATTGTTAGTTGATTTTTAAAGTTTTTACAGATACTTTTTTGGGATTAGTCATTAGCCACGACCTGGATTTAAAATTCATCCAGACCTTCTTCCCCATTATTAAAAAAAAAAAAAAAATCAGTAAGCTGCGTAGAGTCTTGTTTTTAAAATGTCATTGGGCTGTCAGAGTAATTTTTCTTGGAATCACAGAAACCTGGACTCCTCCCCGCTAAAATTATGCCTTCTATTTGTTTGTTTCCTTTTCTGTAGTCTCAAAAAGAAAGCCTTCTTCCCATACTTAGTAGAAGGTACATCTTTGCCTTGAGTGACCATAAAACTGGACATTGTGTGACACAGAGTGGTGGATAGCAGTGGTCTAGGATGGAAAGATGAGATCTTCATAGTGTAGATCCATTAGCGTAATGATAGGTACCAATTTTATTAACACCAAAGAAATATTTATGATGAATTGTTTTTGAAGCACTGAATTGAGAGGTTATTGTTTTTGCTTCTTCAAATCTTCTTCACACCATTTTATAACTCCTAAGTTTTTCCAGTTAGCTTTACTATCTTATTTGGACAGTAATTGATTCATTTTCTTTTCTTACTGTGCTTTTTTAGAAGAAACTCTTACATGTCTGTGTAGAAAAAGTGTTTCATTTTCTCTTTGCATTTTGACTCTCCTTATCTATATAGCTGCCTTCAGGATTTTGCTGTCAGGAATGGGGCATTTTACTCACATGGGAGGGTTAGCACAAGAAGAACAGTTAATTAAAAATAACTACATTGTGTTTCTTTATCTCAGAGTACTATTAATCCTGTAGATGCAATATATCAACCCAGTCCCTTGGAACCTGTAATCAGCACAATGCCTTCCCAGACTGTCTTACCTCCAGGTATAGTATTTGGAAAAATGTTTCACAGATTCATTGATGAGAAAAAATTTACCTTATATGGTCATTATAGTAATCTTAGTATTTTCTGTGTGTGTGTGTGTTTTTTTTAAGTAAATAAAATGATCATCAAAAATAATACAGCTGAGGGGCTGAGGTTATGGCTCAGCAGTAGAGCGCTCGCCTCGAATGTGTGAGGCCCCAGGTTCCATCCTCAGCACCACATAAAATTAAAAAAAATAAGTGTATTGTGTCCAACTACAACTAAAATATAAATATTTTAAAAAACAGCTGAAAGTGGTAAAATAAATTAATAGTATTTTGATATGGAAACTTTTGAAGTATGATGAAAGGGGCTTTAGTGTTCAGAGATGGAAGGCAACATGGACTTGGATATGCTAATAGGACAGAATTATTTATTTATTTTTTTTGTACTGGAGATTGAACCCAGGGGTGCTTCATTTACCATTGAGTTACATCCCCAAACTTTTTTTTTTTTTTTTTTTTTTTTTTTTGAGGTACAGTCTCACTAAGTTGCTCAGGGCCTGACTAAGTTGCTAAGGCTGGCCCTGAACATGTGGTCCTTCTACCTCAGCCTCCCATGTTGCTGAGATTGCGGCTGTGCGCCACTGTGTCTGGCTGGTAGAACAGAATTTTTTGACCCAGCATTCATGACTATCAAAGAAAACTTAGCATACCTTAATCTACTTAAGGGTAATCCAGGAATATTCAATTTGGAGGTATTCTTTTTTTTAATTTTTAATTTTTTTAAACATTTATTTTTTAGTTGTAGGTGGACACAATACCTTTATTTTATTTTTATGTGGTGCTGAGGATCGAACCTAGTGCCTCACATGCTTTTGTGAAATCCTTTTATGAATTTTTTGCTCCTTAAGAGAATGAGCTTAATATTACTTTGAGTACTAAAGAGGAGATACTGTGCCCTGTTTCACATTTTATGTGGTTTGGGACTTAGAACACATTATCAACAGAAGCATGTATTGGTTCTACAAAATAGTTATACAGAGCATTTGCCTATCATAGCTGGTATCTTGATATCTTGCCTGCATATTATCATTGAGTTTAAGAGGCTAATAGGTCAGAAAGAAGGAGTAGCATGAAACCTAATAAAATACTGTTTTAGAAATTTCTGAACTTTGTGATCTTGAATCCCAAACAATTGCAGTCAACAACAGTGTGTGTGTTTGGCTGTTTTCTCTAACTTATTTCACATATTCAAATCTAGAACCAGCTCAGTTGTGTAAGTCAGAGCAGCGTCCGTCTTCCTTACCCGTTGGACCTGTATTAGCTACCTTGGGACATCATCAGACTCCAACACCAAATAGTACAGGTACAGATTTGTGTAATCTTTTTTTCTTACAACTCTCCATTAACATTTACGATTTGTGTATGACTCCTAATGAGTAAAAGTTGAAGGAATATGATGTATATTTCTATTATAAATAGTTTTATCATTATAGTACATACCTGAAATAGTTAACTTTGTTATTGAATCAGAAGCTTTAGTAAATAATTATAGTTTAAATAAAATATTGCAGGGTTTTGTGTAGCTTAATAATTATTTGGGATTCATATTGAATTTTGGGGGAAATTTACTCAAGTTAGACTTTTGTGTACTTTCTTAGTGAAAAGAGATCAGACAAGGGGCTTGGGTTGTGGCTCAGTGGTAGAGTACTCGCCTAGCATGTGTTAAGCCTCAAGTTCGATCCTCAGCATCACATACAAATAAATTAAGATATTGTGTCCAACTAAAAAATAAACATTTAAAAAAAATGAGACACGTGAAATAAATCCTTTTAAAAAAAAGAGAGATCAGACAATATAGAAATATACAGAAAAGCTGAAAGTCCTCATTAGCACCCTTCCTCGATTTACACACATGTTTGTACAAATGCACAAATGTAATTTTATTTAGTTGTTTTCATGTTCATATAATTAGGTCTACAGCATTCTTTTTATAGCTGCCTGGTAGGTGTTACCTCTTTTTTCATTAATGCACATTTAAGTAGTTTCCAGTATTTTCCTGTTATAGCAATATTTTTCAGTGATATTTTTGTACGGTACCTTTGGCACATAAACATTTATTAGTTTTTCACATTTTTTGCCACTTCATTTTAATTTACATCTGCTTAATTTGTTTAGAATTATGGGCTTTATTTTTTTCTCTAATTTACAGGTATACTATTCATGTTAGATATTAGATTTTTTTTTAAACATTAAATTTATGTTATACTACCTATAGAACCAAATTCAAGGAAGCACTGAGTGCTTTGGACCCTGTTAAGTCAGAAAACCAAGGGCAGAACCACTCTTGAGAAATGGGAGATCAGCCCCACTTCTTCCTCTGCAGATTTCTTTCTGGATAGGACTTTTCTTATGTAATAATGATAAATTCCCATGTGATTTAGCCTATTTCAAATCTTGAATTTGTGAATGCACTGATCCTGTTGTGTTGGTCTTTAATATTTAACCGTGTGGGCAATCTCTTCTGAATTTTGAAAGAAAAAAGGTCAACAATAGCCCTCTTAGAAGCTCTTGGGAAAATGCAAATAAAGAATTTGAGTATAAAGAAGTTGAAATGTTTTGGCTGACTTCTGTATTTTGTGAACTGAGTCACAGTTCATTCATATTGACAATAGTACCAGTGATTTTTGTTTGTGGTTTATAAGGTTGGATTGTGAAGCAGACAAAATTTATCTGTTGAAAAATAGATAAAACTATTTACTAATCTTGAAAACAGGAGGAGCTTTTCCTTAGATTAATTTTAGTGTGATTATCTTTTTCAGAAGTATTTCAGAAAGCGATTATTTCAAGAATCTTACTATTGTGATTTTTGTCTTGTTTGAGCTTTCATCCTTACTTCTACTTTCTCCACCCTCCTTTCCTTTCCTTTTTTCACTAATGTGAAAAACAAAACAAAAAAAATAAAACTAAGAAATCATTTTGTTTGCTCTCATAAAGGTGCTCCCAGTTATTTGGTTTGTAGTTCCCAAACTCATTTTCTTCTTAGACCCATTTTCAGTGGTGTGATTACCTGGAGTACTTGCATGTTACTTAATTATTTGTAATTCCTAGTCTAACTTCTCCTATTCCAATAAGAGAAAGTTTCTTTCCTATCTTATTTCTGCTGTTGGAGAAAAAAAGAGAATTTAAAGTTATTTGCGTAGGTAAGTTACCTTTTGAATTTCCACAATTACTATTTTAAAAGTATTTTTGTGAACATGGCAACCAAGTGTGACAGACTGATTTGCTTTTTCTTAACTATTGAACCAAAGATACAGGAATGGATTAAAAATCTGCAGGTAGCGTTAGATTCATTTTCATTGTTGTTACCTTCCATTTCTTCCAGATCTGTAACCTTGGATTTTGATTGCCATCAGTGATTTACTTTACATTAGCCTCTAGCAGGTATCTGCATAAATTAGCATGAATTATGTGACAGACTTAGATACATAGCAAATTAAGTTGATCTCAATTCTTTGTTTAATATATATTTTGGCTTTATTGCTCCACTTATGCCAGCTGATCATTTCAGATTTGATAGTAGTCGTCTTTATCTGGCCTTCCATATCTTTGGTTAGACTCTTTAGGAATAGGAAGACATTCTTCCTAGCCTTTTCCTCTTCTGCATTCTTTTCCATACTAGCCCTCTGTTTTTATTTCTGTCCCCGAGCCCCAGGCATCTGACTTATGCTTAGGTGGAAAAGAAATGAGGAGCATGTGTAGTGTGTGCTCAGAACTTTGTGCAGAGGTTTAGAATTTTTCATGTGACTTCTATGAAAAAGGAATAATGTGAATGGAATATCCTGAACAGTATTCTAACATTTGTGTAGTGTTGCTATTTTTTCTGTATGTTTTCTATATGGTATATTTTTCATTGGGTCTTAGTATCTGGCCTCTAGTATAAAATAAGAGTTTTGGCTTCCCATTGGTACTGGTGTCTGTTTCAAGACTTCAGTATCACAGTTCACATAATCAAAAGCACTGCCTTCCTAATATTAAAGAGAAATTCACCTTAAATTATAGTTTGGGGATATAGAATCTTTTTTATTTATTTAAAAGGCTATTTCCCCTTTCTGTAACATGATAGGCCTTTTCCTTGTTTACTTTAAATGTTGATTTTCTTTACAAATAGTGTGGAGACTTCTAACTTAACCAAACTTTTGATCTTAAAAAGGTCTGCTTTGCCCCATCTCCCTAATTACCAACATTTTTGCCCCTAATTTAAACCTTTTTAACTTTCTAGGCAGTGGGCATTCACCACCTAGTAGCAGTCTAACTTCTCCAAGTCATGTCAACTTGTCTCCAAATACAGTCCCAGAGTTTTCTTACTCTAGCAGTGAAGATGAATTCTATGATGCTGATGAATTCCATCAGAGTGGCTCATCCCCAAAGCGCTTAATAGAGTAAGTACATGAATAAAATGTGTATTTAAAAGACTCCTGGTTTTTAAAGATATAATTTGATTTTGAGACTGATGATAATGAGAGACTTGCTTTATAAAGTCTGCTAAAAGAACAACCTACTTTTCATTGGCTTATTGAGCAAAGTGAGTTCTAAGGGAGTTTTGCTTTTATTGCAGATTTAATCCAAATATAATTAGTAGCATCATTGTGGTAATGTTCCAACAATGTAAGTTCAACTCTGGAAACTTCTATAGCACCAACATTAGGAAAGGATCTAATCTGATTGCGCAAGCTATGAAGTATTATACAAGTAAGAGCAACTTAGAGTCTGTTGGGGGAACAGATAGACATGTATAATCCACAGAAGATACAAGGTATGGTGTTTTAGTCTGTTTTAAGCTGGGTAACTATAAACTGGGTAGATTATAAACAACAGAAACTTATTTCTCACATTCTGGATGCTGGGAATTCCAAGATCAAGTTGCTCACCGCCTTGGGTGTCTGGTGGAGGGCTTGCTTTCTGGTTCATGGATGGCACCTTTGAATGGTTTGTTCTCACATGATGGAAGAGGCAAGATGGCTCTCTAGGACCTCTCTAAGACTAACCCTATTCATAAGAGTACCACCTCACAATCTAACTACTACCCAAAAGCTGTACCTCATACTATCACATTGGTCATTGAGTTTCAACATATGACTCTGGGGAGGACACAGACATTAAGACATGCAGTAAGAATAAGCACAAGCACAGAAAGCCATGGGACATTTTGAAGTCTTAAGAAGTCAGGGAAGGATTCCCAGAGGGAAGATTTGGCGGGGGTGGGGGATGGGGGGTGGTGGTAATGATCCAAAGGTGAGATGTGGGTGAGTAGAGAGAAGGGAAATGGGGCTAAGGGGAGGGGTAAATGGAAATATTTGCTTGCAGATGCAACCCTATTAGAAAGGCCTAGAGGCAAGGGGAGCTTGATTTCTTTGAGGAATTGTTAAGTATTTTGGTGTGACTGAAGTATAAGGTGTGGTAAGTGGTTAAAAAGAAAAGCACAGAGCAGGGAAAGATGGGAAAGTTGACAAGGACCTGGGCATAAAAGTCTTTAGCTTTTATGAATTTTGAACATTTTTACCATAAGTGATGGCCGTTACTGGTCAGGTCTGCATTTTAGAAATAGATTCACCTAAATTGTGTAAAATTAAATGTGGGTGGGTGGGGGGCACTGGATTACAGATAGAAAGACCAGCCAAAACCTGATAGTAATAATATTGGGAATGGAGGGAAAGGTTCTAGAGATAGTAAACAGGCAGATTTTAGCTGATCATGATGATATATTTTTCTTAGAAAATATTTTACATCATTGAGTAAAAGCTAGGTATGTACCATTTTGTACAATGAATGTTTGAACTGCCATCCATTTACACGTAGCTAATAAGCGAAATACTTGTCAGCTCTAATAGTATACAAGTTTCTATTGTTAAGACTTTGGATTCTGAATTCTTAAAAAGAATGGCTTTAAATCTGTTTTATTTCAAAGGTGTGTGACCTTGGTCAAGTTATTTAATCTATGTAATCCTTTTCCTTATTAATTTCAACTTCAAGGGATCACTGTGAATATATAAATGAGAATAATATAAGTCAAGTGCTAAATTAGTGTCTGGCACATAATAATAGCTGTTATTTTATTTCTTTTTTGTATTGGGGGTTGAACCCATGGGTGACTTACCACTAAGCTAGTCCCTAGCCTTTTTTATTTTTTATTTGGAGACAGGGTTATCACTAAGCTGCTGAGGCTGGCCTTGAATTTGTGATTCTCCTGCCTCGGTCCCCTGAATCACTGGAATTACAGGCATGTGCCACCATGCCCAGCTAATGATAGCTGTTATTTTAAAAAGTAAATTAATCTTTTATATATTCTGCTTGTGTTTATCATAGATGTATTTGGCTTAGTTTTTCCTGGCATATCTTTTTTTAGCTTTACTGCTTTCATGGGGATTGGTACTATTGTTATGACATGGGTTTGCTTTCTAAGACAGTACAAATTTGGAAATTATTATATGTGAATTTATAAGCAAAGTATGATGAGGTAGTCCCTAGATATTGGATGTTGGTTTCTTTTAATAAGAAATTTTGTGTAGGGCCCTGGGGTTCTCTTAAATATTGAGAAATTTGGTATTTATCTATAGTTGCATCATAATGGCTCAAAATCTCAGCTATTATAAGAAAAATGATTACCAATTATGTTGGCTCATAAAGTTTTTTGACAGTGGATACAATTCAACCTTTGTGGGGAAAAGTGAAATATGTGATCTCATTAAAACAGGGTAGTCAGGGTTCAGAGTTTTGAGCCCACAGTTCAAAGCAAGCTGAGCAGTAAGACTTCATTTAGCATGGACTGACTGACTGACTGACCGATCAACTGACTTATTTCCTATCTCCCTTGCTACCTCTATCCATGTTTTTTGGTTTGAGATGGGGTCTTGCTATGTTCCCATACTGGCCTTGAATTCTTGGGCTCAAGCAGTCTATCCACCTCAGCGTCCCAAGGAACTGTGACTATAGGCACACCATCTTGGTATCTTGTCTTTTTTAAAAATTATTATTATTTTTCTTCCTGGTACTGGAGATTGAACCCAGGGGCACTTTACTAAACTACATCCCTAATCCCCTTTGTGTTTTATTTTGATACATGTTTTCACTAAGTTGCCAAGGCTGGCCTCTAATTTCTGATCCTCCTGCCTCAGCTTCCTAAATCATTGGGATTACAGGTGTGCACCAACTGGTTCTCTTCTTGATGGTCTGTTAGGAAATAAACTATTGAGATTGGCAAACTTCTAATTGCCAATGAAATTTCCCTTCAATTTTTTTCTAAAATTTTATGATTATGGGGCTAAAAGAAAATAAGCATTTATAAGAAAATTTCAGTTAAAAGGTTGATATCTGAGGTTCCATCATTGGGGTTTTTTGTTTTTTAATTTTTGGCGGGAAGGGTCCCAGGGATTGAACTCGGGCATTCATCCACTGAGCCACATCCCCAGCCCTATTTTGTATTTTATTTAGAGACAGGGTCTTACTGAGGTCTTACTTAGCACCTCACTTTTTCTGAGGCTGGCTTTGAATTCATGATCCTCCTGCCTCAGCCTCCTAAGCCACTGGGATTACAGGCATGTGCCACCTTGCCTGGCTTCATCATTGTCCAAAAGAACTAAAGATAGTCTCTTATGCCAGACATTAGCTATTTTTCTAAACAAAACACAACTGAAAATGTCTTGCTAGTAAATGGACTTACCCATTCTCTTAAAGCATATAATTATGTACAGTAAAGTATTTACTGTAATAGGCATGTCTGCAAGTTCATTTGCATACTGGTGGGCTGCTCCCACTCCTCTTTCTTTTAAGCTTTGTGCTTTCTGTGTGCCCTGCCCCTCAAATACACAGTTATGTACTTCCCATTTGAAAGGGTTCAGAGTCAATTTCTGTATGCATCTAATCCTTTCTGAGTTCCCTTCCCCACTAAATTTCACATAACTCTTAGTTTTGTTCACTTCTTTGCCTTTTGTTTTAAAAGAGGTTTTAAATCCCTTTAAATTTAGTGTGCTGGCTCGAGCTCCACACTGTCTTGTAACCTCACCCTACTCAAATATGGAATTTATATTCTTTTCCTGGCCTCTGAAGGCTTTGAGCTGTGACACCTGCTTACCATCAGCTGCTCCTACTAGTTTTCTTGCTCTCATACCATTTTTCCCCCTCTTTCTCTGAAGGAAGAGAGCTTATTAGCTTAAGTCCTTTCATTGGCTAAAAATGTGTAGTGATGATAGCTTTCCTTCTCAACAGTGTTACTGAGCAGTGTGGTTTACACATTTATAAGTTACATGAAAAGTACATGTTGAAAAGAACTTTTGCTTTGGAGTCAGATGGGTGTTTGAAATGGCTCCACTGGTTTCCAGCTATATGACCCCAGACCCATGATTGACCCTGTGAGCATCTGTGTGTCTGAGAATAATAATGCTTTCCTTACAGGGTTGTTTTAGAGCGTTTGGCACATTATAAGTACTCAGTAAATTGTTATTATAATTAAGTTCAGAACTTTAATATTTTTGTACTTCATGATCCTACATTTCATTCTTGACAAGTGAGCCCATTGCAGATATACTGTCCTGTACTTATCTGTGTTATTGTCTGATGAACTATATTCTTTAAATATTGCTCTAAATGAGGCAAACTGTAGAATGGTTGAGGATTTGTCCCTTTTCCGTTTTCATATTATGGAATGGCTGAGGATTTGTACCTTTTCCATTTTGTTTTGTTACTTGGGATTGAACCCAGGAGTACTTCACCACTGAGCCACATCCCCAGTCTTTTTATTTTTTGAGACAGAGTCTTGCTAAGTTATTGATGGTCTCACTGAATTGCTGAGGCTTGGCCTCAAACTTGTGGTCTTCCTGCTTTAACCTCCTGAGTTGCTGGGCTTACTGACGTGTGCTACTGCATCCAGCTTAGATCTGGTTCCTAACCATGAGTAAAGAGAAAAAGCATAGCATAAATACATTTGACCTTTGGCATTTCTTCTGAAATATGATGTATGTTTTATAGGATTTCGAGTTAGGTCAGTTGATTTAAAAGATTTGACTATTTTGATGATTATTAAAAAAAACACAAAAACTTTGAAGATTATTTTCATTCAGTTCTTTTACTTAATGATAATTTGACTTCTTGGGTCTTTTACTTGAGTTTTCAATTGCCTCTCAAAACCGGTGAGATAAACATTAGTTATAGTACCTTGTAATGTATATTTCTAAATTATCCAAGAAGCAATATTCAGTTCTTGAAAAATAGATAAAAAACCAGGTAACCAGGGCAAAAATGTTTAATAAGAATACATAGTGTAGTCTTAATAGGTGGTTATTTTAGTGTCTAATATAGGGATTTTTAGGGCATTCAGGCTTATTTTTTATAAAACTGTAATGGTATCATCATATATTTGTCGCTGATGATAACACATAGAATGCATAACACCCCACTCATATAACACCAAGAGTGAACCCTAATGTAAATCATAGACTTTGAGTTATGATGTAGAATTATCATTTGTAACGAGGGTACAAGTTCTAACAAATGCGGGATGTTTGTGGAGGAGGCTGAGCATACGCTGAAGGACAGGGAGTATAAGGTAACTCTGTACTTTCTGCTTAGTTTTGCTGTGAATCTCAAAGTGCTTTATAAAATAAAGTTATTAATTTAAAGAAAAGATAAACAAGGGTAAACTTATATATAAATTAGAATATATAATGTTTGATACTTAAGATTTGTAATAAGACCATGATTATTATAGAGAACCATTTTATAAGCACCTGAAATGTGAGAAATTGGTTTTCTGATTTTACACTGAATAAGTAAACTACAGTCAGGCATGGTGGCTCATGCATGTAATCCTAGCAACTTAGGAGGCTAAAGCAAGTTCAAGACCAGGCTCAGCAACTTAGTGAGAACCTGTCTCAAAATAAAAATTAAAAAAAATTTAAAAAGGGGGGCAGGTCTGGGGATGTGGCTCAGTGGTTAAGCGCCCCCTGGGTTCAGTTCTCAGTTTAAAAAAAATAGTTAACTGTGCTTTTCTGATTATTCTTCAATTTATGTACAAATACTTCCCTGAGTAAATTGTGAACACAGGTATAATAATCTAATACAAATAGCTTTCTTTAGACCTGTTGACTAGCTCATAAAGCCAGTTATCATAAATTTACTTGAAAAAAATGATTTTTTATTTTTTTAATTTCAATTTTTTTTAATGACTGGAAAAGGTGTTAATACCATTGTGGCTTTTATCAAAGGATCTCAAAAATATGGATAAGACATCTTTCTGAGACTTAATATAAGACTGTTGACTTTCGAAGTTCTGGGAATTGTTGCTAAGTGTTGTGACACATCTGCATGTATACAAAGCAACAAAATCAGAAACAAACTCTAGATTCAAACTTGAATGCAGAGGCAAAAATCTTACTAATTTTTGATTCCTTGTCGTAAAACGGACTTGGTTGAATACACCATGCAAAAAGAACAAAACAAGAGACCTTGTCATCAGGCCTCACAGTTCACAGTCTTGGTGACAGGGAGAGAGATGGAATTGCGTGTGTGTGTATAACTTGAGAACTGTAAGAATTGTTTGTCATCCATCTATGTATTTTAGTTTTAAGTAACTTTATAAGTTAACATCTTGCTATCACTTCAAATTGCTTTCTTTAGCTTAAGAAGGTGATTATTATTATTATTTTTTTTTCTTAGTTCTTCTGGTTCTGCCTCAGTCTTGACACACAGCAGTTCGGGAAATAGCCTAAAACGCCCAGATACCACAGAATCACTGAATTCTTCCATGTCCAACGGTACAAGTGATGCTGGTAAAGGACTTTTGAAAACAACAGTTTTAATCTTAGAAACATTTGTAATACTGGTAGCAGCATAATTTGGCCCAATTTAATACTAGTCTAAGAGGATCTGTTTTGTTTTAGACCTTTTTGATTCACATGACGATAGAGACGATGACGGAGAGGCAGGGTCAGTGGAGGAGCACAAGAGTGTTATCATGCACCTCTTGTCACAGGTTAGGCTCGGAATGGATCTTACTAAGGTAAGAGCTAAATTTGGGATTTGGTTTAAGACTTAATTTGTATGTGTGATTCCCAGGGATTGGGTGGTTATACTACTTAGAAAAATGATAAAATTTATATATAAAATGATATACTTGTGTCATGTGATTTATTTATTTATTTTTCTTTTTTTTATTGGTTGTTCACAACATTACAAAGCTCTTGACATATCATATTTCATACATTAGATTGAAGTGGGTTATGAACCCCCAATTTTACCCCAAATGCAGATTGCAGAATCATGTCGGTTACACATCCACAATTTTACATAATGCCCTATTAGTAATTGTTGTATTCTGCTACCTT
Source organism: Spermophilus citellus (assembly GCF_964194105.1). NCBI lineage: Eukaryota > Metazoa > Chordata > Mammalia > Rodentia > Sciuridae > Spermophilus > Spermophilus citellus. The sequence goes on along the minus strand of NC_138191.1, from coordinate 99,015,563 downwards.
TCCTATCCCCTACTATCCCCCCTCCCCTCCCCTCCCATCTTCTCTCTCTACCCCATCTACTGTAATTCATTTCTCTCCTTGTTTATTTTCCCATTCCCCTCACAACCTCGTATATGTAATTTTGTATAGCAATGAGGGTCTCCCTTCATTTCCATGCAATTTCCCTTTTCTCTCCCTTTCCCTCCCATCTCATGTCTCTGTTTAATGTTAATCTTTTCTTCCTGCTCTTCCTCCCTGCTCTGTTCATAGTTGCTCTCATTATATCAAAGAAGACATTTGGTATTTGTTTTTTAGGGATTGGCTAGCTTCACTAAGCATAATCTGCTTGAGTGCCATCCATTTCCCTGCAAATTCTATGATTTTGTCATTTTTTATTGCTGCATAGTACTCCATTGTGTATAGATGCCACATTTTTTTTTATCTATTCATCTATTGAAGGGCATCTGGGTTGGTTCCACAGTCTAGCTATTGTGAATTGTGCTGCTATGAACATCGATGTGGCAGTATCCCTGTAGCATGCTCTTTTAAGGTCTTCAGAGAATAGTCCGAGAAGGGCAATAGCAGGGTCAAATGGTGGTTCCATTCCCAGCTTTCCCAGGAATCTCCATACCGCTTTCCAAATTGGCCGCACCAATTTGCAGTCCCACCAGCAATGTACAAGTGTACCCTTTTCTCCACATCCTCGCCAGCACTTGTTGTTGTTTGACTTCATAGTGGCTGCCAATCTTACTGGAGTGAGATGGTATCTTAGGGTGGTTTTGATTTGCATTTCTCTGACTGCTAGAGATGGTGAGCATTTTTTCATGTACTTGTTGATTGATTGTATATCCTCCTCTGAGAAGTGTCTGTTCAGGTCCTTGGCCCATTTGTTGATTGGGTTATTTGTTATCTTATTGTCTAATTTTTTGAGTTCTTTGTATACTCTGGATATTAGGGCTCTATCTGAAGTGTGAGGAGTAAAAATTTGTTCCCAGGATGTAGGCTCCCTATTTACCTCTCTTATTGTTTCTCTTGCTGAGAAAAAACATTTAAGTTTAATTAAGTCCCATTTGTTGATTCTTGTTATTAACTCTTGTGCTATGGGTGTCCTATTAAGGAATTTGGAGCCCGACCCCACAATATGTAGATCGGAGCCAACTTTTTCTTCTATCAGACGCAGAGTCTCTGATTTGATATCAAGCTCCTTGATCCATTTTGAGTTAACTTTTGTGGATGGCGAGAGAAAGGGATTCAGTTTCATTTTGTTGCATATGGATTTCCAGTTTTCCCAACACCATTTGTTGAAGATGCTATCCTTCCTTCATTGCATGCTTTTAGCCCCTTTATCAAATATAAGATAGTTGTAACTTTGTGGATTAGTCTCTGTGTCCTCTATTCTATACCATTGGTCCACCCGCCTGTTTTGGTACCAGTAGCATGCTGTTTTTGTCACTATTGCTCTGTAATATAGTTTGAAATCTGGTATCGCTATACCGCCTGATTCACACTTCCTGTTTAGAATTGCTTTTGCTATTCTGGGTCTTTTATTTTTCCATATGAATTTCATGATTGCTTTATCTATTTCTACAAGAAATGCCGTTGGGATTTTGATTGGCATTGCATTAAACCTATAGAGAACTTTTGGTAATATCGCCATTTGATGATGTTAGTTCTGCCTATCCATGAACAGGGTATATTTTTCCATCTTCTAAGATCTTCTTCTACTTCTCTCTTTAGGGTTCTGTAGTTTTCATGGTATAAATCTTTCACCTCTTTTGTTAGGTTGATTCCCAAGTATTTTATTTTTTTTGAGGATATTGTGAATGGAGTGTTTTTCCTCATTTCCGTTTCAGAAGTTTTGTCGCTGATATACAGAAATGCCTTTGATTTATGTGTGTTGATTTTATATCCTGCCACTTTGCTGAATTCATTTATTAGTTCTAGTAGTTTCTTTGTAGACCCTTTTGGGTCTTCTAGGTATAGAATCATGTCATCTGCAAATAGTGATAATTTAAGTTCTTCTTTTCCTATTTTTATGCCTTTAATTTCTTTCGTCTGTCTAATTGCTCTGGCCAGTGTTTCGAGAACTATATTGAATAGAAGTGGTGAGAGAGGGCATCCCTGTCTTGTTCCAGATTTTAGAGGGAATGCCTTTAACTTTTGTCCATTCAGAATGATGCTAGCCTGAGGCTTAGCATAGATAGCTTTTACAATGTCAAGGTAAGTTCCTGTTATCCCTAGTTTTTCTAATGTTTTGAACATAAAGGGATGCTGTACTTTGTTGAATGCTTTCTCTGCGTCTATCGAGATGATCATATGGTTCTTATCTTTAAGTCTATTGATGTGGTGAATAACATTTATTGATTTCCGTATATTGAACCATCCTTGCATCCCAGGGATGGATCCTACTTGATCATGGTGCACAATTTTTTTGATGTGTTTTTGTATTCGATTCGCCAGAATTTTATTGAGGATTTTTGCGTCTAGGTTCATTAGAGATATAGGTCTGTAGTTTTCTTTCTTTGAAGTGTCTTTGTCTGGTTTAGGAATCAGGGTGATGTTGGCCTCGTAGAATGAATTTGGAAGTTCTCCCTCTTTTTCTATTTCCTGAAATAGCTTGAAAAGTATTGGTATTAGTTCCTCTTTAAAGGTTTTGTAAAACTCCGCTGTATACCCATCCGGTCCTGGGCTTTTCTTGGTTGGTAGTCTTTTGATGGCTTCTTCAATTTCATCCATTGATATTGGTCTGTTCAAATTGTGTGTATCCTCCTGACTCAGTCTGGGCAAATCATATGACTTAAGAAATTTATCGATGTCTTCTCTGTCTTCTATTTTATTGGAATATAGGTTTTCAAAATAATTTCTAATTGTCTTCTGTATTTCTGTAGCATCTGTTGTGATATTGCCTTTTTCATCCCGTATGTTAGTAATTTGAGTTCTCTCTCTTCTTCTCTTCGTTAGCATGGCTAAAGGTCTGTCGATCTTATTTATTTTTTCGAAGAACCAACTTTTAGCTTTGTTAAATTTTTCAATAGTTTCTTTCTTTCTTTCAATTTCATTGATTTCCGCTCTGATTTTAATTATTTCTTGCCTTCTGCTACATTTGCTGTTGTTTTGCTCTTCCTTTTCTAGGGCTTTGAGATGAAGTGTGAGCTCATTTATTTGTTGGTTTTTTCTTTTTTTGAGGAATGACCACCAGGCGATGAATTTTCCTCTTAAAACTGAATAAGAATTTTTTGATTTCCTCCTTTATGTCTTCTGTAACCCATTGATCATTCAGTAACATATTGTTCATTTTCCATGTGATGTAGGATTTTTCCTTCCTTCTTTTATCATTGATTTCCAGTTTCATTCCATTATGAGCAGATAAAATGCATGGTATTATCTCCACCCCTTTATATTTACTGAGGGTTGCCGTATGGCATAATATATGGTCTATTTTTGAGAAGGATCCATGTGCTGCTGAGAAAAAAATATATCCACTTGATGATGGTTGATATATTCTATATATGTCAGTTAAGTCTAGGTTATTGATTGTGATGTTGAGTTCTATAGTTTCTTTATTCAACTTTTGTTTGGAGGATCTGTCCAATGGTGAGAGAGGTGTGTTGAAGTCACCCATAATTATTGTGTTGTGGTCTATTTGATTCTTGAACTTGAGGAGAATTTGTTTTATGAATGTCGCAGCACCATTATTTGGTGCATAAATATTGATAATTGTTATGTCTTGTTGGTGAATGGTTCCTTTTAACAGTATATAATGTCCTTCTTTATCCCTTTTGATTAACTTAGTCTTGAAGTCGATTTTATTCCATATGAGGATGGCCACCCCTGCTTGCTTACGAGGACCGTGTGCGTGGTATATTTTTTCCCATCCTTTCACCTTCAGATGTGTCTCCTGGAGGCAGCATATTGTTGGATTTGTTTTTTAATCCATGATACCAGCCTATGTCGCTTTATTGGAGAGTTTAAGCCATTAACATTCAGAGTTACTATTGATATATGGTTTGTACTTCCATCCATGTTTGATTATTTATCCTTTTTTAAAAAAATTTAGTTTGTTTCTCCATGATTATCTTTCCCCTCGCCCTCTGTCTTTACTGAGGCACTTCCCACTGATGGTTTTGGTTATTGTTTTTCATTTCTTCCTCGTGTAGTGTTTTGCTCAAAATGCTTTGCAATGCTGGTTTTCTGGCTGCAAATTGTTTTAACTTTTGTTTATCATGAAAGATTTTTATTTCGTTGTCATACCTGAAGCTTAATTTTGCTGGATACAGAATTCTTGGTTGGCATCCATTGTCTTTCAGTGTTTGAAATACATTGTTCCATGACCTTCTTGCTTTCAGTGTCTGTGATAAAAAATCCGTTGTTAACCTTATTGGTTTACCCCTGAATGTAATCTGTCTCCTTTCTCTTGTAGCTTTTAATATTTTCTCTTTGTTCTGTATATTGGATATCTTCATAACAATGTGTCTTGGCGTTGGTCTACTGTGATTTTGTGTGCTCAGTGTCCTGTATGCATCTTCAATTTGTATATCTGTTTCCTTTTTTATTTCTGGAAAGTTTTCTGTAATTATTTCATTCAGCAGGTTACTCATTCCCTTGGTTTGAATCTCTGTACCTTCTTCTATCTCGATGACTCGTAAGTTTGGTTTTTTTGTTATCCCATATCTCTTGGATGTTTTTCTCGTGATTTTTTACCAGCCTTTCTGAGTTGGCTAGACTCTTTTCAAGATGATATATTTTGTCTTCATTATCTGACGTTCTTGCTTCTACTTGCTCCACTCTGTTAGTGATACTCTCAATTGAGTTTTTAATTTGGTTTATCGTTTCCTTCATTTCTAGAATTATTGTTTGATTATTTTTTTATAATCTCTATCTCCTGATAAAGATGCTTAACTTCTTCTTTTATCTGTTTATGTAATTCATTCTCAATGTGTTCTTTCGCTGCTTGAATTTGCTGTCTTGTATCCTCTTTAAGGTTTCATTCCATCTGTCTAAGGTGTTCCTTGAGTTCTTTATATGACCATTTTTTCTGATGACTCTAGGTCCTCCTGAATATTTAGGCTGTCCTGCATTGTTTGTACTCCTTTTCTTCCTTGCTTTTTGAAGCTGCTCATGTTACTTCTTGTTCTGTTTGACTGCTGAGTTACTGTTTACTCCTATAAATTTATTTGATGCTTGGGAGGAAAGGTATTAGAAGGGAAGGGAAGAAGTCACTAAAGAGAATGAGAGTAAGCAGGTAGAATTTAAGGAAGGGGGGATAAGATAATTGAAAAGAAATGAAAAGACAAAAGAAGAAAAAAATAGGAAATAAAAAAAGAAAAAAAATTTTTTTTAAATAATAAAAAAATTAAAATTAAAATTAGGAGAAAAAAATTTTAAAAAATTGTAAAAAAAAATTAAAAAAAACAAGAAAGAAAAATGAAAATGAAAGAAAAACCCAAATCAAAAAAAAAGAGAAAAGAAAAAAAGAAAAAAAACTAATAAATGCGGTCTTAGAGTTTGATTAACTTCTCTTCCAGTAGGTGGCGCTGTGCCCACCAGGCCAAGTTTCTCCTGTCAATAGGTGGGAACCAATCACTGTGCAGCAGCTCCTCCCAGACTGGGCGAGTCTCCAATCCTGAGTGCCTAGGGCCTCCTCTTGTGTCTAGTCACTTCCCACTTTTCCTCTAGCCAGGCCCCTCTCACGGGTGCCGCTCACCACAATACTGGCTACACGCCAGGTCTGCTGCTCCCGGGAGCCCTGTTTTCATGAACGTCTGGGCACACTCTCCCAGTTTGCCATTCCCTCAGACCCTAAGTTTGTAGAGCTTGGGGCTGAGAATCCTCAGTGAATTTTACTTGCCCTCTGGTAGCCACACCCCCGGTAGCTGGTGCAAGAGACCTCAGCTGTCAGCCCTGTTGGGAGCGGTAGTTCCGCGCCGAGGTTCCTGCGCCACCTCTGATTCCCTCGGTCTGGCTATCGCGCTCATGGGAGAGCTGGGAGGGGCCCTTAAGGTTTCCCCGATGTGTGGAGAGGGAAGGCTAGGGAATTACACACCTGTAGCCACGGGTTTCAATGAAGTTATCTCCTCCGCCGCAGTCTGATGACGTCAGTTCTCTTGCAAATGGCAACAGTTCGTTTCCCTTTGCCGGGCGACCATGCAACAGGTGGGTCCTTACTGTCTCTCCCAAGCCCCGTTTCAAACCTGTGGCCTCTACCTATGAAGGCTCGGTAGGCATTTACCTCCGTAGGATGAGAAGGGCTGACCAGTTGTTTCAGCCAGATGGATTAGTGCTGAGTCACAGCTGTTTGCGGGAAGCAGGCGAACGGGAGCTTGAATTTAGCCGATCCGGGCTCAGTGTGTGTTCTGAGAGGCCCAGACTGTTCGCCACAGATCCATGTCAGCTCAGCATTGCCTAGTGATCCCTCAAGTTAATTGCTTTGCTCAATCATCCAGCAGCACTTGACTATTGAAGGAGAGTTTGCTGCATACCCAGGGCAGGCCTTATCTGTCAGGGCATGCTTGCTCTGAAGAAGACAGGAATCGCACCCGTGGAAATATTAGACATCAACGCAGAGCATGAATCATAGGTTGCCATTTTCCTTGGAGTGACCTTGAACTCTCTTCCCCTCTTGGCGGGTGCAGTTCCTGCCTCAGTCTGCAGAGGAGGTTGGAGCAGAAGTGCCCAAGTCCCATGAGGCTCTTGCACTGTCATGTCATGTAATTTAACATACAGACAAGTAATCTGAAAATTTTGTAAATGGTTGATATAAGTTCATTTATGATTTCCTGGAGAATATGAGTTGTGGAGATTAAGATTTGAATTTTATTTTATTTAAATGAGAAATAATAATGGGGACTTGGTTAGAAAGCAAAATCTCAATTGCAGTGATGTGTGCATAGAATCACAGTGAACAGAGTTCCAGTCTTAGGGTGGAAGGATCTGTGTTTACCTCCTACCTCTGGTAATGCCAAACCCTCTGACCTTGAGCAAGTCCCTTCCTCCAGATCTCCTGCAAAGTGAACATACAGTGGCCTCCTTCTCAATGTTATTGTAAGGATTGGAAGATGCATGTTGAGCCATGTAGTGGCTATATTCTAGATTTGAATTTGAATTTAAACCTGGAGCTTTAAACAGTGATTTAGGAGACTTAAGTATATCTTTGTGTATATCTGCCACTGTGCTAAGCATGTTTAACTCCATTTTATAGATGAGGAAACTAAACCCTGGTTGAAAAAAAAAAAATTTTTTTTTTTTTAGTTGTAGATGGATAACAATACCTTTATTTATTTTTATTTATATTTCTTTTTATGTGATGTCTAGGATTGAACTCAGTGCCTCACGCATTCTAGGCAAGCACTCTACCACTTAGCTACAACCCATCCCTCAGGTTAAAATTTGGCTGAGTCATATTAAGGTGGCAGAACACTGATTGTAACCTGGCTTGTGATTTTAAAATGTGTCATCTTTCCATTGTTGCCCTTGAAGTGAGGGTTTGAGCTATGTAGCTTTCATTTCATATTGGTTGAATTATTGTATCTATCTTTAGAATTTTAGAAAATTTATTATTTTCACTTTATTTATGACAAAATGAACTCTAGTACTTTGTCACTGGTGAACTTAATCTTGATTTTGAATTTAGAGAGTTATTATGAAAAATGCTACTTCAGTAATACCTTTTAATAATTTATAGTCATGAGTCATTTAACCATAGGGACATGGTCAGAGAAATCTGTCATTAGGCAATTTTGTCATTGTGTGAACATTGCCTACACAAACCTAAATGGTATAGCCTGCCTCACTCCTAGGCTATATTATAATTTTATGGGATCATTGACCTATATGAGATCCATTTTGACCAGTTATGTGGCACATAATTTTATCTATCATTGAATCTTTTATTTAGAAATATTTCACAAAACTAGAAAAAGTAGTACTACAATTCATTCTGAAAATTAAGAGACCCAGAATAGCCAAAGCAATCCTGAGCCAAAAGAATGATGCTGAAGGCATCATAGTACCAAACCAGAAATTATACTACAGAGAAAAACAGATTGTCACTGGCACCAAAATAGACATGAAGGCTAATGGAATATAATGGATGACACAAGACAAGTCCACATAAATACAGTTACCTGATACTAAAACATACGTTGCCAAAAACATGTTGGAGTAAAGATAGTCTTTTTAACAAATGGTGCTAAGAAAACTAGATTTACATATGTAGAAGAATGAAGCTCTCAACCTGCAGGGAAGTCAACTCAAAGTGGATAAAAGTCCTAGGAATTAGAAACTCTTATTCTAAGAGGTAGGCCCATCGCTCCCAACATATTGGTATAGGAACCAACTTTCTTAACAATCCCCCTAGAGAGCAAGAAATAAAACTAAAAGTCAGTACGTGGGATGCCATCAAACTAAAAAAGCTTCTGTATAGCAAAGAAAACGAGCATGAAAAGAGAGCCTACAGAATGAGAGATCTTTGCTACCTGCTCCTCAGGATATTAATACCCAGAATATATAAAGAACACAAAAAATCCATAAATGGGCAAAAAGAACTACACAGACACTTCTCAAAAGAAGAAATACAAGTGGCCAACAAATACATGAAAAAATATCCAACGTCTCTAACAATTAGGGAAATGCAAATCATAACCAATCTCACTCCAGTCAGTAATCAAGAATAATTAGGGCTGGCAAGAATGTGGGGGGAAAGATATACTCATGTATTGTTCGTGGGATTGCAAATTAGTGTATCCACTCTGGAAGGCAGTATGGAGGTTCCTCAAAATACTAGGAGTAGGGCTAGGGATGTGGCTCAAGTGGTAGTGCGCTCTCCCGGCATGCGCAGGGCGCTGGGTTTGATCCTCAGCACCACATAAGAATAAAATAAAGATGTTGTGTCTACCGAAAAACTAAAAAATAAATATTAAAAAATTCTCTCTCTCTTTCTCTCTCTCTTAAAACAAAACAAAACAAAACAAAAAAACTAGGAATCCCCAAATGATCGAGCTATCCCACTCCTCCATATATTTCCAAAAGATCCAAAATCAGCATACTATAGGGAAACATCAGTGTTTATAGCAGCACAGTTCACAATAGCCAAACTCTGGAACCAGCCTAGGTACTCTTCAATGGATGAATAGATGTACTCAGTGAAAGGAAACTTACACAGAGGAAATGACATTTGAACATGCAGTACCCCTTTTCTGTTTTTCATCTGCTGGGCTAGTTAATGGGCATTTTGGAATAGATGAATTTGAGTGGTATTGTTTTAGAAACATGCCTGGGCAGTATCTGATAAGTGTTAAATGATTGGAATGAGTATTCTTTTAGCAGTTCAGTAATCTGTGTTTGGAATTTAATCCTCACAGGTCAATTGTGTTTTTCAGGTAGTTCTTCCAACATTTATTCTTGAAAGAAGATCTCTTTTAGAAATGTATGCAGACTTTTTTGCACATCCGGACCTGTTTGTGAGGTATTTGACCACAGCAGTTTCTAGTTTTTCAGTTTTGTTACTCAATAGCCTTCTGCCTTTGCAGGATAAATGAATTCCTTCTCACCTTTCAGACATTTCTGGGTAACAGCAGGATTGAATATTTGTTTACATTATCTGGTGATGGTAATTTTGTAAGGCAACCAAGTTTACCACTTTAAAAAACTTCTTAAGAACCGATTAATAGATGCCCAATATGTATAAGGCCAAAATTATAGGCTTATTTGATCCAAACATTGATTATATTGTTAATTTATTTGTACTGTATCCTGGGAGAATTTCACTGAACTAAATTCAGAAAACTTTTCTAAAGGTTTCTAAACAAGAAAACATTTCTTGTTTGGCAGGCACTTTGTTATGAACTGGAGAAAGAAAAAAAATTCTGTCTGCCCTCGAGTTTACAGTCTAGTGTCGGATTATAAACTTTCATAAATTTTAAACTTGTACTCTTAGTTGTCTGTACAAGGATATATGTAAAGGTAGGATTGATTTATGAGGAAGCAAGTTCACATTGCTATTTTTATCGGTAGCAGGGAAATTTTCTTTGTAATCGGAAATGCTCTAATCTATTTTCTCTGATTGTATCTCTTGCCTTGGACTATGATTCACTGCAGCCAGACATAAATCCCTCAGGTTTCATGGTCATTGGGCACATAGGCTGACATATATGTATATATTTATTCCTTCTTGATGAAGGTTTTAGAGGACCAGATAACCAGTTTGGAAAAGGCATGAATACAAATACATATGGAAGTGTTTGAGTTAGTAGATAATCTAACAAATAAGCTCTTTAAAAAAAAAAATTGGTAGTTGAGATGTACAGCATGCCTTTATTTTATTAATTTTTTTTAATGTATTGCTAAGGATGATTGAACCCAGTGCCTCACATATGCTAGGCAAGCATTCTGTCACTGAGCTACAGCCCTAGCCCCAACAAATAAGCTCTTATTGGTAATATGTGCAAGTAAAAATAGAAAGTATCAATTGTTCATTAGATCTGAAATTTAAGGGTTGTTTTTTGGTTTTGTGAGGATTAAATTTTGTGGTCCTTATGAACCACTTGAATAAAAGGGTGCTAGACATGTGGCCCATGCCTGCAATCCCAGCAGCTTGGGAGGCTCTGACAGGAGGATAGCAAGTTCAAGGGTAGCCTCAGCAGGTCAGTGAGGCTTGGCAAGACCCTATCTCAGAATAAAAAGAATAAAAAGGACTGGGGATGTGGCTCAGTCATGTGTGCCTCTAGGTTCAATTTCTGGTTCCAAAAGAAAGAAAAATGCCAATAGATGAGATTAAATGGAATATTGAAAATACTTGATTAATTTTTAAAAAAAGGAGAGAGGAGAAATAAAGACATTGCTTGGTTAAAAGTAAAAGGATAAATTAAAAAAAGAAAACAAAGGGCTGGGGCTGTAACTCAGTGACAGATTGTGTGCTTAGCATGCAAGAGGCCCTGGACTTTAGTAAAAGGGTAGGCTCCCAGGTCAAAATGGCAACCAGGCCTGCTGTTGCAGCATCAGGCCAGTGGCTGGATGGTGTCCGAAAATGTTATATTGCTGCAGGAGTCAATAAACTAGGAGTAATGAGAGATGATACAGTATATGAGGATGATGTAAAAGAAGCCATAGAAGGTTTCCTGAGAACCTTCCAATCCCACCAGTTCTTCCCTGATTTTTCTGAGAAAATCATAAGACTGTAGAAGATCCAAAACAGTATAATTGGTCACCTTGATTCAACTGACCTTTCTGAACACTGCCCAGCAATTGTATAACAGCCTTCTCAAGTGCACTTAGAATATTCATTAACACCATATGGAGAGAAAAAAAGAAAAACCTAAAAAAGATAGATCATATGCTGCAAAGCCTTAATCGATTTAAACTAATTGTATTCACATAGAATATATTTTCTGATCATGAAAGGATTAAATTAAAAATTAACAATACATACAGGAAATATCTGTTTGTTAATAAAATAATGTACTTACATCAGGTTCTGGAACAGGCAAAACTAATCCATTGCACTAGAAACTAGAAGCACTGTTTGCTAGGGTGGGGAGAGGTGGTAGTTGCTTGAACAGAAGAATGATAAAACTTTCTAGAATAATGATTAAGTAAATGGATATGTATACTTGTCAAATTCTTCAAACACTAAGATTAATGCATTTAATTATGTATGTTATACTTCAATTAAAAAAAAATCTTAGGGGTAACTCTTGGTCCTGGGTCCTCTCAGGAAAAGCAGGGCACTAAATTTTTTCTTTGTCTCTTGCAGCATTAGTGACCAGAAAGATCCCAGGGATCGAATGGTTCAGGTTGTGAAATGGTACCTCTCAGCCTTTCATGCAGGAAGGAAAGGATCCGTTGCCAAAAAGCCATACAATCCCATTTTGGGTGAGATCTTTCAGTGTCACTGGACGTTACCAAATGACACTGAAGAGAGCACAGTGAGTTCTGCACCGACAGTTGTTTTATCTTAAATTGTACTGATGGAAAATTTTACTTCATTTAAGGGCAGATAATAGTGATGAAGGCAGTGAGCAAAATATGCTTACTATGCAAAGAACATTGTTGTCAAATTAGCATATTTTGAAAATAGTGAGGAAGAGTTATAGTGGAATGAGATGAGAACAGAGATTGAGAAATCAGATCATATAGGGCCTTGTACACCATAATGATAATTTTATAGCTTGTCAGAATCTCATTTTTGTTTTGAAAAAGTCATTATGATGAGTTTCTGAAAACCAGATTTAGAAGCAAGGAACCATTCATTATTCCAAGAGAGAGATGCTTGATTCCAGTTCTGTTTTGGTGGTAGAACTGGTAGATGGATTGAGGGAGGAAAGGTAAGGAAATCAATTAGAGATGAGCCCTTGGATGTGTGCTTCAGCAGGTGGTACTGTCATTTACTGGTAAGAAAATATTGGACCTTGGGAGGGAAAAAATCAAAGAGCTCTGATTTGAAATTACAGTATAAGGGGTTTGTTAGACATGAAAGTGAAGTTGTCTGGAATCTGAGAGGGTAGAATATGGAGAGAGTTCTTAGCTGAAGACGGGACTTCCAAAATTTTAGTATGTTTAGATGGTATTGTGAAGTCTTACATTTGGATGAAATTATCTAGAAAGATAGCTTAGCTAGTGAAGAGGATGTAACCCAGAACTGAGTCCCAGATCTCTGTCATTTATAAGTCTAGGAACATTAATGAAGAGTTAGATAGACACTAAAAGGCTTCTAAGGATGGAAAAGAAAAAGTTCCTAGTCCATTGTGCCTGCCACATAGTAATCTTTCAGTAAACATGAGTCTCTATAACTTTTCCTTCCTAAGTGACACATTACATATAGTCTTTACTAAAGATAATCATTATATGTCTATTCACTTGACAGACATAAGTATCCACTGTGTCAGGCCTTTAGGATTGTCTTAATATAGTCAGGGAGATTGACACAAACTGTAATAATAGTATTGTAATTGAGTGCCATAAAAGAAATATGTGTAGGGTGATTGGTGTGTATATAGGAGGGAGCAAAGACTCCAGTTAACAGATTTTCTGTATTGTCATTTGTTTTTATATTGTCCCACATCAGTAGGAAATTATGTTGTATTTGCTTGCAGGAGCTAGTTTCAGAAGGACCAGTTCCCTGGGTTTCCAAAAACAGTGTAACATTCGTGGCTGAGCAGGTTTCCCATCATCCACCCAGTAAGTTACACAGCTCTTCTGCAACATCCACTATGAAACTATTCTGCCTGCTGAAGATCATTAAAAATTCTGTAGCTGAGATTGCTTTAATTGTCAGTTGTATGGCTAGCTGTATCATCACCATTACCTGAAGTAGAAACTCAATTGATTTGTTCTTATTGTCAATTCCTTGTATGAGTTTCAAGATTCTTAGTATCACTGACTAAATATATATATGAAAAGAAGGAATTTGGGAGATAGATGTGGTGGTACACAACTGTCCTCACAGCCACTCAGGAGGCTAGACAATCATGAGTTTGTTTTATTTTGCTTGAGCAAAATAAAAAAGGGTTAGGGATGTAGCTCAATGGTAGAGCACCCCTAGGTTTAATCCCCAGTATCATTTTATTTAAAAAAAAATGGGGGCTGAATTTGGGAAACCAATGCTTAATGCTTCTAAACTCACACATAATGCTCTGCTCTAGAGAGACCTTAGCAACTTTCAGACAGTTTGTATAAATGATATGTAATTTTTATATTGTATATTCTGGACATAGTGGAAAGAATAAATATCCTCAACATCTTGTTTAGTGAAGTATTAAAATTGGAAGTACTGGATGGGCTCAGGTTGGGGCTGGTAATAGGCATGCTTGCTGACCAGAACACAAGACACTTTTGATTTTATGTCTCCTGGAGTGTCCACAGCCAAATTCATTTTAGAGGAGCTTTGAATGGGTGCTTACATTGGAGAAAGAGTGGAAAAGGCAAGTGGGTACCTCATGGCCTAATATAAGGTTGTTCTTTGAGAGGTAAAGGACTTCCCTGTGAAGCCAGTTTTTTCCCCCAGATGGGGTTTAAAGAGGTAGCTGTAGCTATATAGTGCACTAATAGAAAACACTTTCCTATTCAGTTTCAGCCTTTTATGCTGAATGCTTTAACAAGAAAATCCAATTCAATGCTCATATCTGGACTAAATCAAAATTCCTTGGGATGTCAATTGGGGTGCACAACATAGGGCAAGGTAAGTTTGTGGGCATTGGGTGGACTACAGTGTTAGAAGGAGTTTGTATGTTTTCGAATACCTGATAGACACCTGTCTAGTAAGGGAAAATGGCTACAGAAAGCCATACTGCATGCTATTGGGTACATGAAAGCATGTGTAGTAGGATGAAGACAGGGGTGGGATACAAAATAGGTTACTCCTAAATCAAATGAAGTAACCATTAGGCAAACTACAAAGCCTTGTGGCCAGTTGACACTATTAATCAGAGGTTTTATTCCTTCTCTCCCCAGGCTGTGTCTCATGTCTAGACTATGATGAGCATTACATTCTCACATTCCCTAATGGTTATGGAAGGCAAGTAGAGCCATTTCCATTTCCTCTGTTCAGCAGAAGACCCCACCAAATCCATTCCTTTCCTCATAACTGTCAGCCTTACCTGAGAACTTTTGATTTTCCAGGTCTATCCTCACAGTGCCCTGGGTGGAACTAGGAGGAGAATGCAATATTAATTGTTCCAAAACTGGTTATAGTGCAAATATCGTCTTCCACACTAAACCTTTCTATGGAGGCAAGAAACACAGAATTACTGCTGAGATTTTGTAGGTATTTTGTTTTTTTCAGTGCTATTCCATTTTTCTGAAATACTTCCTTTTGTCTAAACTTCTTTGTTAGGGATTATTTTAATTGTTTTGTCCTTTTAAACTTGTAGTACATCTCTTACTAAAATCCCTTATGTAAAGGAGACCTAAAGGAGACCTAGAACTCAGGTTCATAAAAGTCAGGGGTCACTGATGAGACCTGCTTCCTCACAACCTGATTTGCAATGGGAACTGAAAGAGGTCTTCTACCTTTTCTGGCTAACCCAGACCATGGATTCTTAAATCTTAAAGATTGGTCCATAAACTAGTCCTTAACAGCAGACTTTGTGAGTGTCCCCAGAGTGTCTCCCAAGTCTTCACAGTCCTTCCCTTTTCTGTGCCTTTGCTAGGGGGAAAGCAGTTGGGTGGGTTCAGAGCTTGCCTGCAAGGGGAGAGTGCAGTGTGTGCCACTGGACTTTTCTCTGCCTTGGAAGGCCTTATTGGGAACAGTGCCAGATGGAAAATACATGACTGGTAAACCAGCTTTCCAGGGAGATGACTTAATGTGGATAACTAAATTGGCACCCCAAAACATCTTGAGCAGGTTGGGTCCAGGAACATAAGATGAAGTTTACAAAGAATCAGTAACATTGTTGGATTCAGAAAATATGGAGGGCTTAGAGAGCAACATGAGTCACTGCTAAAAAACAGGAAGACAATGGAAGCAAGTCACCCTCCTTTTGAGGCAACCAACCCAACAGGAACTGTTAGCTCAACAGAATTTTCTGCCAATTAGAGCTCAACAGAATTTTCTGCCAATTAGAGCCATATGTAGTAGAAAGACTACCTTCAAAAGTGTGAGCTCGCTGGGCACAGTGACACATGCCTGTAATTCCAGTGGCTTAGGAGGCTGAGGCAGGGGGGTTGTGAGTTCAAAGCCAGCCTCAGCAACTTAGTGAGGCCCTAAGCAACTCAGCGAGAGCCTGTCTCTAAAAAAAAAAACATTAAAAAAGGTCTGGGAATGTGGCTCAGTGGTTAAGTGCTCCTGGGTTCAATCCCCAGTAAACCCCCGTACCGCCCACCCCCCCACCAAAAAGTTGTGAGCTCAAAGAGCTCTTTCTGAAGTTGTTTTATTCAGGATTTGAACATCAGACAAAGTTTGAGCATCAAACTTTTTGGTCTTTGGACCCCTTTATTATATCCATCAATATTTTCATGAGAAATTAAAATATTTTAAAATATTAATTTTTAAATTAGATTTTTTTGCAAAAATAAATTTTCTAAAACTTTTAAAATTTTGTGAGAATAATAGCTTTTTATCTTTTGAAAGTTTTATAAATCTTCAATATAATTAATAGAATACAGGTGGATTCTACTATCTGCTACTTCTATTCTGTACACTTGTGAAACAACCAAGTGGAAACGGCAAGTAATATCTTATTACGAAAATAGTTTTGACATTAAGCACTCCCTCCCTTATAGGGTCTTGGGAACCCTTAAGGGTCCCCAGACCACACTTGGAGTCATCTCATAATAACCTTCTAATCCTGGGATTTTTTCTTTCTCATTGTTCCCTTTCCCCCCATTTTCACTTGTTTCCAGCAAGGGATAGCAGTTTTCATCTCTCTACCTTGGCTTTTTTTTTTTTTTTTTTTTTTAAATTTCTGGTCTCTTTTAGCCTCAGTTTATGCTTTGTCCTTCCTAACCTGGCCTATGCTATTAAATTTATCTGCCCAAATTCCATATCTGCCAGACACACCACTGTGGTGTCAAGTAAAGGCCTGTCAGGGCTTTGGAGGATCCTTGTTTAGGAAAAGAGCCAAATCTATTTGATCTAGAGATTCCTTTAAGCCTGGGGAGAAAAACTATATACTAGACTATATACTGCACCAGCAGTTTTGCCCTTGACCCCTGGTGCCCACATGAGCTCACCACACACTTACCACCTAGAATCTCATTGGTGAGTGAGTCTAGTAGGCTGTGAACAGTTGGAGGGCAGGCAATGTGCCAGGTGCCAGCACCTAGCACAGGGCTCCCTTGCCTATCTCACACCTGTTGCTAATGGTATCTGCGGTTTATTAGCATCTTGTTTAGGGCCCCTTTCTTATCATTAGCCTTGAGAAGTCTAGTTCCATTAAGCAATTTTTACCAAAAACCTCACAGTTGCTCTTTTATGTTCTATGCTTTGACAGTAAACCATGCTGCCTACAAAAAAAGAAAAAAAAATTGGTAGAATAATTCCCAATTTGACACTAACACAAATATTTCCTTTTATATTTAGTTCTCCAAATGACAAGAAGTCTTTTTGCTCAATTGAAGGGGAATGGAATGGTGTAATGTATGCAAAATATGCAACAGGGGTAAGAACCTATATTTTGCCACTTGTCTTTGGCTACATTTAATTTCAGCCTATCCCTTTTCCTACTTTTCCATTTGAAACTTTAACCACCAATACCACCTGTAATGTCATCTCTTCAGGGTGAGCTTTACTCTTCCTTCCCCTTCCTCCTTTCCAGCAGTGCAGGTAATAGAATGATTTTTACTTTTCTCTCTTTACAAAACACTTGGGAATAATATATGTAAAACAGTGCTTGGCACATATTGAGCACCCTGTGTTAGGCCTATCATCTGAATGTGTGCCATGTTTGTAAAATGGAGTGCTAACCAAATTTGAGTGTGTGTCTACACTCAAAAACTAATAAAATTAAATAAACTGCCACCAGGCATTCAGAAATGAATAAGTAAATGAGTCCCACCATCAAGGAATTTTCCCTCTGTATACCACCCATGAAATGTTCTCATTAAGCCATGAAGAAAGGTGGTATAAGGATAACAGGAGGAATCTGTGAACTGGATTTCAGAGAATTTGCAATGTATAAAAAGCACACGAAGATTAATTGTGATGGCTCTGGCTTCCTAGGAATGATGCCCATACATGTACAACATAGCCACATTGAAAATATCTGTAGCCACATTGAAAATATCTGTTGAGGGGCTGGAGATGTGGCTCAGCGGTAGCGCGCTAGCCTGGCATGCGTGCGGCCCGGGTTCGATCCTCAGCACCACATACCAACAAAGATGTTGTGTCCGCCGATAAATAAAAAAAATATTAAAAAAAAAAAAAGAAAATATCTGTTGAATTGAGCCTCTGGACTTAAAACATAAAATGGTATTATTTTAGCCTTAAGGCTGCATACAAAACTTACTAAGGCTACATCATTAACATACATGAAACTTAATCTGTTAATTAAAGCCTTCTGTGAAGAGTTGACTTTTCCTCAGAAAACAGTTTAAACGATAAAATATCCTTTAACCTCACCTTTTCTAGGAAAATACGGTCTTTGTAGATACCAAGAAATTGCCTATAATCAAGAAGAAAGTGAGGAAGTTAGAAGATCAGAATGAATATGAGTCCCGCTGGTAAGGAAAATTAGAACTTCTTTTCTTCAGTGGAAATTATGGCCTTGGGAGGAAGTGCTTACATCTGCCTCTGCAGTTGACCTCTTCACCCTTCCAAGATCACATTTTAAATCTAAGGGAGGTTTTTCCTGAAATGCAGCATCTCAGCTCCTCTGTTCTAATCCTTTCAATTTATAGTAAAGGACATTCAAGCCCTAGAGAGGGAAACTGACTCTTCCAGGTAGGTATAGATAGAACCAGAAGTAGAATCACAGGTCTCAGCTCCCTTTGTCCTTTCTCCTGTTGTTCTTGTTTATACTTTGACAGCTAACAGGTGGGTCTTCCGTAGGCCCATTTCTGTATTCTTTACTCCTTCTGTGCCCTGTTGCCGCCTTAAAGAGATTTATTATAACACTCAAGAGCCATTTGATTTATATTATTATTTTTATACTTTATTCAGAGGTGGCTCTAGACTTTCATTCTCAAGATTGTCAGTTCCTCTTAATCTCTCTTCTTTAGCCTTTGGAAGGATGTCACTTTCAATTTAAAAATCAGAGACATTGATGCAGCAACTGAAGCAAAGCACAGACTTGAAGAAAGACAAAGAGCAGAAGCCCGAGAAAGAAAGGAGAAGGAAATTCAGTGGGAGACAAGGGTAAGCCCCACCTAACTGCTATTCCCCTGTACCTTGAGTAGTAGTAATTCATTCACGTTTTAGCAAGGTGGTGAACACTATGAACAAAGATGATCACTGGTCCCTTCCTGAAACTTATTTCATCCAATGAGGAGAGAAGGCATGGAATAATAAAAACTACCCTATAAAAGAATAGTACAAAACAAGCAAATAAATTAATTCTTCTTCTTCTTACAGTTATTCCATGAAGATGGAGAATGCTGGGTTTATGATGAACCATTACTGAAACGTCTTGGTGCTGTGAAGCATTAGGCTGGGAAACAAAAGTTTACACCCGATGACCAGGGCAAGTCGTCCAAATTAAGCAACAATCTTCCTTTGGGAGAACCTATCACTCCCTTCTTATTGCAGTGGTTCCTATCTCAGGGATACTGGACTTTCTGACACAGATGAACAATTAAAGCTGGAAAAGCTTCCCTTTCTCTATGGCAGTTAAGATTTTGACTTCAGTCCTGAGGAAACAAGATGTCTGCTCCTGTTCCAGACCCCATGCTTTGAAAAGTTTCACACTGCACTCTTGTTCTGCTGTTAAGACATGACATACAGACTCTTATTTCTTCGTTCATGTAATCTCTTGGGTTCTATATATACAAATATATACACACAAAAATATACCTGATGGCAGATTTTTCATAATCTTCCATCTATTGTAAATATTGGTTCCTCAGAGTTGTTTTAGAATATTAGTGCAATGTATTAAAATCAAGTGTTAGGAAATTTCATGGTTTCACTTATGATAACTTTTATTTTGGAAATGAACTATTATTAAATTGTATCTAAACTTGGATTACAGTTGAATTATATTCAGTGCTTCTTAAGGCTTCATAAAGTAATTTTTCCAACCTTTTAAAAAAGTGTATTTTTTTTAATCTTCATGTTTAGACATGGAAGTCAGTTATTTGGCAACCTTGAATATAGTAGCTTTTCACAAAAATTCTTAAAATACTGGAGGGTCTGGCCTCCTTTTCCTCTTCCTACCCTTATCATGCTGTTCTGTCTTTTGTCCCTGCTAAGCTTTTTCCTTGTGTTAACACACGTAAGGCTACCAACATTTCACCAAAAATATTTTATTGCCTTACAGTGTTTAATGTGTATTTTTAGATCTACACACCACACTGAAATAAAACATAATAAAAAGAATGCCACAGCAGCAGATGGCTCATTCTGAAGGGTAATACAGAACTATCTTTATTTAAAAATACATTAAAAAAAAAAAAAACAGGTATTAGTACCTAGCATTTAGGTACTAATAACAAATTGGTAACATAGGGCCTCTCAAGAATTGGATTCTCCATCTGAGATGACACAGGTCAAAGCTTCCCAAATAACTGCTTCATATGTGTCAAATTCACACTTGTCCACCCTCTACATTGACCCTGTGTTGGTTAGTCTCAACAGAAAAGAAAAAAAAGTAAATTGAATTCTATGATGCCAGTGCAAAAAATTCAATGGAAGCCCAAAGGCAGTCGTAGTGTAACTCCATAAAATACAAACACATCTTTAAATACACACTCCTTCAGGCCAATGAGACTGCAGTTTATTTGACTATTTTATGGTAGGGGAGAAGGCTGAGTGTTGATGTGAAAGCCCTGATATCAGTAATGGGGATGGTAGAATCTGCCAGCAAAGGAGAAGGTGGCAGGTAGGCTAGCTGCATCACTTCACAAGAAGAGTTTGAATCCTCACCAGAAGGGGTGCCATCCCCTTCCGGTTCATACTTCCCATATCCAACAACCTGAAAGAGGAAAAGACTCAAGGTAAGAAATGTGTTGGCTATATTGTAGGCAAACAACTTGTTTAGAATTTCTGTTAACCACCCAAACTCAGTAAAAGACAACCCTGGAAAGAAAGGAACTACAGTTTACTTAACCATACTCACATGAACACTGAGCATTTTACTTCCCGGTCCTCTGTGAGCCTTGAACCAGTTAACCAGGTCTGACTTTGAGAATGACTTCAGAGCTTCAATCTTTATAGAGGAAAGGGAGATAGGAAAGACATCTAGATTGATTCTGCTTATATCTGAGCACTTTGTTTTATTTTCAGTGTTAGCTCTAGCCTTCCAGAGAAGGATAGAGAGAGGATGAACCTCTGTGGCACAGATTCATGTTTCATAGTAATGATCTACATTAGCAGGTAAGCAAGACAGCAGATGTTATAATTACAACTCAGTACTGTACTCAACTAGAAACCCAAGTCTTTGGTGTCACATTTCATTTCTCTGGCTTGAGAAAATATAGCAACTACTGATGTCAACTGGAGTGCTTTTATTGAGCTGGGCTCCTTCTGCCTCACAGAGCAATGATGTCTTTGCTAATGCACTGCAGGAGAGCTACCTATAATCAGAGGTGGCACTGAATTGCAGGATCCAGAGAGTTCTTTATCATGGGTTCTAGTATTTTGAGCTAGAAGTCATCAAAAAACCTATACAACTGGAATAAGTAAATCTGGAGGACATCAAGTCCAACTTTCTATAGCAGAAACCCTTTTTAATCCATATATATAATAAAATGTTGAGCTTCTCTGAAAACAGGTAGTGGGAGGTAAACTTTTGCTGGAAACTCAGTATTTGAATCAAGAAATGAGCAAGTGGCCAGGCCTCAACAAGTAGCACAATACTGGGATGCTTGCACTTGAAACTCATAGAATTAAGAACCCTCACATCAGGGTTGTGTTGGTCTGAAAATCATTACCTCATGGGCAAGACGGTCAAAGAGATACTGTTGTGTCACCACTTCATTCCAGTTCCTGTCCACCTCCTCCCCAAGGTGGGTATCTTCACACTCTTTGAGCTTGATCAAAGCTGTAACCTGTTCCCACCAAAGAGACACTCAGGCATGACATCACACCAGTGTGCACAGCAGGAATTATAATCCTATCAAATCTGGCTTGTGAAGGACCTAGCCAGCATTATCAGAAGAGAGGAAGCTACGGGGACATTATGATCAGATAAAGATGGAGCTATAAATCTCAAAACCTGCTGGGCTTGGTGGTGCATACCTGTCATCCTACCAGCTTGGAAAGGTGAGGCAGGAAGATCGCAAGTTCAAGGCCAACCTCAGCAACTGGTGAGACCCTGTCTCACAAAAGGCTGGGATATATAGCTTAATGGTAGAGTTCCCCTGGGTTCAATCCCCAGTACCATAAAAACAAAAAACTGGCCTACACACTGTGAAAAACTGGTATATGGTATCTTGAAGGCTTGCATAAACCAAGACTAGACAGACCAGTGCAGTCACCTGGGTGTTGAATGCATCTTCAGTGAGGTTCTCGATCTTCTCTTCAAAGCTGGAAAGAAACTCTTCTATCTTCTTATCAACAATTTCAGAGCTGAAATAGAATATCTTCAATGAAAAGCAATCAGAGAGCTCATCTCTGGCAAAAGTCAAAGGAAGGAATTAGGACCAAGGCATATTTCCAAGAAAAAGACATAAGTGTTTTCTAAGACTTCCGTACTCAACCATAAGCTGAAGGAGGGAAGAGAATGGGGAAGAACCTTCCTATACCCGGCCCCCCACCACTAGAACAATTTCCCCAGTATCCTCATCCAGAAGTAGCTACAGCCATACCTGACCATTCCAAAGCTGAGAACTATCAAGACCTTACATTTAGTTCCAGCATAAATGTCAAGTTGGGAATCATTACCTTTCTTGTTCTCATCTACCTAATGAAAAACATTGGCAAGTGCTGTCAATAAGACTTGAGCCAAGTCCTAAAGGGCCACTGGAACCCATATATCAGTCCTCATTATGGTCATCTACTGCCTCCCCTCTGCTCCCCAGTGACTAATAGAGCAAACCCTGCTTGTTTTAAGAGTTGCATGAGGCTTAAGGAAGTATCTGTAGTTCCCATTCTCCATGTCTAGAATAGGTTAGATCCATTTATTCACTGGCTTACTCACTTATATTTGGTTGCCTGAGTCCCCACAGTGACAGAGAATCCTAGAATCCCAGATGTATTCCGACAGGTTGGGTATACATGGTACCTATAAACAAAGTGAAAAGTTTTTTGGGCTCATGAGGTTACTGGGCTCTGCCCTCAGAAATCCAAGGGGGAGGGTTTCTGCCCACATACTGGGTTCTGAAAGTCCTAAAAGATGACCATAAATGTGTATACAACTACTTAATTCTCTTGTCAAGGTGTGCACCCCTTTCCTGAACTAGGGACCACAAGTTAGCTTGCTTTCTTGTTTATCTTGCAACTTGACCAAACTGAAAACATGATCATAGTCCAAGATGTACCATATTTCAAAAATTCTGACAAGTAAGGCATGGAAGGACTGTGAAATTCTGAGAAGCTGCAAAAGAAGCCCCAGACTCATTTGTAAAATTTCAGTACCCTTATCAGCGAACTTACCCAAGGGTCTGCTTGGTTCGAAGGAAGTCAAAACAAGGCTCTTCCATGTGCATCTGTAATTCAACACACTAACCATCAGCCCAGAACGCAGCAAAGAGACTTCCATTTTCTCCCCTCAAAAAAGTGTTCCACATACCTCCATGATCCAGCCTCTCACTACTTTCCTCCTATATCCCTTTTCTATGCTCTTACTGGGTAAGAATACTAAATGACTACCCCAAGTCACCAGCTTCCAAGGAGAAAGTCTGGGTCTCAGTGAACCCAGGCTCTTAAAAACACCTTGACTCACTTTATGCACTTACCACAAGCAGCTCCATAAGAGTATATTCTCTTAAACTCCTGGTACCTGACTGAAAAGACAAAGTGATCAGACAAACTAAATATCCAGTGGCTTACAAAACTTTTTAATATTAGCTATTCTTTTTAAAACCTTTTTTATAACTTTGCTTATTATTTTTTATTTGGTGCTGAGGATTGAACCCAGTGCCTCCCATGTACTAGGCAAGCGCTCAACCACTGAGCCACAACCCCAGCCCAATATTAGCTATTCTTAACAACTACTTATTATCATCCTCTCTCTTAGCCCCAAGAGAGGTAATCATACACTCTCCCTTCCCACTAACCTGAAGGTCTGTAAGAAGAACTATGCTAGACACCTGTAACTGCAGGTGGACATGGAAGTGGGTCTAATAATCCTGACCTGCCAGATCCTGCCTGGAGGACCTAGAGAACTCACAGGATACTTTCTAAATTCAAGCATTTTAGTTCAAGGCCCTATGGAAGATAGCAGGAAATGGTTGAGGATCATGAAGGAATAGGACCAGATCTATTTCATAGGTAGAAACAACTGTTCATATAAAAAACACCCAAAAGGAAAAAACCCTACTTAGAAGCCTCATCCTAACTACCCTGGAGAATGACAAAATATCTCAGAATGAAGATGGCAGGAGACAAAGACAGAAGATGGTTGCCTGTGCATGCATCTCCAGAGTCAGGCTCTTTTGAGACTCATTTCTCTTGATCTTCCTACTTCACCAGAGAAAGAGGCCTGTGTGCCCTAGAAGCCCTTAATAATCAACAATGAGATTTCCTATTTTCTTCTAAGAGAGCTGCAAAAAAGAACCAGTGCATCAAGTTTCTATTGAAAATGCTCTCTGTGAGGAGGGAAATGGTTTCCTAAAAGCAGTAGTTTGTGCTAAGAGATGACTATAAGAAAGAAGTATCTTCAGTCTCACATGTGAAATCCTGACTAGAACTCTGCCTCTGGGTTTTGAGAAATTAAGAGACTTATAAGCAGGGCCAGGCTGTACTATTTATGGAGTTTGGGACTGAGAGTTGGAACCTAGAAAGACTGCAGGTTGGTTTTTTGCTATCACCAAGGAGATACGCTCCACAGAGAAGCTGGGCCTCTAAGGAAAGACAAAAATCTATTCACCTAAATCCAAAACTACTGTGGCTCCTGAAGCACTCATTAAGAAGACTAGGGAAGCCAGGCATAGTGGCACATGCCTGTAATCCTAGCAGCTCAGGAGGTTGAGGCAAGAGGATCACGAGTTCAAAGCCAGCAGCAGCAAAAGCGAGCACTAAGCCACTCAGTCAGACCCGGTCTTTAAATAAAATACAAAATAGGGCTGGGGATATAGCTCAGTGGCCGAGTGCCCCAGAGTTCAATCCCAGTATTTAAAATAAAATAAAAGACTAGAGAAAGGCTCAAGTTCACCAACAAAAGATGACTGACAGGTCAATTTACTTCTGACACCAGACCAGGGCAATGTCAGGATAAGACTCAGGCCTAGGGCCAGAAATACAATACAAGGACAAAAAAAAAAAATTTTTTTTACAAGGCCATGGTACTCAAACCCCAGACCATGGTCCTTCACAAGACCTGAAAGGTAAGAACTGATAAGGACTTCCTCATGCAAGAAACTCAGGACCACAGCAGCAGAATTTGGGAAGTCAGATGTCAAGCTGGAGGTTTAGAGAAGATCCTTCTTATAGATTAGAAGTTGAGTGGGAGATTAACCACAGGCTAAAGTAGACCATGTGTTAATGGGACTGTTGAAAAGTGCTTCCTTATTTTAAGCTCTTCCCAAGCCTCCAGAATAGTGTGCAAAGAATACAGATTCCAAGGACTGACCAGATAAATTGGAGACCAACAAATGAGGGACTCAGAACCTTGGACTTATCATCCATAAAGTGGAGGTAATAAATCCTTTCCCTCAGGTGTTTTGAAACCTTTACGGCTCATAATCATTCTTGTTCAGTGTATACTGATCATTTGGCTAGGTTTACTTTTGTCTATTTTTCAAAACTGTCCTTTTAACAGGTCTATTTGGGGTTCTGTTAGGGAAACATGCAGGAATTTCCATCCATACTGCATCAGTTCTTCCAGGTTCTAGATTAGTTGATTAATGGAGCAATATCTCATAGTAGAGAAAAGGCCCATTTTACTGATAGAAGCAAAGTTAAAATGTAGTTGCTTCAAGAGGAAAAATGGCACAAGAAGAAGTTAAGATTTGTGGTTAAGTTACAGAGGTAATAAGAAGGTCATTGATTGGGTCAGCTCATTCCAAGGTACTTTGGACCCTTCCCCCAGACTTTCATGCCCTAAAGGTACTTATCCACAAGAATACAATGGGGCCAACTGACCTGGTAGTAAACAGTGACTTCAGAGTTGGCATCACCCTTGTTTAGAGCTCTCACTTTGCATAAGTGGTGGCCACTGGGTAGCTCTACCACTTGGAATTGCACAGGCATTTCTTGCTCCAGGGGCATGAAATTCAGCTTACTGCAAAAGAATCACATGGATTACTGAGGCAGTGCCTTTATTCACATACACCCTTCCAAAACCTGTGAAGAAATAGCCAGGCCATTCACAATCCCTTCTGATTTGCTGTATCTCAGCCTCAAGAAAATCTACCATGGGTAAATATTTCAAATGTGAGTTCAGTAACAATTAACTTAGCTGTGGGGCTTAATGCCCTTTTTCTGAACACATAATCCTCAAAGAGAAAATTCAAACCAGTACTTACTCAACAACATATTTCAGGAAATCCATAGATTCCTAAGAGGTAAAAGAGAAGAGAATTACTGTATTAGTTCCTCTTGATTTATTTCACCCAGAACCATGTAATACCAATTAAGTCATTTCATTGATCAGGACAATCAACTGAATGATAATGTTTAATTATTAAAATACTGACTGTGTATGGTGGAAAGGGAGGTATTATGATTGAACCCAGGAGCACTCTGCCTCTAAACTACATCCTTTGCCCTTTTTAAAATTTTTATTTTGAAATATTCTTAAGTTTCTTGGGCTAGCCTCAAATTTGGGGATGCTCTTACCTTAGCTTTTGAAGTGGCTGTGCCACCACACCCAGGTGAATACTCTTAAATGAACAGCTCCTCTTCTGGCTCCCTTTGCAATCTGCTTACCATACACTCCTCATTGGATCAAACTTACTTGTTTAGGGTGAGTGTATCCAAGTGGACATACCCCTGTGTTTTAGAAATCTGGGCCCAAGGACACAGAGCCTGGATAGAATAAGCACTTATTCTAAGAGAACATATTCTCTTCCTCTCCAAAAATTTCTCCTACAAAATAAAAGATTTCTTCTACAAAATAAAAGATTTCTTCGACAAAATGAGGTATTTTCCAGCCATGGCAGCACACACCTGTAATACCACGAAGGACTGAGGCAGGAGGATCTTAAGTTTGAGGCTGGCCTGGGCAACTTACCAAGACCCTGTCTCAAAATAAAATAAAAAGTTCAGTGTCAGAGTGCTTATCCATGCCTGAGGCCCTGGGTTCAATCTCCAGTACCCATACACAGACACAAAAGCCGGGGGTAAGGGTGTGTGTGTGGGGGGGGGGGGGGATTATGGTTTCTAAAGTGGTTTTTCCTGGGGGCAATCCATAGTACCAAGTCCTCTGGACCCAAAGCCCCTTCTTGGTACTCCCACTGTGCCCAGAAAAAGGCAGCTATTCTTATTCTTTTTATTGTGGATTCAGACTTGGAAAATTCTCTCTGTGGGCAGGACAGATACTAAGAATGGTTTGAGGTTTGGGGGATAAAGATAGAAAAGAAGGGATGGGTAGCAGTCACAGTTTCAAGAGCGATTTATAACTAGGTGGGGTGGCACATGCCTATAATCCTAGCAACTTGGGAGGCTGAGGCAGGAGGCTCAAAAGTTCAAGGCCAGCCTCAGCAACTTAGCAAGATCCTGTCTCAAAATAAGAAATAAAACAGGTCAGTGGTTAAAGCACCCCTAGGTTCAACCCCCAGTACCAAAAAAGAAAAATAATAAATCTTCCCCCAGTACCAAAAAAGAAAAATAATAAAGAAGATTTATGTATTCTATCAAAGGGTCAGTCCTGAGAAACTGGGAGGCCATAAAGGAAAACAGTCAATAGCCATTTTAGGAAGAGAGTTCCAAATATACACTCTTGCCTGGAAAAGGCCATTGTCAGTTACAAGACCCCAGAAATACATCTAATTTAATATCAGAAAAAAATCTTTATGGGGCCGGAGTTGTAGCTCAGTGGTAGAGCACTTGCCTACCATGTGTGAGGTACTAGGTTAGATTCCCCAGCACCATATAAAAATAAATAAAGTACTGTGTCCACCTACAACCAAAAATATTTAAAAAACAAAAAGAAAAAACTCTTCATATGCTCCCAATCCTCCTCTGCTTCTAATAAGGAAAATGAGTAGTGTTATCACAGATTCCTCCCTTTTCCCTCACCTCCACTAATTAAGTTTAAGTTTGGGCCATTTTCTACCTTATTATTTCCTATTCTTTTTCATTTCTTTGGCAAAATCTCAGACTTCATCATTGTTCATATAACAAAGTTTATCATACTAAACATTTTTTAAAGTGTACAGTTCAGTAGTGTTAACTATAGTAGTAACTATATTCACACTGATATAAAATAGATTTCCAAAACATTTTCATTTTTTTTTTTTAGAGAGAGAGAGGAGAGAGAGAGAGAGAGAATTTTTTAATATTTATTTTTTAGTTATCGGCAGACACAACATCTTTGTTGTGTCTGAGGATCGAACCCGGGCCGCACGCATGCCAGGCGAGCGCGCTACCGCTTGAGCCACATCCCCAGCCCAAAATATTTTCATTTTGTAAAACTAAAATTCTATACCCATTAAACAACTGCTCTCTTCCTTCTTTCCCCAATCCCAGCCTCTGGAAACACCATTCTACTTAACCACAAATCTTAAATTCTTCAATGGTTCTCCATTTGCTACAGAATAAAGCCCCAGGTTCCTTTACCTAACAAAACTTATAACACATAGGTCTGCTTCTGTATATATGTATAACATCCCTTGCCACATACTACTCCCACTTTAATCTCTACATTAAACTCTTCATGTTTTCTACAATCTTCCACAAATGTAACCAACAACCCCCGACACACACACATTGTCAAACTCATTTCATTTAAAGTCATAAACAGTCTTCTTCATAGGAAGAGAGTTGCCTAAGTATCAGAACGGCAGGTTTCCTCCAAATCAGAAAATGATAATGCTGGCCCACAAAACTACAGAGCTTCCCGCTTCATACAATTTCAGAGTACACCACTGCACTGAAGCCCAGAATACAGTAATAGTATACCTAACACTCACCGTGCTTGTAACATTTCCTTGTACCAGGCCCTCAACAAAGAGTTGGGCTTTGAACTCTTTGACAAAGCTCAGGAGAGACTCCAGGGAAAGGCCATCCATCAAAGCCCGGTACTTATCAATCATTGACCAACGGGCATATTCCAGGATTAAAAGTCGCACATCTCTGCACAAAGAGCAGAAAAACAAATAGCAACAAGCTCTGTTGCAAGAAATGCATCTTAAAAGTACAGAAATATTTGGTCAAGTTTTATAGATAATGTGTTTTTTTAAAGAGACAATTTCTATCATAACTTAAGATGGGGGGGGGAATGTCATAATCATCAAAAAGAATTTCAAGTTGCATATACAAAGTTTTTAATGGATTTTACTCACCAGTATAATAATACATTTATCTATTCTTAGTTGCAGAGTAAAATATTTAACATAAGTAAAGTTGATAGATGATTCAAAGCTTTCCCAGTCATATGCCAATTTAGCATTATTACTATTTTGGTTTGAAGTCTCACTAACATTAATTACTGGAGGCTACTATGATGAGAATCTATAATTGCAGTGACAATATAGTCTAGGTAATGTCTCTAGTCTAGAAGCAGATTAACTTTACCTCCTTATCTCCAAACCAACCTAAACCTATACCTAATAAGCTGTTTGAACTTGGCAATTAACTGTGATTCAATTTCTTCACTTGTAATAATGCCTACCATTTATTTGGCATAATCACATGGTGAGAATGAATATATATATATATATATATATGTTCTTTGAATAGTGCTAGCACATAAATTTTCCACGAATAGTAGGCATATTATTATTCTACTACACTTCAATAAATTTCCAAAGTGACTGGGTTTTACTAAAATAGTAGTTGATAAGACAGGTGCAGTGGCATATGCCTATAATCCCAGTAGCTCTGGAGGCTGAGGCAGGAGTGTGGGAGACCAACCTCGCATGTGACTGAGTTACTCTCTGGCTGGGTGTCTGAGGTGTCCACGTAGCAGAAATGCAGCAGGACTTCCCCACCCTTCTTGGGTTCGAGATCGGTGTCTGTGTAGAGACGTGTCTCTCCACTACCCTAGGGACCCAATCACCTCATCTGACCTTGCAACACTGCCCCCCAATGACCTTCATTGGATGGGATTTTCCCCAGAATTTAGAGTTCCCCAATAAAAGCCCACTCCCAAGCATGCTTGCACTCTCTTACTAGCCTCTCCCATAAAACCTCGCTTCCGCCCTGGAGCTTGAGGCTGAGAGCATGAGGAACCGTCCCCTGGAGCTTGGTTTAAAGGTAAAATTGTGTGTCTGTGTTTCATTTTGTAACTCCCTGAGAATTTCCCTGCATGACCAAACAATTAACTGTCTGCGCTGGCTGCGGATAAAGCAGGAGAATCATGAGTTCAAAGTCAGCCTCAGCAAAAGCAAGGCACTAAGCAACTCAATGAGACCCTGTCTCTAAATAAAATACAAAAAAGGGCTGGGGATGTGGCTCAGTGGTCGAGTGCCCCTGAGTTCAAGCTCCATTACTCAAAGGAAAAAAAAAAAAAGGAATTGATATAGTAGTATTTTTATAAGTAAAACAAAGTAGTATTCAGGACTTATGGGATACACAGCACTATTATCATTTCAACAGTTGCAGACAACTCTTCTGCCCAAATCAGATTATCAGTTAAACCTAACACTCAACCCCTTCTTCTTTTGTAATTTATGGGCTCATTATAACTATGTCAAAAGCAGGGTTTCCATTTAAAGTTGTGCTGTTTGTTCACCATTTTCAGATGTCCAGCAAGGGAGTCAAGAAGAGGTATGCAAGCTCTTTGCACAAAGGGCTATACCTGCTCAGAGGGGACTTATCTGTTCTTCCCACAAAGGCTCTACCCTGCTGATAGGGTATCCCAAAGAGAGTTTTCTTTCTGATTCACACAAAGGTATCCACATAGGCTATCATTAGCCCTGGACTAAAGTAAGAACAGGCTCTGAGGGAAGGCCCCAGGGACAGCTTTTTATGAGAGGGTTCAAGCATTAGTGTACAGGCTGTTCAGTTGCCTTGCTTTCTTCAGGAACCTTAGCTGAATTCTGTATAGTTAAAGTTGCCAGATAAGTGACAAGCAACTTAAATGAGATACTTATCAAACCATATAACACACTAAAATCACCAGTAAACAATTTTGGACTACAAACAAGCCAGCACTTAACTGTTTACTTACAAAGTAAATTGCAAATTATTTAATGATTTGCTTATAAAGATTAGAAAAACATTCTTCTTTATTTTCAGCCTCTAATCAAGTATAATAGGCTACTTTTAGTTCTGTTCACAGATAGTTACTTAATCTGTATTAGAGATTTTATGATCTGAAGCCACAGCACAATTCTCACATGTCTGAAAATAAGCATCAAAATTAGCTTCACTCCCTGCAATTCCCTAAGAAAGGTAAATGCTTTTAGGTTCCTAAAATATAAATTGATCCTGTGTATACGCACTTGGCCAGAGTCTCAGGCTTGATGAGAATGTTAAAGTAGGTCTTCTTCAATTGCTCCGTTATCATTGTAAAGACAGCTGGTGTGGAACTGAATTCAGCTAAGTAGTCAATAATGAGCTGAAACAGTAGCTGTAAGGGGGGAAAACAAAAGAAACACTTGATGTGGCAAAGCATGAAAATCTACCAAGTGTTAGGGGGCAAATGTTTTCCTTTGTTTTTTACCAGGGGTTTAGCATAGTACTAGGCATTATAGGTGACATAAAAGAAGTACTAAAGGGCTAGGGCTATAGCTTAGTGGCAGAGTGCTTGCCTAGCACGTGTGAGGCACTGGGTTTGGTCCTTAGTACCACATAAACAAATAAAATAAAGGCATTCTGTACACCTACAACTACAAAAAAAAAAAAAAAAAAAAAAAAAAAAAAATTAAAAAGAAGTACACTAAGGACTCAAGAGAATCTTCAGGGACTCAAATTCTCAATATTTTCCAAATTTGGAGCCATGGTTCTTCCTTTTTCATTATTTTCCCGGGTATTCTCAAACATTTTTTTCTTTCCAAACACACTTATTTCATTTTATCTAGTGTCCCTACCACTCCAAAATGTGACTTTAATTGGATGAACATTATATATTAATTTTAAAAACTGATAATTTTATAATACCCAGAAGGTGAGTCTCAAGGTCTTTTTTATTTGCTTCAGTATATAGTTTTCAAGCTGGGGATGTAATTCATTGGTAGAGCATCAGCCTAGCAAGTATAGGACCTGGGTTTGATCCCAGCACCACCACCACCACCAAAAAAAAAAAAAAAGATTTAGTTTTTTTTTTAATGTTTATTGTTGGTTGTTCAAAACATTACATAGTTCTTGATATATCATATTTCACACTTTGATTCAAGTGGGTTATGAACTCCCATTTTTACCCTGTATACAGATTGCAGAATCACATCGGTTACACATCCATTGATTTACATATTGCCATACTAGTGTCTGTTGTATTCTGCTGCCTTTCCTATCCTCTACTATCCCCCCTCCCCTCCCCTCCTCTCCTCTCCCCTCTTCTCTCTCTACCCCTTCTACTGTAATTAGATTTACAGTTTTCTTTAGCTAGCTCCTATACTATTCCTACTTATTCCTAGGTATTTTGTTGTTTTTATCAATATCGTAAATGTAATATTTGTTTCTACCCACTTCTAAGTGGTTTTTGCTACCACAGGAAAAAAGCAACTGATTTTGAAATACTGAACTCATGACTAGCCACACATCACAAATTAGTTTTAATTTTAGTAATTAATGGTAGGAATTCAGTAATAATTTTAGTAGCATCTTAGGTTTTCTAAGAATACAATCAGATCATCTACAAAGAAAAATGTTATTCTTTTCCAAAAAAGTTTCACTTCATTTTATTGTGGTAGTCAGAATCTCAAAAACAATGTTGACTAACAGAGGTGATCATGTATTACTCTGGGCTTGTTTCCTGATTTTAATGTTCAGTGGTTCATCATTTAATGTAACACTTGCTGTTGGTGTGAGAGGGCTGTTAATAGTCTTTTATTGAGTTTAAATAATTTCCCTCTATTCCTATTTATTATGAATGCCAATACCAATTCATCAAATTTTTGGCATTTCTCACAATATTTATATAGTGATTGCTCTTTTTTGATTCATGTTATAATGAGCTATAGCCATCAATTTCTTAATACTGGACAACCCTGCAGTACTGGTACTTGGTCATGATGAATTGTTCTTTTTGCTATATTTATTGACTGATTTTGCAATGCTGGGGATGGAACCCAAGGCCTTTTGCATGCTACTCAAGCACCCCACCACTGAGCTAGATTCTCAGTCCTAATTTTCAAAAATTTTAGGAAGTTTGCATCTATATTCTATAGGTAAAATCAGTATTGTGTTTTCTATACATAAATGTTTATGTTCTATATCATTTTTTATTAAGGCTAGGTAAACTTTATAAAATGAAAACTATCAAACACTTTTCTATGGTTTGTATTTTGAAAAAGCTTTCCAGGTAAATCTAAAACATACTTTCCAAATGAAAACCACTATATTAGGTAGTAATCTATTTGGATTTTAAGCTGTATTATATTTAGTCCTTTAGAGTGAAAAAAAGTAATATAGTAATATACTTTGTGGTACCTTTTCTTAAGACCAATCTTTGCTCCTAGGTAGGTGAGGTGTAAGGGTATAGAGGGGGGAAAATATACTCTTCTCTTGAGTTTCTGTCAAGAGGGAAACTAATGCTTCTTAGGCACAGATATACTTTTTTTTAAAATATATTTTTTAGATGTTGATGTACCTTTGTTTTATTTTATTTTATTTATTTATATGTGGTGCTGAGGATTGAACCCAGTGCCTCACACACGCTAGGCAAGCGCTCTGCCCCTGAGCCACAACCCTAGCCCTCACAGATATGCTTTCTGGCAGGATCTGTCCTCTAGATTTTTTCTTGTATGAACCTATTCCCCAAACTTTATTACAATATATAATGTATCTAAGAAGCCTAGATATAAAATTTGTTGTTGGGTACATTATATTATTTTACCAGGCATTTAATGATTGCCACTCTCTTAGCTAGCATATCAGTTTTTCCTCTGCTAATATTAAGTTTATGTCAAAGCAACACTGAAACACATTCCTTACCAACAGATACACAACCTTTTAGAAAAAAAGGCTCATAAATTTAGAATGAAAATGAAACACATATTTGAAACAATAGTAGAGAGTACAAAAAAAAGAGAAAGACAGGGCATAAACATTGGATTTCTACTCCATGTCAGGCAATAAACCAGGTCCTTTAAATCTGCCACTGGCATACGGTAAAACAGTTCTAAATGCCAATGTTGGCTAACAGCAAAGGTAAGTGAGATCACATCAACAGCCTGGGCTGTATTGTACACACTACATAATAAGACATATATAATTCTTTGGTTATAGTCATAGTTAGAATACCTGACATCAGCCAAGAAAACTCATGATACAAACATTTCTTTTTAGGTGTAGTACTTCATGCACTTGCCTCTATGCTTGATACTACAGAGGGGCAATAAACAAACATTATACTTTAAAGCACTCTATGAAGAAAACAGTACATATACTTACAGGTAGTTTGTGGTTGAATCCTTTTACTCGAATAATTAAACCATGCTCTCCAGCTACCAGTTTATACTCCAGCTGTGCCACATCAGCTTCATAAGCTGGTTCCGCAAGATTATGGGTAAGGATATTGACAAAGATATCAAAGAGGACCACACTGAAAAGTTTACCGAATGCAAACAACATCATTAATTGGCAAGAAAGACATGAATAGATTTGCTTCAAATTAGAATTTTTTAAAAAACTTTACTTTTAAAAATGTATTATTAATTCCTCACTCTGAAATGTAAAACTGAAATCTAATTTGGTTCAAAGGTAAATATAGCTTACTCAGGACTCAGTTTTACAGGCATATTAGTGGTGCTTCCTAGGCTTTTTCATGTCATGTACATGTATAAAATGACATTAGTTATATTGTATAATGAAGGGAATGGAATAGGCATCAGAAGCTATTGGCCTAAGGCTCATGGCTTCTCTCCAGACTATTTTGGGGGTTGGAGGGTAACTAGAGATTGAAGCCAGGGGTGCTCTACCACTGAACATTATCCCTAGTCCTTTTTATTTTTTTGTTTTGAGGAGGATCTTGCTAAGTTGCTGAGGCTGGCCTCAAACTTGCCATCCTCCTAACTTGAACTTACCATCCTGTCTCAGTGAGCCACAGCCAAGTGCCACTGTGCCTGGTTACTCTCCAGACTTAAGCTTTCTGACGGACAAATTGAAAATATGAGGGAAGGCAAGTTTTTAGAGT
This sequence comes from Spermophilus citellus, assembly GCF_964194105.1. Lineage (NCBI taxonomy): Eukaryota > Metazoa > Chordata > Mammalia > Rodentia > Sciuridae > Spermophilus > Spermophilus citellus. The sequence continues at coordinate 98,980,434 of NC_138191.1, read as the reverse complement.
AAACATTATAATAGAGTTTAATACTGCTTGTCATTTTAAGGTTGGATACAGTTAAGTGGCAAAGGAAAAGTTCACTATCAGTTCCTGAGTACTTTCTGTGATTCAGCACATCTTAGGCTCTCTAATTTTCCACAATGTCGCTATCCAAATATTTAGGCAAACTGCTAAGAACAAGCTGTAATTTGATTCCTTGGCAGTGTTTAAGTACAGGATCAACAGATCCAACAGTTCTCACTATAGACTAGGAGTTAACCCTAGAGTACAGCGAGAACTGATCATTAAGAACTTTCACAATTCACTGAACTCTGTGACTAGCCTACACCATCAGCATGTTTTACATATGGGTGTTACAGTATGATTTTAATGTTTAGTACCAATACAAATAGCTTGTCTGGAGCACAGGAAAAACGTAAATCAGTAACATAGTTCAAGTACTGTGATAGAAAATGAGAGGATGATTTAAACCAAGACAAAAGTTTTCTAATAATTAAAAAAAAAATGGGCCTGGGGTTGTGGCTCAGTGGTAGAGCACTTGCCTGGCATGCGTGAGGCCCTGGGTTTGATCCTCAGCACCACATAAAAATAAATAAATAAAATAAAAGATCCACTGACAACTAAAAAATATTTTTAAAAAATCAGAAAAAGGACAGTTGCTTACTTTGCGGCAGACTTCTGTATCAAAGGTGTAATCAGATGGAAACGTATGTACGCTGAAAAAAAAAAAAAAAGACCGTAGATAATTTATGGAAGCTCAGAGGCTTCAAATATTTTTTAATTGTGAATAAAGTACAAATACTTAAATCCTCATATTTTAATTTTTTCTACACACTACATTTTTATTTTTAAGGTTTTTTTTTTTTTTTTTTTTTTAAAGATAGTATTTACCATTCCAAATAAAGTGCCCTGTGAGACTTTCTAAGTGAAGATCAGATATATGGATACACACAAAGAGGTATATGAATATTCACACTTTAATAGCTTCAGACAGGGAAAATGTTAGGGTATACGTGTCAAGAACATTAAGGGAATAACCCTAATGTTTACAGAAAGTTTTGACAGAACCTTTTTCTATGGAAGCTGAATTAAGAACATTTTCTGAAAGTCTTATAAGCCATTCAAGAAAAATTGTGAAGAGGTGGTGAGATAGCTCAGTGGAAGAATGCATGCTTAACAAGCAGAAGGCTGTGGGTTTAATCCCCAGCAGAAAGGATGAAAGGATGGATAGAGAAAAAGAAAGAATGGAGGGAGGGAGAAAAGAAGAGAGGGAAGATGGATGGATTGATTTATGGAAACACTTTCTCAACAAACTCAAGATTTCTTCACAGAACTAAGGTATAACTGTATTTGGATTTGGGACATTAGTTAAATTACATCTAAGGACACTTAGTTTATGATTCCAAGTTGCTTCAGGAAGTTTCAATGCTATGTACCAGGAACAAAACATAAAAAAGCCACATAGTTTGGGTCATAACCTCAAAAATCAAGAAATTTAGTCTGTTTAACAACTCTACATGATGCTTCCTTTATAATGAAAAGCAAGACAGCAAGAGGCAGATGGGGGAAATTTTTACATCTGTAATGCTGGATTAGGCTACTGTTATATCCAAGAATAATTAAAAAAAATATTTTTAGCTGTAGATGTACACAATCCCTTTATTTTGTTCATTTAGTTTTTTTATTGTGGTGCTGGGGATCGAACTCGGTGTCTCACACATTCTAGGCAAGTGTTCTACCACTGAGCCACAACCCCAGCCCTGTAAGAATATTTTTTTTTCATATAATCTTATGTTCAAATAATACCAATTCCTTAAGATGGCCAAACATCTGGCTCCACTTTCATTTATCTAAAAGAAAAGTATCTGAAAACAATTGATTTCTAGGCTTGAATTTTTATTTACTGAAAAACAGAGTATCTGTAAGTATTTATGTGATAACATAGGAACACAGTATGAATCTGATAGATAAGCCTAGAAAAGGTCTCCAAAGGTAAAGGGAAAAGGAAGTGGGCAAGACACAGGGAGAAAAAGAATGTTGCTATGAAGAGGAGGAAGATTTGTTTTAATTACCTCACATCTTTTAGGGAGGGTAACATATTACCTTTTGGGATTTTGAATTTGTTGTCTTTCTTATACCACAGGGAACCTTGTGGAGTATTCACAATTTTAACAGGGTATTCTGTTTCAGGGCAATCAAAAGCCTTCAATGTGAAATCCGTGGCTAGCAAAAGAACAGAATAAAAACATTCCATTATTCTAACAGAATTCTCAATCTGTTCTTGGTTTCAAAAGTTTAAATAACCATTTTTTTGTGTGTGTGGCAAAAATAAGCCATATTTAAATACTAGAGTATGCTGTATATAAACTCTGAAAAATCTGTGATTTCCCAAATTTCAATTTCCATGAATTTGGGTTCATTTCCTTTCTCAAAAAAATTCTGAAAGAGGAACTTCTGATTAGGATAGTTGTATAATTCACTTTATGAATGAATACATTCTTGAATGTCTCTTACCAACTTTATGGACATTTGAAAGTCTACAAAATAATTCTGCTCAAACAAAGCCAAACTTGTAATTTCAGTTAATAAAAACAAATTATTACATCCAATATAGGTGATAAATAGGTAATTGGAGGAAAAATGAGAATGAAAGAACAAATTGTTATAGTTATTTCTCTTAAAAAAATTTAGTTGTTTAGATAGTTAATGTTCAAGATATGAAACTGAATTGCCCAAAATCATAAGACTTATAAAAATAAAAGTTAGCCACAAGGGGGCACATGCAGGCCGATAATCTAAGTGACTTGGGAGGCTGAGACGGGAGGATCATCAATTTTGAAATCAGCTTCAGCAACTTAGTGAGACCCTCTCATGAAATAAAAAACAAAAAGGGTTGGGGATGTACATCAATTGTAAAATGCCTTTAAATCCAATCCTAGTAACACACACACACACACCACATAGTTTTTTTCCTAATTGAGATGAGATGCATATGATAGAAAATTAGCCATTTTAAAGTGAATATGTCAGAGGCATTAATACACTCACAATATTGCACAACCACTGATCTAGTACCATATAATTTTCCAAATCACCCCAAAAGGAAAGCCTATTATTTTTAAGGGATTTGCTCCCTATTAACCATTCCCCTCTCCAGATCCTAGCAACCTTTACTATGTTCTGTCTCTGTAGATGTACTTTTTTAGATATTTCAAATAAATGTATTCATATATGGCCTTGTCACTTGGTATGGTATTCTCAAGGTTTATCCAGTATTTCCTTTCTATTTATGGCTGAGTAGTATTCTAGAATGTGTATACCACAATTTGTCCAATCATCCATTTGGCTGTTTTTTCTATCTTTTGACTGTCGTTAATAATGCTAGTATGATCATGATGTAAGTGTATTTGTTTGAGTGCTTTTTTCAACTCTTGAATATATATGTAGTAATGAAATTGCTGGGAAAATAAAGTTTTCTGAATGTATTACATTCACAACAACTGTAAAACCTTTGACTTAGGATAAGTAGCTTTCAAATTTATTACTACAACTCACAGAAATATTTCCAATGCAAGCAAGTTGATAGATACAAAACAAAATTTTTTGAAATAACACCTTTTCTTTATGTAATAAAATATTTTCTATATTCTATTCTAATTGACTTTTTAATGCATTACAGCCCAATTACACTGACATCACAACCCATTAATATTGATTTTACAACATTTTAATGGGTTGTAAACCACAATTTGAAAAACACTAGAAAATATGATAAGATAATGACAATTTCTTCCTTTGAAAGGGTCAGCTATTATGTTCAAGAAAAAGCATAAATGTCAGGAAGCCAAGATTGGGGTTTAAGTCCCAGTTCTTCTATTCACCAACTAAATAGTTTGGGATAAGTCACTTTGTTTTTCTAAATTTGTGTTTTCATTCAGAAAAGAAAAGAATAACATATAACTGGGATTCTAAAATAGGAATTCATATGGTACTTTGTAAAACATTATGTACTATACAAGTTTTGCTGATTAATACATGGATAGATTATGTAAAATGACTGCTATCTTACTGACCTATGTACTTGTTTTCAGCTGGAAGATGAAGATCTGGATTTAATTCAAAATTACTCTTCCACAGTTCAGCCCAGGAGTTTTCAACATCTGTAGAGAAGAAAGACAAACTGATCCAACAAATAAGGCCATGATCAGAATTCTCTTAATAAACCAATCATTGACTAGCCTCCACAAATTAATTCTGACATATCCAGGCAATCTAGAATTTCACTGCTCAAAGTGTAGTCCCATTAGCACTCTTATCAGCTGGGAAACTGTTAGATATATAAACTCTCAGGTCCTTCGAAGACCCCTTGAATCAATATCTGTATTTTAATAACATCTAAAAGTGACGCACTATATTTGAAAAGTACTTTTCTAAAAATGATTTCCAAATACCAAAACAGGATTTTTTTCAATAGCTAATAAATATAAGCATAGCAGAAAATAATTCCTCCCAAATTAGAGTAAGTAATTTTCATTTCAAAGGGAACTTTAAAAAAAAAATTATACTCGCCCCACCACAAGAACCTGAATCAGATAAGATCATTAAAGCATAAAAATTCCAAAGTAAATCAGATGTATCTAATTGGAAGACAAAATATTTACCTTCTATGCTATACTGAGTCCCAAACCACTTTTCCTTGAGGTTGCATTTTCCCTCATTAGCACCAGAGAGTAGAACAAGATTTGCTTTTTGAGGAACTAGCTGATTAAGGGCTTCCGCAATGACCTAATAATGGTGGAAGGGGGAATGGTGGTGGTAAGGAAAGGGAGACATATACAATAATAATCTTAACTTAATATATTTCTGTTAGGCAAAGTTACATTGTTAGACACCCCCAAGATCGTAGCATCCTGATGTTTATAAAACTATTTAAAGTCCATGAACACCCATATTTACAAAGCATCATTAATTAATATTTCAAGTATTTTTTTCAGTTTTACTGAGGTGTAACTGACAATTATCAAATGTTTCATGATAATAAGTCCCACATATTAACAGCACTAGCAATAAAAACTGCTATTATTTACTATGTTTTTACTATATGTCATTCAGTGCTCAACATACACTATTTCATTTAATCCAAAAAAATAATAATAAGGTATAATCATTTTAAAGAAAATAATACTCAGCTTCAGAGATTAAAAACTAAGTAATGCTTAGGTTAAAGATTATGTGATTTCCAAAAAAAAAAAAAAAAAAAAACAAAAACACAGCTAGAAGTGTCAAAGTGGAATTCTAACCATACTGTACATGCCAAAGAATATACTGTTAAAAACTATATACTACCTCATACACAAGACAGTAAAATGATGCCAAAGCAAGGCCTCCTCTAATAATCCTTCATCTGCGATAAGGATTAAATTCAAGATTATGTAGGTTAATTTGGAATTTCAAGTAAAATTTAAACATTTCTTTGAGAAAAAACAACAAATGGTGGTTTGGAAAAAACACTCAGATCACTAGACATAACCAACCTAGAGATAGCAAGAATGTGCAATTGTTACTTCTTCCTTTGCCTTTCCCTATCCTCTTTAAAAGAAAGTTTTGGAATAAACACCCTTTCTAAAATTTCTCAACTTCAGCACTAGTAACATCCTGGGTCAGATAATTCTTTGTTGTAAGTTACTGTCTTCTGCATTTTAGGATGGTTGGCAGCATCTTAGGCTTCCATTTACCAGATTTCAGGAACCTCCCTCTCCATGCCCAACCCTTAGTTATCACAACCAAAATATCTCTAGACAGTGACAAATATCCCCTGGGGAAGAAATCATCACTGGTTGGCTACTGTTACTCTGTAAGAACAAAGGTGATTTGTTCCCCAGTAGTAGAGGAATGCCCCTGACCAACTATTCACCTATATGTAATATTATCTGTAAATCATGTTTCTAATTTAGAGAATTTTTAATTTGGGGTGGGGGGGTTCTGGGGATTGAACCCACAGGCATTTAACCACTGGGCCACACCCCAGCTGTGTGTAGACGCATGTATACACACACACACACACACACACATATATTTTTTAAACAGGGTCTCACTAAGTTGCTGAGGCTGGCCTCAAACTTGGAACTTACTACCTGAGCCTCTCAAATTAGTGGGATTATAGGCATATGCCACCATGCCCAGCTAATTTAGAAAATCTTATATTTTTCTTGTAAAAATTTTGTGATCCCCCAAAGTTATTTATTTATCAAAGTCAAAATACTTTTAAATATATGCAAAACTGAGGGTGGCACATGCCTATAATCTTTTTTTCAATAAAGATATCCAACATAATATGTAATAAAAGAACAAACAAAGGTTTTATCACTTTGATTCCAGTTCAAAGTCACCTTATTGAACCATACATCATGAAGTCAACAGTTGTACATCTAGGAAATTTACCAATAGAGCTCTCTTTTACTGGTGTGTATATTTTAATCTATCTAGTAGGTATTTTCCCCACTCTTTGGTTGGCTAGAACAGCAATCTGTATCTGGATTTAATTGTCCTGAATTTCCAAAAAAATTAAAAGGTAAGCTAAACAACTTCTTAAGTATGTTTAAGAACTAAATAAAATAATTCTTAACTGCCTTAACTATTTTAGATGTCTTAACAACGTAAAACTTTAAGCTTCTTATATTAAAACATAATCATGTAAAATAATGAGAAATTACTCATACAACTATTGCAATTTCTTCTGCTTAAACAAATAAAAAATCCTGACTAAATATAACCAAGTTTTCTCTTTTCTCAGTTCTTAAGTATACTCTTGGTACTTTTTCACCCTTCTCTTTTCCTAAAAGCAAGTTTTAGAAGTGGAAACCTCCTTACTTCCGGCTTGTATTCAAAAAGAAGCTGATCTCCAGTGAGAAAGTCCTGCAGTGGGTACAGTTGCATGTTTTCACACATGTTTTCCACATACTCAACTGGATCTGTCTGTAAAGAGGCAAAATTATTTCACACCAGAACCTCTCCGCTGTTATCCTTAATTGGCCATAATACTCATATATTTTCTGTTTTCAAAAATGAAATCAAAAGTAGATATAACTGCAGCTTAAGAATCTGATGCTTGCAATTCCACAAAAATATCAGTGGAAGGTACTGCCTTAAGGAGTTTAACCTCACACCCCTCCAAACCCCTTCTGAGTCTGACAGCTCAACTAGATTCTAGTCATGTTACAGTCTCTTCATGAGAGCAATCATAACACTGAATTGTAAATGCTCATCTGTCCAGTGCTCCACATGACTGCAAGGTCAATAAAGACAGTGGACCTACTACTACAGCACTATCACCAAAAAACTATTTGTAAGGATCAAACAAATGAAAACATGAGTATCATTAGATAAAATTATTGAGTAGCGAATAAAACAGTAGTTACCAGAGGTGGGAAGGGTAGTGGGCAAAAGGGATAGAGAGAGGATGGTTAACAGATACAGGAATACTACTAGATAGGAGCAATAACTTTTAATGCTCTTTAACATAGTAGGACAATTATGGTTGACAGCAGTTAATTATATATTTCAAAATAGCTAGAGGACAGAATTTTGAATGCTTCCAACATAAACTAATTATAAATGCTTGAAGTGATAGATATGCCCATTAACCTGATGTGATTGTTACACATTGTACTGTGTATTAATATAGAAGAAAGCAATAAATTCAAGTATTTATTAAGCATCCAGATACACAGAATTTTAAAACTGAGGGTGGCACATGCCTATAATCTTAGTGACTTGGGAGGCCAAGACAGGAAGTTTGTAAGTTCTAGGCCAGCCTCAGCAACTTATTAAGATCCTCAGCAACTTAGATTTGTCTCAGAACAAAAAATAAAAAGGACTAGGGATGTAGCTCAATAGTACAGAGACCCTGGGTTCAATTCTCAGTAACAAAGAAACAAAAGGACCTCATACGTCCTGTAGATAACAAGTGGTTCCATTCCCATGTTTCACATAGGAAATACACTGATTGATTAGGTGACTTGCCAAGCTTACACAAGCCAAGTATAGACTATAAATTCTGGCTTCCTAATGTTATCTACATACTATTCCCCAAATACCTTCCTGCCTAGCCCTTTACATATGCTGCTTCTTATCTAATGGGAGAATGAAAATGAAGGTTACTGTATTCTGGAGCAGTAGTGGCATAGGGTGGAGGCAGGAACAGACAAGCACGTATATATCATTCATACATTTTCATATAAAAATAGGATTTAAAAAAAGTAAGGAAAGTTCACTGTTAGCTTTTTTTTCTCTATTTGAGAAAACATTCCCGTACCATCAATGTCACTAAAGTACTTGAAATAGCTCTTCCTGTTGTGTTCTCTATTTTTTAAATTATTTTAACTAGCTATTTACTTAAATGTAATTGCTCTCTTGTAGGTTATAGATAAAACTGAGTGATTCCAAGTATTTCCTATGAGAAAACACTAAGGACTCTAGCCAAAAGCAGATATGTCATGCCAAAACAATAGACTATGTGTTAGGGAAAAATCTTTTAAATGGGCTGGAGGTAGAGCATTTGCCTAGTGTGTACCAAGGCTCTGGGTTAGATCCCCAGCACCACAAAAACAAAAACACACTTAAATGTTATCATTTAATTTTTATTTATTTATTTATGTACTAGGGATTGAACCCAGGGTTGCATTGTTACTGAGCTGCATCCCCACCCCCTTTTTTCATTTTTTTATTTTGAGAGAGTCTGCTAAATTGCTGAGGCAGGCCTTGAACTTGCAATCCTTCTGCCTCAGTATCCTGAGTTACTGGGACTAGTCATGTGCCACAGTGGCTAGCCATTTAATTTTTCTTTAAAATGTAATGCACATAGTACAATATTCAACCTTTTAAAGTGTATAATTTGGTAGCTTTTAGTACAATCATCAAGTTTTGTAATCATCACCTATCAAGTTTCAGAATACTTGCACTCACCCCAAAAGAAAGCTTCATACTCATTAGGTAGTCATTCCCAATTACTTACTTCCCTCAGCCCCTGAGACATCAGTCTATATTCTTTATGAATTAATCTATTCTGATTATTTCATATGAATGGACCTATTTAAAACGTGACCTCCTGTATTTGACTTCTTTCATTTAGCAGAGTGTCATCAAGATTCACCTAAGTTATAACATAAATTATTCTTTTTATGGCTGAATAATATTCCCTAATATACAGAGTCTACTTTTTATTTATCCACTCATCAGTTACAGTTGTTTCCATGTTTTGACTATAATATATAATGCTGCTATGAATATTTGTGCATAAGTTTTTCTGCAGACTTATGTTTTCAATTCTCTTGGGTGCATATCTAGGAATATGGATTCCATTCAGATCACCCTTTCTGTCATTGCTAATCCACCGTGTTTTCCTGAACACTTTCCACGGATCAGTATTAATGCTGGGGCTCCTTGGAAGGCCCAGCCAATGCAGCAAAATTCATATAACTAGTTCATATAACTCATATTTTGTCTGATATTTTGAGACAAGGTCTCACAAGCTACTTAGGGCCTAGCTAAGTTGCTGAGGCTGGTTTTGAATTTGTGATGCTCTGGCCTCAGCCTCCTGAACCACTGGGATTACAGGCATGTGCTATAATACCCAGCTTGGTTAGTTTGTTTTTGTTTTTGTTTTGTTTTGAGTGAGGGTGGGGAGAGGGGGAAATAGGGGAATGGTAACAGGGGATTGAACTCAGGGCCACTTGACCATTGAGCCACATCCCCAACTCTATTCTGTATTTTATTTAGAGATAGGATCTCATTGAATTGCTTAACACCTTCCTTTGCTGAAGCTGGCTTTGAACTTGCAATCCTCCTGAGCTGCTGAGTTGGTTAGGTTTTAATCTAAGATTTTTTTGGGCTTGTGTTTTCAAATCAAGACAAATATTCATTAATACAAATACTCATTATGCCATAGATTGGGGGGAGTGATAAGCTATGGAATGGGGAGATGGCAGAAAAAAACTATCTTGAAATGCACTTTCAACAAGTAACTGATAAGGCAAAAGAAAATATCATTTACTTAAACAATGCTAAAAAGCCAGTTGCAAAGAAAAGGAATCTGGGTATGACAGAGTTGTCCACAATTCTCATTTCCACTCTTTTCCCTGCCACAGTTCTGGTCCACATACTGCCATCATAGCTGATGAGAATACTGATCAACATCACTCCTGGAAACACAGATGACAGGACTTGCGGGTTCTAGATTTATCAATCCACTTACAAGGAATGTCTCTAGGACCCTTTTAGTAATCAATATGGGCCAGGTAGATTTTTCTGTTCCGTAAATAAGATTTCTAGTTCATTTCAAATAACTTCTTTTGAAGTATATAAACCACATTAAAACATAAGTCAACAGTAACTGGAAACCTGGTTTTTGTGATCTTGTACTCAGTACTAAGTATCCTTTACTCATAATACATATTGAGGGAAGAGTACAGTGATGATCCAAAAATCCAGCTTTCAATGTTCTCTATGGTTGTTAAATCAGGAGCTCTCAAATCTAGGGTCCCAATATATCCCCTACAAGATGTCAGCAGACAAATTCAGAAGGGACCCATTAATTTGGTTGGGAAGAAATTACATATATTCACTAAACTATAAGTTACTTCTTTAAAATTATGAATATAGGCAACAAACCATGGTAATATTAATAGTATCTATGACCTTCTCCAAGAGAAATCACAATTGTAGATACCATGTATACTCACTGCTACTTAAAAATCCTGAGAATTACTAGATATTCTACCACATCTTGTAATTTAATAAAGAAACACATTATTATTTTTTAATGTTTTGAGTACTTTAATATTCCTTTGTAAACTACTATATTATGCATTTAAGAACACCATGGGGGGGCTGGGACTGTAGCTCAGTGGTAGAGCACTTGCCTGGCATTGTGTGAGGCACTGGGTTTGATTCTCAGCGCCACATATAAATACATAAATAAAATAAAGGTCTATCAATGACTAAAAAAAAAAATTTAAAAAAAAAAACACCATGGGGAGTGGGGAAATGCTATGTACTGTGTATTAATTAACAGTATTGTTTCAATGTTAAATTTCCCACTGAGACAACTATATTGAGGTAAGGCAAGAGACTGCCTCTGCCTTGATACATGCCAGAAAACATTTAGGCGGGGCTGGGGTTGTGGCTCAGTGGTAGAGCGCTCACCTAGCACGTGTGAGGCCTTGGGTTCAATCCTTAGCACCACAAAAAAATAAATAAAATAAAAGTACTGTATCCAACTACAACTAAAACATAAATATTTTAAAAAAACATTTAGGGTGAAGTATGACATTGTATGTAATTAACTGTCAAAAGGTTCAATAAAAAATAGACACACACACAGAAAGAGAAGAAAGAAAATATGATGAATTATTTATCAACTGGTAATATTATCAATTTAGGTGAGCGATATACCAATGATCACTGTACTACTGATAATTTTTCCAAAATTTTAAAAAGCCAAGAGGACTAAGTAGTATTCTGAGGAGGGGTCTAAAACATCTGCTCTAAACTCTTTACCTTTCAACATTAAATAATATCTTTCTTTTATATGTCCTTATACTATATAGATAATTTCTTACTTATGTTCCTTTCTATTGCCTAGAATATAACCAAATCTTATTCAAACCCTATACTTTGATACTGAACTCAATTCAAATTTACTACACCCATGAAGACTTCTCCTATCCTATTTCAATCAAGGAAAATATTGTCTTTCCCCTAAAATAGCAAAGCTCAGTGTTTCTAACATTATACATGGCAATTACTACAGATTTACCTTAAAGACTACCTTCACAATATTTGAATTTCCAAACTACCACAGCATAGCAAGCTTTCCATGAATGTTTATCAGAGGGATAGATAGGATGGATGATTACATTGACAAATGGCTGTGATACAACATGATCTATGTCATCTGTCTAATCCTGTCTCTGTTTCTCAATATATATACTCAAAACAAGATTTAATTTTTAGATAGCCTCAAGGCCATCTTGAGACTCACATGACAAAGAGTGGCAGAATAAAAACTCCAGTGACACTTCCAAAAAGAGGAACAATGTCCACACCAGTTTCAACTTGGTCACAGATAACATTCAAAAAGAATTTGACTTCCAATACCTGTTCTTGGTAATGAAATTCATTATCCTCAATTTTCTGAATCTCTTCAAAAACTCTATGAAAGAAAATGATAATTAGAGATATACTAAAATTTATCACTAGAATCATCAACAAGAAAAAAGAAGCATAAAAATAAAGAACTGGCCAAATAAATGTAAAACCTTAGTGTACACTCACATGTAGAAGGATGAGGATATGAAGCCAGTAAAGGAAATAGAGTAGGAAATGCCTGAAAAGCCGTCCCACAGGACTAAACCATGTGTACTGGCAGGCTGAAGGCTAAAACATATTAGAATTGACTCCTGGCCTCATTCTAAGAAGTTTTTATTACCTTTTTTCTGGGCCTAGCTTCTGCAGCATTTTTAAATACTGAAAGACAGTATGAGCAACCTGAAAACAAAACATCTCATTAGTCTATTACATAAAGTAATACCTATATAAAAGAAAAAAACTCCATGTTAATATTTACCTCATAGAAATGTTCATAACCTTCATCAGTTAATGTGATAGAAATGCTGAACACTGAATAAGTAGAATTTTGCTCAAATCCTGTCTCACCATTTCCACCAAATAATGCAAGAGCCCAGCACCTATAGTTGGGAAAAAATAATCCAATCAGTATCTCTGAATTGACAGCCTACAAATACTTCAAATTAACAAAATAGGCTTTCAATGTAAAATTTGGGAATCTTAGGTTTTGATTAAATATAATTTCTAATAGTAAATTTCAAAGTACAAATTTTAAAAGCATAAAGCCTTCCAACGGACTATTGTGTACTTGGGAGTCCCAGAAGGAAGTAACAGCCGTCTTTACCTGTTTAATGGGGAAGCTAATAGATATTGCAACACAGTAAAACACTAACAGTTTCATGAAATCAAAGAACTTCTTGTTGAAATAAACAATACAAAATATTAAGATATGGCTGCTGGGAAGCATTTCACTTATCATTTCTTATTTTGTCTCTTAAAAGAAATCTTAAAATGTATCAAATACATTCCAGTTTAGAAAGTCAAATGAGCTCTTGGAGACTATTAGCTAATCTATATAGATTGTCTAAGAAAGAAACAAGACTGGATCTTTTCCTGACTAAAATAATATTCTAAACTTTTTTTTCCCAAAAAACTATGGAGTACTTTATGTATTTTCATGTCATCCTTGCACAGGGACTATGTTAATCTCTGAATCAATTTACTTTATTTTATTTTTATTATATCTGCTACCAAAGTGAGCACCTGAAAACTTAAGGGAGAAGGACTCCAAAATGAAGTATTTGAAATTGTAATAAAGTTTGGTAACTTTGCACACATCTCAAAGCACATTATACATACTGTAAAAGGTATGTATAAACTCAATTATAATTGGTTTATTCTTTTATAATAACTCTAGCCTCTTCATTTTCTTTATTTTAGAACACACTGATATCTTCAAGCACCTCTTTACATTTCTCATCTCTTTTCATTCTCAAATTAATTAATTAACAAAAAAGTCAATCAAGGAATTACCATAATATCCTGGTCCTGATTCTAAAGTTTTGTTTCTATTATTTGGCTGTAGGTGACTTACATAGGTGCTTACATGCATCACAACACATTCTGCTAAAAAAGTTACATACACTTTTCACAACCCCATATATTTTGTACAACTGATCTACACACTGAAATTTTCATTAAAGTCTACCTTTTGGTTTAGAAAAGCCTAAAAATCCATTTTTTAAATAATTTACTCCTTTACTATTTTGTCAAATCCAAATTCTTGATTAGAGTTAACCAATTTATGTAATTCTGGAATTTATTACTTTCATTTATGATGTTGGTGTACAGTATGAGGAAATAACAAAATAGAAGATGACAATTAAAATAAATGAGGTTATGGATATGATTACAACTAAGAATTAAATTTAATTGTAGACCTCCTGGCAGCTAAAGCAAAAGAACGAGCAATGTAACACTTATTGTTTACTATTATCTTTCAGAGGTTGTTATACTGAAAATTCTTAATAACTGAATACTTGCTTTTTTCTAAGGTAAGAAAGAATGCTGCCTTTGCCTTCATGTCCAACCAGCCAGGAGATATAATGAAGTGGCTTCACCCTTTAAAAAAAATTTAAAGGTCAGAAAAAAAGCTTTTTTACACTAGAAAATCTTATCTCTAAGACTATAACATTTGATTTATTCTTTTTTGGTTTGGTTTGGTACTGGGGGTTGAACCTAGGGTTGCTCTACCACTGAGCCACATTTCCAACCCTTTATAATTTTTGAGACAGGGTCTCACTAAGTTGCTTAGGGCCTCTCTAAAGTTGCTAAGGCTGGTGTTGAATCTGTGATCCTCTTCTCTCAGCCTCCCAAGTCACTGGGATTACAGACTTGTGCAACTGTACACAGTAACTACAATATTTGATAACATAATTAAACTTGTTTTACAGAAATCCACTAAATGTGAAATTGCAATTTATTTAAAAGCAGCAAGATAAAAATATAAAATATGGTAAATAACTTTATCTGAAATCATTGAATGAGTACAATCATTCCAAAATTTAAGGCTACAACTTCTTTTCTTGGATACCAAACTTCTCTCCTTTCATGATAAAAATCTTATTTGTCTCACCCAAAATAAAAGTAATATAGACTATCATTTTAGAACCTAATATAGGGTTGTTATGAATCACTCTGTCTACAAACAAAAGCTTTGTAAAATGAAATGTGTTATTCTAAAGGTTGGAAATCTGGGTTCTCGTTTTAGTTTTTTCAATTAAGTCAGTTTCTAGTTTTAGTTTCCTTCAAATAAATCAGTACTTTAAACAAAAGACATAACCTCACTGTATTTTTATTTTCACTTGCCCATGTGCAGAGTTTTCATGCAAATGCAGTTAACAGGTATTATTATTATATAATAGTAGCCTAAGTAGTTGCATATGTTATTCAAGTTCTTTACCCACTAGCTTCTACATAATTTTTAAAATGTAGTCCTTAACAAAATATAGATATCCAGAGAAATGAATTAGGTAATCAAATGAAGTTACAGAACTCAATTTAGGAAACTTTTTTTCTCTAATCAGTAAATTAATTTATTTATTTAGAAATGGAATTTTGCCATGTTGACCAGGCTGGCCTCAAAGCAGCCTCCTTTCTCAGCCTCCCCAGGAGCTGGGACTGCAGGCATATATCATCATTCCCACCAAAACTTTGTAAACTCTTAAAAATCAGATATAATATTATGATTTCCACTATATTAAGCAACACTGAAAGCCCATAGAACATTGTTTAAAATGTGAATTGATTTACATATATACTAAGACTGGCACAGAGGAGTGAGCTCAGTGGATCACATATTTTCATCTAAACAAAGCTAATTGTACTGTATTTAGTATCTAGAGGAATAAACAATTATTGGCTTCTCTGTAAAAAATGGATCCCTATAGAAGCTAATTTACTGGATATTTATATTTGGAGATTCAAAATAACTAATGGTGATAGGGGTCGGGGTGAGGCAATGCTGGGTATTGAACCCAGGGGTACTCTATCACTGAGCTACATTGCTAGCCCTTTTTATTTTTTAATTTGAGACAGGGTTTCACTAAGTTTCCCAGGCTGCCTTGAATTTGTGATCCTATGTCAGTCTCCAACTTGCTGGGATTATAGATGTGCACCACTGTGCCTGGAGAAATATCTTGTTAAAACTAACAGTCCATTAAAAAAAAAAAATAAGCAAATAACTGGATGGAAACACAAATTTTAACAGTTTTGGGAAAAAAATCATTAATAGTTTTTTTACTTTTCAATAATTTTCAAAATTACCACAACGAACTACCTTAATAATGCATTAAAGCAGTTAAATTGTTTATATGTAGTATAATTCTATTTCCATAAAAGGTATGTGTGCTTTATATTCAGTATTTTAATGCCTAAAAGATATAAAGGAAACTATTAAGGTTAGATATATCTTGGAGGACAGGAACAAATACAGAAGCAGAACTTTACTTCTCACTTAATGGCTTTTTGTCTTATTTGACATTTAAAAGCATGTAGTAATTTTAAACAAACTTTTAAATATGCTTAATAATGCTTCTTGAGACTTCATAACTAGATCATTGAGTATATTACTTTTTTCAATATTTTCCTTATACCAAAAACAAGTAGACAATATGTATTTTTTTCTGCTTTCTCATAAGCACACTATTTTTATTAATTTTATGAGACCTGGTATTCTAACAAAAGCATTTTTTTACCAAGCTCAAGCAATACACATTACTTTCTTTTCTTCTGCTTGTATATGTGTCCTCATGGCTTTGTTTTGTCCACAGTGGTTTTAAAAGATTAATTAAATTTTTATCAACTCAATTGCATTTTCATTTGCATTTATTTCTAATTATACAGTATTTGTATGTGTGATTATTTGATCCTTATCTTTAAAAAATTACCCTGGCCCAAGCTGTACTGTTCATATATACATAAGTTGAAATACCTTCCCAATTAAAGTAAATATGCCTTAACTCATAGTAGCAAAAATCCTTGATGCTTACTCAAAGTTATTTAACTTTACTTTTTTGGCAGGGGACTGGGGACTGAACCCAGGAGTGCTCTACTATTTAGCTACATTCCCATTCCTTTTTATATATTTTGAGACATGGTCTCACTAAGTTGTTTAGGGCCTTGCTAAATTGCTGAGGCTGACCTCCAACTTGTAATCCTCCTGCCTCTGTCTCCCAAGTAGCTGGAATTACAGGCCTGTGCCACCATGCCTGGCTATGACTTTACTTCTGACAGCATCAAATTAAATGGTAGCCACCACCTAATAAACCATGCATAGATATATTTTTGTACTAAAAATACAAAAGAATACAATTATAAAAGCTAACATTTTACTAAATGCTCAATTTTGAAGACTATGGAAAGGTAACTAGTCACAAGAGAACTCTAGTTTTTAATACCCAAAAGGACAGTAAAATATACAGCAAGACTTGGAAAATCCAGGCATGTTTAATTTCCAAGTTTAACACATCTGTGTTTACAAATTCAGAATTCTGTAAACGTAAACCATTTAGCATGTTTTAAAAATATAACTGTTGCTCAGTATCTAATGAAGTTTAATTTCCCTTGAACTCTTACCTGTAATGTTGCTGTTGAGGAGGAAGTGCCCATGTGATGGTCAAAGCATGAATTTTTCTGATGGGAACAACTAAACAAAATATTTTCCAGAAGAACAGATATTAAGTGTTTCTCCATAATTTTTACAAGATTATAAGAACTTTTTAAAAAGTTAATTTTTAATTATATTTCATCCTCCAATAAA
Organism: Spermophilus citellus; assembly: GCF_964194105.1. NCBI lineage: Eukaryota > Metazoa > Chordata > Mammalia > Rodentia > Sciuridae > Spermophilus > Spermophilus citellus. Next base: position 98,962,994 of record NC_138191.1, on the reverse strand, counting down.
CAGGTTAAATAAAATGCAATTATTATTATTATTTTCAGCTGCCAATTTTCCAATTTGAATAATGTAATTTTTGGCGGGGAGGGTATGAGGGATTGAACCTAGGGGTGCTCAACCCCTAAGCCATATACCCAGGCCTTTTTACTTTTTATTTTGAGACAGGGTCTTGCTAAATTGCTGAGGCTGGCTTTGAATTTGAGATCCTTCTGCCTTATTCTTCTGAGCTGCTGGGATTACAGGTGTACAGCACCACTCCTGGCCCAAAAAATGCAATTTTTATAAATATCTTTTCTATTTAGTTTCTTTTATCTTTTCTATCTAGTTGGTAGTAACAAAACCAGGGATGAAAGACCAGTGAAAATAAGAAATGCTGCTAAGGATGAATCTCTTCTTTCAGGAAAGGATACAAGACTAGGAGTTAGGAGATCCATGGCAAAAATCCAGTCCTACCATCTTGCTGTGTGTGCTTATGTGACTTTGAGAAAAATCACTTGCATTTAAAATCTTTTTGAATCTGTTTCTCATGGTAAAATGAACGCCCAGTGTACTGGGTACTCACTGGGGTGGGTGGTGGTAGAATAAAAGCCCAACAGAAAACAATAAACAATAGAAAATGAGTTGTCTCTGGGAAGAAGAGGCTTAAAAGAATAGAGCCAGTGGCAGAAGGGGTGTACAGAAACAGTCACTGATCAGAGGAAGAAAAAAGAAGAGAGACTAGCAATGGGGTGAAAGAGAATACCTAAGGCAATCAGGAGAAAGAGAAAAAAAAATTGCCACAATAAAAGTAGCAAAGAGAAATGGTGAACTAAAAATGCTTCTGTAATATTCAGTATGGGTAAATTACAGCATAATCACATGACTCATTAAGAGGTTATTACAGACTGATATTAAATTTTTAAAAAGCAGGAGTCGGTCAATCAATAAATCAATAAATGGGCCAAGGACCTGAACAGACACTTCTCAGAAGAGGATATACAATCAGTAAATAAATATACAAAAAACTGCTCATCATCTCTAGCAGTCAGAGAAATGCAAATTAAAACTACTCTAAGATATCATCTCACTCCAATAAGAATGGCAGCCATTATGAAGACAAACAACAAGTGCTGGCGAGGATGCGGGGGTGGGGGGGGGGTGGGGGGGGGAAGGTACACTCATACACTGTCGCTGGGACTGCAAATTGGTGCAGCCAATTTGGAAAGCAGTATGAAGATTCTTTGGAAAGCTGGGAATGGAACCACCATTTGACCTAGCTATTCCTCTTCTCGGACTATAACCAAAGGACCTAAAAACAGCATACTACAGGGACACAGCCACATCAATGTTTATAGCAACACAATTCACAATAGCTAAACTGTGGAGCCAACCTAGATGCCCTTCAATGGATGAATGGATAAAAAAATTGTGGCATTTATACACAACAGAATATTACTCAGCACTAAAAAATAATAAGATCAGGGCTGGGGATGTGGCTCAAGCGGTAGCGCGCTCGCCTGGCATGCGTGCGGCCCGGGTTCGATCCTCAGCACCACATACCAACAAAGATGTTGTGTCCGGCGAGAACTAAAAAATAAATATTAAAAATTCTCTCTCTCTCTCTCCTCTCTCACTCTCTCTTAAAAAAAATATTTAAAAAATAAAAAATAAAATAAAAAAAATAATAAGATCATGGCATTTGCAGGGAAACGGATGGCATTAAAGCAGGTTATGCTAAGTGAAGTTATCCAATCTCAAAAAAACTAATGCCAAATGTCTTCTCTGATATAAGGGGGGTGACTCAAAATGGGGAAGAGAGAAAGAGCATGGGAAGAAGATTACCTCTACATAGGGAAGAGGGGTGGGAGGAAAAGGGAGGGAGAAAGGGAATTGCATGGATGGTAGAAGGAAACCCTCATTGTTATACAAAATATATGTATGAAGATGTGAATTTGGTGTCAACATATCCTGTATACAGAGATATAATAAATTGTGGTATAAAGGTATATTAAGAATTGTAATGCAAAAAAAAAAAGAGAGCTCATGTAAAAAAATAAAAATTTAAAAAAAAATTTTAAAAAGTAGGAGTCAGAAGTGTATGCATTAATAACATTATTATTATTATTATTATTATTATTATTATTTAATTTTAGTACCAGCACTTAACCACTGAGCCACATCCCCAGCCCCTTTTTATATTTTATTAGAGACAGGGTCTCACTGATTTGCTTAGGACCTTGCTAACTTGCTGAGGCTGGCTTTGAACTCTTGATCCTCCTGCCTCAGCCTCCCAAGCCACTGGGATTATAGGCATGTGCCACCACACCCAGCTAATAACCTTATTTTTTATGTTAAGAAAATATAATGGGGGGCTGGAGCTGGGGCTCAGTGGTAGCGCACTTGCCTGGCATGTATGAGGCACTGGATTTGCTTCTCAGCACCTCATATAAATAAATGAAACAAAGGTCTATCAACAACTTAAAAAAAAAATTTTTTTTTAAAGAAAATATACTTGGGGCTGGGGGTATAGTTCAGTGGTACAGCACTTGCCTCATATGCATGAAGCCCTGGGTTCAATCGTCAGCACCATATAAAAATAAACAAATAAATAAAAATAAAGATATTGTGTCCATATACAACTAAAAAAATTTTTAAAAAAGAAAATATACCTATTAAAAAATCATGTAAATTTGCCAAATCTGATTTATCTCATTGATCTAAGGGTAGTTCACCCTGAGTTCCTCAATCTGACATTTTAAAGATTTTCTTCACTTAACAAATATTTGTTTTATATTAGAGTTAAAATAATTTCCAAAGTGTTTTCTCTCTTATATTTTTCCTTCTGTAAAGGCAAACGAGAGCAGAATGTAGATAAAATGAATTAAGAAGGAAACAAAAAAGCCAAAGAACAAAGAGAATAGGGTAAATCAGGGAAAAGCCATGAAACAGACTCAAGTAGCAACAGGGCACTATCTGTCACTAATTGGATATCCCCTGTCCATATACTCCCTTTCCAACACAATTGTATTTCCTGCTGTGTTCTCATTTTCAAAGAAAATTGGCAGTCTTAATTTTTAGAGAATGTGCTAAAGTTATTTCAAACAGTTTTAAATCTTAGAGTCACAAACCTCTATAAAGTTTGTTAAATGCTGGTGTGTCAAATGGATCCGTTAAATGCCCAAAGTTTGGTTTGGGTAACCCACTGAAAACAAAAGAAATAAATTAAAATTTAAATGGCAAAAGTTTTTATAAGCAGTATCATTAGGGATATCTAATTGAATAATAATTATAATATATTCTACATTTTTGCTGACTGGCAGGCATTCTAGGCATAAACCAACAGTTGGCAATAAAGCCATTAATTCCTCAACTACACACTCTATTCTTAACCTCAGCTTTAATAACTAACATGCCTTTACAACTTACAAGATAGCAAATAATGAACTGAAGGGAGCCTACTCTCAGTTTTCATTGCCTCTATAAGCCCCATTCAATTTTAGTTCTCCCTATAAAAAAGTCATTCCAGAAAGAACATTTACACTAGAGATAATAATTTTCTTTTTAGTACTGGGGACTGAACCCAGAGGTGCTCTACCACTGAGCTACATCCCAGCCCTTTTTTATTTTGAAACAGAGTCTTGCTAAGATGCCGAGGCTGGCCTCAAACTCAAAATCTTCTGGCCTCAGGCTCCAGAGTCACTGGGATTACAGGCAAGATGATACTTTTCTTATTCAATAAATATATATGAAATGATTATTAGGTATAAAGCACTATATTAGGAACTGTGGTGTTTTAAAAACTCAGCCTCTTCTTCCAGGGGCTTCCAATCTGGTTGAGGATAACTACACATTTCTTATAAAAATATGGCCAATACAAATTAGTATCACCTCAAAAACTCTTATTCTAAATCATTAAGGAACCAAAGTTATTAATAATAGGAGAATTTTAAAATGTTCATTAGGGACTGATAGAACCTAATGAATCCCTCAGAATCAGTATCTGTGATTTTATTAGTGAAAGATGTTTTTTTTTAATGAAAGACATTCCCATTTGTTATGGGACATTTCTATACCTCATATTCATTTCTTATCAGAAAAATAAAAAAATTAAATTAAATACCCCCCAAATTTGGCATGGCTTTAAATTATCTTCCCAGACATAAAAAACACTGGTAATTATCAATGGAAATTTATATAATACCAAAATAATAACCAATCAGTTGTTATTACAATTTTTTTCCATAAATTGAAAATGACTATGTATTGGGATGATTAACTGGAAAAGCCACTAGCTTACTCACCTGATATTAAAAAAAAATGCAACAATAAAGTATCTTTCACTTATTTGTATTATTTTGATGAATCTGAGGTGGACAAAAATGTTAAGGAGCATCCTGAACTGAAACATTATGTAATTTCTAATAAAAACCATTTTGGTTTAACAATCTGAAATAAGCTTTTTAGGTAATATGGAAAATCAGTCATCATCTACAGGTTTATTTCTTTTACGGGGAAAAGCATACCACATTCCAAACAACTGACGTTTAAAAAACAAACTTTCAGAATACACAATTTGTTAGAGGCAGAAGACGTATTATGGTTCTCACCATAGTATTTTCTTTCATTATTATGGTTTCAAACACCAAACACAGTAACAGAAAAGCCCTGAATAAATGTAAAAGAGGCATAATTTCTTCAGAATTACTGTTTACTATAAATTTATTAGACTGTAGATTGCGACTATGGAAATGGGTTCTCCAACTTAATTTTTCCCACTCAAAAGCTGTGTAATCTTGGCCAAAGTTATTAAAATTAAGTCTTAATTATGACATGTTTAAAAAACAAAAGAAAAAAGCCTTTGTGGCTCATATAAAAAGATATGGTCTCTTAAATTCTAAAGTATATGACTTATAAAAAATAAGTAACTTACTTGTTTGGTATCTGGGAGAAGATTTCAGTCACCCAGTTTTCCAAAGTATCCAGTGTTTCTTGAACGGAAGAAAGGGACACATAATATTATTATTCAATGTAAAAACAGAATTAGATTTTTCACAGATCTTTAGCTTCAAAATAAAGAGATATTTTAATTTGAGAATTACTTGCCAGTTCTTAACCAGTAATAAGTAACAGGAAAAGTAACAGCAGATAAAAAAAAAAAAAACCTAAGACACACAATTTTATTAGACTTTATTTCTCACTGGTAAAGTTAGAAAAGGCACTCAAGTTCAAAAAAAGTGAGAGAGAATTTTTGTTTATCATTAGGCTAGTGTCAAGGACCAAGAGAGAAGAAATATATCAACCATCCTCTTACACCCATTCCAAAACTGCTAGCTTCTAGGAAGGTCTCCCCAGACCTAACTTATATTACATTGCCCCTCTGCTTTTCAGCATCCCATCAGTATTTTTATACTTCACTTGTATATACTACATTATACTTACTGAGGTTTTACCCTATAAGTCTCTTTTTTTAATTTTTATTTTTTTTTAGATGTATGGACCTTTATTTTATTCATTTATTTATATATGGTGCTGAGAATCAAACCCAGTACCTCACACTAGGCAAGCGCTCTACCACTGAGCCACAGCATCAGCTCCCCTATAAGTCTTTTTGTTTCATTTATGTATGATTTCCATCTTGTTTTGATTCCTTTCTTACATTTCCTAAGAAACTTTTTGAAATTTTTAATAAAACACAAGATCTAAATGAAAAAGGAGATGTTTTAGCTTTATCAAGTGGAGTCATGTGAGTTTCACTAATTCTCAATTTAAAAAAGCCCAATTTAGAGCATGTGCTTAGCATGCAATAGGCCCTGAAGAATTCAGTCCTAGCACTCCCTCCCTCAAAAGATGCAAGATGCGAATATAACTAATCAAAATTTGAATTTATTCTATACTATTTATTCAGATGTTTAACTTTCAAGTAGCATAATAAATGTATAAGCTGCAAAATCTATGGAATCCAGATTGTATAAATGGTTTTCATTAAAACTATGGCTTATTTTAAAATTTTGCAATAAACATTTATAGTTCTTATTGGTTATCACAAAGGAAGAAAGTGCAAAAGAAACAATACACACTTGAAGAAAACTTCATGTATATGAAACAAGTTGCAACTATTAAAAATTATAAATTAATTTATACAACAAAGATGGAATTATCTGCATTAACAAATGTAAAAAGAATCAAGAAGCACATCTAAAATTTGAACAAAAGAATCTATCACACCATAACCAAAACTTTGTTAAATCAAAATAAGTGGACTATTTTGATCATAAATGCAAAATTTTTTTATATGTAACCCAAGTTAGCTTTGACCTTAATGTTGACAATATAGAGGGCAAAATTTAATAAAAAGGAGACTCACTTAAGGTTAAAGAATTAGCTTTTCCAGAGGAAATCTGCTAAATGTAAGATTATGTCAAAAGGAAGCAACTGACTTTGAAAAACAGCCTAAGGAGGTGAAAATGTAAAGAAAACAAAAGAAAGCTTCCATAATTCTCTTAATGAGAAAAAGTTAACGAGTTACTGAAGATAATAACACAAGATAAAAAGGAGTAGGAGTATTCATCAATCTTTTATAATTAAGATACTTCTATCATTGTCACTATAATTGATTTCAATCATGCCAATTTAAAGGAAGGACCTTATGTGAAGATGGACAGACAACTTGCCCTGTAAGAGTTTATAATCAGGGGCTGGGATTGTAGCTCAGTGGTAAAGCGCTTGCCTAGCACATGTGAGGCTCTGGGTTCGATCCAAGGTACCACATAAAAATAACATTTTTATAACAATAACATTGTATACAACTCCAAGTAAAATAAATTTTTAAAAAAAGAGTTTATAATCAACAGAAACTAAATGTAAAACCACAGAAACAGAACATCTGAGCATGGCTTAAAAAGCCAATTCATAAAGCCAGGTGTGGTGTAACTAACTGTAGTCTCAGCTGGGAAGCTGAGGAAAGAGGACCACTTGAACCTAGTTCAAGGCTAGCCTGAGAAACAGCAAGATCTTCATCTCAAGAAATTATAATTATTGATCTATCAGTGTTATCAGTATACTCATAGACAACATAGACTAGCCTGTAGATACATCCATTTCTACAAGAGAAAAACATCTGCACTGGTCTGTGGTGTAGCTCAGAGATTTGATCCCCAGCACCATAGGGGAGGTAAACATACCACTTCCAGCTGCCGGCTCATACCACGAAGTGTATTAAGTGCTAAAGTAAACTGTATGCAATTATGATTTTATTTCATTTTTTTTAGTTATTGATAGACCTTTATTTATTTATACGTGGTGCTGAGAATCAAACCCAGAGCCTCAGATATGCCAGGCAAGTGCATTATCGCTGAGCCCCAGCCCCAGCCCTAGCCCTGCAATTATGATCTAATGCTGCATCTTTACATTTGTTTACATTTCTCTCCATAGTGAATAATGACATGTATGGTCTATAAGTTTTTGCATAAGTTTTGATAAATCTTAACTTTTTTTTTTTTTAGAATTTTTTTTAATATTTATTTTTTAGTATTTGGCGGACACAACATCTTAGTTTGTATGTGGTGCTGAGGATCGAACCTGGGCTGCACGCGTGCTAGGCGAGCGCGCTACCACTTGAGCCACATCCCCAGCCCTGATAAATCTTAACTTTTATTTTTATTTTTTAATATTTATTTTTTAGTTGTAGTTGGACACAATACATCCATTTCATTTGTTTATTTTTATGTGGTGCTAAGGATCAAGCCCAGGGCCTCACATGTGCTAGGCGAGCACTCTATCACTGAGCCACAACCCCAGCCCAAATCTTAACTTTTAATTTTCCCTTCAATACCAGTGATTAAACTCAGGATCACTTTACTACTGAAGCTACCCTAGTTTCTTTAAATTTTGAAATAAGGTCTTACCTTAGCTGCAAAGACTGATTTTAAACTTGCAGTGCTCCTGCCTCAGCCTCTGGAGTAGCTGGGACTACAAATATTCACCATCGTTCCCAGCTATATTTTAACATTTTATAATAAATGTCTATATTTCCTGGTAACAAATAATAAACTAGACCATTATCTATCTATATTTTATGCATTCATGACATACCAAACAAAATTTTTCAAAATTTTTAGACTGTATGTTTCTCTACAAGTTTTTTCAAACTGTTGTGGATCTTAAAAAAAAAAAAAAAAAAAAAAGTCAGATAAGTGGACTCAATGCAGTTTCCATACTGTTGTTCAAGGATTAACTATACTTCAGAATAACTCTAAAGATAATATTACCTTTGGATTGAACCACTAATGTCATGTAATGAGCAGAGTAGTAATGCATCCAGAATTCTCTCAATCTAGCATGTGTATCAATATTATTCTTTTTTGGTTCATGCTTGAGAGTCTCAGCATTTCCTGTAAAAAGTTGGCAAAAAAATTATAAAAGTAACTAAAATCACTTTTTTGTTAAAAGTCTTCTACACCAACAACGCACGTTCTGCCACTTTACTTGACCTATGAAGAAATGCAAGCAACAAGAATATTGAATAGTGTATAATAATAAACAAAAATTCTTAAGGAACAATTCTGAAGTATATTTTAATACACAAGGAATTCACCTCTGGTTAGGAATACCTCAACAGCAGACAAGAAATAAATAAGCTTCCTTGCTTAATAGTCTAATACTCAATTCAGTTTACCCTCTGAATTAGTTTATTAATATTCTGCCTAATTCTTAAAAATAAAGCAAATAAAGCCAGAATATCCAGGGAAGTACAATATATTTGAAATATACTTTATTTATTATTGCTTTGTTTTAAGTATATTCTAGATGAACTCATCCCAGTTTCTACTCTATTGGTTAAAAGGATTAATATTAGGCTATAAATGAATTCTACCACCAATAAAAAGCCATTATGAAAAATAGATGAACAGCTTACCAGTTAAAATAAAATTAGATCATAATTCATACTTAATGACCTTCTGTTGAAAAGTTATCTAGCCACCCAAAAAAGCAAAAGGAACTTAGCTACCCTAGCTTTATAATTTTAATTTATCACCTTTTCTTATTCTCAATCTTTCTTACCTAGAAAATATGAAATATTATTATTTAGTATCTTACCCCAAAAAAACTTGCCCATAGGATGTCCAGGTCTAGCAAGGCTCCCAAACAACATTTCTTTCCTGTTTGCATCAGATGGTCTTGCAAGTTGATATTCTGTCATTTTAAAGAAATACTTTTAATAAAATTCAATTCTAGTATCTGTTCTAATTTTTTGAAATTCAAGCTTACAGAACAAGTAAGTAACAAAAATTAATTTTTATAAATCACTTAAGACTGAAGTTGGGAACTTAATGACTTAGGCCTAGCTTTATCACTTAATCTGTCACTTTGGGTAAATCAACCACCTTTCTAGAGTTTTCTCCTATTTTTCAAATGAAATAAGGCAGTTATGATCTAAAGGTTTCAGCTCTAGGTTACTATGTCCAAGAATTACTGAACAAAGTACTAATAAAATATTAAACCAGCAGGGCATGGTTTAATTACATGCCTGTAATCCCAGTGACTTGGGAAGCTAAGGAAGGAGGATCACAAGTTAAAGGCCAGCCTTAGCAAGTTAACAAGACCCTTTCTCAAAATAAAAAAGGGCTGAAGGTGTATGCTCAGTGGTAGTGTGTCCCTGGGTTTAATCCCCAGTATCAAAATTCAATTCAATTAGATTAAATTAAATTTAATTCATGTTAATATCTAATCCCCAATGGGTAGAGACTTCAAGAATGAGATTACTGCCCTTATGAAAGAGATTACTGCTCCCAAAGAGCTTCCTCATCTCCTCTGCCATGTAAAGACACAGGGCAAAGATGACCGTCTATGAACCAGGAATTGGGCCTTCACTAAATATTCAAAACTGCCAGAGCTTTGATCTTGAACTTCTCAGTTTCCAGAACTGTGAGAAATAAATTTCTGTTGTTTATATGCCACCCAGCCTGTGATATTCTGTTAAAGCAGCCTAAACAGGATAGGATAGCTAGAATTCCAGTTCTGTTACTAACTAAACTGTTCACCCTTGAGGAATTTATCTAACTTACATTTCTGTATCTATAAAATGAACTCAACAGGACTTAGTTCATATGATTTTTATAAGGAGTAAATATTAAATTTTTTTTGGTTGTAGATAGACACTATATCTTTATTTATTTATTTTTATGTGGTGCTAAAGATAAAGCCTAGTGCTTCATATGTGTGAGGTAAACACTCTACCACTGAGCTACAACTCCACCCCCAAGGATTAAGTAATTAAAAAAAAATTTAATGAATACCTACTGTGTTGTTAGGTACTACTGAAATAGTTATTGGGAGTAGAAATTTGAATAAACAGTAAAAGGAGCCAAGTCCATGGCCTCAGAGAGTTTAAATTCAGGTAGAGGAGAGAAGCAATAAACAAATGAACAAATGTTTTCAGATAATATCAATTAGAGATGGGTGCTGAGAGGTCCCAGCTTCCTAAGGAGTCACTCAAGCTAAGGGTTGGCTCCAGCTATACTTGAAAGACAAAATAGGAGTTTTCTGGGCAAAAACAGGAAGAAGAGTGTGTAAAATATTCTAAGGAGAAAATGGGGAAGGAGAATATGGCAACTCCAAAAAACAGAAAGAAGGTTAATATGGCCAAACAAAGGTCAGAATCAAAGCAGAGGCCAGGAAAAAAAAAAAAGGAAAAAAAGCCTAGACAAGAGATATGCAGGATGGCTGAGGCTGTAGCTCAGTGGGAGAGTGCTTATCTGGCATGTGTGAGAGGCACTGGGTTCAATCCTTAGCATCACATAAAAATAAACAAAATGAAGGCAAAGGCATGGCGGAGAGCGGAGATAAGCAGGAAATAAATTTTGAAAGGGTCTAGGTAAGACCTTTGAGAGAAGTATAAAATGTGTGAATATAGCTCTTGGTATCATATAGTCAATACTGACTATAGATCTTTGGTAAAATAACTGATTTGGGGTCTTGGGGTTACTTATTAACCCCTCTAAGCCTCAATTTTACCATTAGTCAAATAAGGATAATGGGGATAACAATCACAATAATGCAAATAATAAATATTCAAAAAATGATGCCAATTATTTATCATGGAATAATGTAGTGCATTGCAGATGCTTAATCAAGGGAATTGACATTATCAGATTTGGACTCCTAGTAAATTCATTCTGCACGAAAATATGAATAATGGATTGAAGGGCACCAAGAATAGAACCAGAAAAAAAAACAGTTACAAGTCCTTACTATTATATTTGGTGAGAGAACAGAAACTAAAGTGACAGTAGAAACAGAAGCAGAAGTCAACATATTCAAGAAAATACTTTAATTATAAGTCATGAAGGCTCATCCAAAGATGATTCAATAAAAAGTTAGTCACAGCTTCAACAGAGTATTTTTTTCTTTTCTTAAAGTCTCTGTAAAAATATGAAGATATGGCTACAACATAAAAGAAGCAACTCCATTACTGAAGATGTCCATGTCCGGGGCCAAGGTTATAGCTCAGTAGAAAAGTGCTTGCCTAGCATGAAAACAGATTCTTCCCTAGAGCATCCAAAAGAAAAACTACCCTAGGGAAACATTTTAGAATTCTGACCTCCAAATCTGCAAAAAAATAAACCTGAATTCTAGTAATTTGCTTAGCAGCAACAGGTAACTAATATCACAGATATGTAGACATATCTACACAAAAAGGAATTTAATTACATGGCAGGTTATGATAATTATAATGTTGTATCTCATTCATTAAGTCTCATATACTAAAAAAGCTAGTATTATTAACACCCATTCAATTAAAAAAAGTAGATAAATAATAAAAATTCATTATATCTGAACACCCAGAGACTACAATCGTCCACATGATTAGATAAAAGGGCTTTGTTCATATCCTTCATTCAATCACTGAGACATATTATAGTTAATTATGTGAGAGTATGAGCTAATATTAAAATAGTTAAATTTTAAGAATAATTTTTGCCAAAATCTTGTTTTAGCAATAAATAAATCCCACCTTAAAACTTACCTTGTGGATATGTCCTACGAGCATGTTAAATGTATTCAAGAAAACTAAAACTCTGAGCAAATCTATGTGCATTATGCCGATAAATGCTTATAAATATATACGTACACACCCTTCAATGAAAGAATAGACCAAAAATAGATAATCTACACAAGGAACAGTAATAAAGTATTGAAGTCAGTATTATTTAACAAAAGGCCAGGAAAGAATTAATTTCTTCCACAACCAGAAGGAGACAAATAAAGGGAAAGGATTGTATTGGATGAATCTGTCAGGACCCTCCATCTCTTTATATATATGAAATTGGCCATCTAAGCATGCAGGCAAAGAAAGTCATTAAATGAAACAAGTAACAGAAGAATGATAGAAGAAAGACTCTCACATGTAAATGGAACATAAAAAACAACATTTGATTATTCAGCTCTCTAAACTGGTTAATGAGGGCCTGGGGATGTGGCTCAAGCGGTAGCACACTCGCCTGGCATGCGTGCGGCCCTGGTTTGATCCTCAGCACCACACACACAAAAAAAACCCACAAAAGATGTTGTGTCCACTGAAAACTAAAAAATAAATATTAAAAAATTCTATCTCTCTCTCTCTCTTAAAAAAAAAACTGGTTAATGAACATTTAAGTAACATGTCATATCAGTTATAATAGATCACAAATTGAAATTTAGGTCGTCTATCATTAAAACAAAAAAATAATTGAGCAAAAACCAAAGCCCAACAGGGATTTTGCCGTAAGTTCATCTTAAACCAAAACAAACTAGTATGTGTGCATGTATAATGTAATGAAGCATAATAAAATATATTCTGATTTACACTTGTAGTATCTAATTAAAGAATTTTTTTGGGGGGGGTGCTACTGGGGATTTAAACTCAGGGCGATATGGATGCTTGGCAAGTACCCCACCACTGAGCTTCATCCCTAGCACTTTTTATTTTTTTATTTTTTGAGTCAGGATCTTGCTAAGTTGACCAGACTCTTCCCAAACGTAGGATCTTTCTGCCTCAGTCTCCTGAGTAACTGGGATTACAGGTATGTAGCACTGTGTCTGGCCCAGAGGTCTACATTTTTAAACACTGATTTAACCCATTCTAGAACCTATAGGAAAAAAAAACATACTAGAAAGCATTTAAGAAACACAGATAGGGTTGGGGATATAGCTCAGTGGTAGAGCACTTGCCTAGCAAATGCAAGGCTTTGGGTTCAATCCCCAACATCACACACATCAACAAAAAGACACAGATAATAGTTATTCAGTCTCAAAACTTGATAAGGGTTTTCAGAACTTTCCTTAGTAATTTTGGCTTTCCATTTGTTCAAAAAAATATCTGGGTCTAAACTAAAACAGAGATTTTGGTAGGCAAGTAAAATGAAGTAATAAATTTGATTTAAAGAAACTATTAAAGCTAGGAGGCAATAAGCTATCCTATCCTCTGTTACAAATAAATTGAGGGTCATAGCTAGTGACATTTCTATAAGTTAAACAAAGTTGTGGTGACTTCCAGATAAATGGCTTTTTGGCCATGTGTGGTTTACTCAGCCTACTCAATGTATTAAGTCATTATTAGACCTAGACACTGAATCAAGCCAAGGAAGAAAATACTATAAAAACAAACAAATACAGACACCTTGATTCTTCAGTTGCTACAAGCCAAACCTAACCTATATAAATTCAAAATTTCCCCAATTCTATTAGTACTACTTATACTACATAATTCTAATGCTAAAATAAAACAAGTAATGTTATTCTACAATGGTAATATTTATGGTATAAAGCTCTAATGAACCTCACCCTATTGAAAATAGTGGAAGTCCTTATTGTTTACATTCTTTAAATCCCAAAGTTCAAAGAAATGGTCAAGAAGTAAAATTAAATGCATTTCCTGCTCAGGTATTTATTTCTTCATCCATAGATATATAACAATTGTTTTTGTAACTAACAAAATTTAAGACACAAAGCACCTATACATACAAATAACAAGTAACAAAAGAAAAACTATAATAAATATCAGGACAGTATACTTGAAGCCTCAGAAAAAATGTCTATTCACACAGAAAGAGTAAAAGAACTTTTAAAGCTTTAATACCTAATTAGCTTGAAGAAATTGGCTACTATCTTCCTGTGCACACCCGCTTGTAATCCTAGCAATTCAGGAGACTGAGGAAGAAGTACTGGAAGTTCGGAGGCCCGCCTCAGTAACTTAGGGAGAACTTCAGCAATTTAGCAAGACCCTGTCTCAAAAACTAAAAAGAGCTGGGGATATAGTTCAGTGGTAGAGCCCCACTGGGTTCAATCCCCAAAACAAAAACAAAAGAAAAGAATTAGGCTACTGTCTTGCAAAAGATTAGCCACTATGTTAAAATTCTGAAAAAACAAACCATGAGTAAGCTAAATTCTAGTATTCTTTTGAAATTACTTCAATTCTAACCTGAATAAGAAATTTATTTCCTTCAGGAATGAATATGAAAAATTTATCTCAATGTTGCCCTTTAAGATATAAAGATAAAATGGCCTAGGGATAAACAATGATAAATGTGCTAAATAACTGGTTCAATAAGGAAAGAAATCGTTAAAAGACATGAAGCACTTTTTTTTACCACTATCAACAGCTTCAACTTCACGGTCAATTGCATCTCTGATCATTAGTGGATGGATGAAGAACTGGGCCCATCTGAAAAACAAACAAGATAGACATCTCTGGTTTTGTTCAGTTTCATCAATCAACATCTATTTTTTAATTAAGAAATTTTGCTAAAATGGAAATTTAGTTCACAAATATAAAATCAAAATAACATTCTGCATTTCTGTATTAAAAAATCTACATTCATTACAAAATATAATAAGCACTTATAGAAAAAAGTACATAAAACAAACACACAGAAAAATGTATAAATATACAGACTAATGTATAACTACAAGACAAACATCTGAGTGCCCCACTCAGGTGAAGAAAGAGACCATGTGACAACTACCCTTTCCTCAAAATTATCCTGAATATTATGGCAATCATGTCTCTGCTTTTGTTTATATTTTACAACCTGAAGTTTTTGTCAACCTTTTTCTTCATCATCAACCCTAAGGAGCCTTTTTAGAAATTTTCTCCCATCTACTCCATCCCCTACCATTGACTGACTGATTATTAATTTTGCAGTTAGGAGGGCGGAATCCAGGGCCTCACACATGCTAAGCAAGCATTTTACCACTGAATTACATCCCAAGAGGACCCTATGATATCTTTTTTTAAATTTATCTTTTAGTTGTAGATGGACACGATATCTTTCTTTATTTTTATGTGCTGCTGAGGATCAAACCCAGTGCCTCACACATGCCAGGCAAGCGCTCTACCACTAAGCCAAAACCTCAGCCCAGTATCTTTGCTTTTTTAGCCTATTGCATTTTCCTATTTTTAGAATCACCTAATCTACGTAATACTAAATAAACTTTCTGAGATTGTGGTTGGAGTATCACTGAATGTACATATCAAGAGAACTGACACCCTTTATAAAAATGAGACTTTGAATGCACAAATAATACTCTCCACTTACTTAGGTCTTTAATAATTCTCAATAAAGTTTAGTGTATTTCTAATACATAATTTTATGCTGTTTTTGGAAGATTCCTGGGTGCCTGATTATTTTTAATGATATTATAAAGATTTCTTTTAGGGCTGGGGATGTGGCTCAAGCGGTAGCGCGCTCGCCTCGCATGCGTGCGGCCCGGGTTCGGTCCTCAGCACCACATACCAACAAAGATGTTGTGTCCGCCGAGAACTAAAAAATAAATATTAAAAAAAAAAAAAATTCTCTCTCTCTCCCCTCTCTCTCCTCTCTCACTCTCTCTTTGAAAAAAAAAAAAAGATTTCTTTTAGTGTCATAACTCTACTACATAAAAATAGTACTGAGATATATAAATATGTGCATGTCTGTATGTATAATTAAATATATTCTGCCTTTTTTCCCAACGACTCAGATGGCTGAGGCAAGAGGATCACAAGTTCAAGGGCAACCTGAACAACTCAGCAAGGCTCTAAGCAACTTAATGAGAAACTGTCTCAAAAGAAAATATTATAACGGCTGAAGATGTTGCTCTGTGGTTAAGTGCCCCTGGGTTCTATTCCTAGTACAAAAAAAAAAATCTCATTTTTAATTTTAGTACTGGGGAATGAACCCAAGACCTCACACATGCTAGGCAAGCACTCTACCTCTGAGCTACATTCTCCAACACTTTTATTCTCCTTAAATTTTTTATCTTGAGAACTGGTTTAAGTTGCCAAGACTCGCCTCAAACTTCTGATATTCTTGCCTCAGTTTTAAGTAGCTGGGATGACAGGTGTGCACCATCAAACCTGGTATTTATTTATTTGTGTTTTTTTGCGGGGGGGGGGGGGGCAGGTGATACTAGGGATTGAGCTAAGGGATGCTTTATCACTGAGCTACATCTCCACTCCTTTTGATTTTTTAATTTTGAGACAGGATCTCAGTAAGTTGCTAAGGCTAACCTTGAACTTGTGCTCCACCTGCTCTAGTCAACCTAGTTGCTGGGATTACAGGCATGCCCCACTGTGCCCACTGCAGCAACTTTTTATTTTGTAGTCAATCTACCTTTCTAAATTCTCTTGTTGAAATTAATAATTTAGCTGAGTGCAGTGGCACATGCCTGTAATCCCAGTGGCTAGGTAGTTCAAGGCTAGCCTCAGCAACTGAGCAAGGCCATAAGCAACTTACTGAAACACCGTCTCAAAAAATAAATAAATAAAAATAAAAAGGGCTGGAGAGAACTGGGGTTTTAGCTCAGTGGTAAAGCACCTTGCATGCATGAGATACTGGGTTCAATTCTCAGCACCACATAAAAATAAATAAATGTAATAAAGATATTGTGTCCATCTACAACTAAAAAAATGTGTTTTTTAAAAAAAAAAAAAAGGACTGGAGATGTGGCTGAGTGGGAAAGAGCCCCTGAGTTCAAATCCCCCTCCAAATAATAATGATGTAGCTGTAGAAGATTTTGAATTTTTTATGTATCATCTGCTATGACAGTTTTGTGTTTAGCATCTCCCCCCACCACTAACTTGTATTAGAAATGATAACTACAGATCACCATAGATTGTATCTGTCTTGTTTCTGATCTCAAGTTAAAATTTTTCAAGTTTTCACCATTGAACTGTTTACCAGTTATCATGAGAAAATGGCCTTATACTGTTTGCTAAGAACATCTTTAAAAATAGGTACTGAAATTCATCATACATTTTCTACAAATTATTGAGATGTATTTTCTCCTTTGATATGACAATGTAATGAACTACATTAATTCATTATGCTACATTACTTAATTTTTCTAGGATGAACTCAACTTAGTGTTGACATACTGTCCTTATATATTGCTATTTGTGGGTGAGCCTGGCCTATAATTTTTCTTATAATTTTTTCTAAAAAGTCATGCTAGTTTCATAAATAAGGAGTTATTATTTCTTTCAGTTTTGGTAGTATTCTAAACCTAAAAACTTATAAGAAATTTTCATTACTGATTTCCTTTCTTTGATGGTTATAAGATTACTTGAACTTTTAAACTATTTCTTCTTATTTCTGTGTTAGTTTTATAAATTTGTGTGTGTGTGTGTGTGTGTGTGTGTGTGTGTGTGTGTGTATTTTACTGGTGACTGAAGCCAGGACATTGCACATGCTAGGCAAGTGCTCTATCACTGAGCTACATCCCCAAACCCTTTTTATTTTTTATTTTGAGACAGTCTCCCTAAGTTGCCCAGGTTGGCCTTGAACTTGCAGTCCTCCTGTCTCAGTCTCCTATGTAGCTGAAATTATAAGCATGCAAGACTGTGTCCAGCTAAAATCTGTATTTCTAAGAACTTACGTACTTCATCTAATTTTGTTTTCACTTCCCGACAGAGGTTGTTCAAAATCTTATTATACTTCCTTCCACGGGCTGAGGTTGTGGCCCAGTGGTAGAGCACTTGCCTAGCATATGTAAGGCACTAGGTTCAATCCTCAGCACCACATAAGGATAAATAAATAAAATAGAAGTATTGGGTCCATCTTCAACTAAAAAAAAAAAAAAATCTTATTATGCTTTCAATATCTGCAAAAGCATATTTATTTTCATTCCTGATATTTGCACATACATGTTTTTTCTTGACCAGTCTTATGAAAGGCTTATCTATGAGTGGTATTTTTGTTTTGTTTTGTTTTTCCAAAAAATGAACATTAAGCTATCTTAAAATTCTGTTTGCATCAAGATATAATTTGGCCTGGGAATGTAGCTCAGTGATATAGTGCTTGCCTAGCATGTGTGAGGCCCTGAAGTTCAATCCCATTATCACAAAAATAAATAAATAAAATAAAATTTTCACATACCATAGAACTCCCCTTTTAAAGTATATAACTAGGGAAACTGTACTCTTTAAGAGTGATTCTACATTTTCCCTTACCCAAGCTCTGGACAACAAATGGTTGTCAATTCTGTACAGTTAATATAAATGGAATCATACATTGTGGATTTTTTTCTTTCTGTTGTTTTGTTTTGTTTTTTGGGTTGGCTTCATATAATGTTTTCAAGGTTCATCCACACTGTAGCATGTATCAAACTTCATTACCTATAGACAAGTAATATTTCATTGTTTGAAATATTTTATTTATTCATTCATAAATTAATAGAAATTTGGGCTGTTTCCACATTTGCCCTATTATGAAAAATGCTACAACGAACATTCATGCACAAGATTTTGTGTAGACGATATTATGTACTAAAAGTACAACTGCTAGGTCATATAATAATTTTTTGATCAATATATCAACATTGTAAACACTATATATGCTAAACCCAAGGCCAGCATCATTCTAAATGGAGAAAAATTGAAAGCAATCCCTCTAAAAACTGGAACAAGACAGGGATGCCCTCTTCACCACTACTGTTCAACACAGTCCTAGAAACCCCAGTTAGAGCAATTAGACAAAAGAAAGAAATTAAAGGTATACGAATAGGAAGAGCTCAAACTATTCTTATTTGCTGAAGACATGATTCTATATTTAGAAGACCCAAAAACCTCCAACAGAAAGCTTCTAGAACTAGGGGCTGAGGTTGTGGCTCAGCGGTAGAGCATTCGCCTTACATGGGTGAGGCGCTGGGTTTGATCCTCAGTACCACATAAAAATAAATAAATAAAATAAAGGTATTATGTCCAACTACAACTAAAAAAATAAACATTTTTTTAAAAAGCAAGCTTCTAGAACTCATAAATGACTTCAGCAAAATAGCAGGATATAAAATCAACACCCATAAATCAAATGCATTCCTATGTATCAATGATGAATCCACTGAAAGAGAAATTAGGAAAACTACCCCATTGACAATACCCTCAAAAAATAAAATACTTGGGAATCAATCTAATAAAAGAGGTGAAAAACCTCTACAAAACAACAGAACACTAAAGAAAGAAATTGAAGAAGACCTTAGAAGACTGAAAGATCTCCCATGTTCTTGGATAGGAAGAATTAATATTGTCAAAAATGGCTATACTACCAAAAGCGCTATACAGACTTAATGAAATTCCTATTAAAATTCCAATGATGTTCCTCATAGAAATAGAAAAAGCAGTCATGAAATTCATTTGAAAAAGTAAGAGGCCCAGAATAGCGACACAGACCTTAAATTATACTTCAGAGTCATAACAATAAAAATGGCATGGAATTTGACACAAAAACAGAAGTGAAGACTAATAGAAGAGATTAGAAGACACAGAGTTATCTCACATTAGACAAGGGTGCCATAAACATAAAATGGAGAAAAGACAGCCTCTTCAACAACTGGTGCTGGGAAAACTGGAAATCCATAAGCAGTAGTAGAATGAAAATCTATCTCTCACCCTGCACAAAACTCAACTCAAAGTGGATCAAGGACTTAGGCATTAGACCAGAGACACTGCACCTACTTGAAGAAAAAATAGGCCCAACTCTCCACCAACTTCCTCAATAAGACTCCTAAAGTGCAAGAAGGAAAATCAAGAACGAATAAATGAGATGGTATCAAACTAAACAGCTTTTCAAAGCAAAGGAAACAATCAAGAACATGAACAGAGAGCCTTCAGAATGGGAGAAAAATCTTTATACCACCAGCACCTCAGACAGAGCATTAATTTCCAGGATATACAAAAAATTTAACACCATAAAAACAAATAACCCAATCAATAAAAGGAATGGACCAGGTACTTCACAGAAGAAAAAATACGAATGGTAAAAAAATATATATGAAATAATGTTCAACATATCTAGCAATTAGAGAAATGCAAATCAGACTACACTGAGATTCCATCCCACCTAAGTCAGAATGCCAATTACCAAGAATATAAGCAACAAAAAATGTTGGTGAGGAGGTGCAGAAAGAGGTTCATTTATACATTGCTGGTGGGATTGCAAAATTGATGCAACCACTCTGGAAAGCAGTATGGAGATTCCTTACAAAACCTGGAATGGAACCACATTTGACACTCTTATCCCACTCCTGGGTTTATATCCAAATGACTTAAAATCAGCATACTACAGTGATGTAGCCACTTCAATACTTACAGCAGGTCAATTCACAATAGCCAAGCTATGGAACCAGCCTAGATGCCCTACAGCAGACGAATGAATAAAGAAAATATGGCATATATACATAATGGAATATTAGCCATAAAGAAGAATGAAATTATGGCATTTGCTGGTAAATGGATGGAACTGGCAATTATCATGCTAAATCAAATAAACCAGTCCCCAAAAAACCAAAGGCAGAATGTTCTCTCTGATATGTGGATGCTAACCTATAACAAGGGAGGAGAAGATCAGAAGTTCATTGGACTAGACAAAAGGGAATGAAGGTGGGGGGGGGCAGGGATGGGAATAGAAAAAACAGAATGAACCAGACCTATCTTTCCTATCCTCATATATAAACACATGACCAAAGAATCTCCACATTACGTACAACTACAAATTGGAACAAGTACCTATTCCATGTATGTGTGCTATTTCAAAATATCACTGTCATGTTAAAAAAAAAAATGAAGTAATAATTTTTTGTTCAACTTTCTGATGGGTTTCCAGTTTTCCAAGGAACTGTACCACCACCAATTTCACCACATACCTGCCAACAATAATTGGTATTGTTTCCTTCTTTGAAGTGGGTGTGAAGTATCTCCTTAGTAGTTTGATTTTCAATTCCCTAGTGACTAGTAATATTAAATATCTTTTCATATACTTATTGGCCATATGCATATCTTCTTTAGAGAAATGTCTATTCAAATTCTCTTTTTACGGGGGTGGGGGGGTTATAAGGGATTGAACTCGGGGGCACTGGACCACTGAGCCATATCCCCAACCTTAAAATTTTGTATTTTAGTTAGAGATAGGGTCTCATTGAATGGCTTAAAGCCTCACTTTTGCTGAGGCTGGCTTTTAACTCACGATCCTCCTGCTTCAGCTTCCTGAGCTGCTGGGATTACAGACATGTGTCACTGCGCCCCACTTTTAAGATGGGTTGTCTTTTTATTGCTGATCTCTAAGAGTTCTACATATATTCTGGATATTAGATTATCTCATCAGATATGTGATTTGCAAGAATTTTCTTCTATGCTGTGAATTGTCTTTTCACTTTTTTCATAGGGTTCTTTAAAGCAAAAAAAGTTTTTTAGTGAGTCCTAATTTATTTGGATTTTCCTTTATTTCGTTTTTTGATGTCTAAAACATTACAAGGATTTATACCTTTGTTTTTCTTCAAAGAGTTTTATAATTTTTGCTTTTACATTTAAGTCTACGGCCAGTTTAATTTTTGTAGATAGTGTGAATACAGAGTCCAGGTTTATACTTTTGCAGATGGATAGCCAGTTGTCCCAGCACCATTTGTCCAAAAGAAATCTTTTTCCAGGGCTGGGGATGTGGCTCAAGAGGTAGCGCGCTCGCCTCGCATGCGTGCGGCCCGGGTTCGATCCTCAGCACGACATACCAACAAAGATGTTGTGTCCGCCGAGAACTAAAACTAAATATTAAAAATTCTCTCTCTCTCTCTCTCTCCTCTCTCACTCTCTCTTTAGAAAAAAAAAAGAAATCTTTTTCCATTGAATTGTCTTGGCACCTGGCAAATGACTATCAATGTAAAGGCTTATTTCTGGAGTCTCAATTTTATCACACTGATCAAAGTCCATTCTTATGCCAGTACCATATTGTAGCTTTCAGTAAATTTGGCAAAGTTTGAGTCCTTCAACTTTATTCTTTTTTTTTAATATTCATTTTTTAAGGTGTAGATGGACACAACACAATGCCTTTACTTATTTATTTTTTTAATGTGGTGCTGAGGATTGAACCCGGGTCCCGCCCATGCTAAGCGAGCGCTCTACCGCTGAGCCACAATCCCAGCCCCTCAACTTTATTCTTTTAAAAGACACTTTTGACTATTTTTGGTCTCTTGCTTTCCACATAAATTTTAAGATCAGTTCACTGATTCTTCAAAACTGGCATATGAAATTTTGACATGATTGAATTTGCAGACAGATTTGAAAAGAACTACCATCCTAAAAATATTGTCTTACAATCTAGGACCACTGGACCATGACTTTCCATTTATTTAGGTTTTCTATTTTCAACACTTTCTTGTGATTTTCCACACACAAATCTTGCATTTATTTTGCTAAATTTATTCCTAAGTATTTTATTAGTTTAGATCCTATATAAAAGAAATTATTTTCATAACTTCATTTTTGGATTTTTCATTGCCACTATATAAAATTCCAATTTTTTTTCTTTCTTTTGGTACTGGGGATTGAACCCAAGAGTGTACTATCACTAAGCTACACCCCTATCCCTACCCCCTTCTATTTTTTTAGACAGGGTCTAAGTTACTGAGGTTGGCCTCAAACCTGTGATCCTCCTGCCTTAGCATGTGGCATAGCACCCAACTCTCCAACTGACTTTTGCATACTGATCTTATATCCTGAAAACTTGCTGAATGCTTCATTATTTTTAATAGTTCTTTTGTGGATTCTGAAGGATTCTCCATATGTAGGGAGTTCTAGTTATTTGTGGTAATTATGTTCTCCAAAGTTGTGACAACCACTGAATTAGTGAATACTGAACCCATCTATCCTAGAGGAAATATATATGTACATATACATGTACACATACACAAAAATTATTATCTTAAATCCTAAAGGCATATCATAGTATGTTCTATTTTTAAAATTTTACCATATAGAGAATGAGGTTCAGAAGTGTTAACATGTTTGAAGCCACCATACTAACAGATGCCAAGGGGATTCAAACCCATCCAACTGACTCCAGTGCCAGAACTTCTTGCATTACACTGTTCTGTACTCTAGCATTTTCATCTTCTGGTCATTTCTGCATGAGAAGTTTTTAATAATATCACCTTGTTCAACTATGTGTAAATTGCATGCTTAGCTCAAAATTTTCACCTCCCCACATGTCCATGAATGACCCATAAGAGCCCCACAAGTATGGATTTTGAAATTACAAATAAATTTTTAGTGAACAGATGAAATTGCAAATATGGGTAACTGTGCATAATGAGAATCATTGCACAAGATTATTTCATCCAAAAAGAGACTTTTGTTTCTTCCTTTCCTGCATTCTGTGTTCTTATCTAATTGTCCTGGGTTTTAGTCTTCATAACAATGTTGACTAGAAATAATTAAGAGTTAAAATTTTGTCTCTTTCTTGGTTTTCAATCTTTCACCATTAGGTATGTTATTTGGAGGCTATTCAGATGCCCTCTATCATATTCAGTAAGCTCCCTTTTATTTCTACTTTAAATGGTTTTATCAAGAAAGGGTACTGGGTTTTTCAAATGCTTTTTCTATGTTCGTTGAGATTACAGACTGAGAAATGTTTTTTGTTCTTTCTTCTATTAATGTGACATAACAGTGATTGGTTTTTCAAATTGTAAACTAATCTTGCTTTCTTGAGATAAACGCAATTTGATCATGGTATGAATCTAGACTCAGTTTAGGTTTTTTTTTTTTTCTAGAGGAATGTTGTTTTCTATGTTCATAAGTGATATTGGCCTGTAGTTTCCTTTTCTTGTTATGTTCTGGTATCAGAGTAATAATAACATAATATAGTTAGTTAGAAAGTACGATCTCTTCTATTTTTGAGTTTGTGAAGTATCGGTGTTGATTCTTTAAAAAATTGGTAGAGTTCATCAAGAAACTATCTAGGTTTACACTTTTCTTTTGGAGGGGGATTTTTTTCCCCGATAATGGGAAATGAGCCCAGAGATGCTTTACCACTGTGCCACATTCCCTTTTTAATTTTTTATATTCTAAGATAGCTCTCACTAAGTTGCAAAGGCTGACCTTGATCTTATGATCCTCCTGCCTCAGCTTCCCTCACTCCTTCTGGAAATTTTTTTTTTTTTTTTTTTTTTGGTATCAGGGATTGAATTCAGAGGCACTCAACCACTGAGCCACATCCCCAGCCCTATATTCGGGGTCTCACTGAGTTGCTTAGCACCTTGCTTTTTACTGAGGCTGGCTTTGAACTCACAATTCTCCTGTCTCAGCCTCCTGAGCCGCTGGAATAACAGGCATGCACCACCACATCCGGCTGAAATATTTTTTGATTACAAATAAAATCTCTTAATTTATTAAAAATCTACTCAGGTTTGTCTTTTTAAGAATATTTCAATAATTTGTATCTTTCAAGTAATTTGTTCATTTCATTGGCTTATCCGATTTGTTAATATGCCATTATTCTCAATGTTTTTTCATATTCTTATTATTTTGGTAAGATCAGTAATAATATTCCTGCTCTCAGATATCATTTTCATAATTTGAGACTCCTTTTTCCTTGATCAGTCTAAGCTGAAGATTTGTCAATTTCTGTTGATCTTTAAAAGTAACCATACTTTGGTTTGGCCAATTTTCTCTATTGTATTTTATTTCCCTATACTATTTGTATTTATTTATGTTTTTTGTATGCGTGTGTATGCTCGGGATCAAACCCAGGGTTTCTTCACACATGCTAGGCAATCTCTCTACTGCTAAATACAGTCTAGCCCTCCAGTCTATTTTTTATTACCATTCCTTCCGCTTCCTTTGGGTTTTATTTACTCTTCTGTGTCTAATTAATTAACATTGTTCATATTGGAAACAACTGTGCCCCACTAGTTTTATCAATATGCAGTGAGACTTGAGGGCAATAATAATTGCTTTTTGCTTCCAAGTCTGTTTTTTTCTCATACCAATAAAAACACATTGTCCTTCTTACATTATTATCTCCATGGTATACCACTTTATGTTTTTACTTGCAATCTTTCTGCATTGTTAGGTTTATATTTAAGTCTTGAAAACTGAATCTGACTAGATTTTTTAAAAATCTAGGCTGATATTCTTTTTGTCTTTTATTTATTTTTTTTAAGAGAGAGAGAGAATTTTAATATTTATTTTTTAGTTTTTTCGGTGGACACAACATCTTTGTTTGTATGTGGTGCTGAGGATCGAACCCGGGCCGCACACATGCCAGGCGAGCATGCTACCACTTGAGCCACATCCCCAGCCCTCTTTTTGTCTTTTAAATGGAACTTGGTTCATTTTCATTTAGTGGAATTACTGATATACACACACAGTGCATCTATTTACTCCCTTCTACTTTTACAATTTGTCTCACTTATTCTGTTTCTTATTTTTTTCTTCTTTGAATCTGTAATGTTTACCAATCATTCCAAATATTTTTCCTTTACTGGTCTATACGTTTTATAATCAAATCTGGTTTGTTTTTTAGAAAACACACGTATCCTTTAATTTCCCAATGTGTAATATCAATACGTTACAAAACTTTTTCTCTTTTATTTTTGGTTCTTATGCTATTGTAATTTTAATTCTGTAGAGTTTTAAAACTTCATATTTATTGTTTTTGTGTTTTGATATACTGGGGATTGAACCCAGGGGTACTCTACCACTGAGCTACAACCTAAGTCATTTTTATTTTGAGACAGGTTCTTGACAAGTTGCTCAGGTTGGCCTTGAACGTGCAATTCTCCTAACTCAGCCTCCTACTCAATGTTCATTTATATTCACTCATAAAATTATTTTCTTTGTTCTTCAATCTTTTTTGTTGTTGCTGTTGTTTTTGTATCTCTGACCTTCATTTTCCTTCAAACTAAAAAAAAAAAAAAATGCTTTAGAAACTTTTTCTTCAGAAATTTCCTTCAGTGAGGAGCTAGGGTTGTGGCTCAGTGGTAGAGTGCTTGCCTTATTTTGTTCATAAAAGTGAACAAAATAAAGGTCCTTCAATGTCTGAAAAAAATATTTTAAAAAAAGAAAGAAATTTCCTTCAGTGAGAAGTTTGGGTCCATCTAAAACTAAAAATATAAAGAAATTTGGATAGTGGCAAACTGTGATACTGTGAAATAATTATATATTTGGTCTTTGTACCCATTTTCTGGCATACAACTCCCAAAATTCTTGGAATCCCTGAACTGACAAAATAGGGTCTCTAAAAGGCTGCTTTTGCTAAAAATACTGACTCTTCACTTGGTCCTGCAATGCCTAATGGGTAACTAAAAGCATCTCTACCTTCATTCTCGGTCTTCTTTGCTACCTTAAACTTTGGGTCAGATTCCTACCAAACTCTGCATGTAGGCATTTAAGGAGTGTTCATTTAAGGAGTGTTCATCTAAAGCTGGTAATCCTTCACTTTCAAGGCTGAAGGTTCCAAGACAAGAACAATTAAGATATTTTGAACACTGGCAGGAACATCATAATCAATACACGGTTAACTGCCAGTGTTACAATGTCGTGTTTCAGACCATCTGAGTAGAACCTAGAAGTTTCCAATCATTGCTCTAAATCGGAAGGTCTAACTCCATGTTGTCTTTCTGATTTGCGCTTTCTCTGAGTCATACTCTCCAGTCACCTTGTATTCCAGGAACAACACATCTGATTGATCAACACTTCGCAAGAAGAGTCAAAACTAGGCAGCAGCAACAGTCTTATCAGTAGTAATGATCAGCCAAACCAAAGAGTGAACATGTCTACTAGACTATGCATACTTGGTATCCTCAACTTTTATTCTTCCCATTTAATCCCAAAGATCTTGTTAGCTCCTCAAAGACAGGGCTTAGAACACTAGTGCCCATTTCCAGTGTGGTCACACTGAATAATACATTCCTTTCCTACTTCACCATTACTTCTCTGCTTGATTTTGGAGGAAAGTGGTCAGATCTGTTGTGTTCGCACTACCCAAAGTCAGCCCCCCATCCCACCCCACAGCCTAGAACTCTAAAAGTACCAATTCTTTACTCGGACCTGCAGATGCCTAATGGGTAACTAAAAGTTACAGTGCCTTTTTCTATTCTAATTAATTGACTGCTAGCTTCAGAATGGAAGCTGGTCCCAAGAAATATCAAAGCAGGATTAGAGGATTGGGACTTTCAGTCCCACCTCTCAATCACTGGATAGGGGAGAAAGGATGAAAGTTGACCACAAATGGATAATAATTTAATAAATTATTCATATGCATATGCAATGAAGTCTTTTAAAAAAAATGACTGGGTTTGGAGAGCTTACAGATTATTGAACATATGGAGGTTTCTGGAGGGTGGTGAACCACTTTTCTCTTATCCCTTATCCTCTGCATCCCTTCATTTATATCCTTTGTAAAAATCCTTTATAATAAACTGTTTAATGCGTTTGCCTGAGTTTTATGAGCTATTCAAGATAATTAACTAAACAGAAGAGGGTTGGATTGTGGAAAGCCTGATTTATAGCTGGTGAGTCAACACAGGTAAAACAACCTGGGTCTTTTAGATGGCATCTAAAGGGATAAGGTAAGACTCTGGGGGACTGACCCCTCAATCTGTGGGAGCTCACACTTTCTCTGAATTAATCAGAACTGACTTGGTTTAAAGAACACACAGCTGATGTCCACTGCAGAACTGATTCCTTGCTTGTCATTGGGAAACGTCCCCATACATTTGGAGGTCACAGAAGTCTGTGTTGACTGTGGTGTGAGAGCAGAGGGAAAAACAAAAAACCAGGGAGCCTGTTTTTCTAACATGAAAGTTCTTATGATGGCGTATGAAGGTCTATTTCACTATGATTCATAAGAGATATCTGTTTAGTGTAGAATTTGTGGTTAGTTGGTAGTTATTTTCTTTCAGATCATTAAGGATATTCCATTGTATTTTAGTTTCTATTACTACTGTTATATTAGTCACTTGTTGGTATAGCTAATATTCCTTTGAAGGAATTTTTCCTATCTGGTGAAGAATTTCTACATTTAATTTTTTATAGTACTACTGTTTTTCTCCATGTGAATTTCCTTTAATGTATCCTTCTGGAAATTATTATACTTCTTTACCTTCTGAATGGTTGTCTCACATCAAGGTTCTAAAAAACTTCCCATGATAGAGCATTCAAATGTCTCTAACTTCATTTTTCTCTCTCTTCCTTCTGGGGCTCCAAGTAATAAACACTGGACATTTTCTCCTCTATCTTCTGTGTCTCATACTCTTCATGTTTTTATTTTCTCCACTTTATGCTATATTTGGGTTAATTTCTTCAGACCTTTCTTCCAGTTAATAATTCTATCTTCAGCTATACTTGTTAAACATGTGTATTACACTTTCAATTTCAATTATAATACTTCAGTTCAAAATGTTCTTTTTCATTTTTTAAATTTCCCAGTTCATACTTGATAATTTCTTACTCCTTTCAAGTATATTCAAATTTGTCCTTCCTTTCTTAAAAAATAGCATATTTTTATGACTTGGATGTCACCATTCCAATGTCTGAAATTTCTAATGTTTCTGTTAACTATTCTAACTCACGTTGTCTTGTTTTCCAGGGTATCTATTTTTTACTGAGAGTTGGTCATTTTACTTGAAAAACTACTTATAGGAACAATGTAAGACCTAGAATGAAGGCATCTTCTTTTTAAGAGGATTTACACTTGCTTCTTCTAATCTTCTAGGAACACTGCCCAATTCTGAACCATAATGAAGGCTTCAGGTTCTCCAGAAGACTCAGGAGGCATTTTGAACATACTCAATAATTTCTCAGGATGACTAATCCCTTTTTTTAGCTTGAGAGGACAGCCTTTGGAGTCCCAGCTTATTATGAAAAGAGTCTCTGGTGAGACGTCCCCCCTTGGGAACATACTTGATTTCTATATTTGTGGCCCTTGTCTTACTACACTGATAAATAAGTTCAAATTTATTGGATTAGCAAATGCCACCAGGATAAGACAGCTTTCATTCTCATTTGCTATTACTGAAATGATTTAAACATAATCAAATTATATGACCTCTGTGACAGAATTAGATTTTACAACCTATTAAAAAATACTGGCACTTGATCCACATTATAAGGGTCATGTTACAAATGACATTAAGGCTTTTAATTCTTTATTATCTGTGAAAGTATAATATAGCATTTAGTATAATATTTGTAATATGTAATGATCTACCACTATCTACCATTTCTGGCATTAATTTATGATTTGATATTCACGTTAATTTCTCATTCATGCAGTAGAATTCTTCTTATTAATTCTGGTAGGATTTTTTTCAGTAGAGATAAATGTGTGAGCCAAGAATAATGGTGTATGCCCATAATCTCAGCAATTCAGGAAACTGAGGCAAAAGTATCTCAAGTTTGAAGATAGCCTCAGAAACTTAATAAGATCCTGTCTCAAATTTTAAAAATAAAATTCAAAAAGGACTGGGGATGTAGCTGAACTGTATAGCATCCTTGAGTTTAACCCCCAGTTTAAAAAAAAAAAATGAGAGAGAAATAATAACTAAGGGTGTACAGAAATTATAGTACTGGAAAACTGGAAACAACTGCCTAAGAATAAACCAATTGAAAAGCTTATGATATTTCTATACAATGTAAATAATAAGTGACACTTAGAAATTGTGTTTTATAAATAATTATAAGTGAAAATTATATCTTATTTTTAAATATAAGTTATAAAAGGATATACTTTATTTCATAAACATTTTAAAAAGTATCTGTCAACTGGTTATCTCTAGATTCTAAAATTATAAGCAATTTTATCTCTATTGTTTTTCTTTATTCTAAATAAGCAATAAATTACAACAGAGTCTACACAGAATATATTATTTACAAAACTCAAGAGTTATTTAAGAGTTTCTTTAATATAAAGACTAAGTTATTTTAGAACAAGAGTCAACATGTATTTAATAGGTCTTTTTTCCAAATAAAATATTCTGATAATTCTATAGAATCAAAATACTACTTGAAAATACCATAGAACATACCCAATATTTCCATTTTTAAGAAGTTAACAGATCTTAAGTATTAACATGTTAATATTTATATTCAAAAAATATACACTTTGATTTAATTACCTATCCAGAGCTTCCTTGAAGTATTTTCTCTGAACATCAAACTGAAAGACTGTACGTTCACAATCAGTTGAGGCATTATCACTACCCCCATGTTTCTTTAGGAAGGCATCAAATCCATTCTCATCTGGATATTTCAAACTACCCATGAATACCACTAAGTGAAAAGAACAGAAAGTCACACAACACAAAAATATAGCCAATATATTTATTACGAAGGATGAACTTTCTTATATGTGCAAAACATTTGAAAGAAAATATTCCAAGGCATTAACAATGGTTGTTTTGTTAATACTTACTTTCTTTATTACATTTCTGTTTTTGCATCATTCTATAATGCTCACATATTTTATGTTAAGAAAAATCAAGCACTTCATTTTTAAAGAAAAATAAGACAAGCATACACAATTTATTTATAAAAAGGTTAAAACTGAACACAAGTAATATATATATGAAAATTGTTACCATAAAAACTAATAAAGTAAAAAGTTTCCTCTCAAATATCTTAGAAAAATTAAATGAGTAATTAACAAAAAAAAAAGTATGGATGTAAATATTTGCAACTATGTAACATCCACACAGACTTTATTTAGGTACGTTCCTAATTAAACTAAAGTTTTCTATTTTGTTTTGTTTTTATATTAATTATGTCTTTTTATTTTCTGCATTTCTGGTGTTCTAACATCTTTGGGCATTACAAACACTCAAACAGACTTCCCCAACAAGGGCTAACCAATTCCTAATGAATAGCAATCATCTCCCAATCTGTTGTCTTTATCATACTTGAAAAATAACACCTGTATTTTAAAATGTTTCATTTTCATCATCATTATAAGTATACTAAAGAAAATTAAAATCACCCCTGTGATATTCATAAGTCAAAGATTTCTTAGCTCCTTTTCTGGTTAAATATATCATACATATATTTATATATATTTATATAAGTATCTA
This sequence comes from Spermophilus citellus, assembly GCF_964194105.1. NCBI lineage: Eukaryota > Metazoa > Chordata > Mammalia > Rodentia > Sciuridae > Spermophilus > Spermophilus citellus. The sequence continues at coordinate 98,931,674 of NC_138191.1, read as the reverse complement.
ACCAATTACTTATCTTTGAAATCAATGCATACAAATTTGGATGTGGGGGAACACCAGGGAATGAAAGATCTTACTGTGCTCCAAAAAGTGTGCCAGCCCGGGCAGATCATCTGGATCAGCAAAACTCCCAACTCCAACACAAAGAGCCGCTGCAGACTGGAGTAAGTAGAACACATAAAAATAGTTGAGTCAATTCTAAAAGAGTAATATTAGCATCGCATTGTAAGGATTCATTTGGAGATGGAAGTTTTCCAATACAAACTAACAAAATTCTTTCCCTGAGAATCAGGAGGAGCAGCAAAGTGAAACTCACCAGAACTGTGTCAGTTTCACCCTGCTGCTCCTCCACTTGCCATCCTGCCAAATGCTGAACAGGTGCAGACCTAGAGGGGAAAAAGCAGAAACAGACAGAAACAAAAGGAAGAGGGACTGGCCAGCCCACCCAAATATTATTTCATGTCAGCATTTCAGAATTCTGAACCAAGTTTGTTCCTAGAATTATTAGATTGGGGAAATCTGCAGAAATAACATATTTAGGTTGATTAAAGATTAAGCAATTGAAAGCTCTGTTACTAGATGTGAAATATTTCAATATGTTACTTAGAAAGTTTTTATTTTATTAAAATAGGGAGTAAACTAATGTTTTAGGAATCTACTGAACAAAAACAATAAGTAAATGGTTAAAGATAAAATCTTTAGCTATTAAAAAATGACAGAAATAGACTTTAAAGAGGCTTTTCAGTTCTTCACTTCTTACTAAACATATATAGCATATATTACTTATCATTATACATTCTCCCAATACCTTGGGAAAATCAACCTTTTAACAAAATAGATGGCCAAGAGGTATACCAAACTCTGCAGTTAAAATGATTGGGGCATATCATTAAATCACTGTAAGTTAAAGGACACCAAAAAAGGAAAGAAAAACAGTCAATTTGAATAATCGAAGATAGGAAAGCAAATATTTCTCAAATTTTATAAGTGTCAATTTTACAGAGCTAATCCATTTGGTAAAATGGGGTTTTGATAAATAGGTTACCTTCTTCGGAAAAGAGCGTTTTAAAAATTGGGGCTGGGGATATAGCTCAGTGGTGGAATATATGCCCCTGCGTTAAATTCCCAGCACCACCAAAAAAAAAAAAAAAAAAAAAGTATGTACCTGGCATACAATCTAACCATGTGTCAGAAAACATAAGTATGTTTAAAGAAGAACCAAACAGCCTCACTTGATACCATAAATCTCATTTTGAAGACTCAGGCACATAATAAACTCAGTCAAAACATGGGGAAATATCCACTTCTTCCAACCACAGTCTAACCTGTTCTGTGATGTTTAATTGATGCCTAACCTGCTTTCAGCTCCAACTACCCCATAAAGATTTCTTGTCTCGACCAGCAGGGTTGAAGACATTTTTGAATAAGTTGACTTAAACCACAGTTTATCAGTCAGCTTTGACCACAGCAAAAACAGGCTCTGCGATTGCTAGAAAAGAAATTCATACTTGAGAATTTTCTACCCAAGAAATTCATAATGGAGAAATGCATACTTGAGAATTAAGAAAGCTCTGAACAAATCATAATTCAGTATATATCATACTTAAATTTCAATTTTACTAATTTATTAAACTTTCAGATCAAAACAATTTGGGGGGAAGGAAGAAAAATGGAGGGAATAAAACATGTTTCAGAAATTTCTTAATTAGGCAAAGAGTCTCAAAAAAAAGTTATATTTTTTCTTTCCATTTCCTTTATTAATTTTCATATTTACCATAAACAATGTTCATACTTCCCAAATAATAATTAAATCATAAAACACTTCAAAACCTATACCACTCATAAGCCACCTCTTACCTGGACTAAACTACTTGAGTTTCTTTTTCCAGACACTTATTCAGAATTTCAGTGAACTAAATCATTTTTCCATTGTTACAACCTTGGAATCTTTCCTTTCACTTGGGTACCCATTACTTCTGGAATCAAAATGATCTATTTAAACTACAATTATCAATTAAGAAAACATATAAAGAAGTCTAAAGCATGGGGAGAGCTCCTTATAGACAGACAGAAATTACAGAAAGACAGATAAAGAAGGAATTGTATAGATAAGAAATATGTAATTTTGTTTAAAAAAAAAAAAGAAAAGAAAAAGGTCTGAGATCATAGGCAGGTATTGTGGAACATGCCTGCAATGCCAGCTATTCAGGACACTGAGATATGAGGACCCAAGTTCAAAGCCAGCCTGAGTAACTTAGTCAGATGCTGTCTAAAAACAAAATAAAAAGGACTGGAATATAGTTCAGGAGTACAGCAGTCCTGAGTTCAATCTCTAGTAGCGGGAGGAAGGGAGGGGAAAAAAAGGGGAAGGAGGCCTAAGATCATCCAGAAAGACAGGGACAGGGCTAGAATTAGAACCCAGGTTTCCTGACTATCAGTGTTCTTTCTAATCGACAACTTTTCTTACAATTCTGCAATTTTTCTTCTTTTCTATTATTGCTACATCTGGAAATATGAGATCTATTTTAAAAGTGAATTTATTAATTCCCAATTTGTTTATAAAGACTTATAGATTACCAGGTGACTCTCTTTCTCTCTCTCTCTCTCTCTCTCTCTCTCTCACACACACACACACACACACACACACACACAATTTTTTTCAGTGTTTTGAGTTTCATCTCTAAAGCTTTTCAGGCTAACACCACTTGGCCTATCATACTACACAAAAACAATTCAACATTTTAGTAGTAAAGGACAAAAGTTCCTTAAAAACATGACTCAGGGCTGCATGTGGTAGCATCCACCCATAATCCCAATGGCTCGGAGGATGAGACAAGAGGATCACAATTTCAAAGCCAGCCTCAGCAAAAGTGAGGCACTAAGCAATTCAGTGAGACACTGTCTTTAAATAAAATAAAATAAAAATAGGGCTGGAGAAGTGGCTTAATGGTTCACTGCCCTGAATTCAATTCCCAGTACCCAAAAAACAGGGGGTGGGGGGGACATGACTCAACAGCCTGAACAACTTGGTTGAAAGAACTGGTACACTCTTTCTTTAAAAAAAATATTCTCTAGGAAGAGTGACTATCAAACAATTCATTTAAAAACATCATTGAAGCCAGGTGCAATGATATCTGCCTATACTCCCCAGCTACTTGGGAAGCTGAGGCAGGAGGATCATCTGAGCCCAGGAGTTGAAGACCATCCTGGGCAACATAGCAAGACCCCCATCTCAAAACAAACAAAATTTACCATTGAAGACTTTTTAAGTATTCATGTAACACCTAAATTTTAGTTTAATAATCTGATGGTAAATCCTGCATAAGTAAATTATACCATGTCGAATGTGTTATCAATAGTCAAGAAACTAACTCTAATTTGCTGGTCAATTCCACTGTAATGCCTCCAAAATATTATCTGCTAACATGGGAACTCCCTACTGCAAAACGGAAGCACGCTTCAAAAAAATAATGTGAGAAAAATTTACTATCAAGACTTATATAACTATTCATTGATTGCTATTATATATTAAATGAAGTTCAACTCCCTTTCTATTAAACTGTTGTAATATAATTATTTGTCCCAACCTTTGATGCTTTTCACAAAAATATCTAAGTCAATTCAATTATCTAGATAGAAATTACCCACATGGTCCAGAGGAAGATTCTATACTACTGGCCTCATTCTTTTCTTCATCTTTTTCTAGTCTCTCCAAGAATACACTCTTATTCCTTTATCTCAGGCTAAGAATTATACAGATCCTCACCCCTTGGCAATTGTTCTTAAAAATATAAGGTACACAAATACACATAAATTCATATATTACCACTGATCACCTCTGAAAGGTTATTAAGAATTTTGTTTTGTTTTCAGAATACCTCAGATATTCAGAATTAGAACCCAGGTTTAGTATAAAAACTTTATATTCCATTAGTTTCTATAACAAGCATTACTTTTATAATCAGTGCAAAATGTTTTCAAAATATAATCCTTATATAGAATACAGAATAGACATTTACTGAAGTTCAAAAGAAAAACATTTACTTCCTTTTGGGTGGTAAGAAATAAAGCATGAGTTTAAAAGTTATCCCAAAGAATTCCCAAATTTGAAAAGGACAAAATAATAGACATGACTCACACCTGTTTTTCAGTGGTTTTCTTCCTAGCTTCTGCCCTCTCTTCCAATTCTTCCAACTCATTATCCTCTGTATCAAGATCAACTTCATCATGCTCATCATCATCAAATTCACCTTCATCATCAAAACCCTCTTCATCATCATCTTCTATCTCAGCCCCAGAATCTTCATCATCATCATCTTCTTCATCATCTTCTTCTTCTCCTTCTCCTTCTTCTCCTTCTTCTCCTTCCTCCTCCTCCTCTTCCTCCTCTTCATCATCTGTTGCATTTCCTGTTTTACCTTCCATATTACTTAGATCTGAAATCAAAAGTGCCTGCAAGCCATTCCGTAATTTGATGTATCTGAAAAAAAAATCATAAAATATTTTGATTCAGCCATTCATTCATAAGCCCAACACAAGTGATGAGCTTGGTGAAATTTAAGGAAAAAAATGTCAAGCACAAATGCATGCACACACACACGCACACATACACAAAAAATGAATACTAGAGTGTACACTTATCTGCAGTTTGATTTGCCTAATCATGATCCCAAAATACTAATACATTTTTAAAATGTTTTTTAGTTGTTGATGGACATTTGTTTTTGTGTGGTGCTGAGAACTGAACACAGTGCCTCGCACATGCTAGGCAAGTGCTCTACCACTGAGCTACAACCCCATCCCTAATTTATACATTTTAAAAGGTACATTGTTCTTAAATATCACACCATCCTGCTATTGTCCAGCCTAAGATGTGATTATCCCTTTGTGTATACAATACCTACACATTAGTCACTTAGTAACTGTCTTGCTTATCAGATGGTCTACTGCAGTATTATAGTGCTTACGTTTAAGTAACCATTAATTTACTCAGTGGTCCCCCAAACACAAGAGTGATGATGATGTTAATAATTCAGATACGCCAAGAGAAGCCACAAAGTACTTCCTTTAAATGAGAAGGTGAAAGTTCTCAACTAAATTTAAAAAAAAATATATATATACACACACACACACACACACACACACACACACGCATGCATGCATGCTGAGGTTTGCGAAGATCTACAGTAATAACAAATCTATTTATGAAATGTGAAGAAGCAAAAATAATTCCACACAACTTTTGTTGTCACATATCAAAATGCAAAAGTTATGGGCTGGGGTTGTGGCTCAGCGGCAGAGCGCTCACCTAGCACGTGTGGGTACTGAGTTCTATCCTCAGCACCACATAAAAATAAAAGTATGTGTCCAACTACAACTAAACAAAATATTTTTAAAAACTGCAAAAGTTATGGTCATAATGTATAATAAATGACTGGGGAGGAGTTAAGATGGAAAAAAAAACATTAAATTTGTGTACATAGGGTTGGGTGGAGGCTCAGTAAGGTTGAGTGCTCACCTAGCACGTGTGGGGTACTGGGTTCGATCCTTAGCACCACATAAAAATAAGTAAAGTTATTAAAGAAAACTTTGTATTTATGTATAATATACATAAAGTTCAGTTCTATTTGTGGTTTCAAGCATCCATTGGAGGCTACAGAATGAATCCTCCATTGATAAGGGGAACTCCTGCATTTGTAAACCAAATTGATTGACCTGGGAGAAAACTTCAAAACCTAATCAGTTTCTGAATAGCTGGAGGGAAATGAAGGGACCCACTTCACTTTGAACCAAACTATATTTATATATTTACATATTCAAAAAACACATTTTAGAAGTTAAACACACACATCACACCCACCATTTTAGCCTCTTCCATTTTTTAGTTTAGAAGTAAACATTCTACATTACTTGAAGATCTAGCCTAAGAGAAACATCCTTCAATATACAGGTGACACCAACTTAAGTATTAAAGCAAAAATCACAAAAACTTAACCTCTGTTGCATTTCTACGTTATATTTGACATAACAGTTTCCAAAGCTGCCTTTTTAGACTTAAGAAACTGTTACATCCCTAAGAAAATTAAATTCAATGACTGCTAGAACCACAGGATGTTGATTATTATTTAATAAAACTACTGTGGTAGTTTGATGACTAGGTGCCCAGAAAAGACTGCTCTCCCATCTTTATGTATTAGAAACTAATGCTATATTAGAATAAAAATTTTAAAAATGGGGCTGGGAAATGTGGCTCAGTAGTAGAGTGCTTGTCTAACATGCATAAGGCCCTGGATTCAATCCACCAAAGAAAGGAGAAGAAAAACTACAATCCTATAGTCCTTTAGGTACTCACTGATCAGTAAATTAGACAATCAAATCAGTACAATGCAGATTGACAAAGGTAAACACAGAATATTTTAGAAAAAAGAAAGCAGTCAGGAAGGCTTCTGAAACAAGGTACACTGGGAAGTCTTGAAGAAGAAAAGAATCAAGCAGAAACTGGGAAGAATAACATGCAAAGAAAGACATGGAAGAAGGTCTCTGGCTCAAGATGAAAGAATGAACACATGGATTTATCTCCCTTTTATATAAAATAAATCACATTTCAAGAAAAAATATAAGATATTCAATCAATAAAATGATGCTCAAACTCACCAGGAATCCAAGATAATCAAATTAAACCATTGTTAATCCAACATATTAAATACATACAAAAAATTATTGCTATCCAATATTGACAAGGAACAATGTATTCTCCACACACTGCTGATAAATCTCAAGTGGTACAGCATTTTTGGTAGGGAAAAACAGTCATATCTACTTTTAAAAAAATATAAACTGTACTTAACTTCTAGGTCTTTCTAGGTCTTTCATGGAAGTATTCACACTCTTGAGCAAAGATATATCAAAAATTTTCACTGTAGCAATGTTGGTAATAAAGTATTTATACATATGGGCATAAATATGTACATGGATATTTCTAAAATGTCTAAGAAAACTTCTCTCTTCTAGCTAATTCAACCTGTCTTCATTAATTTGATTTCATTTATTCTCCCACTACTCCTGTACTGACAAATCAGACTAAAAGAGATTCTGAACTATGTCCAGAATTAAGAATATGGTTGTATTTCCTTTATAACAAAACACCTTAAATATCACACCATCCTGCTATTGTCCAGCCTAAGATGTGATTATCCCTTTGTGTATACAATACCTACACATTAGTCATTTATAACAAAACACTCATTTTTATGTATTTATTAATAAACCAACATTTTGTTAGGAATCCATTTTTGGTTATTAAAATTTTAAAACAGTTTTCATGGACTGGGGACTTAGCTCAGTGGTAGAGTGCTTACCTAACATGCATGAGGCCCTAGGTTCAAACCCCAGTGCAAAACAAAACAAAATAAAACAAAAAACTGTCTATTTAAATTTTAAAACACTGGGGGTCTACATGGGGAGAGAGGATGACATTCCTATGAAGTACTCTCTTTTAACCTAAAAAATTTAGCACTGACTATCCAGGCCTGAAATTAACAATTTAAGACTGGACTCTATATCATTAATTACTATATGGCATGTTTGGAACTTTAGCTAACTTTGCAGTTTAAAGCCTGTAGACCTAGTTTAAGCAGTCAGTAAAGTATTAAGTACTATTCTGTCCATCAAAGCATGAAAGAAATCAAATCCATATTAGGAGACAGAGAAAGTAGAGGGAAAAAAAGAAAAAAGAAAAGGTGGGATGAGGAGAAAGGAGGAGAGGAAAAGGGCAACAAACTGCAAGGTACAATATAATTTCAGCAAATGATTAAGCTTCAGAAATTCATGTCATCTCTACTTGTTAAAACAGAAAAGACCATGCCAACCCATTTAGGACTCAATAGAGCTGGGGGTAACTCAGTGATAGAGCACTTTCCTTGTATATTCAAGGCCCTGGTTCAATCCCCCCCCCTCCTCTCTCTCTCTCTGACACACACACACACACACACACACACACACACACACACACACACACGCCATTTAGGACTCACTAGAAGTCCACTTTGCAAATGGCAGCCCTTTCCTACCCTCAGTGTTTCTCACCTATGGATGTAGCTCCTAACATAACCTGGTCAATCTTCCCAGCATGACTTGGAGTTTCATTCTTCCAAAACCTTGACTATGGGCTAGTTTTTGTAAGCTTTGTCTTATGGGATGTGATAAAATTAATGTTAAGATCTGAATCTGAAGCCTAGGGCTTCAGGTGCTTTGTACCTTCTGCCTTCACTCCGGAGACTCAGCTGCCATGTAAAGTTCAAATTAGACTATGATTAAGAAACCATGCAGAGAGAGGAGGTCCATCCTTTAGCAGTCTCACCAAGGCCTTAGAAGTGAAATTTAAGCCATCTTAGTCACCCTATACCAACCAACCCACCAAATAAAGGCTATCACATGTAAGCACCAGTAAAAGGAGCAGAAAAACTGGCCAGTCATTCCTCTGAATTCTAAGAAATAATAAACCATCATTGCTCTGAGCTTGTAAGTTTTGAAGTGGATTGTTAACACAGCAATATTAATACACTGGGAAAACTAAAAAAAAATAGCATGTCTCCCATATGATACAATAATTCTACTTCTGGATATACACCCAGAAGAATCTAAAGCATGGACTAAAACAGGTATTTGTAAAGCAATGTTCATAGCATTACTCACAAGTCAAAAGACATGGGAATTAAATCAAATGTCCATTGATGGGTGAACAAACAAAATGTGGTGTATACACAATAGAATATTTGTCTTTAAAAAGAAGTAAATTCTGACACAAGCTATATGGATAAGCCTTGAAGATATTATAGTAAGTGAAATAAGTCAAACACAAAAATGACAAATATTGTATGATTCCACTACCTACAGTAGTCAAAATTCATAAAAGGTTAGCTGCCAAAGGGGGAGGGAAGAAGGAGAAATTGTGTTGTTTGTTTATTTAAGAGATGGGGTGTCTCACTATGTTGTCCAGGCTGACCTCGAACTCCTGGGCTCAAGTTATCCTCATGGCTTTGCTCTGCCACCCAAGTAGCTGGGACTACAGGTATATGTCACCATGCCTAGCTGGGAGTTACTATTTAATGGGTACAAAGTTTCAGTTTGGTTAGTTGAAAGGTTCTAGAGATGGATGGTACTGATGGTTGTACAACATTATAAAAATACTTACGCCAATGAAATGTATTTTAAAATGGTAAATAATGTCTTACTGAGATAAAAAATAAAAGTACCTGTTTTCCCCATTTGATTTTAGAATTAAATAGAAGACATAAGAAACAGATAAATATCAAAACGTCAGTGTTATCTTTGACAAAAGCTAGATTGAAGAATATGACTTAGTAGTAGTCTGAAAAGGGCTTGCTAAACACTCTGTGAATTGAAATTTTCCAGTAAAACAGTAAACTATACCCACCAAAAAGCGGAGCTTGTCCTACAAGTTAGCTTACTGCACTTGCTAAAAACGTGTAAAATACTGGCTGCCTATAGCCTAAAGAGGAGAAATTAACATAATAAGTTGAAATTCTAGGTCATTCCACCATTCTCACTAATCAGATGTTACTCCTTTTGTGGATAGAAGAAGTAGGGAAGAAATTAGAAGTGGTATAGCAAAATACCTCCATGTTGAGCCAGCAATCCACCATATTGTATAACAGTTTCAAATGACCAAAAGATATGTAGATGTAGATAGGTAGATAGATATGGGGTGGCAGAAGAAAATAGAAGGGAAGAATTTGCAAAATAAATAAATTTTCTTTTCCTCCAAGAAAATTTCTTAGGACTGAAGAAAACGCATTCCATTACTGCCTGAGGTGATCACAGAGGAAAAAAAGCTCTGGCAGAAAATTGTAGCAGAATTAATGTTAGATCACAAAGGACACTAAATAAAAATAAAACAATTTTACCAAAAGCACAAGCAAATAGTGTTGGGTATGGTGGATCACACCTATAATCCCAGCAGTTTAAAAGCCTAAGGCAAGAGGACTGCAAGTTCAAAGCCAGCTTCAGCAACATAACAAGACCAAAAGCACAAGCAAATAGTGTTGGGTATGGTGGATCACACCTATAATCCCAGCAGTTTAAAAGCCTAAGGCAAGAGGACTGCAAGTTCAAAGCCAGCTTCAGCAACATAACAAGGCCCTAGGCAGCTTAGTGAGACCTTGCCTCAAAATAAAAGACTGAGGATACAGCTCAGTCTTAAGCGTCCCTGGGTCAATTCCTGGTACTAAAAAAAAAAAAAAAAACCACACACAAGCAACAAAAGAAAAACCAGACATCATCAAAATAAAAAACTTTATGCTTCAAAGGACATCAAAATGACAGTGAGAAGAAGAGCCAGCAAGAGAAAATTTTGCCAATCATTTATTTGAGACATGTATCTAGAACATACCAAAAACTATTAATACACAATAAAAAATGAAAGACGAAGGATTTAAACAGACATTTTCCCAAAAAAAATATATACAATGATGGCCAATAAACACATAAAAAGATGGGTCAACAGCATTAGCCTCTAGGAAAAAGTGTATCAAAACCACAAGGAGATACTACTTCACACTCACTAGGAGGGCTATAATCAATAAGATAATAAATGTTGGTAGACTATAGAAAAATTGGAATCTTCATACATTGCCAATTGGAATATAAAATGGCACACTTTGGAAAATAGTTTGACAGGTCTCCTCAATGGCTAAACAGAATTACCATAGGGTCTACTCCTATTTTTACATCCAACAGAAGTAAAAACATAACCACACAAATATCTTTACATCGATGTTCATAGTAGCATTATTCATAATGGCTAAAAATGTCCATCAACTGAACGACGCATAAATAAAACATGACATATTCATACCTTGAACACATTATGCTAAGTTAAAGAATCCAATCACAAATAATCACATGAATTTGATTCCATTTACATGAAATGTTCAGAAGAGAGAAATCTGGAGAGATGGAAAACAGATCTGTGGTTGCCTTAGGCTATGATCAGGATGGAAGGATCAACAGTCCTGGCAGCCAAGGGGCACAGGGTTTCTTATTGAGGTAATGTAATTGTCCAAAGCTGTGGGGATGGGTGTACAAGTCTATAATTATACTAAATCCTAGGCTGAATGTATAGTATATGAATATTTTGATAAAAGTATTTCTTAAATAAGGCAATATTTAACTCTGGAGAAAACAAAGTTGTTCGACAAATAAAATATAATTATAGTAGACTTACATGTCTCAATATGAACAGTATTTTTTAAACTATAAATATTAATTATTAGTTTATAAAAAAAATTGGGATGTATTTTAGAAAGGAGATGGAAGTTATATCTAAATTTTATCATAAAATACCCAGTTAATAAAAATTAATTATTGATTTTAACAACATAATCAACTAGAACTTAAGATTTGTATGAAGTAAAATAGTAAGTCAGTACTTTTTTTAGTCCATTCACATTTGACAAGCCCTTTCTGCAAAATTAATTTTTAAGAAATCATAGTGGGGTAGGGAGGAGAGCATGGGAGGATTAGACAAATTCTAGATAGGGAAGAGGGGTGGGAGGGAAAGAGAGGGGGCAGGGGATTAGCAAGGATAGTGGAATATGATGGACATCATTATCCAAGACTCGAATTGGGTGTCAACATACTTTATATATAAACAGAGATATGAAAAATTTGGTATATATGTGTATTAAGAATTGTAATGCAAAAAAAACCCCAAAGTACATGTATAAAGACATGTATTGACGTGAACATACTTTATATCCAAAGATATGAAAAATTGTGCTCCATATGTTTAATAAGAATTTAATGCATTCCGCTGTTGTATATTTTTAAAAAAATTTTTTAAATCAATAAAATGGAACATAATAAAGATCCCTCAGCCAGAAGAAGTGATGCAGATCTATAATCACAGCAACCTGGGAGGCTGAGGCAGGATTTCAAGTTTGAGGCCAGCCTTGGCAATTTAGCAAGATTCTCAAAATTTAAAAAAGGGCTGTGAACACAGTTCAGTGATAGAATGCCAGCGGGTCCAATCCTCAGTACTGCCAAAAATTTTTTTAAAAGGCCCTGAAAAATGATCCATTCATATATAGAAAACCTAACATATGTATGACAGAGTTACATACTGGAGGGAAAGGATGTCAAATTATGATTTATAGTCAGCATACTAACAATTATTTTTACATATCTTTTTTTGTTGTGGTTGGATAATGGCATTTGAACATGGGGTTTTCTACCACTGAATAAATGCCAGCGCTTTCTAATTTTGAGACAGGCCCTTGTTAAGTTGCTGAGACAACTTGTGATTTTCCTGCCTCACACTCAATTGCTAGGATTACGGACCACTGCCACATTTTTCATTTTTGAAAATTCTTTTAGTTTTTAAAATAATTTGATCCATGAAACTCAAATTTCAATGTTCATAAAGTTTTGTTGAAACATACATAGCCACACTTATTTATATGAATGCTGTGTGGCTGCTTTTATGCTACAGTGGAAGAGTTTAGTAGTTGTGACAGAGAACTTATGTGGCAGTCTCATGCTTTGTACTGCTGTTGATACCCTACAAATAGTAGCAATGCACTTATATAAATTTTGAGGTCAGCATTTTGAGTGTCACATGTATCAATGTACTACAACCTTCTTTTAAATGAGTACTTAATTATCATGTCCAAAGAAAGAAAAGTAGAATTCAAATGTCCCTTTCAAGGCACAGGGAAGTGTGGATTTTGTCATCAAACTATATGGCAAAACATTGTGTCATGTTATGATGAGGTCTAAGACTAAGTACTAATCATAATATTCCCAAGTCACAGGAAATAATTAGAAAATTTAAAACAAAGTGTTATATCACTATAGAATTTCTTCAGAAACATGAAAGTGAACGGCAGTTTCTGAGGGTTCATTTGTAGACCAAGAAACGGATGCTATTTACCAATGGGGAGTTAGATCATTTTTGCAGCAAGCAAATAAATTCATCCAGGAAATAACTGCATGAAACTATTAACCTTTCTGTAAGAACTAGTACTCATAGCTGAAGACATTGTGGCAAGATAAACAGTGAATTAAAAAAGCAAGGCAGGCTAAGGCTGTAGTTCAGTGGCAGAGCGCTTACCTAGCACTGGGTTTGATTCTAGCACTACATAAAAATAAACAAATAAAATAAAGGCATTCTGTCCATCTACAACTATAAATTAAAAAAAAAAAGCAAGCCAAATGATTTTAAGATTTTTGTCATTTGATATGTCAACAGATGTTACCAATGCTGTTATTTATTTAAGGAGAATTAGCATCAGAATGTGAGCAACTACATAGTGTATTATATGGAGAACTACATTCAAAGGGAATGGGGGAGAAAAAAAAGCACAGCTTAAAGTGTAATCTGCTAATAAGTATTACCATTGATGCTGGTAAAAATATGTGGAGTATAAAAAATGTTTAATTCAACAAATTTAGAGAGCTTCTGAAAACATGAGGTGTTTTAATGCCTATAGTTATTCATCGTCTTATTGATCAGTAGTACTTTACAGAAAATATTTGATTCTACTACGTGATAACGGAACCCGTAGTGTCATTTATCCTTACAGACATAACAATTATAGTCATATTTTCAAGGACTGAGGTCAGCAGTGCCTATCTGTAGGGAAAGATCTTTCAAAGAAATATATTAAAAAAATCTCATTACAAATCAGTATTAATGGACTAATATTTGCAATCTATTTTGATGACAGGGAACAACAACTTTAAACCCCAATAAAGCAAAAGGTTATCACAGAAAAAATAATTCCATAATTTTCACAAAATGGCACTTTATTTTTGAACTTCATAAAGTTTTCATTAAAAATTAGTAGAAATTTGTTTTATTACAAGTATCTACATAATATCCTTGATTCTCTCACACATGAGAAAACCTATCTGGATTTTTTTTTTTACAGAAATCATGGTAATCCTAGGGTAATAAGATTGTTTAAAGTTATGCTTAGATAACTGATTGTCCATATGTTTTTAAAACATTAATAAAACTAGGTCCCCACCTACATATAAAAAAGCAAAACTCTAACACTTTTAGAAGAAAATGATAAATATCCTAACTCCAATTAAATTTTAAGAGGGTATAAGCAAATGGAAAAGATGTTACAGACTTAAAAGAATATATACTTGCAATTCCTATAACCAACAAAGGAATGGTATGAAAATATATAAAGAATTATTTTATACCCGCTGTGGTACTAAACACTAAACCCAGGTGTACTCTACCACTGACCTGCATCCCCAGCCCTCTATAAAAATTTTGAGACAGGGTTTCAAGGTGCCCAGCTTGGTTTCAAACTTTCCTATCCTCTTGTGTCAGCCTCCTAAGTAGCTAGGATTATAGGAACGCACCACCATGCCTGGTTACAAAACATAAAAAAAAATCTTGTGCTCACTTTGGCAGCACATATACTAAAATTGAAATGATAATAGAGATTAGCAAGGCCCCTGGGCCAAGGATGACACAAATTCATGAAAAAACCCAATTTAAAAACAGGTGAGTCATAAAAGGAAAAATCTTTATAAAAAATCTAATGTCAAGAATCAGAATGGAAAGAAGCAGGAATTTTCATGCTCTAATGGTATAAATATTTTTAAAAATGCAACCAATTAGAAGAGCATTTTGGCAACATCTATTCAATAAGAATACAAAATGAGTATACCCTTCAAAGATGAGTAATTTTACTTATTGGTAAATAATGTATGAGTATATATATTTCAAGATGAGAAATTTTACTTATTGATATCATTACACTTATAGGCATATGCTCTACATAAACCCAAAGTATGCACAGAGTCACAGATAATCCACCAAAGCATGGAAACAACTTAATATAGACTAATCAAAGAGAAAAAAGGCAAAATCAAAAAGATAAAATATAGTGGCAATTGGGAATAACCTAAATGACTAAAATTAGAAAAACAGGTAACTAAATTATGATCTATTTATCCAACAAAATATTAAACAGCAGCTAACACAAACAGTATTACTAAGAATGAATAAATCTCAAAAGCAATGTTAAACAAAAAAAGCTTGTTGGTGCTGGGGATGTGGCTCAAGTGGTAGCGCTCGCGTGGCATGCCTGAGGCACTGGGTTCGATCCTCAGAACCACATAAAAATTTAAAAATGTCTAAAAAAAAAAAAGCTTGTTAGGAGACATCCAATGTGATACTATTTCTATAATGCCTTAAAACATGCAAAAATAATTACATACTGCTTACAGATAAATGCATGTTTATACCCAGTATTAAAATGTAGATAAAAATGGTATTTAGCAAACTTTAGATAATGATTAACACTGGAAAAGAAAGGAAGGAAATTTGAGGGTGCAATATACAGAGCTACAGAGAGCTTCGACTGAATCTGTGAGAAAAAAAAAAAATTTAATCTGAAACAAGAATAAAATGACCTGAGAGACATCAAATAGCTTATCCTTAAATAACAATGAGGCCAAAGGAGATAAAGATGGAAATGAATACAAGTTTTAGACAGTTCAATGGAGGTCAAGTAGTAAGCAGGAGCCTGTTAATAAGGCAGGAAGAACAGTGTTGATCTGGAAGCCAATAAAATTATTAGACATCCATCTAAATTTTGGAGTATCTCATTTCTGAGACCTCTTCTCTTCCCAGTCCACCCCTGCTCTATGTTATCCAGTTTTAATTCTTTAAATATCACCCTGTATAAAACTAGCAATCACTCAGTTTGCCACCTTTTTTCTTTTCTTTTTCCTCCATTGCCATTTGACATACTGTTTATTTTCTTGTGCATTCTTGAATAGTTCACTCTGTCACATGATGCTGATAGCATGAGAACTAGAGAAACAAAAGATTATTGGTGATCTTGAACACAGTTATTTTGGCACAACAACAGTCACAGAAGACAACTCTGAGTGAGATCAAGAAATGAGAGTAGGGGCTGGGGTTGTGACTCAGACGTAAAGCATTTGCCTAAGCACGTGTGAGGCACTGGGTTTGATACTCAGTACCACATGAAAATAAATAAAATAAAGGTATTGTGTCCACAAACAACTAAAAATTTTAAAAATAATAAAAGTAGATAAATTGCAAATTCCAAATACATACAGACAACTCTTTAAGATAGGCTATACTGGAAACAGGAAATAAGTAGCTGGAAGAAAATAATTCAAGGACTATGTAGAATAAAGAAATGCTTTTCTCCTCAGGATAGAAACCATTTCAGCATATCTGTATGCTCCTGGGAATGATCCAGTAAAATGTAAAAACTGATGATATAGAATGGAAAAGTAACAACTGCTGGAATAATTAATGGAACATTGAAGGCAAGATGAGATGGAATCCAGTGCACAAATGAACATACAGGTCTTAGGCATATAAACAGTTCATTTATTAACAACAGAAGAGAAGGTACACAAAGGCTCAAAAAGACAAAGTCCCTCCCCCCTTCAAAATTTTCAGAATAAAGGTAAAAGAAAAGTAAAAAATCACAAAAATATAAAATAGCTTGAAAAATATGGTTACAGGGACATACAAAATTGTTACTCAATAAATACTAAAAGGCCAAGACTGAATGAAAAGTGTCAGAAATGATTCACAGAGGAGTACACAAGTCAAACATAACCAAAAACAAGAAAATGTGCCAACCAAAACAGTATAACAGAAGATGAAGGTGAAGCCAAAAAGAGCCAAAAATAGTACCTTCGACCTTATCTGTTTACCTTGCTTATAAAGAACCAAATGAAAAAATCCAATTCATTCTAATTACTACTCAGTAATGTATTTTCATAGAATAGCATTTAAGCTATCATGTAATTCAGTACCCCCTAATATGATTAGTATGAAGAACAAATGAGATAATCTATGTAAACTCCTTAGAACAGTACCTGGTACACAGAATGGACTCAACAAATATGAGCTTTTTCTGGTAGATTATTGTTGGTGGTGGTAATAGAAAATATAGAATCTGTCAAAAAGCCTACCTGGAGAATGAGTGAACTTGCCAAACTATAGTCGGCTTCCAACCCTTCTAAAAAAACAGTGCAATTCTGGGGCTAAGGTTGTAGTTTAGTGGTAGAGCACTTGCTTTACATGTGTGAGGCACTGGGTTCAATCCTCAGCACTACATAAAAATAAATATATTTTTTTAAAAAAAACAGTGCAATTCTGGCCTAACCATGGAAAACTAAAAATATACTATAATCTACTGAATTTCCTTTGATTTGGACAGCCTTAATGTTTGGTTTCATTCTAACAAACTATATGAATAAAATCCTCTATCAGTGTGGAGGTCCCATAATACATTATGTTTTTGTCTGCCAGGTCTTACAACTAGAGAATATCCTCGAAGCATATTACATCACTAGGGGTTTCCATATATATCTATCAAACACAGACTGGGCCCAAGCTAGGCGTGGTTGTGCACACCTGTAAACAGGAGAATGAGACAGGAGGATCTCAAATTCAAAGCCAGCCTCAGCAACTTAGCAATTAAGCAACTTAGCAATTGCCAAGCAACTTAGCAATTTTAAGCAAATTAGTGAGACCCTGTCTCAAAATAAAAAAAACAAAAGGGCTAGGGCTGGGGCCTGGGGTTGTAGCTCAGTGGTATAGCTCTTGCTTAGCACACATGAGGCACTGGGTTGGATACTCAGCATTAAATATATTTTTTAAAAAGTATTTTTAAAAAAAAAGGGGGGGGGCGGGTAGGCTGGGAATGTAGCTCAAAGTTAAGTGCCTCTAGGCCCAATCTCTGGTACCAAAAAAAAAAAAAAAAAAAAAAACCCACTGGGTCCACACCCACAGAATACATTTGGGAATAAACAGTCATTTGAGATAATAAATTTTTTTTAATATTTATTTTTTTAGTTGTACACAATACCTTTATTTTGTTTGTTTTTATGTGGTGCTGAGGATCGAACCCAGTGCATCACACGTGCTAGGAGAGCGCTCTACCGCTGAGCCACAACCCCAGCCCGATAATGAAAATTTAACAATCTTAAGATCCAGTAAAACAGTAATAATTAAGTTATGTCAGAAATAAAACATACTATAAAACATCTAATAAGAAAATGTCCATAACATTGTTAAATAACATTTCAAAGTATGTAAATTATATATTTTTGTTTATTTTTGCAGTGTTGGGGATCAAACCCAGTGCCTCATCCGTGCAAAACACATGCTCTATAACCAAACTACATCCCTCCCTGCCCCCACCCCTGGCCCAAGTATATATCAATTAAAAACACATAGGAAATAAAATATTAAAATTATGTAGTAGTTAAGTCTACATGAAACTTATGAGGGTGTTGTTTTTTTATGGACTTTCTTCCTTTTAAAAACTAAATTGCACAATATATTTTGTTCTGCCATTGTCATTCAACAAAACATTATTACATGCTTTTCTGTGTCAATACATAAAGTACCAGGTCATTCTTTTTCTTCTTTTTTAAATAATAAGTACCTATTTTTAAATATAGTTATACATTCTTTTCATTGTAAAACTATTAAAACTTTTTTCTTTGTACTACGGATTGAATCCAGGGGCCCTTTTTATTAAATTGCTTAGGGTCTCACTAAATTATTGAGGCTGGCCTCAAACTTGCAGTCCTCCTGCCTCAGCATCCCAAGTTGCTGGAATTACAGGTGCACACCACCACACCCAGCTCCTAACTTACTTTTGATTGTGCATGGCACTGAATTGATTCAATTCAGAACCTTGTACATGCTAGGGAAGCACTCCAACACTGAGTTACATCCCCAGCTCGTAACTTAATTTTATACAACCAACAGAAAATAAAATTGTTACAAAAAACGCAGCCAAGAATAGTCTTATATAGGGCTGGGGTTGTGGCTCAGTGATGGAGCTCTTGCCTAGCTTAAGTGAAGCACTGGGTTCAATCCTCAGCACCACATAAAAATAAACAAAATAAAGGTATTAAGTCCATCTACAAGTAAAAAAAAAATTTTTAAATAGCCTTATACAAACATTTAATAAGTGTAAACATAACAACAGTAACTATCAGGCTGGGGTTGTGGCTCAATGGTAGAGGGCTTGCCTAGAATGTGTGAGGCACTGGATTCAATTCTCAGCACCACAAATAAATAAAGGTTCACTGACAATTAAAAAAAAAAAAAAAAAAGTACCTAACATTTAAGGGCTTGCTTTGTGCCAAGTACAAGCCTACATATGAATTAATACACTAGAGTATAACTGTGTGTGTTATTACCATTGGTATAATTTCTTTTTCTTCTTTTATAACTTGCCTATTAGTACTTGTTTACTCTGAAAAATCAGGTCATTCTTTTTCTTCTTTTTTAAATAATTTCCTTTATTAGTCATTTTATACACACAAACACACACACATATTTAATTGTAAACAGACACAATACCTTTATTTTATTTACTTTCTTTTATGTGGGGCTGAGATTGAACCCAGTGCCTCACATGTTCGAGGCAAGTGCTCTACTACTGAGCTACAATACAGCCCAGGTCATTATTTTCAAAACCTCCCCAGAATACAAATTAAGTCTAAAAATTTGAGAACCTACAATGTGCTGAATGAATAAAATGGACATCATCTCCATACTCAAGCGTTTTTAACCTAGTAAGCATTTGTTAAATTGAGTTAATAAGGGGAAAGAAAAAAAAGGGGGAACATTTCAATTAAAGAAAGATTAGTACCATAGTACTATTTGTCAGTGCACACCCTTCAACACGCAATAATTGTCTCTTAAGCCATACTTGGAGGATTCAATGAATCCAAGCTTCTATCTTCAGATTAATTTTAAGAACACTGGAATTACAGGTGCACACCACCACACCCACTTTATTACTTATGTCATTTTCATGCTCAGGAACCCATAGTCTTTCAAAGTATTTACCAAGTATACCCCACATTATACTTCTCTACATAAGCTTTTTCAAACTTCCACAACTTCCATACCTCCCTCTACTTTCCTTCCCCCACCCCCCACTTCAGTACTTAAGATTAAACCCAGACAGGGTCTCACTAAATTACCAAACCTGACTTGGAACTTGTAATCTTCCTGCCCCAACCTCCCCAAGTAGCTGGAATTATAGGCAAGTTCCACCAACCCTTCAAGATTTTCTCTTTCTTCTAAAACCAATCCCTCCATATATATTCTTGATCCTATCACCTCACTACTATGGAAAGTCAATGTTCCATCTACTATCTTCTTTATCTTCAACTTCTCCTATCAGTGCTTTTGTTCCTCAGGCAATAAACACGCTATATTTATTCCACCATGAAAAAACTATCCCTTTTCACTTTAAAATCAAACCTGAAAAATGTCTACTTACACTCTAAAAGTTCATGTTTTCCATCCATTCCTTATCTCACTACAACCTAGCTTCTGCCTTTATACCATTCTTTTAAAGCTGCTTTCACCAGGAATAATTTCTTGGGTTCTGTTTTTTTTTTAATATTTTTTATTTGTCAATGGGCCTTTATTTATTTATATGCTGTGCTGAGAATCAAACCCAGTGCCTCATATATGCTAAGTAAGCATTCTATCATTGACCCACAACCCCAGCCCCTAAAAAGAACCGTTTTAAACATAAACTACTTAACCTCTTAGTATTATATATAACTATTATCACCCCTTGATTCAAGTATTCTCCCTCTACTGGCTTCAAGGCCATTGCCATTTAATTTCTTTTTGCTTCCTGAATGATTCCTTTCAATTTCAACTGTTTATGGGTTCATCTCCTGTGTCCAAGCATTGAAGAGATGAGTTAGCTTGCTCAAAGTCACAAAACTACTAGACAGGAAACCAGATACAAAAATGACTTTATAAACATATGTGTGTGTGTATCTCCCTAACAACTATCAGAATTAACAATACATTTCAGTTTCATTATCTGCTCCCTGATTCTATCACTGCAGATACCACTGTTCCTTGAAGGCAGAAAGAAGACTCACCATCATCATCTTCAAAAGGAGAGAGCTTTTTAATGGTAACCTTATTTAAAAAAAAAAAAAAAAAAGTTTTTTTTTTTTTTAAACACAGAAACAATATAATTCTTTCTACTCTTAACAACACAACAGCCCTCATTTAAAGAAATTAGTCTAAGGAATGAGTCAAAAGATATTTATTGAAGTCATATTAGTATTCAGAAGACTGAATGTATTTCAACCTTAAAAGTATTCATATTGTTAAATGAGCTTGAATTTCATAAGTATCCCTAGCTTGCTTCTCTAAAACTAAAGGGATGCAAAAGACTTGGATTCGGGTTTCAGACAAAGGAGGTGAATGTTGCCAAGCTCCTAGAATTTATATAAATGTCAAATATATAATGATTTCTTTGTAACTCTAAGATTCAATGATAATAAGATTCTATGATAACATCATTAATGTGAATATGTACACAAATGAAAATGAAACATAATTATTCCAAGGGTTTTATTGGAAAGATCAATAGATAAACCTATATTCTTCCCATCCAATACAAAAGAAAATGTTCTTTTATTTCCTGATGTATAGCTGTCAATACCTTAGATTTACCTACAGTTTCTGCTCGGAAGTGAACCACCCTATTACTGAAATCAGCAGATATTAATGTTCTCAATGCAGTTGTTCTGCTCACTTGAACTGTGCTCCTCTTTGTGTTCATCAACATATAATAGTAAACAGTAAATTCTCAGAAATAGGCAGTACCTTATTCAGCATGTATTCATGATTCCATTTAGTATGTTGAGAATTTATTAAAATAACCATCTCTTAACTTGTAACAATCTGACCAAATTTTAAAATAGAAAGATTTGCCCTCCAGGAGCTTACATACCTGTTCATTTGTTTTTCTCCCTTTCACCACAGAAATACAGGTCATTTTACAGACAGATTAAACACGGAAAGTGTTTTATACTTATTTTAGTCAATCCAAACTTCCTAACATTAAGTGCACCTTATGATTAAAATAATTTAGTATTTAGAATGTCTACTACTAATCCTGAATTTCCACTCTAAACCAAAAAAAAAAAAAAAAACTGGAGTAATAGTTCACAACCTGGAGTTCCTTAATCCTTCCAGAAGAAAAGAGAATTAACACTTACCCGACATTTATTCAGCTCCCTAAAAAACATAACAAGTGTCCTGGAGATACACAGTCAACATTTCAAAAAAGGTGAACACAAATTATATAAATAGAAGAGTAAAATTCTGCAGGCTATTACTTAATAAATACAGACTGGTAAATCTTTCAAGGCATTATTTTACCATAATGTTCCTTTAAACAGGTCCTCCTCTGGTGCTTATTTACACATTCAAAAGGCATATAATTATGATAGCTGTGTACTATAATGGATAATGTACAAAGTTCTACAAAAATGCAATGGAAAGGGGAATTAATTCTGCTTGAAAAGGCTTCACATAGATAATATCTGAGAAACTCTTAGGATAATTTAGCTCTCTAGTCTGCAGATGCCTCATGTATTTTTGGTTACAAAATATTGCAGAATTTACCTGTAATTTGTATAAATCTTTAGAGATCACTTATCCTGAGATCTTCTACCTTCAAAGTAACAGAATCTTTTCTTTAAAAGTCTAATTGACACTCTAGTGTGTAAAACAGGTAAAGTGGATAGATGGGCTCTTTTGAAAGGCAAAGTTATTGAAAAGTTGCTGTAATCAAACTTCATTTTAAAATATGAAAACTGAAACACTAAGAAAGACAATGATTTAAAGGTCACATAGAAACAGAAAGGAAATAATTTATTGAAAGTTCACCTGTTAAGTCTTATCTCCTCTTTTAAGTCTTGCTTCTCTCTCCATTTGGAATTTATCACTCCTTACTTCATTCCCTGGTCTACCTAGCACATGTTTCCATTATGGCTTCTATAAAACTTTTAAGTGACCTAATTTTATGTGTCTGTATTTCTCTACTACATTGTAAGCTCCCTGAAAGAAGGGAATGTCTTAATCATCTTTGTATGTCACCCAGAATAAAATGTTGTGTACTGCATTGTATCTGACCAAGTATCAAAAAAGATTTAAGTTGGCCTGGTACCTGGCACATAGTAGGATTTAATATTATTTATCAAATCAATTTGTGGAACATAAGGTTATTAAATAATATACCTAAAGCAGTTACAACAGAGTCTGACACACTGTTTCTATTCCATTAACATTAGCTATTATTATGTAACCTTATATAGGTAGGGAAGAAAACCCTGAAGCCATTATTGAAATTTTAACCTGAAAGACAAAAACTAAGCAACTTTTATCAAGCTTTCAAATTGCTCATTTACATATTACTAATACAAGCACATATTTCATAAGAAAAAGACAAAATCTTGTACATCTTAAAGGATGGCAGCCTGGGAAAAAATAGTACAGAGAGTTGTATGTGATTAATCTCCAGAGCTGGAGTGAAAAGAGAAAATGGACTGGTCTTAATCTTGGGGCTAAGTCATATCTTTCTACACCTCAATTTCAGTCACCTGTGAAATGGGGGTGGTGAAATGTTAACTCTAGGCTTCTTTCCTGCTCCTGCTCTAACACTGTAACAAATTTGGACCTAGAATCTTTCAGCTTTCAACTCAACATGAGTAAAAACTTTATTTTTTAAAAAACCAGCAAATGGTGCACAATGGATTTGGTGTCAGATGGCCTGGATTTTCATACCAGTCTGATATCATTTAGCTGTGTCATTCTGAGAAAGAAGCAAACTCTCTGGGTCTCAATGTCCTCAACCTGTAAAACGAAGGTGTTGGACAATATGAACTCTTTAAAATACATCACAGTCATGATATTCTATGAAATAAACTAGCTCTAAAGGAAATAGAGATTAAGTCACCATTTATTAGAGATGTTTAGAGGGCTCTGCATAAACCAAAAGTAGAGAATTTCAGGATTAGAAGACTACCTCTCAATCAACTGAGGAACAAGTAACTCTCCAATGTATTTTTGGAAGAGGTCTCCCAACGATTCTAGTTCTGAAGAACGACCCATGGGAAAAAAGTCATTTCATCTTAGGCCAACTATGATGCAAAGTTCTTTACTGAAGCCAACCCATCCTCTTATAACTTTTGCCCCCTACTTTTACCTCTCACTCACCTCTCAAATGTTTCTGGTTAGCGGTATCTCCCCTTAACTATCCTCTCCTCCAAAATTAAGATTCTCCAACTCTATCCATCTTTCCTCCCAACAGAGCACCAAAACCCCCTTACCGCCCAACCCGCCTTCCTCCATTCTTGCTTTAGTGAACGTCAAAATTACTCAAACAGCTCTTTCCATTCTGACACGCTGATTCGCTATGGAACCTAAGATTTCTCACTTACCCAGGTGATACCACCCCGCAGGCCCTAATTGCCCTTGCCCCCTCCACTCAAGGAAGCCCTTGCGGGGAGAAGTATGCCCTGTTACCCCGAGAAAGAGATGGAGGGAGGGAAGGAGGGAGGGAGGGAGGGAGAGAGACGGAGGGAGGGAGAGAGACGGAGGGAGGGAGAGAGACGGAGGGAGGGAGAGAGACGGAGGGAGGGAGAGAGACGGAGGGAGGGAGAGAGACGGAGGGAGGGAGAGAGACGGAGGGAGAGAGACGGAGGGAGGGAGGGAGGGAGAGAGACGGAGGGAGGGAGGGAGGGAGAGAGACGGAGGGAGGGAGGGAGGGAGAGAGACGGAGGGAGGGAGGGAGGGAGAGAGGGAGAGAGACACACAGAGAGATAGACACACACATACACACACACACTCTCACACAGAGACAGAGAGAGAAAGAAGTGACGGCGGCGCCAACACAGGCCCGCACCCTGTTCTCCCCATCAAACCTCCTCCCTCACCGGTATTGCTTGGGGTCGCTGGGAGACTTGATGATCTCAGGGTCTCCGGCATTACTGAGAGACCCCCTCCGTCCCTCCTCCTCGGATTCATCCGCTCCTAGACGGGCAACCCGGCCGCTCTCGCCCAAATCCTGTCCATTGGGTTGCAGTTCAGGGCAGCTGCAGGTGGACTTCGCCTTGTTCCTTCCGGGCATGGTCACAGTAGGAAAAGGTCTGGTAGAGTCTTCACACCGACCCCGCGCTCCGATTCTCCACAGCGCCGCGAGCTCCCGCCCGGCCTCACACAACTTCCTCCCGGTGGCACAGACTGCAGCAACCGCGACTCTCCTCAGCATTCACCACCAAGCCGTAGCGATGGGCATCCCGCTCCCCAGGGCCCACCCCCTCCTCCTACTCCAGCCGCTCCTCCTCCTCCTCCGCGTTCCAGAGGCGGCGGCCGCGGCCGGCGCTGGTGCTGCCGCAGCCGCA
The DNA here is from genome assembly GCF_964194105.1 of Spermophilus citellus. Lineage (NCBI taxonomy): Eukaryota > Metazoa > Chordata > Mammalia > Rodentia > Sciuridae > Spermophilus > Spermophilus citellus. Next base: position 98,906,387 of record NC_138191.1, on the reverse strand, counting down.
GGGGAGGACAGGCCTGAACCCCTCCCCCAACTCGGTCTCTCTCACGCTGACTTCCCTCATCCCCCGCCCCCCTGGACGCGGTGACGCTACTGACGTTAGCCAATCACGAGACAAGAAGGCAGTCACGCTCATAGGAACAACCAATGGTAACAGGGAAGGAAAGGAACCAAAGGGACCCGGCTGGATTCTCGGAGCACCCAGAGAGCATTTCGAAGCCTAACGTGGGCGGGGCGACAGAGAGGAGGCCCGAATGACGCGGAGAACGACGGGAAAAGGGCGCCTGCGCTGCGTTTATGACGTATTCGGCAGCGGCTTTAAGGCAGTAAGTACTGCTCCGCGTCTCAGAAAAATATTCCCCTAGTGAGAAAACTGTGAAGCGAAAGCGGATAAATTGAATTACAAAGTCTTCTCCCGTTCGCGTCATATTTTGTGAACTCTGCCTCTCAAACTCGAGGCCGAACGTTTGGCCGTGACTCAGCATATAACAAAAAGCAGAACGCCGGAAGTCTTTCCCTACGCCCGGGAGGTGGACGCTGCCCCCAGAGTGGGAGTCAAGCGCCGGAAATAGCAATTGAGCGTTTCCGCCGCTTTCCTATCAAGTGCTCTTGCATTTCGCCCTCAAACCTTATGAAAGTGATTGAAAGATCGGTCTGGACATTTTTTAGCTCCGCCGCAGACTAGGGTCCACAGTTATCTTACCTTTAAGTTCACCCAACTTTTACTGAACGACGTGTCGGCGAGCTGCTTTTAAGTTTTTTCTGCTTGCAGTAGCCTTTGATGGGCAAGCTAAAATGTGACTTAAGTATAGACACAATTAAAAAAAACATAGCTGACAATAAGATACTGACAGGTTCCGATGATACTAGCACATATAAAAATGAACATGAATGAATGGAGAAAGACTTGAAGCAGGGATATGTACTGTGGGTTATTAGATCTAAGTTTTTCTAGGCTTCTTCTGAGCTCCAGGCATGGGATAAAGCCCTGAAAAAAAAAAAATGGTGTATTCAAAAAGTAATAAATGCTATGAAGAATACAGGATAGGAGGATAAGGAGTTGGGGAGGACAGGTGTGGAAGGTTCAGGCAGGAAAGGATGAAACCTGAACTGGGGCAAAAGATGAGGAATATTGAAAAGTATTGTTCAACGATCCCCGTTTTCAAGAACCTATCAGCTTTTTAAATAAGCAGCTCCACTAGACTGCCCTCCTTCCGAGCAGGTTTTTTTCTTTGTATCTCCAGTCTCTAGCATGGCTTCCCAAAACACAGTAAATCAGTAAATGTTTGCTATTGAGTAAATACCTGCAGCGACATTGTCTATATTGTATTAAGAATTATTTTTCTCTCCAAAGCAATAATGCCAGAAGTGAGAAATCATCCAAGTACAGCTAGCAATTAGATTTTCCTTACTAAAAAACAGAATTTACATCTTTAAGTGTGACCTATTAGTTTTCCCTTTATTTTTTACTTTGCAGTACTAGAGATTGAATCTACAGCTTAACACATGCTCAGCCAAGCGCCCTACTGCAGAGCTACATTTCCAGCTCTTAGAATTTTGCTTTAAAAAGATCTCTGAGTGGGGCGTGGTGGCACAAGCCTGTAATCCTATCGGTTTAGGAGGCTGAGGCCAGAGGATCACAAGTTCAAAGCCAGCCTCATCAAATTAGTGAGACCCTGTATCAAAACATAACAAAAAAGGCCGCGGATGAGGCTCCGTGGTTAAGCCCCCATGGATTCAATCACTACAATTCAATAAGTACCAAAAAAAAAAAAAGAACTCTGAATTTTACAAGTCACCAGATCCAAAATATGGCAACACCCTATAGTGTGGCATTCCATGTATTCATTCTATGTATTCATTCCACCAACAAATCCAGCTGGGAATAGAGTGATGAACAAGAAATTTTCTAGTTCTTTTGATTGTGAATAGTTCCAGAAGGAGATAAAGACACATAGCCTGGCCAAATAGTTCTCTAAAGAAGGAAATTTAAGCTAACATTTGAAAAATATATAGGAATGGTGCAGGAATGTGTAGGAATGGGTTTGTCAAAAAGCTTTTGATAATCGGGTCAGTATGGCTAAATTACAATAATCTGGGAGCAAAAGGGAAAGAGATGAGTGGCAAAAAAAATCATACGAAACCTAAGAGTAAGTCACTATTTGTGTATTTTTTTGTATCATTGGATTCCCAGCTCTTTAAATGGTTTCTGAAACTCTGTAGTATTTATTCAGTAAATAATGACTGAACAAATGAAGAGAAGTCATGATCACAAGTGTTTTCCAAGTAGATCACTGTGGCTGATGTGTGAAAAATAAATTGGATGGTGAAGGGCCAGGGAAAGTCTGTAAATGAGAAAAGAGGGAGCAGAGCCAGGTATGTGATCTGTGCCTAAAGTTCCAACTACTCAAGAGGCAGAGGTAGGAAGATTGCTTGAACCCAGGATTATGGGCCAGCCAGGGAAACAGAGAGAGACCTGATTCAAACTTAAAAAAGAAAAGGAAGAGGAAGAAGTTGAGAGGCTACTAAATAATATAGGCAATAAAAAATAACTTGAGTTTGGGGAATGATGGTGGAGAGAGATAAGTTGTGTATTTAGGAGGTAGAATTGACAGGTTTATTAGTGGTTGATTTGATATGGGGGAATAAAGAAGAGAGTAGTGTAGGCATAACTTTCTAGCTGATTTTCTGGTTGGATAGATGATAATCCCAGTAATTTTCAGAGTTTCTGAAAGGCAAGCATTTTAGAAGGAGAAGAGTATTGGCTCAGTTTTGGACTTTGAGTCAGGTTGAGTTCAAAAAAGAGACCTAAATTGGAGATCAAAATGTTGTGGTTTGTCAGTTTCTAAGTTGTAACCAAAACCTACTGAATAAGACCACCTCAACCCCCATTGAAATTATGAAGTAAAAAGAGAAAAGGGCCCTAGGACCAAGCTGTGAAAAGGAAGAACTCACAAAAGAGACTGCCATATTGGTAAGAGAAAAAGCAGAATGTGATGTCCAAGGAAAAAAAAAATAATTCTCTGATGCTGGGCTGAGTATAATTTCGAACCCATAGCAGATGTCAGAATTTCAGCTTAAATGTATCAAATATGAAAATTGATAAGGCATCACAGAAGTACTTTAGTTTGGGTCCTTTAGATACAAAAATAAATACCTAGCAATGGAGATGAAGCTCACAAATGACCTATGGCATAACCAGGACTTTCAAACCAAAAGTATTATTTTCCCATTGAAAATAATTTTAAAAGTTGCCACACCTCATTTGTTCTTTTTTTAAATGTTTTTTTAGTTGTAAAAGGAGACAATAACTTTATTTTGTTTATTTATTTTTATGTGGTGCTGAGGATCGAACCCAGTGCCTCACGTGTGCAAGGCAAGTGCTCTACCTCTGAGACACAACCCCAATCCCATACCTCATTTGAATACTCATAGTTATTATAAAAAGTATTTCCTAGAGGAAACATTAAGTCAAGCTACTTCCATTTATAAGAAATTGAGCTAAAATAAATAAATAATAAAGTTAAAGATCACAGGATTATAATTTTAATCCTATTTATCTAGTCTTTCTTACAGTATACAAATGCTTTTTTTTTCCATTTCCACTCCATCATTAGCATCCTATACTCCTTCCCAGCTTACCTCATAGATTTCCTTCTCATTAGGTAGTGACCCTTTGCTCCCTATTATTCTGATGAAGTTCAGAAATCATGAAAAATAAAAACATCTAATTTCTATGTTTGATGCCTACCTCTGAAAATTATTTTAATTTTAGTCATTGTGATAGCTGTCTACCTACCAGAGAAACAAATCTGAGCTTTACTCCTAAAAACTCAAAGGTAAGTTTTTTTTTTTTTTTTTTAAAGAGAGAGTGAGAGAGGAGAGAGAGAGAGAATTTTTAATATTTATTTTTTAGTTCTCGGCGGACATAACATCTTTGTTTGTATGTGGTGCTGAGCATCGAACCCGGGCCGCCCGCATGCCAGGCGAGCGCGCTACCGCTGAGCCACATCCCCAGCACCAGGTAAGTTATTCTTAACCCCATTATTGGCCTTTATATTTTGAGAGTTAGGAAAAGTCAAAAGTATGATGGAGCATTGGTTCTACGTTGAGTAGATGTAGAACTCAATACATCTGGTGTGGCATGAGCCCATTTAGCTTCAAGCCCAGAATTATCTTCCTTTTTCTAGTACCTAAAATTCCCGCATCTGTGATTCATTGTAATCTTTTATGACTCCTCTTAAATGCCTGTTACACTTTTGAAAGAAATGAAAACTAAGGCCATTTTGTGACTAGTGTTTCAATTTTAGAACACACTCTGGGAAACTTGAGATCATCATAAACCTGGGGTGGGTGAGGAAATTACTAAATGTAGGTGAAAAGGCAAAGAGGAGGTAGGTAACAACAGAATTATTATTTTCAAAATACTGGTCTGTGGCCCACGCTCTAAGAAATTATACCTTTGGAGCTCTAGCTATTATGGGTCCCACCCACTGATTGTTATCCACTTTTTGCAGTCAAGAAATAGGCCTATTTTTATAGAGCTTTGTTTATGTGATATACAAAGTAATTTATGAGATTATAAAAACAGTTTTCTCCTATATTATAAACATGGTTATAGGAGGAATTTAGTACTTAGACCTTAAGATAAATTAGGAATTGCTTTAAAAATTATGCCAAATGAAAGATTATTCTATAACCAGTGCCCCTCTTCTGGTTTAAAGATATGCATTTTAAGACTCTGTCTAGAAAGGAAAATGTGAAGACACAAAAATTATGTTTATAATATATAATTCAGATTATGTTACTATTCTTTTTAAAATTCATCAGTGGCTCCTCTTTTTTTTTTTTTTCCTCCTGGTACTGGGGATTGAACCCCAGGGGCACACTGCCACTGACTACATCCCCAGTCCTTTTTTAAATTTTTATTTTGAGATATATTCTTTCTAAATTGCTCAGGCTGGTCTGAAATTTGTAATCCTCCTGCCTCAGTCTCCCCAATAGCTGGGATTATAGGCCTGTGCCAGCATACCTGGAACACACTGACTGGCTAGCTGAGTATTTTATTTATTTGTTTGTTTGTTTGTATTTGTTTTGGTTACTGAGGATTGAAACCAGGAGCACTTTACCACTGAGCTAGTCCCAAGTCCTTTTTACTTTTTATTTTAAGACAGGGCTCATTAAATTGCTAAAGCTGGCTGGGATTACAGGGGAGCACCATTATGCCCAGTCACAATGACTTTCTTACTCTAACACATCAGGATATTTCCTTTTTTAGGGCCGTTATCTCTGCCTCTTGGCCTGGAATATTCTTCCTTTAAATTTTGCATTGCTGGCTCCTCATGAGTCATACAACAGTTCAAATGTCATTCTCAAGAAGTGTCTTCTGTTATCCAAAATAGTATTCATTATTTGAAATTATATTATTTATTTGTGTATCGGCTTTTTGACTATATACTGTCTATATTATCAGTCCATGCAGAGTTGGTATTTATTTGTCTTATTTCCGACCATATGGCTAGAATCAAAAATCATGCCTGGTATATATTGAATATTCAATAAATACTTGTTGAATGATACAGAAAGGGAGGACAATTGAAGTTTCAAGACCAATTGAGTGTGTATAGCTTTGAATTTGAGATGAACACCTTTATCATTGAGCATGGAAAGAAGATATAGGCAGAGATAGGTACAGAGGTAGCAAAAAATTTAACTAGTATTAGGAAGAAGGAAGCAACTAGAATTTATTTATTTACTTTGTTACTGGAGATTGAACCCCAGGGCACTTTACCACTGAGCTACATTCCCAGCCCTTTTTATATTTTATTTTGAGACAGGGCCTCACTAAATTGCTGAGGCTGGCTTTGAACTTGTGATCTTACTGCCTGCCTCCCAAGCCACCGGGATTATAGGTATGTGCCACCACACCTAGCCCCCCAACCCCCAAGTAGTGGGGATTGAACCCAGGGTACTCTATCACCAAGCTCCACCCCTAGCCTTTTTATTTGATTTTATGATAGGATTTTCCTAAGGTTCCCAGGTTGACCTCAAACTTGCCTCAGCTTCCCACATTGCTGGGATTACAAGCATGTGCCACTGTGCTTAGGTTTTTAGACTCAGGGCCCCCTGAACATGCTAGGTAAGTAAGTGCACTACCATTGAGCTACACTCCCAGTGTAGCAGCAGGAATTTAAAAGAGTTTTTGTCTGATAGTCCTCAGCCTCTGTTCTGCTTTTGAAATATGATACAAAGTCAATGCTGTGGCTGAGGGATAGGTAGTGTGAGGGGTCTTGCTTTCTTGGAAATAAGTAAATAACATATTTGCTTTTACTGTTTGTTTAAATTTCACACATCTTGAAACCAAGCCCAGGTGGTAGTTTCTGTTTCCTGAGTAACTATCATACTTTGTGCCAAGCATTTTATTTTCATTGACTCATTTAATCTTCACAAAAATCTGAATCTGACACTCACTAGTTTACAGAGAAGTTAAATATCTTGTACAAAATTTTAAAAAAATGAAGCTACCAGAATTGCAAACTATGTTTCTGAATCAAAGATTATATTCTTTTATCTCTTATGTGTTGCCTATCAGTAACCCGATGTGGTTAATTCCCAATCTAATCTTTAATTGCAAAGTAACAAATGTCATAACTAATATATCCTAAGAGGACAGTTTATCACTATCACTAAGAAAGTATCTGGCTTAAATCATATTGTTATGTCCTGGGCATGTACCAATGTGTAGCAATGAATCCCACCATTCTGTATGGTTATAATGCATCAATAAAAATACAGAAAAAAAGTAAGTATCTAATATTCCAACAATCATCCTTCCTTTCTGGATTATTAGGTCTAAAAGCCACTCACTGAGATGGGGATGTAGCTCAGTGATAAAGCACTTGCCTAGCACATATTAGGCTCGGGTTCCATCCATATATAGCTAATAATAATAATAATTAATAAATAAATAAACAAAATCACTTACTTAGGTGGACTAAGCAAGCCAGGACCTCTGGGTAGGAGCAACACAATGATGTGTCAGGACAGGACACAAACAATGTAAGGAGGTGACCATGAGGGCTAATGGTACAAGTGTCCGAGTAGAGCACTCGCCTAGCATGCGCAAGGTGCTGGATTCAATCCTCAGCACCACATAAAAATAAATAAATAAATAAAATAAAGGTATTGTGTCCAACTACAAAAAAAAAAAATTTAAAAAAGAAGACATGACACGAAGGATGTGACTCTATGTATAACCAGAGATGTAAAAAATTGTGCTCTCTATGTGTAATATGAATTGTAATGCATTCTGTTGTCATATATAACAAATCAAAATTTTTTTAAAAAGAAGAAACAAAGAAAATTTTTATAATGGGAAAACCTGACAAACACCATTTGTGAGCACAATAACATTATTACTAAGGAACAAATTGCAATTGTTATCAGTTAACAGTATACAATGAAGAAAAATCCAGCATCAGTTCTGTGCTATTCCTACCCAAAATGTACAACTTGAATCTAATCAAGGGGAAACAGACTAATCCAAAATGAGGGACAGTATATAAAATAGCCCACCAATAATCTTTAAAAGTAGCAAAGTGATGAAAGTCAAAGAAAGACTAAGAAACTGTTCTGAATAAAGACTAATGAGACCTGATAACTAAATGCATAACTATAAATGGCATTATCAGGACAATTAACTAAAGAGTTCTGTGGATTATGTGATAGTAATGAATCAATGTTAGTTTCCTGATTTGGGGCTGGGAATGTAGCTCAGTGGTCAATTGCATACCTAACCTGTTTAGGTCCTGGGTTTGATCCCCAGCATGTGAGCACACACAAAGAAAAAAAAGTCCTGATTTTTGAGGATTTTAGGGTAACCAGACATCATATTGGCAATATATTCTCAAGTTGTTCAGGAAGGAAGGCAGCCTCTCTGTACTGTTGTCATAACTTTCCTGCACATTTGAAACTATTTTTTTAAAAAAGGAAAAATATCACTGAGGGGGACAAAATGAGCACAATTTGAAACATTGGAACTGCCTGCCAGTGTCTTAAATGTAAAATGTGAGTCCTGGAATTTGTGGAGATAAACAGTGTTTGTGGGGGTAATGGTAGTAATTATTCTCTGTCTATCCACACCCTCCAAAATCATGCTGAAGATTTTCCTTTTAGAAGCCTCCTTTGACTATTCTAGTCCATACTTATCACCCATTCCATACCTAAACTCAGAATGTACATTGTTTATTTCACTTCCTTAGTACTTTTTTTTTTTTTATACTTGGACACAATACCTTTATTTCACTTATTTATTTTTATATGGTGCTGAGGATGGAACCCTGGGTCTCACACATGCAAGGCAAGTGCCCTACTGCTGAGCCACAACCCCAGCCCCCCTTAGTACTTAATCATATATAACCTTGTGAATTCTCTTGTATTATTATTGTCTTGTATAAATTTTAAGTTCTTGTTTAAATCTTGTGAATGTTATTTTCTTAATCATAATAAGTTTAGAAACAGATATCATATATGTTTCTTTCTCTCCTCAACATACCTAATACATGTTTTGCAATCACATTTTCATATCCTAAGGACTGTCAAAAATAATTTATTTCGCCAAGCAAAAATTTCATACATACCAACTATATATTAGGCACTGTAAATAATAATTACTTACATGTGTAGGATGCATTGTAGTTAATAAAACATCTACACACCCATTATCTCATTTGTTATTTCTAACAACTCTGTGAAATAGGTGCTGCCACATGATAAACAAACACAGAGAGGAATTGTGAATTATTTAAAGCCATATAGCTTTTAAAGAGCAGAATTGGAATGCCACCTTCATTCTTCAGATTCCAAGTTCAGTTTCCTTTTTTTTTTTTTTTTTTTTTTTTGCTTCACCATAGAAAGCAAATAACAAGTCTGGACACTCTGATGTTCATAAATATTGTATTAGTTTTCTACTGCTGCTGTAACAAATTACCACAAACTCAGTGCCTTAGATGATACAAATGTATTATAGTTCTGTAAGGATAAAAGTCTGACACAGGTCACACTGAGCTAAAATCATGAGGTTAGCAGAGTTGCATTCCTTCCAAAAGTCTAGAAGAGACTCTGTTTCCAACTTCTAGGTGCTACTTATATTTTTTGACTTGGATTCCCTTCCTCCATCTTCAAAGAAAAAAAACATTGCATCTCTCTAGATACATCCTCCTCTGACCCTCTATTCCACTTTGAGGGATCCTCACAATCATGTTTGATCTACCCAGATAATCCAAAATAGTGCCTCTATTTTAGAATTAGCTGATTAGCAACCTAATTACTTCAGAAAACTTAACTGTCCTTTGCCGTATATCCTAACATATTCAGAGATTCCAGGGATTGGACATGGATATCTTTGGGAGTCCTATCGTGTGGATGTTCTTCAAATATGCACTTTCCAAAGATCCACTGAGCATTTTCACATCTTAACTCATGATATGAATAGTTCTTCCATCTACTGAAAAATCAACCATTAGATTCCAACAGGACAATTTGTTTACTGGTATATTAACTTTTAGCAATTAGTTTACCAAAAATGTAAGTCACAGTTGATTTACAAAATTTAGCATCTTCTAAGTCCACTGTTCCCAGTCAACAAACAAGGAGGTCAATGACATTAAGTAACTTGCCTAAGGACACACAGCTAGTAAGCAATAGAGCAGTAATCCAAACTTGGACCCTATTTACAAAGCTCAAAAGCTAGAAGCTTTTATCACACCATTTTCTCACCAATAATAGAAACTCCTAGGGCCTACATTTTTTTTAAAAATCCAAATAAAATTTACTGCAACTTTTGTAGAGTTTAATTTGTGCTACAAGATGGGCCTCATAGAAAATTATTTAAAGCCCCTCAGGAAAAATATCCACAGCTTAAGGTGTAACCACTTTTGTTTCTTCTTTGGGGAAAAAGATGAGCGATGATCTCTGGGTCAAATGAAGGTGAGGAGTAGAGAAGCAGAACTTAAGGTTATTTTGTGTGATGATGAAAGAATTGTGCTAATTGATTCTTGTAGCATAAAATGAGATTACACATTGATTAAACTAACTTGTTTCAACTGGGGCCTACATTTAATGCCTGTGATTTAAACATTAATTTGTTCCTTTGAATCATCCACTTTTTTTCCGTTTTTCCTTTTCTTGGAACCCAGGAGTACACTGCCACTAGCTATACCCCCAGTTCCTTTTTTATTCTTTATTTTGAGACAGTGTCTCCATATATTTCCCAGGATAGCCTTGAACCTGTGATCCTCCTGCCTCAGCCTCCTGAGTTTTCTGGGATTACAGGTGTGTGCCTGATTGGATTATGTATTTTGGGGGAGGGTACTAGGAGTGGAACCCAGGATTGCCTAACCACTGAGCATCCTCCCCAATCCTCCTTTTTTTGCTTTAATTTTTTTATTTATATATGACAGTGGAATGCATTACAATTCTTATTATACATATAGAGCACAATTTGTCATATCTCTGGTTATATACAAAGTATATTCACATGGATTCATACATGTACTTTAGATAATAATGACCATCACATTCCACCATCATTTCTAACCCCATGTACCCTCCCTTCCCCTACAAGCCCTCTGCCCTATCTAGAGTTCATATATTCCTCCCATGCTCTCTCTCCCTACCCCACTATGAATCAGCCTCCTTATATCAGAGAAACATTCAGCATTTGTTTTTGGGGGGATTGGCTAACTTAACTTAGCATTATCTTCTCTAACTCCATCCATTTATCTGAAAGTGCCTTTTTTATATTTTATCTAGAAACAGGGTCTCGCTGAGTTACTTAGGGCCTTGCTAAATTTCTGAAGCTGACTTTGAACTCATAATCCTCCTGCCTCAGCCTCCTGAGCTACTAGGATTACAGGTGTGTGCCACTGAGCCCATCTTGGATCATCTACTTCTTACAGACTGCCTTGAAAATGCAAATCACTGCAGTAGAGGCAATAATATTACAGAAAATGTTTGGCATTTAATGAATTTAATATTTGTAGTTTCCACTAATCAAAAGTGAACCCCAGGGCTGGGGTTGTAGCTCAGTGGTTGAGCGCTTGCCTTGCATGCATGAGGCACTGGGTTCAATTCTCAGTACCATATAAAACAATAAATAAATAAAACAAAGATATTTTGTCCATCTACAGCTAAAAATAAAATAAAAACTTTAAAAAGTGAATCCCAGTGATCCCTGACCTGGAATAATGTTAACATTACTAAAGTTTGGTTTAAATCACTCACTAGAATTCTGGTGTTATGGTTTGGGTATGAGGTGTTGTGCAAAAGCTCCTGTGTTAATTTATAGGAATGTTTAGAGGTGAAATTATTGGGTTGTGAGAGCCATAACCCAATCATCCTAATTTGAATGGACTAACTGGGTGGTAACTTTACATAGGTGGGACTTGATTGGAGGAGGCAGATATTGGGGACATGCCCTGGAAGGGTTCATCTTCCCTGTGGTTCCTTCCCCTTTCTGTCTGCTTGCCAGCCACCAAGAAGTAACCAGTGCTCCTCCACTATGCTCTTCACCATGGTGTTCTGCTTCACCTCAAGCCCAGAGCAATGGGGACTAAAACCATGAATTAAATTGAAGTTTTCCTCTTCTAAGTTGTTTTTGTCAGGTATTTTGGATACCTGACAAAGCAAAGCTGTGGGAAATGTCCCTTAGTAATTCAGTCTATTTAATCTCCTAGAATCCAAGTTTTAAATTTGCTTTACTATGTGATTTTCATCATATGTGTCTTATTTGGAAATTATACTCTATAATGTCATTCCTAAGACAGGATATTTTTCAAGAGTCTTAATTAAGATGAATTCTTTGGTAATATCAAGAATCTATATCATAGTGACAAGAAGCTGTCAAGGGTGATCCCATATCAGCTTGAGAAGTTGCATATTATAATAGTGTCAGGAGACATGGATTAACCTCACTACTTGTGAGTCATATGATCTAGGGGAAATTATGTAATTTCTTTAAGCCTCAGCTGCTTCTAAAAATGGATATAAATTCTTGCTTAATAAAGTTATAAGGCTTAAATAAAATGATGGATGTACAAGTGTGTGGCAAAGGAAGACAAAATCCTGATAGGAGTGTGCATGAGTATGTAAGCACACAGCTGTAAAAAAAAAAAAATTAAAAAGGCATAGTAGGGGTTGGGTTCAAATCTTTACTGTTGCTTGTGTGATCTTGGACAAGTTCTAAGTCCTTAGAAACTCTTAATCTTGATTTTCTCATTTATAAAACACATTCTTCATAGAGTTGTTGTGAGCATTAAATGCCATTATACTCTAAGAGCAATTATTCTAGAGTCTGACCCCAAGTATACGTTCAAGAACTGTGCACTCTTTTATAGAGTGCAAGTACAGAGGTTCCAGATGGTTGTCTTTAATTGACCTGAGGATGACAGACGTGATTTCTTGTTAAACCACAAGGCGGAGCTAGAGACATAGGAGTGGATGTCTTATTTAACAGGAATCTTCAGATTTCAGGGAGAAAAAGAAGTCGTTTTTCATATGGAATCTTCAGATTTCAGGGAGCAAAGAAGTAGTCTCTCAGAGTCCATGGGTTTTGCCAGAACAAAACCTATTTCCCTTTAAGCCACCACTCATGTTCCTCTGAGTCATTTCTTGTTGTTTGCTTTTTTGTTTTCAAAAAGAGAATAGTAGGACTGGGGTTGTGGCTCAAGTGGTGTGTTCCCCCAGCACGTGTGAGGCACTGGGTTTGATCTTCAGCACTACATAAAAGTAAAATAAAGATATTGTGTCCACCTAAAACTGAAAATTGATTATAAAAAAGAGAGAGTAACAGTCCAAAGAACACTCAATAGACATCAATAATGTGAATTTCACTTCCCCCTTGGAAAAAAATTTGGATTTAGCACATAGAAGATGACTATATAGTTATAAAAGAAATCCTTTAATATATTTAGCTTTCTTCTCATTCTTCAGCCCAGAGACCAAAGGCAGCTTTTGTCTACACTCTGCTTATATGACTGATTTCCTGTCTCTCAGAGCCCAATTCTCTCTCCCAAAGGCATACTAAGAATTTCTCCCAAGAAGCCCATGAGGTCCCCATACAAATATCACTCCTGGAAGTCTGTCTTAGCATCCCAGGATGTTAAGTATCTAGATTAAGTTTCAGTTGTTCTCAAAGGATCACTTTGAAGGTATATTTTGTAAGCTCATTAAAAACTCTACTCTCGGGCTGGGGATGTGGCTCAAGCGGTAGCGCGCTTGCCTGGCATGCGTGCGGCCCGGGTTCGATCCTCAGCACCACATACCAACAAAGATGTTGTGTCCGCCGAGAACTAAAATAAATAAATATTAGAAAATTCTCTCTCTCCCTCTCCCTCCTCTCTCACTCTCTTAAAAAAAAAAAACAAAACTCATTACTTTCAGGCATGCTCCTCCTGTATGCTATGTACTATTATAATTAGAACCTCGTGAAAATCACAAAAATCTACTTAAAAGAAGATGGCAGTACCAAACATCAGCTTCAAAATGCCACTATTTTCAGGGCTCCTGAAAGCATTGCTACAGAAATGAGCTTCGATCATTCCCAAATCTAAGTGCATAAGACAAATTCCTTCATTTCTACACATAAATACACTTCATGCTCAAGTGAGGGAGAATGGAAAGATCATTCTAGACAGAGTTCCAGAACATGAAGAAGGTCAAACAGAAAACAATGTTCTCACAGGTTTGAAAGTAATTATATATGGCTTGACTAGAAAGGTTGAGAGGGTGAATGGCAAGAATTAAAGCTGGAGGGCTTGGGCTGTAGCACAGTGGTAAAGTGCTTGCCTCTAATGTGTGAGGCAATGGGTTCGATCCTCAGCGCCACATAAAAATAAAGATATTGTATGTCCATTTACAACTAAAAAAAAAGAATTAAATCTGGAGAAAAATCATTAAGCCATGTATTTTATAATAAGGAGTATATATTTTATTCGGAGAGCAATGGAGACCCACCAAAAGGCAACAAGGTATAGCAAGAAAAAAAAATTGTTTCGTGCTTTAGAAAGATCATTATAGCTGCAAGATAGAGAAGGGAGGAAGGCAAGTCTGGGCAGAAGGTATGCAGGATATTTTCTGTTCACCTCTCCAGATGCTTTCTCCATCATCTATCTGCTCTGTGTCCCAGAAGTTTGAAATGTGTGCATTCCCAACAGGTTTCCTTGCCCCTCTAACTGTTGGTTGGATCCAGTATTAGGACAGAGCAGCAGATCAGAGATTAGGGGGAAGGAGAGTTCCAAACATTTATTCCCCATCTACCTCTCTGTTGAGTCATTGTGTGAGGATACCTGCCACCACCAAAGGTCACAGCTATTAGCAGTCAGCACCTTCCATACAACTGCCATCTTCCAATCCTTATAATCATTCCCTCCCCTGCCCTTCAGCTGTATGGGTAGTAATGATTCCAACTTTGCTAGGACTTTTTAAACTTTGCCTCCCTTGTTGGTCTCCCTAAACTGTGCATATGCCTTGTGAATGGTTCCTTTATTGAACACTCCTCAAATTATGTAGTTTGTGTGTGCCATCTATTTCTTACCAAGACTCCAATGGCTGCAGAAAGAAACCAGTAATACTGTGATGGTTAACATTTATTATGTTCTAGGCACTCTCCTATGCTGGGTTTCTGATCTCACGACTAAAAGGCTCAGGGGTCACTCCAGGTAAACTGGGATAACTGGGCTGCGCAAAAGAATCACACAAGAGACCTTTTTTTTGGGGGGTCGCTGTGACGGCTCCTCTGACCTTAAAAGTCCACAGGAAGAGAGAGAGAGAAAGCAGGCGCTGACCCCTTTTATTGAGGAGAAGCTATTCAAATGAGGCAAGGGGTCAGGTTTCAGGGGGCTGAGTCTGTCTTCACGATGTCTACTCTCAGCAGGTTGACTGATATCTGGGTAGGCCACACACAAGGGCACAGTAAGGGAAGGGGACACACACAAGGCACTTCCATGGAAGATTCTATCCTAAACAGGGCAAGGGGTTATATTACAAAGGAACAGGTAAGCGTAGCTCCACACCCATGCACGAGACACCTTCCCTCAAACCCAAGAAGGGTGGGGAAAGCTCTGCCACATTTCTGTGACTGAGTGCCTTAGCACCCAGCTGGGGAGTGTGACTCAGTCACATGCAAGGTTGGTCTCCCACACTCCTACAGAGTTTATATATTTAATGCTCACAGCAGCCCTATGAAGTATCCTTCCTTTATAGATGAGGAATCTGTGATACAGAGAGATTGGATAATTTTCCTAAAGTCACATAGTTTGTGAAAAACTGAGCCAGAACAGACATAGTCTGTTTCTAGAGTGTATTTTCTTGACCACTATGCCCTCTGGTGAGGTAAGAGTTAATATTGTAAGTTGCAGCAATAACAATGGAATAGAGAAAAATGAAGGAATTTAAGACCAGTTGTTGCTAAACCCAGTGTAATTTAAAGTATCAATTGGGATTAAGAGGCAATGAGGACTGGGGTTGTGGCTCAGTGGTAGAGTGCTTGCCTAGCACATTCTAGGCCCTGGGTTCGATCCTTAGCACCACATAAAAATAAATAAATAAAATAAAGGTATTGTGTCCAACTATAAATAAAAAAAAATTAAAAAGAGGCATTAAAATTCACTGGTTATAAACATAGATTTTGGAATTAGATGGACCAGGCTCATGTTATGTTAGCTGAGTGATTTTTTTTTTTTTTTTTTTTTTTTTTTTGGTAACGGGGATTGAGTGCTGAGCCACATCCCCAGCCCTACTTTGTATTTTTTATTTAAAGACAGGATCTCACTGAGTTTCTTAGCACCTAGCCATTGCTGAGGCTGGCTTTGAACTTGGGATCCTCCTGTCTCAGCCTCCAGAGCCACTGGGATTATAGGCCTGTGCCAGTATACTTGGCTAGCTGAGTAATCTTAAATAAATCATTTTCTCTTTTTGGATTTCAGTTCCTGCATCTGTAAAATAGGATTAATAATGCCTATTCCACTGAGTTTCTTTAAGAATTAAACAAGATCCTTTCACATATTACTTAATCTGGCATGTAGTAGATCTTAATAAATAAGATTTTTAGTAAAGGTGCTTAATGAATATTTATAAATAAATAAACCCAGAGAGACATGGGAGCACCTGTTGGAATTTAGGTATGTTAGCTCCAAAATGCTATCATCAGTGACTAAGAACTTGCCCTGAGAACAAACCAGCCCTTCCCCTCCTTTGTGTGCCTGTGTTATTTGGCTATTTTTGTGGTATATTTTTTTGATGAGGTACCAGGGATTGAACCCAGGGGCACTTAACCACTGAACTACATTCCCAACCTTTTTAATATTTTATTTTGAGACAGGGTCTTGCTTGCTAAGTTGTTTAGGGCCTTGTTAAGTTGCTGAGGCTGGCTTTGAACTTGAGATCCTACTGCCTCAGCCTCCCGAGCCACTGAGATTATAGGCATGTGCCACTACTCCTTGCTATGGTATTTAAAAAAAAAAAAAAATCTTTATTTATTTATTATTTTTATGTGGTGCTGAGGATCGAACCCAGTGCCTCATTCTTGCTAGGCAGGTGCTCTACCACTGAGCTACAACTCCAGCCCCTATGATGTGTTTTTAACTATGATGTTTGAGTTATTGGTTATTTGTCTTTCTCTTCTGCTAAGCTCCACTAGTCCAAATTCACATTCTTATCCTCAGTTAATATCATCATATGTAGCACACACTAAGAACTCAGTAATATTTGTTGAATGAATGACTCATTACTTCTAGGAAACGATTCCCTGAGTTTCATCTCAGTTACCTTTCTTGCTGTCATGTAGATTAGAAAATTACTCTACTTTTTTATTAATTACTTTTTCATTTATTCATAAATCCTAGTGCACACTAGGTACATGGCAAATATTTTTAAATGAATGAACTAACATTAAGCAATTGCAGTAAATTGGAAGCTATAGTCAGAATAGCTAGATTCAAATATTGGCTTTAATGCTGTGAGACATAGTTAAGATATTATCAATGTGCCTCAATTTCCTCATGTATAAAATGAGGATAATTGAATTTATTTCATAGACATATACATATTTTGAGAACTAAATGATAAAACTGGCTGGCCCGTGGCAAGGCTTAACAAATGTTATCTAGGTAATGTTGAAAATGAGGGAGTCACTCTGGAGCCACCATGCATTGTTTTTTGTTGTTGTTGTTGTTTTCCTATTAACAAAGTGTGTAACACCTAGTGCTCAAAGCATTACTCTGAGCCTGCCTCCCACCACATCACTGGTCAAGGAATAGGTCTCAAACTTCAGAGGTCTTAACAAACATCAAGGAAGATAGTTTGCAATAAAAACAAAACAAAACCAGATTCATAGGCCCACATTTTGAGGAATGCTGAACTAGGTTCTTAACAAATCAACTTTTTAATTGAAATTTGTTTTACACTGCAACCCTGTCCTTGAATTTGTGTCTGAACCTTTTGTACTTCCCAAGAATTAACCCCAGTTAGTGTAAAGTTTCAGTCTCTCATGATCTACTGCAGGACCAATGTGCAAAATGGTCCGTACTTATTGGATGTTTTTTCACTGCTCATATGCCAGACAGCCTGCTAATTTCCACTTCCTCAACTTGGCTAGTTTCTCAGAGTGAACTGCTTTCTTTTTAGGTTCAAATACTCCCCATCAATGGCTGGCTTTGAACTTGGGATCCAGCCTCCTGAGCCACTGGGATTATAGGCCTGTGCCAGTGCACCTGGCTAGCTGAGTGATCTTAAATAAGTCATTTTCTCTTTCTGGATTTCAGTTTCTGCATCTGTAAAATAGTACCCATTCATCAAAATTAGCTCAAGCTTAACCCCCCCTTGCCCCATCACATGCATGTCCTTAGAAACCATTCTTGGCTTTCTCAGTTGTACCTTTCTTTCCTCCTCATTGTGGGAAAAGCAACTCCTTTGTCCCTTGCTTGTACATCTGTGCTTTCTTAAAGGGCCACTTTAGGATTAAATGGAGGGCTGGGGCTGTAGCTTAGTGGTAGAGCGCTTGCCTAGCATGTGTGAGGTCCTGGGTTTGATCCTCAGCACCACATAAAAAATAAATAAATAAAACAAAGATCCAACAACAACTAAAAAAAATTTAAAAAAAAGATTAAATGGAATGATGGTCATGAAAAATAATGTCTGTCGGGCTGGGGTTGTGGCTCAGTGGTAGAGTGCTTGCCTAGCATGGGTGAGGCACTGGGTTCAATTCTCAGCACCACATATAAATAAATAAAGTAAAGGTCCACTGACAACTAAAAAAATTAAAAAGATAAAAAGGTCTTTCCATGTTGATTTTTTCCAGATTATGTCATCATATGTTAGTAACCAAAGGGGTCAAAATCAAAAAACTTATGATTCTGATTCTAAAGACTCATATTATGAGTCTCTATTGACCATAAAACTAAGGAGCCAGATTGGGGTTGTGGCTCAGTGGTAGAGCACTTGCCTAGCACATGTGAGGTACTGGGTTTGATCCTCAGCATCACATGAAAATAAATAAATAAGATAAAATAAATGTGTCTACCTACCATTAAAAAAATTTTTTAAAAAAATCACTAAGGATCCCATGTAATTTTTGGACTAAAAACTAATAATAGTCTGAAGGTTTTGACCCAAATTTTCTGTTAAAGAATGGGGGAAAGTATGAAGGTAGAGAAAACAGGTTTTACTGATAGTCCTGGGTAAGCTCCTAACTTTATGAAAGCTGGACCTAGTCTTTGTCCCAAAACCTTTGTAACCTCTAGAATTGCTTAGCAAAATGATTTCTACTGAGTAAGTACTCCATTCATGTATAATTGAATCATGGGAAGCTGCACCATATTCTTGATTTTCTTGCCCCACATAAGAAACACTAAGATCTGGTGAATATGTTTTCCCTACCTTATTGTGATGAATTGTGTAAGTATGAAGCAAAAGGGAAAGAATAAAGGTATGTGTGACCCTATAATGGACAGAATTGTGCCTCCCTCTTCATATGTTAACGTACTAACCCTCAAAGTAACTATATCTTCAGATATATAAGACTATAATTAAGGTAAAGGAGGCATAAAAATGAAGCCCTAATTCAATATAACTGGTGTCCCTATAAGAGACAGAAACACCAAGAAAGCAAGTGTCAGAGAAAAGACCATGTGAGGACTCAGCAAGAAGGTAGCCATCTGCAGCTTAGGAGAAAGGCCTAAGGGAAAACCAAACCTGCTGACACCTCGATCTTTGACTTCCAGCATCCAGAACTGTGATAAAATAAATTCTGTCGCTTAACACACAAAGTCTGTGATATTTTGTGGTGGTGGACCTAGCAGATTAATACAGACTTTATTCTACTTTCTATGTATTTATTTACTTATTATTTAATTTTTAGTGCCAGGGACCAAACCTACATCTTTGCAGATGCTGAGTATACTCTCTACTGTGAAATATATCCCTGGACCTATTCTACTTTTCTAATAAAAGTAAAATTTCCTGAAAGTGTGTTCAGTGCAACTTTAGCAAAGTTTTAATAGATATACAGAAAAGAGGTTTAATGGTCAAATAAACTTGAGAAACATAGGGTTAAAACAAAATAAATCTGATTCTCAGGGTTTTAAATTTGCTAACAGGGGCTGGGGTTGTGGCTCAGCGGTAGAGTGCTCACCTCGCATGTAGGAGGCCCTGGGTTCGATCCTCAGCACCACATAAAAATAAATGAATAAATAAAATAAGTGTATTGTGTCCAACTACAACTAAAAAAATAAATATTTAAAAAAATAATTTGCTAACATACATTTTGATTCTCCAATATAATGCAGTATACAACAACAATTTCCCAAAGTTGTTTTGACATAAAACTTTCTACCCTTTTTTGGAGCAGTGCATATTCCATAGGACTAGTATTCTGTGGGAAACAATTTAGATGTATAGTTTTATTTTTCTTATGCTGATCTGCCTGCTTTTAAAACCATCCCATTATACACTGTCAGATGTTAAAGAAAAAACCCTGGGAAAGAGAGTCTGAGTCAAGTAGTATAATGCTCCAAATCAATCATTCCTGGAATGAGAAACAACCCTTTCTGGAGGTCCTCAGAGAAACAATTATTTACTGTCATTCCACCAACATCCTTCTTCAAGGACCAACCCAGATTTAGAAGTTACAATGGCCAAACCCAAAATTGAAACTTACTACCTACAAGGAAGTCAAACTACAGTCTGGGAATCAAGACATTTGTAACTATTTCTATTTTTTTAAATTCTTTTTTGTTTCTCCAAAAACATAGGCAATAAAAATCTTTTAAACAAAAGGACCCTTTGAGCTTGCTGTCTAAGCAAGAAGAAGATGAAGAGAGAGTGTACCCAATACCATAGTCAGATTGGGATGTGCATGGAGAGGAGGGGTGGCAGAGTAACAAGTAGTGTACAGTAACAAACACCAAAAAAGAGAGGGAAATAGGCAGAGTCTGTGGAGCTTCTAACAAGGAAGAAAGAATAAAGGAAGCTCCAGGATTTAGTCTTTAAAAGAAAGGGGGAAAAAAGATATAAATGAAGCCTTCTCAACTCTATATAGAGATTTGGAGGTCCTAGGCCAAAGTCAGATGTTTCAGTGAAGGTTCATCACATACTTATTGAGTACTTACTATATGTCAGCATTGTTCTAGCAAAGAAATAACAAAAATCTCTGCTTTCACAACTTTACCTTCTGTTGGGAGTTTTTTTTGTTTTTAGTTTTCTGCTTTTTGTTTGTTTGTTTTGCTGTGCTGGTGATGGAACCCTGGACCTCATACATGGTAGACAAGTGCTCTACCACTGAGCTACATTCCCAGTCCTCTAGTCATTGTTTATTATATTTATGCTAATTTTTATTGTAAAAATATCATACAGAAGACTGTGTACAACATATGGGGGCCATATTAAAAATAATCACAAAGAATGATCATAAAGCAAACATAAATCTACAAACAGCCTTGCTTATGAAATAGAATATTACCAGAACATAATGAGTTCCCATGTAATTTTTATATCATGTTTTCCTCTCCCACAGAGATAACACCTATTCTGAATTTTGTGTTAATAATTTCCTTGCATTTTTAATTAATTTATTTATTTTAATAAGGTATATATGACAGCAGAATGCATTTTGATTCATTGTACACAACTGTGGCACAACTTTTCATTTCAATGATTCCCTTGCATTTCTTTATAAGTTTTACCACAGTTTCTGTGAAATACTAAGCAATTTTTTATCAGTCATGGTCCTGGCAGGAAACAGATGGTACAGTCAAATTAGGATAATTTGAGGAGAGTTTATTAAAAAAACTATTTACAAGGGTGCCAGCAGGGTATGGTAAGAACACCGAATAAGATATTAGTCTGAGGCTAATAAGAGGTCTTATTACTCTAGGCTTGAAAGGGAGGGGAGAGAGTTATAACAGGAAATCAGAGACAGTTGGGAGGAGTACTTGATAGGGGCTGATACCTACAGAAGAGGGAACCCAGCCAGTGTACAGCAACCCTCACTGAGAATAACAGAGAATAAAATCAATCCTACTGGACTGGGGATGTGGCTCAAGCAGTAGCGCGCTCACCTGGCATGAGATCCTCAGCACCACATACAAACAAAGATGTTGTGTCTGCCGAAAACTAAAAAATAAATATTAAAAAATTCTCTCTCTCTCTCTCAAAAAAAAAAAATCAATCCTACTGTCCTTTAGTTCTCTAAACTTCTGTGCTGCCTCCTTTCAATGAAACCTAACCAAAGTTAGAAGTCAAAGAAGCCCATTGGTGTGACCTATGCAGTTCAGCCTCCTAGAAATCAGAGAAGTATGTAGAGTGAATCTAGAGGCTCAAACAGAAGATATCTAGACAAAATATCTTGCTAAGTTTATAGAAATGGAATCATACAGTGTATATCTTTTTGCAATTTGACTTTTGGCTCATTCATTAGAGTAGTTCATGAATAAACAAGCAGTAGCTTGTTCATTCATAATCAGTTCTGTATAATGTCCCTTTGTATGACTTAATCACAATATATTTATCCAATCTATAATTAATGGACATTTGGGCTGGTTCCAAGTTTTTATATTTCAGAAACAATACTGCTGTGAATATTTTTGTAAGTATCTCTTATTACAAGAATGCATATGATATATATGTAATTGCTGAATCATAGGTGCAAGTTAAACTATAATGGATAATAAGAAACTATTTTCCAAAGTCATGCTATCTACACTGCAACTAGCATTAAGTGAGGGTTCCTCTTGTTCTACAATCTAACATTTGGTATTGTCAGACTTTCTAATTTTTTTTTTTCTTAAGTGGTGCTTGGGATCAAACCCAGGGCCTCACAGATGCTAGGCAAATTCTCTACCAATGAACTACACTTCCAGCCCCAGAGGTTGCAATTTTTTTTTCAGTGAGAAATAGTATCTTATGGTTTTAATTTGCATTTCCTGTTACTAACATGATTGAATGTCTTCTCATATGCTTTTTGTTTATCTATATTACCTCTTCTAAGAAATGATTTTCTTTACATTTATTTTTCTGCTTCTCTTTAGTCAGTTGTATGTCTTATAAATACCTTCTCCCCCTTAGTGCCTTGTTTTTGTATTCATTATGAGGTATCTTTTGGTGCACATAGTTGTTACTTTTACTGTGTTTGAATTGGAACTATTTTCCTTTATGGTTTGCACTTTTGGTACCTGTATAAGAAATCTTTCTCTGCCCTGAAGTCAAACATATTTCTTATTTTGTATTTCAAAAATTCCATTGTTTTACATTATACTATAAACTTGAACACCTTCCTATTTAAGTCTTGCCATGGTCTGAATGTATGTTCTTCTCTCCCAAAATTCCTATGTTGGAACTTAATACCCAGTGTGATAGTATTAAGAGATGAAGCCTTTTGAAAAGTGAGATGAGGCCTCTGCCCTCATGAATGGGATTAGTATCCCTTTATTAAAAAAAAAAGTGAAGGGAGTATTCTAGTCCCTTTTTCCTTCCCACCAAGCAAGAACACAGCATTTGTTCCTCCCATGCTATTATTGAAGCAAAGAAAGCCAGCCCTCACCAAACACTGAATCTGCCTGCACCTTTATCTTGGACTTTCCGAAACTGTGAGAAATAAGTTTCTATTATCTATAAATTACATAGTGTAAGGTATTTTGTTATAGAAGCTTTAATATACTAAGACAAGTCTTAAATATACTTAGAATTGATGTCTGTGCATGGTGGAAGGTAGGCATCAAAGCTAATTTTTTACCACAGAGAGAATCAGTTATTGAATAGTCTTTATCTTTTTATAACTAATTTGAAAATGCTTCCTAGGACAAAAAAAAAGTGTTTTCATTTTGTATTAGACTTTTCTTGGATTCTCTGTGTACTTTTCTATACCTTTGGAAACACTATAGTCTTCATTTGAGCATCTCTATAACAAATTTTGATATCTGGTAGGGCAGAGCTATCTCATTCTTTGGAATTTTCTTGGGTCTTCCAGGAAAGAGCTTAAGTTCCATGGGAAAAAATCTAATTTAATTGGAATTGTATTGGATCTGTGCATAAATGTGAGGGTAATGGATACTTCTAAAGTATTTTTATCATAAAAGTATAGATGTGCATTGTAAAAAGAAAATATTGATAAGCAAAAAGAAAAACATAAAATAGTCCAACAACCCAGAGACCACCACTATTAATATTTCAGCATAATATATTCTTCTATATTTGTGTGTGTGTGTGTGTGTGTGTGTGTGTGTGTGTGTGTTGCTGGGGATAGAACCCAGAGACTTGTTCATGCTAAGTGTGCACTCTATCTTTGAGCTATACCTCTGGCCCCTCGTGTTTTAATCTTATGGTAATTGACAATCCATAACATTAAGTCTCTGTACTAAAGAGGTACACTCTCTGTTTATTTCAGTCTTTAATATCTTTCAATAATTTTGTATAATATTCTCCCTAAAAGATATGCACAACCTTGTTAAATTTATTCCAAGGGACTTTATATACTTTTTCTACTTTGAATTATACCTTTTAAAAATTGATTTGGGATTGGGGATGTAGCTCAGTAGTAGAGCACTTACCTAGCACGCACAAGGCCCTGGGCTTAATTTTTAGCACTATAAAATGAAATGAAATTAAATATAAAGTAAAATAAAATAAAAATAGCTTCTAAAAAAACAGTGCTCTTTTGTTTATTACTATATGCCCAATATAGGCCTTGTGGCTAACATGCAGTATGTGCTCAGGAAGTACTTATTAATTCAATGAATGAATAAAAAACACCTAGTAAACTGTTGAGTGATCTAATGAAATATACATAGGGAACTTACTTGTTATTTTCTGCTAGCTTACCACATTAAGGACTTCAGTTTCAGAAGACTTCTATTTAATACTAGTTCTCCAGGAATAATGACTTATTAAATCATTATCTTTTAGTTCATCTTAATAGAGGAATAGTTTAATAACATCTATCCTGTTGTGAGATCTGAGAGTATGGTAATTTTAATGTTGGGGAAGGCAAAACATGCTCTATGACAGCATGAAGAGACTAGTTACCTGCAAAGTGTGATAGGGTTTTAATATTTATGTCTTCTCCAAAATTCATGTAGAAACTGTATTAAGAGGTGTGGCCTTGGACTGGGGTTGTAGCTCAGCAGTAGAGCGCTTGACGTGCACATGTGAGGCACTGACTTCAATCCTCAGCACCACGTAAAAATAAAGTAAGGTATTTATCCATCTACAACTTAAAAAAAAAGAGGTGTGGCCTTTAGGAGATAATGAGGTCACATGGGCTCTGCACTCATGAATGAGATCAGGTGCCCTCATAAACAGGTCTGATGAAAGCCAGTGACACATACCTATAATCCCAGCAACTTGGGAGGCTGAGGCTGGAGGATGGCAAGTTGAATGCCAGCCTGGGCTACATAGACTCTGTCTCAAAATAAAAAATAAAAAGGGCTGGGGATGTAGCTCAGTGGTAGAGCATCCCTGGGTTCAATCACCAATACCAAAACAAAACAAAACAAAAAACAGGGCAGAGGATAGATTTTGATGGAGCAAGTTTGCCTTTTTGGCCCCTTCCATCTCTTCTACCATATGAGGAAACAAGAGTTCCTTTTCTCTAGAGAATACAGCAACAAAGTGCCATCTTGGAAGCAAAGAACAGCCTTGAACAGAGCCCAATCCTGCCAGAACCTTGATCTTAAGTTTTCCCACCCTCCATAACTATGAAATATTTCTGTATATTTTTTTTCTTCGTAAATTACCCAGTCTGTCCAGGTGCAGAAACAAATGCCTGTAATCTCAGAGGTTCAGGTGGCTGAGACAGGAGAATTACAAGTTCAAGACGAGCCTGAGCAATTTAGTGAGGCCCTAAGCAATTTAGTGTCTCAAAATAAAAAATTAAAAGGTCTAGGGATGGGGCTGGGGTTGTGGCTCAGTGTAGAGTGCTCACGTGCCGCAGTCTGGCAGGGCACAAATCACGAGCCACTCGAGAGGAACAAACTTTATTTCTGAACTCCACCAGCACACTCCACACACGCTGTACAGGAACTCTCCTGAACACCACCTACACGGCTCCTCCAGGAACCACCAACGGGAAATCCCTCCACCAGCACATCCCCAACCAATGCGAACTCTCCAGGAATCCCCGCGGGAACTCCAAAGTAGCGGGCTGAGGCGGACAGTAAAGGTCTAATATACAATTGAATCAATTCAGCATCATCTTAATGGTTCACCTCTCAACCAATACTAATGGCAAAATACCAGGGGCCATTCCGACTCGGCTGTGGCCCTCAACATCTCCCCCCTTCTGTTTAATTAAACAACAAGCAATGTGGCTTAGGGACCGTGCCTGTCAGGTTGTCCAATACTACATATGGTCCTTACCCGCCATCAGATGAGCTGACCTCAAGGTGTCAGCCTCCTGTCTTAAGTTGGTACCACTGCAATTGGATCTTACCTGTCACTGACCACCGGTCCAGCATACAGCCATACTTGTGGATAGGCCTTTGCACCAGTGGGGGGGGGGGGTTGAGGTTCTTTGCCTCGCCTCTGTTGGCCCCCAAATTTGGCCTTGGTGCCAGTGGGGGAGGTGAGGTTCTTTGCCTCACCTCTTTTGGCCCCCAAATTTTAGACCATCACTAGCAGAAGAGAGGAGGATGCAAAATGCCACCACACCAAGCCAAATGACAGCTCTTTTTGGAAAAATTGTACCACCGATGACACCATCAGCAAAGATACGCCAGCACTACAATTCGCTGCACCAACAGATAGTTCACAATGCATACAAGTGATACATAGTCCAGGCAAGTTCTGCAAGTAGTTCAAAGCAGAGGAATCCATCAATATGTCCATTTCCTCCCAAAGTAAATCAACTACTTGATTGAGCATCACTTGTTGAGTTATTATTCATTGATGCATCAGTTTATACAGTTTACTGTGATAGCTATCGAAGAAGCTGTAGTTTGGTTTTATCTTTGTCTTCACCGGCACTGGGATGAAGATAGGAATTCTGGCAATGATGGCTAAAAAAAAAAAAATTATGTAACATTCCAACAGGTACTAAGAAAACAATTTTCTGAATAATTTACATTATCCTGAACAGAATTATTAAATATAATGAAAAGGAAAGGTGAAAGTAAACAAACAGGTCTATTAACCGCCTTTAAAAACAATTCTCAACAGCTGGTTACCTAATTTAAATTAAACAATATAAATCATGTGAATAAAAAAATTTGGATCCATTTTTCATGAGCGCTCCCCATATATGATATATGACATACGCACATACAGACATACAACACAAAACACAAGTGTGCACACATAACATACAAAACATAAGACAATAGTAAAGGCCTTGTAGCTTAACACAGGTGAAATCTCCATTGCAATGTTTAAAAACTCCACAGTCAAAAAATAAAACTGATCAGAAAAACATTAACCTAGGTCTGTATGAGCTCAAAAAATAAAATAGAACTTTATGATGTGGGAAAGGGCAATAATAAAATAGATATTGAAAAAAGACATCCTGGTTACCACCTGGGTTTGACTCTTTTTTGGATATCCCATCCTTTTTCCTGTAACTTGCATAATGGGTCTGAAGGTATTCCCACAAGCAAGCCCCAAGGTTTTTATATTTGAAATAGGCTTTAATGGTGTTCATTATTCATTAGCCTCCAGATGTGGGAGAACCACTGTTGCAGATGTAAGAATAGCCAAGCTGGAGCTCTGGATATCAGCTGTTATGGATTTGAGTCAAATCATCTTCTTTTTGGTCTGTGGAAATCGCTTTGGTTAGTCTCTCTGGAATCCAAATCGGCTGCTGTTCTCCCTATGGAAACACACAAACAGAACCTCCGACTCCAGACAATCACTGGGTCAGAACCTTTCCATTGTCCTGTTAGAATATCCTTCCAAAGGCTTATGTACATTTTTTGGATACATATGCCTTTCTGCAGCACTAAGCCCTGATGAATCCAAATTTTAAAAGTTTAGAGTAAAAAGGGTTATATTAAATTTATCTTTGGGGGATATATACCCCTTTCCAATTCCCTCTTTTTGCTTTAATAAGTACATTTTAATAGTTTGATGAGCTCTTTCAACTATGCCTTGTCCCTGTGGATTGTATGGGATTCCTGTTATATGAGTAATGCCAAATGATGAACAAAATTGTTTAAAAGAGGTAGAAGTATAACCAGGACCATTATCTGTTTTTAACTGTTTTGGAACGCCCACAGTGGCAAAATTTTGTAAGCAATGAGCTATAATATCTTTAGTTTTTTCTCTGGCATGAAGGGAGCCCATCAAAAATCCAGAAGAAGTATCAACTGTAACATGCAAATATTTTAATTTTCCAAATTCTGGCAAGTGTGTGACATCCATCCTCCAAATATGGTTAGGTATCAGTCCTCTAGGATTGACTCCAAGATTAACTTGTGGTAAAAAGGTCACACAATTTTGACATTGTTTTATTATTTGTCTAGCTTGTTCATGAGTTATTTTAAAATGCTTTTGTAAAGTATTAGCATTGACATGAAACCTTTTATGAAAATTTATAGCTTCTTCTATTGTAGAGAAAAATATGTATGTCATGTGTAGTTTTATCTGCTAAATCATTGCCCAAACTAAGGGCTACAGGCAATTCTGTATGTGCCCTGATATGTCCTATAAAAATGGATCTTTTCTGGGCTGGGGATGTGGCTCAAGTGGTAGGGCGCTCACCTGGCATGAGTGAGGCCCGGGTTCGATCCTCAGCACCACATACAAACAAAGATGTTGTGTCAGCCGAAAACTAAAAAATAAATATTAAAAATTTCTCTCTCTCTCTCTCTCTCTCTCTCTCTCTCTCTCTCTCTCTCTCTCTCTTCTCTCGCCTCTCTCTTTAAAAAAAAAGAATGGATCTTTTCTGTCCCAGATTAGACTTTGTATAGTGGAAAACAAAGAGAAAACAGTAGAGGAAGGGGAAATCCTACCAGCATCTTCAAGGGATACTAAGCATTAACTATATACTGACTATCAGAAAATAAATTAAATACAGAATCTTTAAACATCACAAAAGATTGTAATACTACATTAAGATCTGCCTTTTGAGCTGATTGTTTTGGTACTAAAAATGTAAAAGTTTGATCAGTGGTAACTACTGCTACTGTACCATTATTTGACCCATCAGTGAATATATTTGGAGCATTCATGATAGGTGTTTTTATTGTCATTTTTGGAAAAACTACAGGATGCAAAGAACAAAAAGACAACAAAGGATTAGGTGGTAAGTGATTATCAAATGAAACATTAGATTTACACATGATTATTGCCCAAGTATTTAACTCATTAGCTAACTCATCAATTTGATCCATAGTATATGGAGTAATCATTTTATTGGGAGAAATTCCAAACACTCCCTTTGCTGCTTTTATTCCTTTGAGTATCAATTGTCCTACAGCCTCAGGATACCTAGTAATAATAGTGTTAGGAGAATAAGATAAATGTATCCACAATAATGGACCTTCTTGCCAAAATACTCCTGTAGGAATATTTTTTGTTGGTAGTACAATAAATAATAAAGGCAAACTTATATCAATTCTATCCAAATGCATATTTTCCATATATGTTTCAATGATTTTTAATGCCTTTCTTGCTTCAGGCATTAACCTTCAGGGTGAATTTGGATCTGATGGATCCTTTAGGATATCAAATAAAGGTCCCAACTCTCCTGTTGGTATGCCTAGATAAGGTCTTTTCCAATTTATGTCTCCTAATAACTTTTGAAAGTCATTAAGTGATTTGAGTTGATCTACTCATATTTGAATTTTTGGTGGACAGACCATGGTTGAGGATAATTGAACTCCTAAATAATTAATTGGAAAATTTAATTGTACTTTATCTATTGCTATCTCTAGATTATAATTTTTAATAAATTTGTAAGTGTGGCATGATATCTAGCAATGTGTTTTTATCTTTATGTGCTAATAATACATCATCCATATAGTGAAATATTTGTAGTTCAGGATTTTGATTTCTAAGTGCCTGGATTGCTTTGTTAACATAAATTTGACACATAGTTGGGCTGTTAGCCATCCCTTGAGGGAGTACTTTCCATTCATATCTCTGATCAGGACCTTCATGATTCAGTGCAGGGGTAGTAAATGCAAAACGTGGACTATCCTCAGGATGAATTGGAATTGAAAAAAAAATCTTTAATATCTATAGCTAAAACATGCCAGGTTTTTGGCAAAGCAGACAATTGAGGAATCCCCGATTGAGCAGGTCCCATAATAACCATCTCATTATTAATGGCTCTTAAATCTTGCAATAATCTCCATTTACCAGATTTCTTTTTTTTTTTAAAGAGAGAGAGACAGAGAGAGACAGAGAATTTTAATATTTATTTTTTAGTTTTTGGCGGACACAACATCTTTGTATGTATGTGGTGCTGAGGATTGAACCCGGGCCGCACGCATGTCAGGCGAGCGCGCTACCGCTTGAGCCACATCCCCAGCCCTACCAGATTTCTTTTTAATGACAAAAATGGGAGTATTATAGAGAGATACGGAAGGTTGTATATGTCCCTCCGCTAATTGTTGTTTGACCAGGTCATGGGCTACTTGTATATTTTCTTTAGTCAGGGGCCACTGAGGAACCCATACTGGTCTTTCTGATTTCCAAGTAATTTTTATTGTCTCAGTGACCCCTTCTGAAAACCCAATCCATGTCTATCTATTCCTTGATCTATTTGAATTGGTGCTGCTATACCTTGTTCTTGTTCTCCTAATCTTTTTTCTTTCCTAAAACCTTGTCTAGCCCTAATAGTGGGTGCATTTGGATTGATGTTATTTGTTAATGTCAAACCTAATTGATCTAAGACATCTCATCTCCATAAATTTATAGGAAGATGATCCAATACATATGGCTGTATAGTTCCTTCACATCCTTCAGGATCCTTCCAATCTAATACCATTGCACTTCTATGGGGATTAGTCGCCACTCCTAGGCCTCAAAGCATTTGAGTGGCTTGTTGTAATGGCCAATGTTTCGGCCATTCTTGATTAGATATGATGCTAAGGTCTGCATCTCTATCCAGTAGCCCATTAAATTCATATCCTTGAGTATTTAGTTTTAGCATTGGGCGAGAATGTAAATTTAAAGACAGCATAGCCCAATCTACACCTGTGGAGCCTAATCCCCTAGAACCTCTTTCTATAGTACTACTGGAAAATTTATCATGCAGGCTGGGTATTATTAATAACTGTGTTATTCTATCTCCTGGTGAAATTACTGATATACCCCTTGGAGAACTGGCTATAATTTTTATTTCACCTTCTTAATCGGGATCAATTACCCCAGGACTTATCATAAGTCCTTTTAGAGTAGAAGAACTTCGTCCCAATAATATGCCTACTGTTCCTTGGGGAAGAGGCCCTTTTACCCCTGTGGGAATGATTTGAACTCCCATCTCCGGAGTTAGTACTGCTCTGGCAGAGGCACAGATGTCCAATCCTGCACTTCCTCTGGTTTGTCTGATGAGAGATCTAATGTACAATGTGTCCTGGGCACTACCCTGATGGTGTCGCTGGGTTCCTCCATGGTGTTTCTGGGTTCCTCCAGTGCCCCGTATATTTGTGGTCATTGGCCCTGGAGCATTGGGCCCCCCTGTCCGTTTTTTGGCAATGGAACCCGATGCTTTTCTCCACAATATCATGGGTAAATACTTGGTCCTTGTCTGTTTTTTGATAACGGAGTACCCTCTATGGTGGTTTGAGAACGGCATTCATTAGCCCAATGTCTCCCTTTACGGCATCGTGGGCAAATACCCGGTATTCTAATCCTTTGATACCTAGCTTTGTTAAACCCTCCTCCTATGGGGCAACTCCTTTTAAAATGTCCTGTTTGTTCACAATTATAGCATGTTTTTGGCCTGGCATCTAAAGCCTGTTGTACTACAGCTGCCAAGACTTGCCCTTGTTCATTAATGTCTCTACATAATTTAATATATGTGTTTAAATCTCCATGTTTCCATGGTCTAATGGCCTCCTTGCACCATCTGTTTGCTTGCTCAAAGGCTAGCTGTTTAATTAATGGCATTGCTTGTTCTGTGTCCCCAAAAACTCTGGTAGCTGTTTGAATAAGCCTATCTACAAATTCAGCATAAGGTTCATTAGCTCCTTGTATTATCTTAGATAATTGACCTTGTAAATCTCCATGTCCTTGTAAAGTCTTCCATGCCCTAACTGCATCTGTAGCAATTTGTGAATATATAGCAGGATCATATTCAATTTGTTGTCGTTGACCCTCATAAGGTCCTTTTCTTAACAACATATCTAAATTTCTTTGAGGGTAACCGGCTGCTGCATTTCGCCTAGCAGTCTCCATGCAAAATTCCTCATTGGCAACCTTCCATAACAAATATTGTCCTCCATTTAGCACAGATTTACACATGCTAGCCCAGTCTGCTGGCGTTATGTCCAAGTTGGTAATGGATTCGACCATGCTTACAGTGAAGGGTGCTTGGGGACCATAGGTTGTTACAGCCTCCTTTAACTGCTTCACTGTTTTGAAATCTAAAGCACGGTGAATTCGCTGCCCTCCTGCCTGCTCAAGTACAGGGCATGCTAATCTTTGAGGTCCTGTCTCAGGATCCCATCTATCAACTACAGGGGTTGAGGGCCACTCAGCTATCTCCATAGGTAGAGCTGTTGGTTGAATTACACCCTCTGGTGATAGAACGGTGTTAGTAGCAGCCTCCTGTTGTAGCTTTTCCCCTAATAGCCCCTTTTCCTTTAAATTTTCTTCCTCTGTCTGACTAGCTCGAGAGACCTTCTCTTTTACTTGATCTAAAATGTCTTTCTCCATGGTCTGGACCTCTAACAATTTTCTTAACACTCTTTCGGTTTGTTTTTTACTAATTTCTAATCTACTATAAAGATAACGCAACCCAACAAGATAACACAAAACAAAACCGAAACAGAATGAAACAAAAACAGAACAAAAAATTGTTGTATCAATTTTCCTATTTTCTTGAAATGTATTTTCGTGGTCTATCTCTATCTCTTCCTCAGGACCGAACAACTTCAAACCTTGAGCCAACCATTTTTCCCAGTTTGCCTGAGAAAGTTCTAGGGATAGGCAGATTGAAACAAAAACAAAACAAATCAAAACAAGAACACATTGTGTTTTGAAATGATCACCCATTCTCTCGCCTTCCCTCAGGGGCAAGCAATTTACCTTACCTCCGAGCTTCAGGCGTTCCCTGCATGGGCCACCAATTGCCGCAGTCTGTCTGGGCACAAATCACAAGCCACTCAGGAGGAACAAACTTTATTTCTGAACTCCACCAGCACACTCCACACACGCTCCCCAGGAACTCTCCCGAATGCCACCCATGCGGCTCCTCCAGGATCCACCAATGGGAAATCCCTCCTCCGGCACTTCCCCAACCAATGCGAACTCTCCAGAAATCCCCGCAAGAACTCCAAAGTAGCGTGAGAACTCCAAAGTAGCAGGCCGAGGCGGACAGTAAAGGTCTAATATACAATTGAATCAATTCAGCATCATCTTAATGGCTCGCCTCTCAACCAATACTATTGGCAAAATGCCAGGGGCCATTCCAACTCGGCTGTGGCCCTCAACACTCACCTAGCATGCATGAGGCACTGGGTTCAATCCTCAGCACCACATAAATATAAAATGAAGATATTGTGTCCACCTGAAACTAAAAAATAAATATTTAAATTTTAAAAAGTGCTGGAGGGGCTGGGGTTGTGGCTCAGCAGTAGAGCGCTCACCTAGCATGTGTAAGGCCCTGGGTTTGCTCCTCAACACCATATAAAAATAAATAAATACAATGAAGGTATTGTGTCCAACTACAACTGAAAAAAAGAAAAGAAAAGAAATTATATATATATATATATATAAATATATACATATTATATATATATATATATATATATATAATTTATTTTCTTTATATATATGGATGAGGATATTGCTCAGTGGTTAATTACCCTGGGCTAAATTCCCAATAGTAATAAACAAACAAATGAACAAATAAAAATAAAATACCCAGTCTCAGGTATTTTTGAATAGCAGCACAATTGGACAAAGATAGTATCCTTTGCAAAGGGGAATAGATGAAGGAAGGGAAAGAGAAGTGACCCTGATCCTAGTTGTCAGGAAATATTTATGCAGATATGATCTGTTGAGAATGAGCAAGTTTTTCTTTTTTTATTCGTTCTAATTAGTTATTATGACAGCAGAATGCATTTTGACATATCATACATAAATGGAGTATAACTTCTCATTCTTCTGGTTGTACATGATGTAGAATCCCACTGTTCATATAATCATACATACATAGCATAATAATGTCCACTTCTTTCTACTATCCTTCTTACCCCTATACCCCCTCCCCTCCCTTCACTCCCCTCTGCCTAATCCAATGTACCTCTATTTTCCCCTGCCCCACCCCCTTATTTTGAATTAGCATCCACCTATCAGAGAAAACATTTGGCCTTTGGTTTTTTGGAAATTGACTTATTTTGCTTAGCATGATATTCTCCAGCTCCATCCATTTACCTGCAAATGCCATAATTTCATTCTTATTTAGGGCTGAGTAATATTCATCGTGTATATATACCACAGTTTCTTTATCCATTCATCTGTAGGGCATCTAGGTTGCTTCCATAGTTTGGCTATTGTAAGTTGAGCTGCTATAAACATTGATGTGGTAGTGTCACCATCATATGCAGATTTTAAGTCCTTTGGGTATAAATTGAGGAGTGGGATAGCTGGATCAAATGGTGTTTCCATTCCGAGTTTTCTGAGGAATCACCATACTGCTTTCCATAATGGTTGCACCAATTTGCAGTCCCACGAGTAATGTATGAGTGTACCTTTTCCCCCATATCCTTGCTAACACTTATTGTTGCTTGTATTTTTGATAATTGCCATTCTCTCTGGAGTGAGATGAAATCTTAAGAGTAGTTTTGATTTGCATTTCTCTAATTGCTAGAGATGTTGAATGTTTTTTTCATATATTTGTTGATCAATCATATTTCTTCTGGGAAGTGTCTGTTCAGTTCCTTAGCCTATTTATATACTGGGTTATTTGTTGTTGTTGTTGTTTTGTGTGTGTGTGTTGAGTTTTTTGAGTTCTTTATATATTGTAGAGATTAGTGCTCTAGCTGAGGTGCATATGGTAAAGATTTTTCTCCCATTCTTTAGGTTCTCTCTTCATGTTATTGTTTCCTTTGCTGGGAAGAAGCTTTTTAGTTTGAATCCTCAATTTATTGATTCTTCATTATACTTCTTGTGCTTTAGTAGTCTTGTTAAGGAAATCAGTTCCTAAGTCAACATGGTAAAGATTTGGACTTACTTTTTACTCTATTAGGTACATGGTCTCTGTTCTAGTACCTAAGTCTCTGATCCACTTTGAGTTGTTTTGTGCACAGTGAGATATAGAGGTTTAATTTCATTTTGTTACATATGGATTTCTAGTTTTCCCAGCACCATTTGTTGAAGAGGCTATCTTTTCTCCAGTGTGTGTTTTTGGCACCTTTGTCTAATATGAGATAATTGTATTTATGGATTTGTCTGTGTGTCTTCTATTCTGTACTATCAGTCTATGTGTCTGTTTTGGTACCAATACCATGCTGTTTTTGTTACTATAGCTCTGTAGTATAGTTTAAGTTCTGGTATTGTGATGCCTCCTGATTCACTTTTCTTGCTAAGGATTGCTTTGGCTAGTCTGGGTCTCTAATTTTTTCAAATGAATTTCATGATTGCTTTCTCTATTTCTATGAAGAATAGCATTTGAATTTTAATAGGAATTGCATTAAATCAGTATAATACCTTTGGTAATATGGCCATTTGGACAATATTAATTCTACCTATCCAAGAGCATGGGAGATTTTTTCATCTTCTAAGATCTTCTTCAGGGCTGGGGATGTGGCTCAAGCAGTAGCGCGCTCGCCTGGCATGCGTGCGGCCCAGGTTTGATCCTCAGCACCACATACAAAGATGTTGTATCTGCCAAAAACTAAAAAAAAATAAATAAATATTAAAATTCTCTCTCTCTCTCTCTCTCTCTCTCTAAAAAAAAAAAATCTTCAATTTCTTTCTTTAGTGTTCTGTAGTTTTCATTGTAGAGGTCTTTCCCCTCTTTTGATTCCCAAGGGGTTTTTTGTTGTTGTTATTGTTTTTGTTTTAGGTTATTTTGAATGGGTTAGTTTTCCTAATTTCTTTTTCATTGAATTCATCACTGATGCATAGGGATGCATTTGATTTATGGGTGTTGATTTTATTATATCCTGCTACTTTGCTGAATTCATTTATTAGTTCTAAAAGTTTTCTGGTAGAATTTTTTGGATCCTCTGAATATAGAATCATGTCATCAGCAAATAGTGATAGTTTGAGTTCTTCTTTCCCTTTTTGTATCCCTTTAATTTCTTTCATCTAATTGCACTAGCTAGAGTTTCCAGGACTATGTTGAATTAAAGTGGTGATAGAGGCATCCCTGTCTTGTTCCAGTTTTTAGAGGGAATGCTTTCAATTTTTCTCCATTTAGAATGATGTTGGCCTTTGGGTATAGTATAGATAACTTTTACAATGTTGAGGTATATACCTACTATCTCTAGTTTTTCTAGTATTTTGAACATGAAGGGGTACTGTATTTTGTCAAATTCTTTTTCTGTATCTATTGAGATGATCATATTATTCTTGTCTTTAAGCCTATTGATGTGATGAATTACATTTATTGATTTCTGTAAGTTGAACCAACATTGCATACATGGAACTGAACCCCACTTGGTAGTTGTGCACTATTTTTTAAATACATTTTTGTATGCAATTTGCCAGAATTTCATTGAGAATTTTTACATCTGTGTTCTTCAGGGATATTGGTCTGAAGTTTTCTTTCCTTGATGTGACTTTGTCTAGTTTTGGTATCAGGGTGATGCTAGCCTCATAGAATGAGTTTGGAAGGGTTCCCTCCTTTTCCATATCATGGAATAATTTTAGGAGTATTGATGTTAATTCTTCTTTGAAGGTCTTGTAGAACTCAGCTGAGAGTCCATCCTTTTTTTAGTTGGTAGGTTTTTGATGGCATCTTCTGTTTTATTGTTTGAAATTGTTTAAATTGTATATGTCCTCCTGATTCAGTATGGGTATATGTTTCTAGAAATTTGTTGATGTCTTTGAGATTTTTCTCTTATTGGAGTATAAATTTTCAAAATAGCTTCTAATTATCTTCTATATTTCAGTAGTATCTATTGTGATTTTTTCCTTTTTCATTATGAATTTTAGTAATTTGAGTTTTCTTTCTTTTGAATTGTTTCTTTTGTTTCAATTTCATTGATTTCAGCTTTGATTTTAATTATTTCCTGTTTTGTACTGCTTTTAGGGTTGATTTGTTCTTTTTCTAGCGCTTTGAGATGTAATGTGAGGTCATTTATTCATTGACTTTCTATTATTTTAATGAATGAGCTCAATGCAATGAACTTTCCTCTTAGCACTGTCTTCATAATGCCCCAGAGATTTTGATATGTTGTATTGGTATTCTCATTTACTTCTAAGTATTTTTTTTATTCCATCTGCTATCCATTGGTCATTCAATGGCATATTATTTAGTCTCCAGGTATTGGAATAGTTCTATTTTTTATGTTATCATTGATTTCTAATTTTATTCCATTATGATCTGATAGAATGTTGTTTAATATCTCTATTTTTTTGGTATTCGCTTTTTTTGTAGTTGCTTTGTGGGGTTTTAATTTTCAATATAAAACTTTACATGTAATGAAAAAATAGATACATACACCTCAATATTGAAAAATAAGTACTATTATTTTTAACTACTGTTCTTTTAGATTCAGTTTTTAAGTGATACAGAGATAATGCAAATATTTGATTTAGATAACAGCTGATTCAAAGTCATCTTAGCCTGGCACAGTGGTGCATGATTGTGATCTGAGGCAGGAAGATTATAGGTTTGAAGCCAGCCTCAGCAACTTACAGTGAGGCTGTAAGCAACCTAGTAAGACCCTGTCTCAAAATTAAAAATAAAAAGGATTGGGGACATGGCTCAGTGGGTTAAGCATTCTTGGATTCAATCCCTAGTACCAAAAAAAAAAAAAAAAAAACAAAAAAAACAAAAAACAAAAAACAAAAAACCAAACAAACAAACAAAAAAAAACAACAGTCATCTTGTATATCCACTAAGAAAGGCAGAGGAATAACATGAAGGAAGTAGTAAAGGCCTCCCATTACATGGACATGATTACATCTCAGGCAGCTCTTGCAGAAGCTGGGAACTTGGAAAAGCAGCTCCCCATAAGTGAGCGATAGGACTCTTGGTACTGCTGCCAACTTACCCTTGAAGAAAAACAGGGAAAAGTATTCTTCAAATTAATCAGATTTCAGAGGTTTTAGGCAAGGATTTAAATAAGACTACAAAGGGCTTTAAGCTCATAACTACTTGACCAAACCATTTCTTTCACAGCCTCCTCCAGAACCACCTTGATTGTGATCTCTCTATCCTCTCAACGTCCTTCCAAAATGCTATCATCACCACCACTCTTCAGCTAAAATGTCTAAGATGTCAACAGCTGCCGTGTTCAAAGATCATCCCTTTTGTTCAGAATGAACATTCAGTTCTCTTTATTCAACAAACCCTCAATATGCCAGAACCTGTGGAGAATCTAGGAATTGACAGAAAAATAATATACCCTTCCCTGACCTTCAGGAGTTCACCTCTTGGTATAGCAGAAACAAACATAACTGGCTGGGTCATGTGACACTTTGTTTCTTCAAAGATGTCTTCACAGCCTCCCATACACAATGTAGCCGCTAAAGCCAGAGGGGGCTGAAACAGGAACAGTTGAAAGAGATCCTCTTCTGTTTCTCTTATCCATGCTGGAATGAGTGGTCCTGTATGTGTCCTGGGCGTGTGATAAGGGTAGGGTCTCCAACAAAAATCTGTGTTCTTGCTACTAGTATGAACCCCAGTGCAGGTTTCAGAGGTGCTTCAGTATATGAAGGAAGACAATACCCCATTCCAGTGCTGTCAATCAAGAATTACTTTGCTCTTATTGCTTTGTAAATTGGTCATCAGCAATATTTCCCTAAACATAGGTCTGCCCACAAGAGGCCAGAATAGATGCAAATTCCACTATCACTGCCTCAAAGATCTCAAACCATAATTTTCCTTCAATGTCTGTTTTGATCCCTGAGCTACTCCATTGGTTCCATCTCTTTCCTTTTTCCTTTCTTTCTTTCTTTCTTTTCTGTCTCTCTCTCTCTCTCTCTCTTTTTTTTTTTTTTTTTGTGTGTGTGTGTGGTTCTGGGGATTAGAACCCAGGGCCTTGTGCATGCAACGCAAGCACTCTACCAGCCCTCTTTTTTAATTTTTTTCTTGGCAATTTTATTCACTCAAGAAGGGTTTGGGGCTACAGCTCAGTGGTAGAATGCTTGCCTAGCACATGTGAGGCCCTGGGTTCAATCTTCAGCACCACATAAAAATAAATAAATAAAAATCCATCTAAAATTAAAAATTAAAAAAAAAGAGGGGCTGGGGCTGTAGCTCAGTGGCAAAAAGCTTGCCTAGCATGTGTGAGGCACTGGGTTCGATCCTCACTGCCGCAGTCTGGCTGGGCACAAAATCACGAGCCACTCATACCTTGTAGATTCAAACAGCAACTCTATTTCCAAATAGAGACTCATTAAGTTGTTCAGGCTAATCTCAAACTTGTGATCCTCCTACCTTAACCCCCCAAGTCTCTGGGATTACAGGCATGCATCACCACTCCTGCCTAACATTAAACTTTTAAAGCAAAATAATTTTAGGATGATGAATGCAATGAAGAAAATGAGTTAAGGTAAGGAGATGTGATAGAGTCAAGTTACACTAAAGAAGTGACATCCAGAGACTTGTTGCCCTTCTCTGCCACTGGCCTCTATTCAGAGCCACTTTGGTTTACGTCAACATACTTCCATAACTCTGCATGTTGTTAATGCAACTATTGGAGTTCATTTCTGTGGGAAGCCATTCTGACACGTGATTGGGTGACTCCCGTTAAGGGCCTGAGGCGCTTTGGCTCTGTCGAAGCTTTCCCGACCCTTTCCTGATGAGAGAGCCCATCCGTGTGGGGGTGTGCCTGACCACTGACCCCGGGGACCCAATCACTGACCCTGACCTTGGAGTGCAGCCCCCACTCAACCTGCATTGGATGGAATTCTCCCCTGAATCTCTTGTTCCCCGATAAAGGTCTACTCCCAGGCGTGTTCACTCTCTCTCTCTCTCCTGCTAGCCCTGAGTAATCCTCGCTGCCCTGCTGGGCGGCTAGAGGTGGGAACCAGAGAGGTGAGCCGTCTCGGACCTAGCAATAGAAATAAGGTAACTGGTCTGTGTGTTTTATTTCGATCTCTTCTAACTAACTTTATGCCTAGAACCTCATTAATGAAACCACTGCGCAGGCCGCGTGGTAGACATTTCCTTTGTTTATGTAGGTCCTCAAGCCCTTTAGGCACATTGGCCTTTGCTTGCTTGGCTTATTTAACAGGAAAGAAAATGTTTACTTCACAGAAAAAAAAATTATGTATTCTGCATCATTGGACAATCTGTAAGCAGAAAATTTCATTCTAACACAGTAAGTCCTGTGGCAAAGGAAACACAGGAGGCTATGAGCTTGGGAGACAGAGGAGTACAAATTACATAGAGACTTAAGTATGTCCTAGTTCTCTTCTCAAAAAAGAGGTTGTCCCTCATTTTATTGGCAGCCCTCACTTTATGAACTAGTATAGTTTGAAAATACTCTTTACTTGTTGTTTTCTTAGGGACTTCTGTGTCTTCCACAGGACATGGGGATTTTACTCTCCTAGTTACTGCTGCCCTTATAATATCTGTACCACAGATATTATATAATAAAGTACCACAGACTGGATGGCTTAAAATGAAAGAAACTTATTTTCTTGTAGTTCTGGAAGCTGGGAGTCCAAGATTAAGGTGTCAGTAGGGCTGGCTCCATCTGGAGACTCTGTGGAAGAATCTGTTCCATGGCCATCTCCTCGCTTCTGGAATTGCCAGCAATGCTTTGCATTCCTTGGTTAACAGTTGTATTACTCCAGTCTCTGCTTCCATCATCACATGGCCTTCTTCCCTGTGTCTCAGTCTTCCTTTTCTTTCCTTTATTTTAATATTTAATTTTTAGTTGTAGTTGGATGCAATACCTTTATTTTAATGGATGCTGAGGATTGAACCCAGGGCCTCGTACATGCTAGGTGAGTGCTCCACTGCTGAACCACAATCCTAGTCCAAATTTCTTTTTTCTTTTTCTTTTTCTTTTTTTTGGGGGTGGTGGTGGTGGTGCTGGGGATTGAACCCAGGGCCTTGTGCATGCAAAGCAAGCACTCTACCAACTGAGCTATATCCCCAGCCCCCCTTTTCTTCCTCTTATAAAAACAGCAATCATGGGCTGAGGTTGTGGCTCAGTGGTAAAGCACTTGCCTAGCATGTGTGAGGCCCTGAGTTCGATCCTTAGCACCACATAAAAATAAATAAAAATGAAGGAATTGTGCCATCCTTAGTGTATGTGTGTGTATCCATCCTTAGTGTATGTGTGTGTGCAATCATTGGATTTAGGGTTTACCCTAATTCAGGATGGCCTTATCTTAATCGGGTTACATCTGCAACAACCCTATTTCCAAATAAGACTGCAGTTACAGATCCCCGGCTTTAGGACTTAAGTTTATCTTTTGGGAGGGGATGTAATTCAATTCACGATAGCATCTTTGTGCAAGTTGGAGACAGACGCCCCTCTGGATGTATGCTGTCTTTCTCCTATGATTTACTGAGCAGACAGCATCTTTATGTGAATTACACCAAAGAATCTTTTCTTTTAGTGGAAGGAAGCATCTCCATATGCCAGGATAAAGGCTCTTTTTTTTTTTTTGTACTTGGACATTAAGCTGGATTTCAACGCCATTTATCCACCTGTGCCCCTCTTGGCAGGACACAACCTGTTCAATCACAACCTTGCCTGATCTGCACTCAGCTGGCTGCCTCTGGTCTGCCCCTCCCTCCATTCCGGCCCACCTTCTTCCTTCCATTCCTACATCTTGGGTATACAATACATTCTTGTTTTCTCTATCCAGTTTTACACACATACACACACACACACACACACACACACACACACACACATACATACACATATACACATACACATGTATATATACGTATATTTTTTCTTTTTTAAGTTGTCATAATTTTAATTTGTCATAATAATGGACTCAATGGCTTTATTTGTTTTTATGTGGTGCTAGGATTGAACCCAGTGCCTCACACTTGGAAGGCAAGTGCTCTACCACTGAGATACAACTCCAGCCATTTATCCAGTTTTTAAAATATATCTTGTGGAATGATCTCATTCTGTATCTCCTCATATTTTTCCTTCTCCCCTGGAAACATCACCCTAGTCCGTCCTCTACCATGACACCTTCCTCAGCTGTTGGAATTCACAATGATCCCCCCCTTTTCCCTTGGGTCAACCCTCCATCTCCTATTTGCAGTTCAAGTAGCTTGGATAGAACTGACCCTACTCTGTTACTCCAGAGACGGGCACAGGAATTAAGCTTGGCCATCCAGACCACCTCATCTCTTAGCAGCATGATTTATCTAAGAGAATTATATACATGACCCAAGACTTTTGCCAAAACTATCAAAGCAGAGGTATTCTCTCCCTATCCAGATGGTTTTATTGGTTGGGTAAACTGGAACAATCCAGAAGAGAGTAAAATTGACAGAGAATCATGATAATATAATTTAATTATTTGGATAAGCTATATCTGAAGCCAGATATACCCCTTGGACTTTATAGTATCAAACACTAACAAATTCCCCTCCCATCATGACCCCCTCTTCTTT
This sequence comes from Spermophilus citellus, assembly GCF_964194105.1. Classification (NCBI taxonomy): domain Eukaryota; kingdom Metazoa; phylum Chordata; class Mammalia; order Rodentia; family Sciuridae; genus Spermophilus; species Spermophilus citellus. The sequence goes on along the minus strand of NC_138191.1, from coordinate 98,863,964 downwards.
TCTTCTCATAATTTTTAAATGGATTTATGTTCCTTGTAATTGAAAGAATTATGACTAAATGCAGTATCTTGACATTCTTCTCTGCTCTGTTCTTCTAGGCCCATCAAAGTCTTCATAGTGGGTAGGAGTCAACCAGGTAAAAGAAAACAAAGAGGGTTTCCAAACACAACGTGGTAAGGGTGGATATAGGACTGACTGACTCTGCTGCCTGCTTAAACTTGTTAAACTTGCAAGGAGTAAGGGGCCAGGGTAGGAAGTGGGTTCTGCCCCTTCTTGGAGCTGCCAATTCTGTCTACATTTTGTTTCATTTTCTTAGGGATTCACCATTTTCCAGCTCAGCGGTTGTTGGGAGTTAATACAATGCTAGGAAGCATGCAATGCTCCTTATTATTCTTTGCATCACCAGCACAAAGGCATAACCAGCACCTGGACTGGCTCTCCCTGAGCTCATGTAGCACTAGACTGTCCTCCACCATGACACCTTCCCCAACTGTTGGAATTCACAATGACCTCCCCCTTTTCTGAATCTATCATGAACCTCTGCATTGCACTATGACTTTTTTTTGTATTTGTACTGGACCTATTTTCACAATTCCTTTTTAAGGTCTCAAAGGCTAGAGTCTCCTCCCAAAGTTCTTAGCACAAATTCAGGAAAGAGTCGCTCTATAAATGTTACTTGTTATTATGTTTGATCTGAAATGCACCCCAAAGTCTCACATGTTGAAGGCTGGGTCCCCAATGCAGCAATGTTCAGAGGTAGGCTTCTGGGAAAAGTTTGGCTCATGCAGGGGCTGCCCCATCAGTGCATTAATCTATTGATAGCTGAATAAATTACTGGAAGTTGGTAGAAACTAGGAGGTAGGACATGGTTGGAGGAATAGGTCACTGGGTAGCATGCCCTGAAAGGGTGTTACTGGGCCCTTCCTTTTTCTCTTCTTCCTGATGGCAACATACTGAGTAGCTTTCCTTCACCATGCCCTTCCGCCATGATATTGTCTCACTTCAGGCCCAAAGCAATGGAGCCCCCTGATCATGGACTGAAACCTCTGAATTGTGAGCTAAAATAAATCTTTCCTTCTCAGGCTGGGGTTGTGGCTCAGTGGTAAAGCACTTGCCTCACAAGCGTGAGGCCCTGGGTTTGATCCTCAGCATCATATTAAATAAATAAAAATAAAGATATTGTGTCCATCTACAACTAAAAAATATTTTTAAAAAAATTTTAAAAATAAATAAATAAATCTTTCCTTCTCTAAGTTGTTTATGTCAGGTATTTTGGTCACAGTGACAAAAAGCTAAGAGGATAGTTCAAATGAACTTTAACTATTGTGAGGATACAGTTTGTACTAAGAAAACACATCAACACAGAACAAAGAGATACTAAACATAGATATTTACAAATGGGATCCTCCCTTTGCTACTGTTATACCACTATATATCCATTATCCTTTATATTTGTACAAACTCAATACTACTATATAACATTTCATATCATAAATGTTTCTAAAAATAGCTGTCAGCATACAGAACATAGGTAGGAAAAAAAAAGGCATGAAAACATCTGCTTAGCTAGAATCTGATGGTATGAGATGTAAGGGTTATTATTTCTTTCTCCTCAGTCATATAGAGGAATGACTCTAACTTTTACTAATTGCTCCTCCTGAGGAATTCTGCCCAGCCTGTTATGGTACATTTTCTAAGTTGGCATGAAACCAGATTGTTCCCTGGTTGAATAAATTAGAAAGAGCAGTTGGGGGAATTGAAGGTAGTATGCAAACTGGATAAGATAACATGTCTCTGTGACCACAGAGACCATCTGCCTTTAGCTCTTGATATAAGGAAAGCCCTGCTTCTCAACTTTGCTCCAAGAATTAATTTTGTTGTGGGTGTGGGGGACTGAAAGAGGAGTAGTTTTCCTCTCCTTCCTTCTCTTCCATAAGCAGAGAGGAAACCAGATGTATACATAACTGATGCTTAGGTTTTTTCTTCAGCTTCCCTCCTCCAGCCTCCTGCCTCTCCCTACCATATGCAGGGTTCAGAATTAGGGCTACCCACACATGGGGGCAGACTACCCTGTTCTGAGACAAACCAAGCCATTCTTTATGTAGTCTTGGTGCTTCACTGATGCAGGTCTTAGTTTTCCTTGTCTAAATACTGGGAATACTGGGCTGGGGCTGGGGCTGGGGCTCAGTGGTAGTGCACTTACCTGGCATGTGTAAGGCACTGGGTTTGATTCTTAACACCAATATAAATAAATAAATAAAATAAAGGTGTATCAACAACTAAGAAAATATTTTTTAAAAAAATATTAGGGTTAATAAAACCTGCATTACAGGGTATCAAAGATTAACAGGGCCTAGATGAGAAAGTGCTTTGGGAACTGTAAAGTACTGAACACATAATTAATGTTTTTTATGCTATTCTAATCAAAATTTATATGGACCCTCCTCTCTGCTCCTTTCTCGTAGGCGCCAACTCCATTTCAGTTCACAGCTCTGTTCATCTAATCCACAGCATGAGTTTTCTTGGCTACTTTTAGCCTCCAAAAGTTTTTCTGAAGCCACCAATATCAAAGTATGTTGGCCTTGATAATTTTAGGTGAGGTTCAGTTCCTAGGAGATTTTTGGAGGAGGGAATCCTTGGAAATGGTGATGAGAGGATTATGCTCAGTTGAATTCCAGGCTGAATGCCATCCACCCCCAACACCCAACAATGTCTCACCCCTCATTTATCGTAAGTCCACAAGTTTCAGTTTCTAAAATGCATTTTTGTTTGATTCTTGTAACTATTTTGTGAAGCAGGCAAGGTTATTTAATTTCATCTTATGGATGAAAATATGTTTGTCCAAGACCCAGTTATTATATTGCAGAGTCAAAACCCAGATCCAGATCCCTGGAATCTTGGAATTTTGAGTGCTGGAGGGAACTTCTAAAAAATATTCTAGAATACTTGAAACCCTCATTTTGGACTATTCTTCATTCCTGAAAATAGCTGCTAGAGGAAAAACAAAGTATAAGTAGTACTATTTTGTAAAGTGTGTGGTGGCAGGCCCTACTGTAAGCAGTCCAAAAAGGTCATGAAAAAGAGCAATTGAAGGCCTTTTTCCTGAACTTCTCTTGTTCTTAATTGGAGTCTTATACCCTGATCACTAAGTCCAGGTTCAATCTCCTGCTAATAACTCCCTTCCATTGTCCCTTTGCTCAGGATGTTTACGCTGGCTCTCTCCAGTCTCTGGTTTTCAGTGCCATTACAAAGATCTTGGATTAGATTTGCCTCCCTGTCACTGCCTGATTGGGATGATTTTGTGTAGTACAACAGTCAACAATACACATTTACAGCTTGCTATATAGTGTGCCAGTTATTGACCTAAGGGCTTTACATGCATTCTTTCATTGAATCCTTTCAACAATCTTACAAGATAGATATTATTTTTCCACTTACATATGCTATAACTGAAGTTCCAAGAGTAATCTGCCCAAAGTCACAAAACTAGTTAGTGAAGAAGAACCAAGAATTAAACCTGGATGTCAGAATGTAAGCCCTGTGTGCTTAACTACTGTACTATACTACCTTCTCAGATCCTATTCTGTGGCATAATGTTTACAGGGATTTGAAGATCATTTACCTTGTGCAACTCTCTCTGCACTTTCGTTTCCAGGCTTCCAGTTGTATGGTGGATTTGTCCTCAGAAAGATTTTGCTCTGCTTCACAAGCACTTGTTGCTTGATAAATTTAGTCCTTCTTGAATTGGAATGCATTTCTCGTTCTTAAGCACAGCTGCCTGGTCTTTTCTCAAACACATGAGACTGTGCTCCATTCTTAACAAGTCTACTCAGAGATTCTTATTTTTGCTCTTCCTTTTGTTACCCTTGAGGAACCCACAGCACATGGATCATCTAGATGCACTTAAGTGCTGCAATGCTTTCTGGCAGTCTCAGATACCAGGGTCATAAGCCTGGCTGATTGGTGATGGGGGTCACACAGCATTGGCTATTTTCATTGTACCCAAGAAGAAAGGAGGCTTTCATAAAAAAAAAAAAAAAAAAAAAAAAAAAAGGATTCCTGCCAAAATCCTGTTTTCCACTTACAGTTCTTACAGAAAACGGGCATAGAATCAAAGAGCATTTGCGCCAAGAGGGCCCACAAATACCATCTGGTCTTAGCTCCTGAAGCCCAGAGATGGAGCAACTTAAGCAAGATGTACAACCTTTTAGCTTTATACATTGCTAAACCAGGAAGAGATGCATTAGAATCTAAAGGGAGCCTAGATTCCTAATCATCCTCCTTAGAGACTGGCTGATTTACTTTGCTCTCCATTAGCATTTCTGACATGATTTTGTACCAAGCAAAGGGAAGTATTTTATTCAAGTCTCCCAGAGATTTCTAATTTAGGTATTTGCTATTTAGCCACTTCAAAATGATAGGAGACAAATATGCAAAAGCTTATGCCACACAACCCAGTCCAGTCAGTAGTGGACTCAAGATGATGGTGTCATAAAGATGGCTAAGGAATAGGAACAGTTGTGGAGGAAGGAGTGGCAATGGTGTTAGCTGTTTTGATTAGCTCTTGAGATCTTGGAAAACCAGTCTCTGTGTGGACTAGTGACCCTTAGTCACAGGAACTTTGCCTGTGCTGTCATCAGTCTGTCCTTGGAGAACTGCTTCTAATCTTGAGAAATCCTTCTTCCCCCTGCATCCAGGTACAAGAAGAAAGAACCATGGAGACAGTATGTTTCTTTTCCAGATTATACTTTTTAAATTTTTTTTTAGTTGTAGATAGGCACAATACCTTTATTTTATTTATTTTTATATGGTGCTGAGGATCAAACCCAGTATCTCACATATTCTAGGCAAGAACTCTACTACTGAGCTACAACTCTAGCCCCAGATTTTACAGTCTTCATCAGAAAGTCCATGATAAAGGGATTTCCTGAAAGACCTCATTTAAAAAAATTAGAATTTCTACACTTTGAACTTGGAAGATTATATGAAAAGTAAACTGAGAACCAAAGAAGAGACAATATATTTTTGGTTTCAAGTGATAAGAACCTAACTCTAATGTTCAGAGCTAAATGGATCTTTGTTAGAAAGATAAACTGAGCTGTCTAACAGAATCAAAAGAAGAGGTGATTGGCTGAGTCTCAAAAAACCAGGATTAGCCAGGCATGGTGATGTATGTCTGCAATACCAATGATTTGGGAGCCTGAGATGAGAGGATTACAAATTTGAGGCCAACCTCAGCAAATTAGTGGAGCCCTCAACAACTTAGTAAGACCCTGTCTCAAAATAAAAAAGGCCTGGGGATGTAACTCAATAGTAAAGCACCCTGTGTTAAATCCCCATTATTAAAATAGTCAGGATCAGGAGCCAAAGAACCAGAGGCCTCACTCTTTCTCACCTTATATCTATGTCTCTGTGTAATGGCCTTGTCTCTTAGTATAGACTAACATTTGTACGTGAGTTGAGGACAGTCCATCAGAGTTTTAGAGTGCATGTCCTCACGTATTTATTTGCCATTCAAAATGGAAGAGAATAGCCCCAGGTTTTTTTTTTTTAAATAAAAATCTTAGGGAAGAATTCTGATTAGCTTTGCTTAAACACATGGTCCCCTTATTGATAGTCTTCACTAGAAGCCCCTGGTTTGGGTGACAGAATAGTGATACTACAAAAGAAGAGATTGCTAATTCCTGAAGATGGGGGCTGGAGGGTGGTGGGGGATAGCTGGGCTATAATAGGAAATGATTTACCTGAGATCCTATAGCAAGTTAGGGGCAAACTCAGGGCTAGAAAGAGAATCAATTAAAAAAAATATATTATTAGCTGGACATAGTGGCCCAAACCTGTGATCCCAGCAGCTCGGGAGGCAGAGGCAGGAGAATCACAAGTTCAAAGTCAGCCTCAGCAACTTAGTGAGGCCCTAAGCAACTCAGCAAGTTGTCTCAAAATGAAATGTAAAAAAAGAGCTGAGGATGTGACTCAGTTGTTAAGCGACCCTGGGTTTAATCCCAGGTACCAAAAAAAAAAAAAAAAAAAGAAAATTATTAGTAGTGATAATGGAAGCTAGGCACAATGGTGCACACCTATAATCTGAGCTACTTGGGAAGCTAAGGTAGGAGGATTGCAAGTTTGAGGCCAGCCTGGAAAACTTTACCAGACCCTGTCTGAAAAGCAAATACGAAAGGTGGAAGGGTTGGGGAGGTAGCTCAATGGTCGAGTGCTCCTGGATTCACTCCCAGAGGGCAATAAATAAATAGTAATACTAATGGCTACTTCTGAGTTATTTTAATGTGTTCTATGAACATAAATCTCAGTTTTACTGAGCTGTTCATTCATTTTTTTAAATTTTTTTTAGTTGCAGGTGGACACAATGCCTTTATTTTTTTAAATTTATTTTTATGTAGTGCTGAGGATCAAACCCAGTGCCTCACCCATGCTAGGCAAGCACTCTACCACTGAGCCACAACCCCAGCTCCCGTTCATTCTTTTTTTTTTTTTTTTTTTTCTTAAGAGGTTGATGTTGTGTAGAGAATGGACTACAGGGGAGAAGAACCAAGTCATCATCAGTAAGTGTGTATATAGAGAAACTGTGATAGCACTCTAGGGAAACACAATGGTGCCTTGAACCAAGGTCATGGCAATGGAAATGGAGAAGAGTAGATAGATTTAAAATCTATTTGAAAGTAGAACCATAGGACTTTCTACTGGATTAGGTGTGGAGATTTAAAAAAGAAAAATCAAGAAATTAAGAATAACACCTAAGTTTCTGGCAAGGCTAGTGCCAAAACATATGTGGGGCAGAATAAAGTTCCAGTTTGGACATGTTAAGTTTGAGACAGGGAAATGTCTGGTAGGTTCTTGGGTACACATGTCATTACCAAAGTCTTGGCATCCCAAACCTCAAAACTAGATGAGTTCTCCAGAAAAGTGAATGTAGCAGGAACAGAGAGCCCAAGTGTTTTTTGAGCCATTTTTTCTGAATGTACTGAAAGCTTCAGCTAGGCTTCTGGCCAGGCCAAGTCAGATAAGAATCACAATCATTATTCACAGTGAATCTCATGGAATGAGAAGCCAGTTTCATTCTTCAAGGATAGCTAAGAAGTAACCAAATAGACTACTTAACAAGCATCAGAACTTCTCATCTAGATATCTCTTGATTACTCCAAAGTAGACCCTTTGGACAACTAAACAATTGATGAGGCTGTCCAGCTCTAAACCATTTTGACACTTCTCTGGGGATATTTGTAGTACCAGAATTTAAGACCCCAGGAAATTTCACCAGTCTGAGTTTCAGATGATTCAGGGGTGTTTCATGTGGATTAAAAAATTTGCCACAGTATTTCATAGTTCTTCCTGTTAAGAGATGGCATCTATCTCTCCACCCCTTAAAATTGGGCTTAGCCATGTGACTTGCATTAGTCAATGGGACATTAGCAAATGTGATAGAAATAGGCTTGAAAAGTGCTTTAAAATGCTCTGCATTGGAGTGTGACCTCCCTTGCTTTTGGGAAAACTTTTGCTACCATATGAACAAGTCTGGGTAGCCTTCCAGGGGATTAGACCACTTTGACAGAGGCCTTAACCACCCCAGTCTGCTGACCTAGGATCCAGACATGTGAAACAAGCCATTACAGATTATCCAGCTTTAGCTGGAAAAAGCACCCAGCCAACACAGAATCGTGAGAAATAATATAAATGCTTGTTGTCTTAAGCCACGAAGCTTTGAAGTGGTTGGTTAGATCCCTCAGAAGACAATTAACTCTTAACCAGGCACTTTTTTTTCGATGTTGATGGACCTTTATTTCATTCATTTATTTATATGTGGTGCTGAGAATCAAACTTAGTGTCTCTCACATACTAGGCAAGCTCTCTACCTTAACCAGGCATTTTAAAGGTGCTCCACAGGCACAGATAAGCTTTCTCTCATCCTTACTCTTCTTGGGAAATTTGTATTTGATCAGTCATCAAAAGTTGAAACTTGGGGCTGGGGTTGTGGCTCACTGGTAGTGCACTTGCCTAGCATGCGTGAGGCACCCGGTTTGATTCTCAGCACCATGTACAAATAAATAAAATAAAGTCCATCAACAACTCAAAAATATTTTTTAAAAAAGTTGGGATTAAAAGATGACAGATTAACTGAGTAATGTAAAGCAAAGCCCATAGGTAGTATAATAACTTGGAGGCAGTGGAGTCTTCCTAGGTCTCTGGAAATCAGAAAGCTCCACAAAAGTGATTCAGGTTTCCTAGGCATGTGTTCTCAAAGTACTATGTAGATTTCCTTCAGAGATACTTGGTAACCATATTTGAGTGATGACTTGACAATGTCTAGACTAAACTATGAAGTTATATGCTTCAAGGTCAGGACTGTGTCTAAAATGACACTGACTGTATCCTGGCACATAATTTGTTGATTGAATAAATTTGAGTTTTGCCTACTTAACATAAAGGATTTAATCCTTTAAAAAAACATCACTTGGGGCTGAGATTGTGGTTCAGCGGTAGAGTGCTCGCCTAGCAGGAGCGAGGCCCTGGGTTCGATCCTCAGCACCACATACAAATAAATAAATAAAATAAAGGTATTGTGTCTAATTACAAATAAAGATAAATATTAAAAATAAATATTTTTAGTTGTAGATAGATACAATACCTTTATTTATTTATTTGTATGTGGTACTAAGGATCAAACCCAGGGCCTTGCACCTGCTAGGCGAGCGCTCTACCGCCGAGTCACAACCCCAGCCCACTAAAAAAAATTTTTTTTAATCACTTAACTGTATTTTTGTCTCACAGGCCAATTTTTGTTCATACTTCCAACCTCAGGATGTTACATGATTCTTCAACTATGGTAGATAGTTGGGTATAAGCTTAGGATAGAAAATCTGAAATTGATGAGATCCCAGGACACTGATTGTTGTAATTTCTTTTCCTTCCCCCAAACTGTTGGCAAACAAAGTCAAACACTTCAGGAAATTCAACATCCAAGGAAGGAGCTTTGGGGCAGGATTAAGTGATAAGAGTGGGAGAGTCTGGTTCTGGAGGATGCTCATCTCATTCTGTGTTACAAGCCTATAGTTACAAAGCAATTGGAAACCAATGGTTTAACTAAGGTTATTTAACTCTGAGAATCCTTGGGAGTCTATCACAACCACCAACCCATCAACTATACATCTGAGACAAAAGAAGAAAACTTAAAGAGTATGAGTCAGACAGAGGTGGGTTCAAATGATGTATATTAAATTTTTTCCAGGACCATGTTGCTTGCCTGCCAAATTGAAATAATAATATCTTAGAAATAAAATATTCTTCTAAGCATCTCCATTAATCAGTTACTTGTAGGCAGGGATCATTTGATTTGTTTATATTTATTCAGTCTTTAATAATGTTGGGTCCATAGTAGATACTCAGAATAGGTGAATTTCTTCTTGCAAGTGATCCAAGACCTAGTCCTAGCTTCATTAATAATGGACTCTTAGGGCAATTAGATTTCCTCCCTTTCTTGAACTCAACATTCCCTTCTGTAACACAGGATATTCTCTTAGTTTCTTTCCAACTTTAGTATTTGATGAACTTGTGCCCCTTCAGTAACTCTACCCCACTGCTGCTCCCCATTAGTAATGCTACAGACTGAGGAAACATAATAAGTCACACATAATTTTGTATTTACAGATACACATGCATTTACAACAAAGTATATAAAACAACTACAATACTGTTGCACTCACAGCCTATTTTTGCCTCTTTAAAGGTCAAGAGGTTTTTTTTTTTAATCTTCTTTTATTTGGATTGTTTAGAAAGATGAAATCCAGGACAAGTTGCCACTAGCACATATTATTTTGCTTGAACCTTGGTGGTTAATTGCGCTATTACTGTGATTGATGAACATTGCACTGCAATCAGCTGGAAGCTGCTGCCTTCCACTCAACAGAAATGAGGTCACAGAGCAGGGCTGGGGAATCGCTATCTAACAAGCAGGTCTGTTTGTTGCCCAGTAGAAGAGTTTGCCACTAGAACATTTAACTCTTGATTCCATCTGTTGTGAAGATTCTTGCTCCCTTGACTGGCTCCTGCCTTTTAAAGACTTTATAACAGTTTTAAGTAAAACAGTTAATCTTTGGATGTTCAGTAGGAGAGAACAGACTATTGGATATAGTTACTAAAATATCCAGAGTAGGGACCTTGGCCTGAAATCCTACTACTAAGGTAGATGCCCAGAGAAAATAGTAATCATCCATGACACTGTATGCAATTTTATGGAGTAAAAAGCACATCCCAGGGCTGAGGTTGTAGCTCAATGGTAGAGTATTTGCCCAGCATGTGTGAGGCACTGGGTTCAATCCTTAGCACAGCATAAAATAAATAAATAAATAAATAAATAAATAATAAAATAAAATAAAGGTATTGTATCCATCTACAACTAAAAAAATTAAATTAAATTAAAATTTTAAAGCACATCCCAGGCTGGGCATGGTGGTTCACACCTATAATTCTAACAACTCGGGAGGATTGCAAGTTGTAGACCAGCCTCAGCAAATTAGTGAGGCATTAAGCATCTTAGTGAGACTCTGTCTCAAAATAAAAAATAAAATGGACTGGGCATGTGGCTCAGTGGTAGAGAATCCCTAAATTCAATCCCCAAGTCCAAAACAACAATAACAAAAAACAAAACACACACACACACACACACACACACACACACACACACACACACATCTAGAACCAAACCCTTGAGAAGGGAATATATATTTCCATGATCAGAGAAGTCAATCAAGTCAAACCCCTAACATGCCCCATTGCAGTAGCATGGAGGCTGCTCAAATCATTGCATGAGAGTCAGATAAGTATAACCTGACAGAGGCAAATGTAGGAAAAGCCAGTACTTGGCCCTGAGAAGCACTGGGCATTTTCTATTTAGGCCCATGGGATCTGGTTGCCTGGGAGACTAACTCTGCTTTCCTGAGCATGAGATATCCATCACCTCAGATTAGTCTGAGTAGTTGAGCAATTTGTTAACAGATTAAAGACATAAGTCTTTTCTCCAGTGTATCTGCAATCTGATGGCCCTGGCATTGTATCCTAATGTGTCTCTCATGCTTGTGTGATCTTGCTCAAGTTTCTTAACTTGTCTGAATAATATCTATCTAAAGGAGATGAAATATAAAATGTGGTTAAGAACACAGAACTTGTAGCCCACAACCTGGAACCCCCCCCCAACCATTTATTCATTATGCGACCTTAGGCAAACAAGAACCTCTTTGTACCTTCTTTTCCTCATCTTTTTAATTTAATTTTATTTTTGCAGTGCAGAGGATTGAACCCAGGGTCTCATGCATGCTAAAGCAAATACATTTCTGAGCCGCACCCCTAGCCCAATTTCCTCATGTTTAAATGAGGTCAATTACAATGCCTTCCTCACAAAGATGTTAGGTAGATAAATGAGTTAATATGTATAAAGTGCTTGGAACAATGTCTAGTGCAGAGTAAGTATGTCATCTGTGTTAGTTGAAATGGCATTGGGATGATAATCCTGATCGCTCAGATTCGTTCTGAAGATGAACTAAAATGCTGAAGGTAAAAAAAAAATCACAGAATTATTTGTGCCTGAAGAGACCTAAGATCATGCAAATAAAATCCCCACTTTATAAGTGAAAAATCAAGACTCAGAGATGGGAGGTAGCTGGTTCAGAGCCACACATAATTAAATGGCAGGGTCCAGGTCTCCTAACTGCAAGTCCAAATTTTGTCCTCTGCATTGCATCAAAAAAAGCAACATTTCCATAGAGATGACTCTGGATGATTCTTTTATGTGGTCATTTGACCTGTTGCCAGCTAATGCATTTTCCTAGGACAATGAAATGTGTTTGAAATAGAAAGAAAACTGAGAAAAGGCTCTTTCCCTAAACACACACTGACTTTTGAAGTGGCACGTTAGAGTAGGAGAGAGAAGGCTGAGGATTTGGGCCATGGTTGAAAGGAAACATTTTCAGAAATCATTGCTAGTTCCATGTCATTACTTCAGATAACCCCAAATGTGTCCCTGTGTCCACAAGCTGGAATCATAAACTAATCCATTCAGGCTTCAGAGTATCTATTGTTTTGGGTTAGGTTGGTTTGGTTGTTGTTGTTTTCTTCAGGTGCTTAATTAAGGGGCTTCCACCAGAATGGGCTCTTTGGTAGACACCAAGGTGTCACTCCCAGGACAACAGGATTGATATTTGGACCTCTGTGTTCAGTTTTCCCGAGTTTTTCAGGGCCATTCCCCTTTTCTTTTATTCTGCTTTGGCTCACATTTCTCAGTGGAACTGCTCAGAAGTAGCTGACAAGTGGGTTAGAGGAAAGGGGCAGGATGGGAGAAAGACCCTATGAAGAACAACAGAAGTTTAGGGGGATTTGATCTAGAGAAAAAGTAAGTCCTAGAGGTCATTATTCTTGTTCTCAAATTATTGGAGGGTATCATGGGCAGAAAGAGCAGAGGCAGCAAGATCTCTGACAGCAAAGCTGATACCATTGGGGTGGGAAGGGGAAGAAGAATCTACAAGACAGCTTGAAGCAAGGAAAATTTTCTGAGTCTGAGAGCTGTGCAAGGATGGGATCCCTGCATGAAAGTTGTGCTTTAAAAGAAAGAGAATTGGTTGTAGGGCCTGACAGCCACTTATCAAGAGATGGGAAGGTTGGGACTGATTAATTAGACTAGGTAAATTTAGGTATCTCACCAACTCTTAAAATTTTCAGGTCCTGGGAGCCTAAGATCCAAAGATCAATTTCATGGAGTCCCCACAATCAAGAACCAGCTGGAAAGAAGCAAAATATGAAACTTATGACCCATTCTTTATCTTGCCTGTTATTTCTTTTTCTCTTTCTTGCACTCATTGCTTGCTATTTCATATAGCAGGTACCTTTGACATTTGCAGGAGATAATTCTTTTAAGTATATTTCTGACTCAGCCTTTGCTCCTTCAGCATCACTAGAGAGTCTGAGCTCTCCAGAGATTAGTGCTGGCCTGTCACCACAGCAACTGCCCAGGCCCTGTAGGCATCCATTGTAACAAGCATGGGACTTTGTGAGCCAAAGCTTGACTGTGGTGAGAAAACACTCCACAGGGAGCCTGATATGAAGCAAGAAGGTTGTACTTTGGGAAGTTTTCTTTAATAGGATTAGCTGTAGAGGTAGGACTCACTTTACACATTTGGCCAGCTCCTGAAAAGTGTGGGTGTGTGACAAATTTTAGTAAATGGAGGAAATGTCATCATAAAGGCAGAAAGTAAACTCTTCACAAGTCCCTGATTTAAATCCTCTTCATAAAATGGAGTTTTTAAAGGGAATCTCCACCCATGCCATGTCCTGTGCTGTTAGTCTAGTACTGAGCATCTATCTGTAATTGGGGCCACCTGCAGAGAACTCCCCAGGGGATGGCAAAGAACAGCAGCAACTCAGCTTGCTGGGGGCTAGGAATGGACAATGTATAACAAGGAGAAGCAAAGTACACATGGGGGCACAACAGGGGTAGGCTTGGAGAGTGGGCCTTGCCTAGCATGAGCAGTTCTGCTGCAGCAGTGGTGGGGTGTCCGAGAGACGTGTATTCTTAGAGGCACCCAGCACAGAGGGGTCTGTGTCCAGCGAATCAGACATCTTATCACAAATGGCATCCACCAGGCGCTCGAAGGCCTGCCTCACACTGATGTTCTCCTTGGCACTGGCTTCAAAGAAGTCAAACCCTAGGAGAGAAGAGACACAAGTACATAGTTTCCCCATTCCTTCAGCTGGAACCTTTTTGTGCCCCCAGCAGGGGGTACTCTGGATCAATATGGTCTGCACTCAGAAGTGAATTGAGGAGGCCTAATTCCACAGGCAGAGGGTACTGCTTCAAGGAGACAGTATAGGGCAGGGGTTACCTGTACAGGTTGTAGAGTCAGACAATCTACCATTGACCCAGCTATTTAGTCCCATGCAAATCACTTGTTCTCTTTACAAATCAACCAGGGTTGTAAATAGTGATAATTTTACCTACCTCACAGAGTTATTTCAAGTACAAAACAAGATAATGCATGTGAAGTATATGGCCCTATTCCTGACACAGAAAGAGTGTCATAAGGTGTTTGCTTAAATATTTGAGCATTTATACTTCTTAAAGCATTGAGTACATCCATTATCTCATTTGCTTTTCACATTATCCTCTCCATATCACTAGTGCAGACACTGTGGCCTAGGGAATTTAGCTGGCTTGCCCAAAATAAGTAAAAACACCAGTATGAGAAGCCTCAGTTTTGGACTTTTTGACCAGGGATTTTCCTCTTTCCCCTGCTTCTCACTCACCCCAGTCCAGCCAGCTCTAATCTGGGCTCTGGGAGGCAGCCCAAGAGCCACAATGAGCTGGGCATGGTGGTGTATGCTTGTTATCCCAGTGACTTGGAGGCTAAGACAGGAGTATCACAAGTTTAAGGTCAGCCTCAATAACTTGAAACCCTGTCTCAAAATAAAAAAGGACTGGGGATACAGCTCAGTACCCCTGGGTTCAGTTCTCAGTAGAAAAAAAAAAAAAAGCACCACAATGAATAAGTGAAGTTTTATTTGATCCTTTCTACCCACAAACACACTGGCTTGTCTCCATTCAGTGAGGTTCCTCCTCCCTAAAGCCTAAAATCCACTAAAATGATTCTATAGATCTTTCCTTCCCCTCAAAAGCCCAATTAAATGCCCAGGGGAAACTGCCTGAGGTGTGCCACATTCTTGTCTGGTTTTTGAGATCTTTGACAACTCTTTCTGTGACAATGAATAACACTTGGTTGTCCCAAGAGAAACAATCCAAGGCCCTCCTAGTTCAGACAATGTGGCCTGTCCCACCTGAGAAATCCTGAAGAGGCTGGTGGCAGCCCTCAGAAGCAGAAGCTGCCCTTCCCATCATGTCCCCAGGGCAGCCCATTCCCTCCCCTTTTTCTTCCTTCCTTCCAAGTCTTCATTTCTTTTCAAAAGCCTCTCTTCCTTTTTTCTTTTTCTTTTCATTTAGCTCATTTCCCCCTATATTCCTTGCACTTTCTGTTGAGCATCTACTATCTATGTTAGGAGCTTTAAAATATCATTACTTAATCCTCACAAGAGCCTGTCATCATCTCCAATTTACAAATGAGAAGATGAAGGCTTCAAAGTTCTGTGTAACACTCATACATGTGGCTGTGTTAGTGGAAATCAGGTTTATACCTGTGTTTGCCTTAATCTGAAGTCTATATAGAGCCCTGCCTCTCGTTTCTTCCTCTTTCTTCCTTTTCACTTGGCATTCTTTCTTCTTGATCATATCTTTTTTCTTCCTTTAAAGTCTGTTTGCTTGATCTTACTACCACAGTGTCTGAATCTGGGAGAGTCACTGCACCTGTCTGAATCACTTAACCTCTCTGATTCTCAGGCTACTCATTTGTCAAGTAGGAATAACAACAGAGTCTTCCTACTGAGAGCAGTTGGGAGGATTGAGTGAGAAAATGGATAAATTGCTGAACAAAAGTTGCCTGTTATAACATTTCTTTCTACTCTTCTTTCATCTTGCTCCTCTCACCTCTATATCTTTCTCCCTCTTTTATCATCTCTTCCCACAAAGGGGAGAATATCTTTCTTCCTCCCACCTGTTACTCCACCATCCACAGAGCAGCCTGAGGCCCTAGGTACAAATGAGGCTCCTTTTCTCAGCCTTCCCAGCATAAAGGCACTCACAGCTCCTGCCAGCCCAGCTCCAGCTGCTAGCCTCTCCGGTGGCTGAGTTCCTGACCTGAGAAAAGCAAGCTGCAGAAGTGCTCGCTAATTGTGGATATGTGACAAAGAAGAAGAAGGCAACTGCTGGCTCATTATCCTCAGCGTCAGAGACCCTTCAGCATATAGCTTTTCCTTAATAAATATCACAAAAATTAGCTCCTTGGTATTTGACTGGCTTATGACAAGTGGCAGTGTTTGGGCATGTGGAGGGGAGTGTATTGCTCACCTAAGAAAGGAGCAAACAGATAAAATAGTAAGTAGGCTTTCACCATCACTATAGATGAAGGTGAGAAAACAGGTCAAAGCCAAAGGCACCAATTCCTTCTGAAGAACTGACTCTGAGGGAAGGACATGACACATTGGAAGGTGGGCATTGAGAAAAGGCCTGAGAGCCAGCCTGGATTTTAATACAGCCTGTCAGTTACTAGCTCTGTGACCTCAGGGAAATTCCCTAATGACCTTCAGCCTCCATGTCCTTTTCTGTAAAATGGGGTCAGTGCTATATACCTCATAGAATATTAATGAGAATTAAACGCACAAAACTACGTGAAGTGATTCACATAGAATACATGGCAATTCCCCTTCCCATATTTTCTCCTCCCACTATAGTCTCTACCCTTCCATTGTCTTTGGGGAAGCCCTCTGGTTCTTCATCATTCATAGTCAATCAATAAACCAGTTCTAACTGTACAGATGTTGCACCAGGTTTGATGTTGAGTGTCAGGAACACAAAGAGATCAAATCTACCTGTGGAGAAGCCACGATAATAAGAGAGTCCATTCCTCACTTCTGCATTGTTCTTAACAGTGCACAAATACAATTTTAGAAAACCTTGCGAGGTGGGTAAACCAAGGCAGGGTTTATCACTCATAATTTGTAGATAGGAAAATTGAAGCTCAGAGATGGGGCATAAAGGAGGACTCTGTTATGCCTCTTTGTCTCACTCTCATTTGGAACAGTAACAGAACAAGCCATAACATTCTAACACAATTAGAAGAACCAGAGGCCATACAGGAATTCAGAAGAGAAGGAGAGGAGAGGGAAAGGAAATTTTCTGAAGTTACTGGGGATGTGAATTTTAATGTCAGAACTAAACAAAACTCTTCACCTAACTTCTCATTCTTTAGGACCCAGCTTCGGTGTGGTTCATTTCCCCAGTGATTCCCTCTGCCTTATAACTCATTCCTTGTGTGGTAAAAATCCATTTGACTGGGAGCTCCCCAAGCAGGGACTGTGCCAGTTATCATCAGAGCTCAAGACCAGTGGAGTAGTAGGTGCTCAGTGAGTATTTGTTGAATGAAGGAGGTTGGAATGAGCAGGGAGGGCATGGCTGAGGGGATACAGGCATTGGGGCTCATGAAAGCTTAGCTCAGCATGGAAGATCCTGTGCTGGGCTGTGGGGACCCTGAAGTGAATCAGACACAGTTCCTACCCTTGAGGAGCTCCTAGTCTAGTGTGTAAGAGAGACACTTCAACAACATTTTAGAGATTAAGTGCTAAAACAGTGGAAAGGTAAGGGATGTGAGGGTACAGAGAAAATTCCTCACCAAGTTTGGGGGCTAGGGAAGATTTCTCCAAGAAACCAGATATCAGCTAGATGAAGACATATGACTGAGTATTCACATGAGAACATACATGTGTAGCACACCAGGCAGGGGAAATGGCATGAGCATAAATAAGTGGGCAAAAACACAGCATTGATATATGCTAGAAGGAGTATAGTAGTTTATTATCATTATAGCAAAAACCCAAAATGGTGAGAGATGAAATCAGTAGGAAGCTAACGTAAAGAGCTTATATGTCATGCCAAGGAGATGAATTCACTGTCTTCTCAAAGATACCCAAAGTACTGAGAACTCTGATTCAAGCTACCAACTCATGGGTCTAGTCAGGTCAGAATAACTCCCAATTACCCCCACCCAATTACTGTCAGACTCCTGGAAGGCCCTTTATCAGTAGGCCCTGGTGGTAACCTTTTCCTCAGGTTCATTAATAAAGATTCTCATGGTCTGAGAATCTAGTGAGGCTAGAAAGTTGACAACCAATTAAGCAGACTAGCCATTCCTCACCCCCATTCATTTCTTCCCTCTAATTGGCTTCAGAACAATGAGATTTCTGCTGTCTTATTTGTAGCCCAATTCTTAAATCACTCTATTATGTTCCCCTATGATGGTGTCTACCTTTCCTGTCCAAAGGCAGTTGTTATGGATCCACAGACCGTGTGTCTACATTGCTTTCTTCTGAACTGGACCTCAGATTTTATTCAGAAATTCACAACTAGCTAAATTTAACTCTCCTCATTCTGACACTGCTCTAAAATATTTCTCCACTATTATTATTTTCAAATCCCTTCTTCATCCTACTCTGATACCTCCTCATCTCCATCATTTATCATTCTTCAACTCACAATTCTCTTGTCATTGACAATTTTGGCAAGGGACTCACTTCCTTTCTACCCTAGGCTTACTCTTATTCTCAGGTACCCTGAATTTCATGTTAACAATCGATCCAATACCTTGGCCTATTAATTTCTTGACCATTTAATTTCCATTGTCTTTTCCATTTTGCTTTAGCTATGCCCTTGTCTTATAACTTGAACTATTTTGACTTGGATTTGCAGCTTTAGAACTGAAAGTGGTCTTATTAATTTTAGATCAGCCATACTGGCTCAAAACTCAAGACCCTTACATTAGTCAATTTTTCATCACTATAACAAAATATTTGACATAAACTTCTTAGAAGAAAAGAGGTTTATTTGGATCACAGTTCCGGAGGTTCAAAGTCCTTAGGCTTTGTGGTGAGGGCTGTCCCTTAACTGTCCCTTAATCATTTTATGGCCAATAACAATGGTGGAAGTGTGTGTGGGAGCAAGAAAATTATATATCTTGAACCAGGAGGCAGTGAGAGCTGGGTGGGGCCAGGTTTGCTACTTTTATGACAACCCTCTCAAGAGAACTCAAGAGTGTCCTGAAAACTTCCTTCCAAGAGCAAACCCTCAATGACCTAAACCTTCTACCTGGCTCCACCTCATAAAGATTTCACTACCTTCCAATTTTGCCACCCTGGTGACAAAGTCTTCCATCACAGTGGACCCTTGGAAGGCCCTCAAACTACATCCACACCATAGCAACCCTGCATGGCCTGGCCTCTGTATACTTCTCCAGCTTCATCTTTGCATACAATGTACCTCTCCCCTCTACCCCCATTAGCACTTTGCTCATTGTTTCAATCAGATTTCAACCAAGGAAATGGGAACTACTCTTAGCATATAATCCAGAGGACATTGGTTACATAGGTGATGGAAGAACTGAGAAGCTGAATACAATAGAGGAAACCCAGAGATTACCAGTGGGAAAAAAATAGTATTATTAGAGGCAAAGAAAGCTAGAACCAATGGAGTAAGAGTCAGAGAAGAGGAGCAGCCACTGCTGAAGTAGCCATCCAGGGACTCCAATTCCAGGAAGCATAATATTTTAGGGTCTTTGCCTCCACATGATCTTCAGAAAGGGGCTTCTCATCCCTTTCCTGGATATGATTGGAGATAACTCTGGCCAGAGCCCAGGGAGGCTAGTAAAAAGGAAGCATGTTTCTGCCTGCAAGGGAAAGAGAGTGTTTAAAATGTGGTCTTGAAACACATGTATACCAGCATAGGGTAGTGGGAAAAGTGCCCACAGAATAAGAGTTTGGAGAGGGTTGCAGGAGAAAGAAAGAATGGGAGAAGGAATGATAACAAACAGTTTAAGGACTGGCACAACCATCTACTCAAAGAATATTAAAATTTTCTCTTTAAGATTTTTGTTTCCCTAGTCAATAAGTTTCTTTTTTTTTAATATTTTTTAGTTGTCGAGAGACCTTTATTTATTTATATGTGGTGCTGAGAATCAAACCCTGTACCTCACACATGCCAGGCAAGTGCACTACCGCTGAGCCCTAGCCCCAGCCCTAGCCCGTCAATAAGTTTCTTATGGGCAGGGAACCCATTCACCTCTGTGGCCCCAGGATCCATCATGCATTCAGTGACTAGAATTCAATTCAATCCATCATGCATTCAGTTATACACTGCCTAACCTACAAGAGATTTTACATCTCTACCTATTGGAAACTGGCTTGCTGTGTCTCCTTGTGGGAGGAATATATCTCCCATCCCATCAACATTAGGTTGATGATAGGACTTACTTTGACCAATGGATATGGGCAAAAGTAATGTGACCCAAGTCCCAAAAGAAGCTGCATAGTTTAGCCATTCTGGGTTGGATCTCAGAGTAGGAAGGCACAGGAATGGAGTCACAACTGACTTGCAGCTGGTACATAATATGAGTGAGAAGTAGATCCTTATCATGTAAGCTCACCTGGTTTGTTGTTACCACAACATATTCTAAAGAAATATCATTAATATTGTGACTGAGGTAAAAATTTAAAGAGAAATCATGGCAGGCTTTGGGGGAAACACTATTGAATGACAAAATAACAATATTAAGATTTGAGTCTAAAGACTGAGTTTGAATACTGAGACTGCCATCTACTACTAATATGGCTTAGAATAGCTACATTATCTTAAAGTTCAAAAATAGACATGGGATCTGGCATGGCTCGATATGTGCAAGAAATATGAGTGGTCTGGACTCAGCTTCTTCTTCAGTAAAATCACTGATTTACTGCAGGGCTGGTAACATGCAACTGTACAGGTACAGACACAACTGATGATAATGCCATCTAACTAGCTGGGTGTGAGGATGAAGGGCACAAGAAAATTGCTATGAAAGCACATTGTGAGTTACATCACTGTTAGTTATTATCAATGCCAACTAGGTCTTTGTTTCTCTTCAACCAGGCTCAATGATATAAGGTTTCTATAATTCATCTCAACCCTCCAAATATTTAGTGAACACATAAAATAAGCAAGGCAAAGTAAAAAGGGTCTGTGGGGGAGTAATAAGTAGGGGAATTGTGTGAATCAAAATGAAATCAGGGCTGGGACTTGGTGGCAGAGCCCTTGCCTAGCATGCATGAGACACTGGGTTCAATCCTCAGCACCATGTAACAAACTAAATAAACAAAATAAAGGTAATTTTAAAAAATGAAATCAAGCATGGTGGCACATGCCTGTAATTCCAGCAGCTCTGGAGGCTGAGGCAGGAGGATTGAGAGCTCAAAGCCAGCCTCAGCAATTTAGTGAGGCTCTGAGCAACACAGTGAGACGCTGTCTCTAAATAAAATACAAAAAAGGTGGGTATATGGCTTAGTGGTTAAGTGCCCCTGGGTTCAATCCCTGGTATCAAAAATTTAAAAAAAAATCAAAGTTGGATATATCTAAATAGAGCCACTCATTCAACTAATCCACACCTCATTTTTCAAACAGACAAACAGACCCAGAGAGAGGAAGCAAGATGTTCAAGGTCAGAAGCAAAAAGCTCCTAACTCCTAGTCTGGGTGCACTTTCCCACTACACTATGCTAGTATACATTTCAAGCCCACATTTTAAACACTCTCTCTTTTTCTTATAGGCAGAAGCACATTTCTTTTTTTACTAGCCTCCCTGGACTCTAACCAGAGTTATTTCCAAACAGATGCAGGAAAAAAGGATATGTCAAGCTAAGAAACAGAGTACAGTTGAATCCTGTGTCTAGTAGACTTCCTAGTTGCATGAGCTAATAAATTCTATATTTTTTTTAGAAAAGCTAATTTGACTTGGAATTTTATCACTTGTAATAACAAGAGTCCTAATTCAAGCAGAACTTATCACAACTAACATCTTTTTTTGAGATATAATTCACATACCCCACAATTCACCCATTTGAGGATCAAACCCAGTGCCTCATGCATGCTAGGCAAGATCTCTACCTCTGAGCCACAACCCAGCCGCCCCCACCCCCCATTTGCAATTCTTAACATGCATCTAGGTTTATTTATATAGTTATTTGTTTAATGTCTCTTTCCATGCTAGTTCCATGATGGTAAGAATTACAACTGTTTTGTTCACTATTATATCTTGAGTGACAGGACAGAACCTGATACAGAGTATGTGTCTAATAAATATTTTTCAATAAATAAGTGAAACATATGAATGATTATCTACCCTGTGCTGGATGCTTGAGATAATGAAACAAATCAGACATATTCTCTTTTCTTAAGGGCTAGGAAGAAAGAGATAAATATGTAAATAGGCAAATTCTAATACGCAATAGAGGAAAGCTCAGAAAGTTGTGTAGGACAGATATAGGTAACTTTGATCTACCCAAATTTAACCAATTCATTAAGGCCTTCTTCAGGTACCTCCCTATATCCTGCACTAAGAATTAGCTCATTTTCTATCTGCATTCCTGTGTGCTGGCAGTGTCTCAGGGGACTGTGGATTGAAGGTATAATGGGATAACCTGAAGTTATCCAAGTGTGGGCTTTACCACATGCTTACTGTTCTGTGAACCAAGAGGAGGCACTTTCTGGAACCCGAGAACCTTTGTAATAGAGTAGGAACAGCAAGGCCCAAGATGACCCAACTACCCCATTTATTAGGCCCTTACAGTATGCTAATTTCTAGTCCAGTCCACTTTGGAGAATAAGGGTGAGGACACATAACACCTCTCTCTCCCTCTCTCTCTCTCTCTTCTAATACACATAATACAAATATATAACACATAATTCACATTTGTGCTTCAGAAACTGTCAGAGAATATAACTTTATGTTCCCTATTCCTTAACACTTAAAACATTTGCCAGACACAGTGGTGCATGCCTGTAATTCCAGCAGCTCAGGAGGCTAAGGCAGGAGGATTATGAGTTCAAAGCCAGCCTCAGCAATGGCGAGGCACTAAGCAACTCAGTGAGACCCTCTAAAAAAAAATAAAAAATAGGGCTGGGGATGTGGCTCAGTGGTTGAGTGCCCCTGAGTTCAATCCCCAGTATTTCAAAACAAACAAACAAACAAAACATTTAAGGTGTGACAAATACATACTTAGACTGGCTAAAAGTCCAACAGTCCATCTTTTCCTCTAGAGGAATATATCATATATTCTACAGACATGGAACTCCTAGATTGAATTCCAATAGTTACAATAAAATAAAATCAAAACTGCTCTTTTAGGCAAAGTAGGTATGGGTTCCTCTATGTGGCCACTGAAACATGCCTGGGTACCGGGGCCTCAGTGGAGTATAGGAACAAAATGCTCCAACCTTGGAAAAAGCATCACTGAGTTTCATATGCAAACCACATAGATTTGCCTTCTATATAGTTACTTTTGTTGTGAATTGTGGTTTGGTGAGAACCATCAGTTTACATTGAAAGAAATGTTAAGAAACAATCTATGATGTTCAGTGTTGTTGGAAGGATGTACAATATCAAGGACATGGTCACATTCAGTATAGAGAGTCTTCTCTGTATTTGCCAATGAAGACCAATGCTTCTCTGGAAAAATAGGTTTGTTTTTATATTAAGAACATTCCCTCTTTGCAATGTTCTCTAGGAAGCTTAAAGGCAATGTTTTGGCCCAATTCTTTCAAGTTCACAAGAAAATTATTATAAAATATATTTATGCAACACATATATATCCATACATATATGCACACATACACACATGCATCATGTACATACCAAGTTGCTCTGCAAGGAGCCGGCCCTTCTCGGTGGGAACAACTCTCTCTTCTTCCATGTCACATTTGTTCCCCACCAGAATAACCTGTGCATTGTCCCAGGAGTAGGTCTTGATCTGAGTAGCCCTAAAATAGAGAGAGAAATATGCTATAGATGGAAAGTTTGTGTCTCTCACATTCACAAGTTGAGCCCAACCCTACTTGTAATGGTTTTAGAGGTGGAGCCTCTTGAAGCTAATAATGACATGAAGATAGAGCCCCAGTAAATGGGATTAGTGTCCTTACAAGGAAAGAGAGATAGAATGTGCTCTCTCTCTCAGCCATGTAATGATACAATCAGAAGGAGGCTGTCTTTAGACACTGGATGGATATACTGGTATCTTGGTCTCAGACTTCCTAGTCTTCAGAACTGTGAGAAATAACTGTTCGTCATTTAAACCACTGATATTCTTGTTATAACAGCTCAAAATGACTAAGGCACACATCCTCCTAGGTTGAAAAGGGAATTTCAAAAGTCCAAGAAGCAGTTTCCCTTCACAAAACTAGTGAGTTGCTGCTAATTTATTTAGCTGAGGACAGACACACACATACCTACCCACGCTGGCTGTCACAGAATCTGACCCCCAAACCTTGGCTGCAAACTCACCCATCTCTTTGGAGTCCTTTAATATTTTTTCAATCTTCTCACTGGGCAGAGAGCTCATTTTAAAATGTGTATCTGACTACGATGTGGCCTTTTAAAAAATATTTTTAGACCTTTATCGTTTTTTAATTTTTAGTGGACACAACATCTTTATTTTTATGTGGTGCTGAGGATCGAACCCAGCACCCCATGCATGCCAGGTGAGCAGTGCTACCGCTTGAGCCACATCCCCAGACCTACAATGTGGCCTTTTTAAAAAATCTTCTCTAGAGGGTTCCAGACTAGCTGTGATCAAGTCCAGGTTCTTCAGTTCAAAACCATTCATGTCAGGTCTCTCCTAGCTCATTGTACTTCATCGTGCCTCACAAGTCTCACTCCTTCCTCAAATAAGGCATTAGGTCATGATTATTTGTAGATGCCAAAATATCAACAGTGATTTCCTTCATATAAGATGATTATGAAAATTTTTAAAAATATATGTCAAATGTTTGTCCTTAAATTTTTAAAAGTAAACGGCCATTATTTCTAACCTTAGAAACAAAATTTTAGCAGAGGGAATAAAGTAGGATCCTAACATTGTAGAGACATCATTTTGTGTGGGTGGATGGGTCTCTGTCCCAACCACCTCATCACATGAAAACCCTGTACCTTCACCATGGCACCTATTATACTTGGTTAAATTTATCTGTCTCTGTCTGAGGGCAGGAATAAGTGTATTCATCTTTGGGATGCCAGCACCTTGTACAGAACAGACATGGTGTTGGTGAATGTCTGGATCAGCAGATGGTTAATCCTGAATCATATCTTGAATTGACTCTATTCTGATACTGAGATTCAATCTACATGAACCCTAACTGCAACCTAGACCTATTATTGAACTTGCTACTAAAACAGGTCCCATCAGCAATCATCATCTATAGTAAGAAGCCATTCCCTTGAAGGATGGAATTCACTCAATCACCATTTGTTGTAGGCCCACAAAGATTCAGGCCTCATTTGGGCACTGGAGCTTTGATGGCAGGTGGAGACTAGGCTAAGACCAAGTTGCCTAGAAGGAAAACTCAAAGGCCAGAGCTTTGGAGTCTTTGGATTCAAGGCAACTCTCCTATCTCTCCATGTTACTCTTACTTTTATCTTCCTCCCCCCACCCACGCCATCCTCTCTCAGCTCCCAGATTAGAAACAAGCTCAGGTTATTCTTGGAAAAGTCGTCACCAGGTGTTAAAGTCACCATGTTCTTGAGAAAGAATGAACAGAGACTAATGGAGGGGAGAAAAGGGGCCAGGAATGAGCAGTGTGGAGACACTTATAAGGCTAATCACTCTGTGGGAGGTGCGGTAAGAGAGAGAAAATGGAGAGGGAAGGAGTAAAGAAGAGGAAAAAAAAAACATAACTGAAAAGAATAAAGAGAAGAGGAAGGGAAAAGAGAAGAAGGAAAGGAGAAAGAAGGACAGTAGAGTGAAGAAGTTGTTAAAAAGAAAGGGGAGAAAAGGGGAAAGAGGATGATGACTGAGAGGCAGAAAAAAGAACTCAGGTTCCCAGGAATGACATGGCATCTTGGACTGTTGGTCACAACAGAGGAATGGAGCAGGCAGCCTATAAGATCACACCCAGTTCAAGGCTCCAAGTAGTCAATAATGCTTCACATAATCCTGACAACTACTCTTTGGGAAGAGGGAAGTCCTCAAGCTGCTATGGTTTAGATGTAGTTTGTCCCCAAAGAGTTCATGAATTGGAAGCTTGGCTCCCAGGGTGATAATGTTAAGAACTGGTGGACCTTTAATAAGTGAGGCCTAGTAGGAAATAATTAGGTCATTAAGGGCACTTCCCTCTAAAGGAATGGATATAATTCTTGAGGGACTCTGGTTAGTTCTTTGTGAGAGGTTTCATAAAGCAGCAAGACCAGTCCCCTCCCAATCTCTCTCTGGCTTCCTTTCTTACCATGCACTCTCTCCCTTTTGCTCATGTTCCTGTCTTGATGCCATCTGTCATGATATGATGTAGCCAGGAGAACCCATGCCAAAGCCAGTGACATACTGTGTGGACTTTCAACCTCCAAAACTGTGAGCAAAATAAACTTCTTTTCTTTATAAAGTATCCAGCCTCAGGTATTTTGCTATAGCAACAGAAAACTAACTAATATAGCAGCTATGGGCAAAAGATAACAAGAGAAAGGCTTGGCACTGGCCAGCATTCTAGCTGGGTACCTGGCTCACCCAATTCTCTGATTCTGAAGAACAGCCATGGCACAGACATCTCACCTTCTCACATCCTCCTTTGATTAAAGGCACTAGGAATTGGCCTTTCCCTGTCACATGTCCATTCCCTTCTCCTCCTTTCTCCATGTAAGTAACTCCTCAAGAAAAAAGACATTATTTGCTCAGTGTACTGATTTCTATTGCAAATTGAACCTTCATGAACTTGAACTAGATTTGCTATTAGGCCCAAAACCTAGCCCAGGGATAGTGAAGTGTCGTGTGAATTCACTCTCCACTATAGACAGTGGAGATTATAGAATAATCTTCCTGAAACATAAATCTGAATTTGTTGATTTTCATTTCAAATGTTGTCACCTATGAGATAAAATCCAAACCCCACCATATAAAATCTTTCGTGATCTGTGCTCTTCTTTCCCTCTCACCAACTTCTTATCTTTGCACATCTATATTCTTTCTCTGAAAATTCTTATCTATTTATCCCTCAAGCTAACTCCTGTTCAGTTTACAAAATGTAGTGTATGTGTCATCAACCCCAAGACATTTTCTCTCTCTAAACTGAGATAGACAGCCCTCCCCTGGGTTCCCACAATCCTGATGTCTCAATTCATCACTGTACCTGTCACATAATATTCTTGTAGCCTGCTTCCTACTCTGACTTCTCTCATCTGAGAACTCCGTGAGAGCAGGAGCCATGTATGAGTCATCTGGCTTTCCCTAACATACAGTATAAAGCCTAGTGCACGTTAGATTTTCATGAACAGTTTGCCAAGTGAATGAATGAATAAATGAGTTTTGTACCAGTCCTGGACAGCATTGAATGACTCTTCATTGGTGATGTCATACATGAGAATGAAGCCCATGGCCCCACGGTAATAGGCTGTAGTGATGGTCCGATACCGCTCCTGTCCAGCTGTGTCCTAGATGGGAAAAGGGGGAAAAGGAAAAAGTCAGCTTCCTAGAAAGTCTGCCTTGGTTCCTAAAATGTCCCCCAAGACAATTAACTCATAATCTAAGGCATATTTAAGGAGTGTTTATTATGTATTGTGCTTGTGACTAGAATAAAATGATTTTTAAAACCTCATAAAAATAAGGAAATAATTAAAATCCCAATAAAAATTGGCAAGACATGAATAGCTTCTACAAGGAAATACAAATATAATAAATAATTATTATGTTAAAAGCCTTAATCTTTTTTTAAGTGGACACAATACCTTTAATTTATTTACTTATTTTATGTGGTGCTGAGGATCAAACCCACATGCAAGGCAAGCACTCCACCACTGAGCCACAATCTCAGCTCCACCCCAAAAGCTTTAATCTTTTTCTTTTTAAAAAAATACTTATTTTTTAGTTGTAGGTGGTTTTTATGTGGTGCTGAGGATCAAACCCCATGCCTCATATATACTAGGCGAGTGCTCTACTTCTGAGCCACAACCCCAGCCCTAATCTTATTTTTTTTTAATATTTATTTTTTAGTTCTCGGCGGACACAACATCTTTGTTGGTATGTGGTGCTGAGGATCGAACCCGGGTCGCACGCATGCCAGGCGAGCGCGCTACCGCTTGAGCCACATCCCCAGCCCCCCTAATCTTATTCTTAATAATAGTTCTCATTATAGATGAGGATGGGGGCTGGGGATGTGGCTCAAGCGGTAGCGCGCTCGCCTGGCATGCGTGCGGCCCAGGTTCGATCCTCAGCACCACATACCAACAGGGATGTGTGTCCACCGAGAACTAAAAGATAAATATTAAAAATTCTCTCTCTCTCTCTCTCTCTCTCTCTCTCTCTCTCTCTCTCTCTCTCTCTCTCCTCTCTCATTCTCTCTTTAAAAAAAATAGATGAAGATGCATTGAAATGTACAAACTTGTTTGTGGGAGCAGAACTTTTGTTAAACCTTTTTGGAAAGCAATTTGGAAGTTTCAATACCATTGAAAATGTTAATACCCTTGGCCCCAGAATATTCCTTCTAAATATTTTCCTACAAAAATCAGATAAATATTTACACACAAATGTGTTATGGCCTTATTTTTCATCAATTTATATATTCAACAAGAGGAAAATGGTTAAAATATAAGAATTTTTATGTAAATGAATATAAGAATACTTATTGACATGGGACAATGCTTATAGATGTGATATAGTATCAATACCACAAATTTATATGTGGAAATGAAAACTATTAAAGAAAACACACCAATAATAGATATTATCTCTGAATAACAGACAAGAATTACTGCTGACAAAATGAGGACTTGAGGGCTGGGGCTGGGGCTCAGCAGTAGTGCACTTGCCTGGTATGTGTGAGGCACTGGGTTTGGTTCTCAGCACCACATATAAATAGATTTAAAAAATAAAAATGTTTATCAACAACTAAAACAAAAATAATTTTTAAAAAATGAGGTCTTGAATGCAGGATATCTGATTCTAAATCTAATGATTTATCCAAAGGCATTTATTGAATACCATCTATAATAATAATAAAAATAAGAAATGATCACAATAATAATTACAGAGTGTCATTATTTGTATATGCATTGCACTTGTATCAAGAAACTTAAGAAAAATCAAGTAGATGTGTTATGATACTCATCTGATAGATGAGGAAACAGATTCAGAGAGATTATCCAATACATGTCAGAACCAAGATTCAAATCAAGTCTATCCTATTCCTATATCCATTATAATATATTGCCTTAGCCACAACCATACTTTGTGTGATACAAAAATGGAACTAGAGGAGCTGGGATTGTGGTTCAGTGGTAGAGTGCTTGCCTAACATGTGTAAGGCACTGGGTTTGATTCTCAGCACCGCATATAAATAAGTGAACAAAATAAAGGCCCATCAATGTTTAAAACAATATTTTTTTTAAATGGAACAAGAACCACCCCTGTTCTCAGGAAGCCTCTGTAGAATTGTGAAAGTGGTTAAGACATACCAGTGAACTGATAATTAGCAATATGAGACAGCATGTCATCAGAACCAGATAAATGACACAGAGAAAATGTGAAATATAAGTTCAGGTAAGGAGAAACATAGTGGTTTGGGGGAAGTTATGGAAGATATCAAAGCAGAGGTAACATATTTTATACTAGTTAGGACTCTTCAGTTATAAGCAATCTCCAAATTTCAGCAGTTTGAACACAAAGTTTTATTTTTCATTGTTGGTATATGCCCACTAAGGGTTGGATGGGTGTTCTGCTTTGTGTCCTTCTGATTCCAGGATAAAGACTGACAGAGAACTTCCAAAAGGAAAGATAGTGCATGAGTCATGTGTTGGCCTGTAAAATTTCTACTTTCCTACTTCACTAACGAAAGCAAGTCAGGTATCCACACCCAAATTCCAGGGGGTAAAAAAATACAATCTCATAACATACCCAGGAGTAGAACCAGAAATATGTGGAAGACAGCATACCTATTTCCATAGGTAGACTCTGCACTGAGCCCGGGAGCATTGCCTGAGGATGAGCTTATTTGGCAATACAATGAGGACAATAGGGACTTTCTTATTTTTATTATTTGTTCTAATTTGTTATGCATGACAGCAGAATGCATTTCAATTCATTGTACACAAATGGAGCACAACTTTTTATTTATCTGGTTGTATGCGATGTATCATTGCACTATATGTGTAGTCATACATTTACCTAGGGTAATGATATTCTCATTCCACCATCTTTCCTGCCCCCATGCTCCCTCCACTCCCCTCCCTTCCCTTTGTCCAATCAGAGTTCTCCATTCTCCCCACACCCCACTTATCAGAGAGAACATTTGGTCTTTGGTTTTGGGGATTGACTTACTTTGCTTAGCGTGATATTCTCAAACTCCATCCATTTACCTGTAAATGCCAAGATTTAATTCTCTTTTAATGCTAAGTAATATTCCATTGTGTGTATATGTGTGTGTGTGTGTGTGTGTGTGTGTGTATCATGGTTTCTTTATCCATTCATCTATTAAAGGGCATCTTGGTTGGTTCCACTTTTCAGCTATTGTGAATTGAGCTGCTATAAACATTGATGTGGCTGCGTCAGTACAGTAGACTGATTTTAGCCTCATGCATGTTAGGTGAGTACTCCACCACTGAGCCACAACCCCAGCCCCTGGAATGAAATTCTTAAATTTTAAGATTTTAAGTCCTTTGGGTATAGACAGAGGAGTGGGATAGCTGGGTCAAATGGTGGTTCCATTCCAAGTTTAGGAATCTCCATACTGCTTTCCAGATTGGTTGCACTAATTTGTAGTGCCACCAGCAATGTATGAATATACCTTTTCCCCCACATCCTTACACTTATTATTACTTGTATTCTTGATAAAATGCTGGAGTGAAATTCTTTTTTTATATATTTATTTTTTAGTTTTAGGTAGACACAGTATCTTTATTTTACATTATGTGGCACTGAGGATTGAACCCAGTGCCTCATGCATGCTAGGCGAGCACTCTACCACTAAGCCACAACCCCAGCCCCTGGAGTGAAATTCTTAAAGAATTTTTTAAACAGAAAAGTAGAGAAAACATATTTTGGCAACAGGAAGGATTTTTGCCAATGTGTACTCCAGAAGAATTTAAAGAATGGTGGGAAATGGGTAAATGACAAAGCTAGAAAGAGCTTTGAGTGCTGTGCTATGGAGTATGGACTTTATCTTTTAGGAACAAAGATTTTGAGGCAGGGATTAACATAATTAGATGTTAGCTTTAAAAGATCACATTGGCAGAGTCAGGTATGGTGGCACAAACCAGTAGTCTCTGTCACTCTGAAAGCTGAAGCAGGAGGATCAAAAGTTCAAGGCCAGCCAAGGAAATTTAGCAAGAGCCTGTTTTAAAAAATAAAATATCAGTATACAAAATCAACAGCTTTCCTATGCATCAATAATGAATCTGCTTAGAAAGAAATCAGGAAAACAATTCTTCACAATAGCCTCAAAAAAAAAAAAAAGGAATAAATCTAACTAAGGAAGTGAAATACCTCTGCAATCAAAATTACAAAATGCGGAAGAAAGAAATTGAAGAAAACACCAGATCTTCCATGCTCATGGACAGAATTAATATTGTTAAAATGGCCATATTACCAAAAGTGATACACAAATTTAATGCTGTTTTCATCAAAATACCTATGATGTTCTTTACAAGACTGAAAAAAAACTTCTAAAATTCATTGAAAGAATAAAACCCAGAATATTCAAAGCAATTCAAAGCAAAAAAAAAAAAAAAAAAAAAAGCAATGCTGGAAGCATCATAATACCCAACTTCAAATTAAACTATAGGGCAATAGTAACAAAATGGTACTAGCATAAAAACAGACACATAGACCAATGGAATAGAAGACAAAGACAAACCCACACAGACACAGTCATCTGATCCTGGTCAAGGAGAAAAGAGCTTTTTTTTTTTTTTTAAAGATATTATGCTGGGAAAACTGGTTATCCATATGTAGAAAAATGGAACTAGATCCTTATTTCTTACTCTAACCAAAAGTCCACTCACAATGGATCATAGATCTAGAGATTAGACTGGAAATTTTGCAACTGCTGGAAATAAACATAGGGTCAACACTCAAACATGTAGGTGCAGGCACAGGCAACAACTTCCTCAAATAGGACCTCTAAAACTCCAGAAATAATACTAAGAATTAATAAATGGGATATTTTAAAACTTCTGTGCAGCAACAGAAACAATTAAGAATTTTAAGAAAGGACCTATAGGGCTGGGGCTCAGAGACAGGATCTATAGGGCTAGGGCATGCATGAGGCACTGGGTTTGATTCTCAGCAATGCATAAAATAAAATAAAGATATTGTGTCCACCTATAACTAAAAAATAAATATTAAAAAAAGAAAGGACCAATAAAATGGGAGAAAATCTTTGCCAGCTACCATTCTGACAGAGACTATCTAAAATATGTAAAGAACTCAAAACCCTTAACACCAAAAAAACAAACAGCACAATCAATAAGTGGGCAAATGAAATAAACAGACAGTTCTCAAAAGAAGAAATACAAATGACCAGCAAATGAAAAAACGTTTAACCTTTTTAGCAATTAGGGAAATGCAAATCAAAACTACAATGAGTTTTTATCTCACTCCAGTTAGAGTGGCAGTCATGAAGAATACAAATAATAATAAATGCTAGAGAAGATGTGGAGAAAAAAAGAACACTTTTATACTACTAGGATTGTAAATTAGTACAACCACTATGGATATCAGTATGGCAGTTCCTCAAAACACTAGGAATGGAGCCATCATATGACCCAGCTATACCAATACTTGGTATTGATCCAAAAGAATTAAAGTCATTATACAGTAGGGATACAAGCATACCCATGTTTATAACAACACAATTCACAATAGCCAAATTATGAAACCAGCCTAGGTGTCCTTCAATAGATGTATTGATAAATAAAATGTGATATATATACACAATGGAGTTTTGTTCAGTCATAAAGAACAATAAAAATGCATCATTTGTATGAAAATGGATGGAACTTATGAGTATTATATTAAGCAAAATAAGTCAAACTCAGAAAGTGGAGGATCATATGTTTTCTCTCATATGTGGAAGCTAGAGAAGAAAAGCGGGGAAAGAGTTGATGGGGGATCTCATGAAAATCAAAGGGAGTTCAGCAGAGTAATGGAAAGGGATGAGGGAAGGAAAGAAGGGAGAGAAGGGAAAGGAGAAAAACTGGGGAATTATATTATTTTATCAAGTTATACTGTTTTATCATGTGCAGGTATGAATATATAACAACAAATCCCACTATTATTTACAATTATAATACATCAATAAAAATATGGGGAAAGACTGCTAAAATTTCTTTAAAAAATTAATTAAAATTTTTAAAAAGAGGCTGAGGATGTGGCTTAGTGGTAGAATGCTTGCCTAGCATGTGCAAAGCCCTGGGTTCAATCCTCAGCACCGCAAAGAAACAGAAAAATCACTCTGGCACCATGTGGGGAAAGGAGTGGAAGGAGAAGAGATGGGAGACAGGAAGGCTGAACAGAAGATCTTTATATTTGTTCAGGTAGGATCTAATATAAGGGTGTGAACTAGAGTGGTAGCAACAGGGATGGAGTAGGAACAGATTCATTAGGTATTTAAAAGGTGAATTGTAAGATATGTTGACAGAATAGATGTGAAGAGATGAAAAATGAAGAGTAATACTTATGTTCTGTCAAGGCTCCATTTCTCCAAGGTAGCAATTCAGCTCTGGCCCAGACTTGCATAACTTGACTCAGCAAAACAAAACCTGCATTTAGCATATTGACTCTTCTTGAAGAGCACATGAATTACCATCTCCCATTCATTGAGCAAAGTCTTTAAGCATCTTATTTTTCATCTCAGTTTATCAGAATATAACCAACTCCTACAGACTCCTGCTGATCTGCAGGCTTAGTCCCTAAGTACTGTCCTGCATGATTTAAAATTAAGCCACATATAGCACCTCTCTTTAGGATTTCTGGCAAATAAAATTTTCTCCAGGTTATAAATAAACGTGTGGAAGAATGGATGAATGGATAGATGGGTAAGTGAATTAATGAGTAAAGGAACATCTAACATTTGCAATCTTAGGTGCTATAGAAAGAAATGTTTGTTGTGTGCCCTATCTGCACAAAATCTTTGTGTATGTCTAAGAAACACTGCAGCAATATTTTATTTACTCCTCCCATGCCTTTGCCTCTGCTTCCTGAACTTCTCAGAACCAACTCCTACAGACCCCTGCTGATCTGCAGGCTTAGTCCCTAAGTACTGTCCTGCATGATTTAAAATTAATTCACCCTTCCTGATCTAAAGGTCCAGACAGGTCTGAGCTCCTGCACAGCTACCAGGTCTCAGTTCTCCTCACTCCTCCCAAGCCATGTCTTATTCCTCTGTAAGAGTATCTAATCCCCTTCTCTGTCTGGAGCCTGGCCCTATGCACCAGCTCTTTAACAGGAGAGTCTTGTAGCCCAATTGATATCCAACTAATTATAAACCCTAATATGTAATCATAAAGGAGCTTGTACATGGAGTCAGTTTCATATCTGTACTCCCAGTGCCTATCACAGGGCTGTGCATGCAATAGATTCAATCACTGCTTATTAAACAAAAAGGCCAAGCTGAGCTGTGATGCACACCTGTAATTCCAGTG
Source organism: Spermophilus citellus (assembly GCF_964194105.1). Lineage (NCBI taxonomy): Eukaryota > Metazoa > Chordata > Mammalia > Rodentia > Sciuridae > Spermophilus > Spermophilus citellus. The sequence continues at coordinate 98,829,667 of NC_138191.1, read as the reverse complement.
ACTCAGGAGGCTGAGACAGGAGGATCAAAAGTTCCAGGCCAGGGCTGGGGATGTAGCTCAAGCGGTAGCGCGCTCGCCTGGCATGTGTGCGGCCCGGGTTTGATCCTCAGCACCACATACAAACAAAGATGTTGTGTCTGCCAATAACTAAAAAATAAATATTAAAAATTCTCTCTCTCTCTCTCTCTCTCTCTCTCTCTCTCTTTAAAAAAAAAAAAAAAAAAAAAAGTTCCAGGCAAGCCTCAGCAACTTATTGAGGCCCTAAGCAACTTAGTGAGACCCTGTCTCAAAATGAAAAATAAAAAAGGACTTGGATGTAGCACAATGGTCAAGTGCCCCTAGGTTCAATCCCCAGTACAAAAAAAATTTTTTTAATTTTTCCTTTTTGTGGTACTAGGAACTGAACCCAGAGTCACTCTATCACTGAGCTACTGGGGACTGAACCCAGAAACACTCTACCATTGAACTACATCTTCAGCCCTTTTTATTATTTTATCTTGCAAAGCTGCCCAGGATGGCCTCAAACTTCTGATCCACCTGCCTCAGGCTGCTGAGTAGATGGAATTACAGGCATGCACTCCCCAAAGCCAGCAAGGTCATATTGTTTTAAGATTAAAAGTATGATCTTTAGAGTTAGACTTCTGAATGTGAACCACAGTTCTACAACTTACTATGCAATTATGATGTCTTCCAGTGATCACTGTCTCCTGGTATTCATACTCTTAGGCAATCCCCTCCTTGGACAATTTACCCTTGGGGCACTTAGTTTCTTTTTTCTTTTTCTTTTTTTTTTTTTTTTTTTTTGGGTGGGGTGGTACCAGGGATTGAACTCAAGGGCACTCAAACACTGAGCCACATCCCCAGCCCAATTTTTTTATTTTATTAGAGAGAGGGTCTCACTGAGTTACTTAGCACTTTGCCGTTGCTGAGGCTGGCTTTGAACTCGCAATCCTCCTGTCTCAGCCTCCCAAGCTGCTGAGATTACAGGTGTGCACCACCACACCTAGCCTCTTTTTTTTTTTTTAAGAGAATATCACATTTCTTTCTCTCTTTTTTTTTTTTAAAGAGAGAGTGAGAGAGAGAGAGAGGGAGAGAGAGAGAATTTTTAATATTTATTTTTCAGTTTTTCGGCAGACACAACATCTTTGTTTGTATGTGGTGCTGAGGATCAAACCTGGGCCGCACGCATGCCAGGCGAGCGTGCTACCACTTGAGCCATATCCCCATCCCTAGCCTCTTTTTTAATTTTTTTTTTAATTGTAGGTGGACACAATATATTTATTTATTTATTTTTATGTGGTTCTCCCATGCAAGGCAAGCACTCTACTACTGAGCCACAACCCCATCCCTACCTTGTTTCTTAATGTATACAGTTGGAAGATAATAATACCCACCTCATAGTTTTGATGAGAATTAAGAATGTTACATATAAAATGCTTGGAAGAGCTCTGGGTGCATAATTAGCTCCATACAGGCATCAGTTATTGATTTTTTGCTTCCCTGGGCCAGCTTCCCAGGATCTGCCCAGCATGATTAGACAGGTCTCATGTCATGTATTACTTTCCTCTCATTCAAAACTGTCCTGGGATTCCTCCAGAGTCTCAATGTGATGCTTCCCTTAATGAACAGCAATGTGGCCTAACAGAAAGGAAATGGATGAGCTTTTGCCATAGTCTGATTCCTAGCTCTGTCATTATCAGCCATGTGATTTTTTTCTTTTTTCTTTTCTTTCTTTCTTTCTTTTTTTTTTTTTTTTTTTTTTTTACTGGTACTGGGGATTGAACCCAGACCTTTGAACATGCTAGACAAGCACTCTATTGACAAGCTCCATCCCCAGCCCTTTTTATTAGGAGACAGGGCCTCTCTGTTTCCCAGGCTGGCCTTGAACTTACAATTCTTCTGCCTCAAACTTCCTGAGTAGCTGGGACTACAGGCATATACCATGACACCCAGCTTTAGCCATGTGATTTTGGACAGGTTGGTTATTTCATCTCTTTGGGGCTCATTTCCTCACATATGGAATAGAAATAAAATGCTTACAGTTTTGTAAGGTTTTTCTAATTAAATGTTTTTTTTAATGTCTGGTACATAAGAGGTAATCAAATGTGAGTATCATTATAATTTAACTTTTAAAGTCAAATTTTAAAAATTATTAAGCCCTCATTTCCTCATCTGTAAAGTAGTGATAATAATATCAACCTTGAAGTGGTTTTGTGAATATGAGAGATAATGTAAGAGTTAGAGCCTGGCAGAGCACTGAGCACATGGTAGGTTCTCAGAAAAGTTCATAGTAGCTGCTGTTACTGTTGATATTACCATTGCTATTTCATTTAAAGAAAAGCAAGGTTAGAAACAACAAGCCAGCTCTCACTATCCTCTGCTCAATGGAAGGTAGTCTAGAGAATTGCTCCTGAACCTCCCTCTTTTATTTTTAAAAAAATCACATTGACGAACATTGATTCCTCTCCCACTAATGAGAGTCAAAAATAGAACCAAAGAGGAGACAGGAAGGAGAAAGAAAGAGGAATGACTCACTGGCTACTTGAGGAAGGAGACCATGTCATCAAGAACAATCAAGTCGCTTCTAAGCAACAGACATTCATTGAACTCTTCATATGAAGAAAGCATTATGACAAAGAATGGACACCAGAGTGAGCAAGCCACTGCCCAGGCCTCCAGCAACTCTGTCAGTGTGGCAGACAGACACACAGGTAAGGGGATGAAGACTAATGTCAACTGAACACCTATTATGTGCCAGGGCATTTTGATAAGTGCCTTACATATGGGATCTTTTCATAATTTGAGGCAACAAAATAAAATTGCTAGTTGAGCATTGCTCTGTGCCATAGATTAAGTACTTTTCTCATTTGATTTAATTTTCAAAACAGCCTTCTGAAATACTCTTACCTCCATTTACAGATAAAGAAATGTCGAATAACTTGCCATAAGATCTTGAATCCAGGAACACTCTACCATTTGTCAGTTCATGGCAAACTCAGAATCAAACTTGGACTCTTTCTGATTGCAAAGCCAATGCTCTTTTCAGAACAACTTTTCTCCTACATTATTTCTATTAATTATAATTTCAGCCTGAAGCAAGTCAAGTTTGCATCTCTTTTTCATATATCAATTAACTGAGGATCACAGAAGTTAAGAAAATTGCTAGTCACAAGCTATAAATGAGCAGAGTCAATAGGTTCAATCCCCAGTATTACAAGAAGAAGAAGAAGAAGAAAAAAAGCTGAGTTAGGATACAAATTCCATCAAAGCCTTTGCATTTTCAATACAGCCTACAGCCAACCAGACTGTGTATACTTGTTCCTCTGCTCCCTGGGACAGGACCCAGTTCACCCAACAGCTTCCCAGACAGGAGGTCCTCCAACCATGGCTAAGGCTACCAGGAATTCTTCCAAGGACTTTCCTTACACCAGAGTATAAGACTGGAAATCTCTTGCAGATATTAAATGAAATAATGTGTCTAGAACACAAGTGCTCAACTAATATTCACTCCTACCCTTAACTTCTTTACAGAGATCCCTCACAGTCACCCATACACACGCTAATCATGTTTGCTTCACATTTCTGCCCAGGCTACACTCTGCTACATGTGCTCTCCCAGCTTTTCCAGTTATCTTGACCATCATATTGTTGAATTCTAAAGTTAAAAGGAACCTCATAAGTTATTCAATCTACTCCCTCAATCAAAGTAGGCATTCCTTCCATGCCACATGTACATTGTTTATTTATTTGTTTGTTCTAATTTATTATATATGACAATAGAATGCATTTTGATTCATAGTACACAAATGGAACACAATTTTTCATTTCTCTGGTTGTACACAAAATAAAGTCACATCATTCATGTCTTCATACATGTATCTAGGGTAATAATGTCCATCTCATTCCATCATCTTTTCTACCCCAATACCCCCTGTCCTCACCTCCCTCCCCTTTGCCCTATTTAAAGTTCTTCCATTCCTCATATGCTCCCCTTCATGGATCAATATCCACTTATCAGAGAAAACATTCAGCTTTTGGTTTTTTGGAATTGGCTTACTTCACTTAGCATGATATTCTCCAATTCCATCCATTTACCTGCAAATGCCATGATCTGATTCTCTTTTAATGCTGCTGAGTAATATTCCATGCCACATTTACATTGGATATTTCCAGTATCAGACTCACACCACCTCTCCAGGCAGTCATTCCACTGACCACAATTCTGGTTATTAGAAAATTTCTTCCTTTCATTGAGCTGAAATCTACTTTCTATCCATTGACTTAACTCTGTTCTCTGGAGACATGAAGAATAAATCTACTGATTCACTCATGTGGCAGCCATCCAAATATTTAAGTCCTGTCTTCGTTTAACTATTTTAGAGTTTACAATGTTTTTTCCTCTTATTATCTGTCTTAATTCACAGAAATGTGAGAGATCTAATATCTGCATTCCACAAAAGGGGCAACTGAGACTTAAAGAAGCAAGACCGGGACTGATGAAAATGAGCTTAAATAAAACCAGGTCTTAAGTCTCCAAGAGACCAGCGCCCTTTTCACAAGGCTATATCACTGATGTTTTCAGTCACCTGTCACAGGGACCTTGACAATTAGCAGAATGACCAGAACAGTGAAGGGAACTTGAAACCTACTAAAGATGTTAAGCCCTGGGGGGATGGGGAATAGTAGGCTCTCTTCAGATATCTAAAATGCCTAAAGGGTTTACTATCTCTTTTTCTTTCAAATCTTTACTGGACACTGATTTTGTGCCAAGATAGATACACAGATAGATACACCACAGTGTATCTAGCATTAAAGTCTACAGTGTCTGTTTACTGTAGAAGATAAACCTATATTGGATTGAGTTCTGACGTAGGAAAGGCCCCTTTCCTGTGCCTTCCTTGTGCCTTTCCTTCAAGTAACATCCTTCTTTCAGAGCTCAGTTCAGCATAGCATTCCCACCATCCTGGCAAAATCAAATGCTCCCCAATTATATGCTTTCCTGGCACCATGTGCTTCTTGTTTGAAAATCACTCATCCCCACTGTAATTTTGTATTTATTTGTATAATTATTTGATTAGGATCTGTCTCCCCTGCCAAACTGCAAGTGCCACAAGAACAGGATGTCTGGTTTCACTTACTATTGTGTCTCCCGTGCCTGGCACAGCACCTGGCACATAAGGCTGGAGTGTTCCAATAAATATTTGTTGAAAGGATGAATTTATTGGGTGCCTGCAACATTGTGGATAGAACACATTGAATGTCAGATGAGTCTTTCTGAAATTCAAATCTCATCATCTCCCTCTGAGTCTAAATATCTTCCTTGGTTTTCTAAAGCCCACAGCTTCTCAGTAGTTATAGACCCTTCAAGATCTAACTCAGATTTCCCTGCCAATTTCTGGTGTCTCATTCCTTGATGGGACCAATGAGTTCCAGTTTTTCCTAAATATCTGTGGTCTCCCAAACACAGTACTCCTTCATACCTCTGCACCTTTGCATATGCTAATCCTTGCTTATACTGTCCCTTCCTTTTTATAATATGGGACCTTACTCACAGGTCTTCTCTGAAGTTTTCCCTGATACCCCAACACACAAGGTAACTTCTTTCCCTGCCTATAGAAGGTTTGGCATTGTATCATTGTACATATCATATTCACTATAGTTTCTGGCTCATCTGTCTGTCTTCCCTTTTAGACTGTGAGGACCTTCACATGGAATTGTATTTAGACCTTCAACTATAGCACCTGGCACATAGTAGGCACTTAATAAGAATGCTGGTGAATGAAACTCAAAGGTTGACTATGTACTGAGTTGGGAACTTATTTAGAACTTCAGGGTTGAATGAAATAAGCCCTGTGACATCATACATACCATCACCTCTTTTTGGTCCCTTTCATTGTTGTAGAGGGAGGGCTAGTTGTGGCTCAGTGGTAGAGTACTTACCTCACACCTGTGAGATACTGGGTTCAATCCTCAGCACCACATAAAAATAAATAAATAAAAATATTGTGCCCATCTACAACTAAAAAAAAAAAAAAAGAGGGAGACCCAGAGTAGTGACAGAACTTGGGAAGCCACACAATGAGTGAGAAGTTAACTCTGGTGCCTCCACCAAGTCCTGCAACATACTCCCCTAGTGTTATACTTCCCTAGTATTATGATTTGGATGTGAGGTGACCTCCCAAATCTCATGTGTGAGAAAATGCAAGAAGGCTTAGATGTAAAATGAATGGGTTATGAGAGTCTTAACCCAATCCGTGAATTAATCCCCCTATGGGATTAATCAAGTGGCAACTGAAGGCAGGTAGGATATGGCTGGAAGAGATAGGTCCCTGGGGGCATGCCTTTGGGGCATATATTTTGTATCTGGCAAGTGGAATCTTTCTGCTTCCTGATTACCGTGTAAGCTGCTTCCCTCTGCCACACTCTTCCCCCATATTTTTCTGCCTCACCTCAAGTCCTGAGGAATGGGGCCTGCTGTCTATGGACTGAGACCTCTGAAACCATGAGGTCTAAAATAAACTTTTCTCCTTTGCAGTTTTTCTGGTTGGGTCTTTTAGTCACAGCAGTGAAAAAGCTGACTAACATACCTAGTGAGTCTTCTCTTTCTGCCCCTCTTCAATTCCCTCCCTCCTAGCCAGAGTTGGGTAGGGATGATAGGCACCAGGGAGGTAGGTAATGGGAGTATTCGGGCTGGCTCTCCCTATACCCATTCTCAGAACCAAAGATGCTCAGTGTCAAGTCCTTTGTATTTTGTAGCAGCTGGGAATCAAGGCTTTATGTCTCATGGGAATGGGAGAAAACAAGTAAAAAAAAAAAATCTGGAGCCCAAGGACACATAAGTAGCAACAGGTTATATCCTTCAGGAAAAAAGGCAAGAAAGAGGCCACTGGAGTCCAGGACTGAGGGTTATGAAGCACTGCACTGTGCTCTGTGATCCTATCTGGGCTTTGAAGTTCAGGTCAAAGGGTACCTATCTTGGGAAGTCCTTCCTGATGCAGTTTCAAAATTCATCACCATTCCTTTTGGAATGTACTTTGGCTTCTTTTTTAGCAGTAGCAGAGCACAGACTATGAGAGCTAGACGATTCTTGGGAGAATATCAATTTCACATGTATTTACTGAGTCTGCTCTGCCAGTGAATAAGACCTATGTGATTCCTACCCTCAGAACTCTCATAGTCCAGTGGGGAATTTACTATACAGGTGACAAATGCTATGATAGGTACACACAGAGTCAACTCCCTTGTTTTAGTCAGCTTTTTTCTTTTATTTCTTTTTTTTCTTTTTTTTTTTTTTTTTTTTTTTGCTGTGACTAAAATACCTGACAAGAACAATTTTAGAGGAGGAAAAATTTATTTGGGGGCTCACAGTTTCAGAGGTCTGAGTCCATCAAAGGCCTGCTCCATTCCTTAGAACTCAAGGTGAGACTGAACATCATGGCAGAAGAATATGGCAGAGGGAAGCAGCTTACATGATAATCACAAAGCAGAGAGGGACTACACTTGACAGATGCAAAATATATACACCAAAGGCATGCCTCCAATAACCCACCTCCTCCAGCTGCACCCTACCTACCTTCACTCACCACTCAGTTAATCTCATCAGGGATTAATTCACTGATTGGGTTAAGACTCCCAATCATTTCTCCTCTAAACCTCCTTGCATTGTCTCACACATGAGCTTTTAGAGGACACCTTACATCCAAACCATAACATCCCTAATTTTACAGATGGGAAACCAAACCCCCGAGAAACAAGTAACCTGTTTTCTTATTTTTGACATTGTTCTCTCAAACAAAACCCTCAAAACCTCTCACAGATGTGACCACCAACTTCCATAAAGATATAGGCACCACATTCTACTTCAAGCAGATGAACTGAAAGTTATAGAGCTTCCTTTCATTGTTTTTCAATGTATCTGGCATATCTCAGACATTCAATAAATACTTGTTGAATGAATGGATCACAGCACCTATGTCAGGAATGTGTTTCCACTCCCACCTATACTTCTTATTTAGACTGTGGAAGAAAGACTGTGCCTCGTCATTTCTGTACCCTCAGTATCTAGAGCACTGCTTGGCGCCTGCCAGCAAAACTATTTAATCAAGCTGGGTGCTGTTGTCCATGCCTGTAATCACAGTTACTCAGGAGACTTGGGCAGAAAGATTGCAAGTTTGAGGCCATTCTGGGCAATTTAGTGAAACCCTATCCCAAAATAAAAATAAAAAGGGTGGGAGATGAAGCTAGATCAATTGTAGAGAGCTTGCCTAGCAGACACACAGCCCTGGTTCAATCCTTACTATGGGAAGCAGGGGTGGTGATGGTGTGCTTTAAAGCAACAAAGAAATTAATGAATGAGAGAAGAGTGGACAATATGATCTCTCTGTTGCCCTAAATAACATCCCCCAAACACACACCCATCTTCTTGAAACCCTCTATTTCCTAGCTTCGGGGATACTGTACTTTTCTGGTTCTTTGCCATCAGCTCTTCCTGTTCTTGCTCTATCTCCTACACTGGCTTCTTATCCTCCCCTGGGCCCTCACTTTCAAGTTACAGATGGAAATTTCCAGTTGTCTGCTGGACATCTTCACTTAGTCTGAATCCCTTGGCATGTACATGGTTAATTACTCATTATCACTTATTTCATTTGTGTCTTCTCTCACAAATAAGTCCTCATGAACACCTCACACATGTCTGGACACACAGCAGGTATTCTAAAGATGTCTGCTGAATGAACTATAATATTCCAATGCTGTGCATGGACAAATTTAGCATCAGAGTTGCCAACCCATTTCCTCTTCACTCTTCTTGCCTCCAAATTGACATCAGCACCATTCACAGCACTCTGAGAAATCTCTCTGGGGAATTCATTTAATTTGCCACCTGCTGTTTCCTTTATGTGACTCACCAACTCCCTTCAAGACAGGAAGATGTAGGGAGAAAAGTGAGGTGGGAGAGGGCCAAGAGGAAAAAGAGAATCTTGGAACAAGATTATACTTAATATATCGTCAGGTCACAGCAAGTAAGAGGAAATGAAGAAAGTCAGGTCTGGCACTGAAAATTACAGGTGCTAAAAATAGTTCTCTGGTCAGACAATTCACAGAAAAGAAATGGTTAATGGATGACTATCCAATAAGTAATCAGAGAAATACAATGTGAAATGACAAAATATAATTTTTTACCTATTGAATTAGTTAAACTAAGACTCCATGATATTAGCTTTCCACACAGATAAAACAAAATAGAGATTTCACTATTTAGAATATGTCTAAAGGAAATAAATAAGAAACCTATGAGAAGTTTTGCAAATTGAGAATGATCATGGCAATATTATTCAAAACAGTCCCAAATTGGAAAGCAGTTATAAGTAGTCAAATAATGGGGAGGAAATTAGCTTTGAGGGGCTAGAGACAAGACCTCATTCTCTCACCAGTTTAGAGAGCTCAGCACAACATAACTGTAAGAAATACTGTTGACTGAATTAATTAATGAATGGATATGGTACTCCCTTCCTATGAAGTATAATGAAGTCATTAAAAACATAAAGACTTTCTAATAATGTTAGATATATTTATGTTGTCATGTAAAATAAAAGTTCACAGAAAAGAAACTGGAAAGAAATCAACAAAAATATCAATCATATTTTCTTCTTTAAACTTGGCTGTAATTTAGAAATATTTTTATATATTTTTTTAATTCAGAAGAAATTAAACCCCTAGTAAGAGCTGGCAGTTACTATTCTTACTATTCATAGTCCAGGGAGAAGGAAAAATGGGAAAAAACATGGGAGATCAACAATAAGTTGATATTATAGCTAGATAGTGAAGTTCTTGTACTATTTACTCTTCCTGCTTGAGTTAAATACATTTGAAATTTTCCATAATAAACAGCTTAAAAAAAATAAGAAGACCTGAAACAACACACTATCTGGGAAGAAAGAATACAGGGAGTTCCATTTTTTTTTAATTTTATAATTTTTTTTTTAGTTGTAATTAGACATAACACCTCTATTTTATTTATGTGGTGCTGAGGATCTGCGTGCTAGGTGGGTGCTCTACTGCTGAGTCACAACCCCAGCCCTGAGAGTTCCATTTTTAATGGGATATAAAACTCTATATTTCATGGATGTTAAAATGCCTACTTTGCCGCATTTAAGCATCTCTGAAATAAGGATGTATCTTACAATTGACAATACCTTAGATTCTCTAAAACACAATACTTAAAACACCATATGGGGGAGGAAGTAGGAACTGAGGCTGAAGCTAGATTTTGGCTGTCTTGAACACCAGGCCAAGGCGCTGGGACACTGTTCTAAGGAGAATGAGTGAGGCTCCCGTCAAGGGGAGGAAATTCAGAAAGCATGTGCTAAATGGTAAGGGTGCTATTATTGGGACACTGCTGCGCATATCAAGGGCCAGAAGACACTGGCCTTTGTGGAAAAAGTGTTTGAGGACTTGCCCTCCTCTCTTGTCTACTCATGAGTCCCAGTTCTCTTCTTCCTCAAATCTTTCATTATTTTCATTTTCCTGAAAGCATAATTGTTTTCCTAGAACCCAAGCCAGCACCATCACTGATGTAAATATCCACAGTCCTGAGTCCCCACAGCAGCTTCTGATGTGACATTTTAAAGCCAAAAAACCTCCGCTTGATGCCTGGCACAGGGACCTACTACTGAACTCATTCCCGAATGGAGATAAAAGGAGTTCATGTATACAGGGCAGGCAAGAGATTAAACTGAACTTCTCAGGACATCTGGAACTTAACTAGAAAGAGAAATCAGGAGTTCAGGATCTCCAGCCTGCTCTGGGCTATGCTTTCCCTCTGTGTCTCAGAGCTGCTTTCTTTGGGGATTTGGCCCCAGTAACCATAGCAGACAAATCCCCTAAGGATCATTTGCATACAGGTGCCAAAGTGTTCTAAAAATAGGATCAACACTCTGGCTCCACAAAGCAAAAGCCTTGAAATATATTTATAAAGAATGGTGGGGCAAGCATGTGAGGAAGAAGGAGGAACCTCTCAGGAGCAGCCTAACAACAGGAACCTATAATTGCAGGCTGGGAGTTAAGAGTCCTGGGATCATTTAATTTTGCCGCTCATTTGCTTTGTGGGCTTAAGAACAACCTATACCCTGGGCTTTGGACCTTCCATCTTTAAAATAGGGATATTAAACTAGATGATTTTTAGGGCCCCTTTTAGCTCTATGGAGTTATAAGGATATTATGTATACTGCATCAGGATACAAAATAATTATTATTATAATGAAATAATAATTTTAACATGAATTGAGTACTTACTAAGTGACAGGCACTGTGACAAGTGTTTTTCATACATTACTTCAACAGTCCTCACAACCAGCTCTTTGAGGTGATTAGGAACTCAAAGATACTGAGGTACTACGAAGAATGTTTACAGAGTACTTGCAAATATTCCCATTTAAAGAGTGTTAGAGCTGGGGATTTAACCCCTATGCTATTCTGTCTTCCAGGTTGCTAGGATGCTAAACTTATCCCTGATTTTCTAACCTAATGGTTTCAGGGATTTATGTTCATATCACCCCTTTCCATCCTTTTTTCCCTAGGTTCCCACCACCATGGGATACTCCTGAAGTTCCAAACATTGTATTCCCCTATCTCGGTGCTTTGCTTATGCTGTTCCTTCTGCCTGGAAAAGCCTTATCCCCTGCCCTGATGAACCAGTCCCTACCTATCAATCAGACTTCAACACAAATGCATCCCCCTCTATGACTCATTTCTTCCAATACCCACAGGCAGAAGTAATGACTGGGTAACATTTGCTGTAACAGAGTGTGCCAGGCACCATGGTAATTCTTACTACAACTTTCTGGGAGAAGTTCCTTTTTCATGCTCTTTTTACGTATGAAATAACTGAGATTTAGAGACTAAATATCTTACCTGAAGTCATATAGATGAACCCTATGGTCTGATCTGACAGTCTTCCTTACCCCTGTTCTACCCACTTTCTTTTTCTTTTTTTTTTTTTTTTTTTTTTTTTTTAGTGAGAGAGGAGAGAGAGAGAGAGAGAGAGAGAATTTTTAATATTTATTTTTTAGTTCTCGGCGGACACAACATCTTTGTTGGTATGTGGTGCTGAGGATCGAACCCGGGCCGCACGCAGAGCGCGCTACCGCTTGAGCCACATCCCAGCCCCCCACTTTCTAACTAAGCAGTACATGAATTGCTACAATGTTTGTCTCTTCCATGAGATAATAAACTCTCCTAGTGACTTTTATAAAAACTCTCCATATAAACTCTCCATATAAACTCTTTCTTGTAGTGGTTTAGTTTGTTTGTTTGATTCAATTTTGAATGTTTGAATGAACAGCTGAGAGATCATTTGAACAGTGTACCAGGGAGGTAGTGGGGAATCAGGCTAGAATCATAACCAAACAGAAAACAAAAAGGTTAAGACCCTCACTATATCTAATCTTTCTCTGCCACTTGTTCCTTTGGAACAAGATTTTTTTTAAAAAATTAAAAAAAAAAAAAACTATGCTCCTTGGCACCCACTTCTGTTCTCACCTCAGGAGTGAGATCACCTCCTCCAAAAAGCCTATTGAAACTACCCTAATTCTCATCATTCCCTTAACTTTAGTGTTCCTTTAGCACATAGGTGTCATTTAATTAAACACTATAAACCTTAATGAAGAGGTACTATGAGGGACAGCAGAAAGACTATGGATTTGAGAATGAAGCCCAACAGAGTTCCAATTCCAGCTCCACCACTTCCTGACATGTAACCTTGGACCAGTTACTTGACTTTCTCAACTACAGACTAGCCACAAAACAGTGTTAATAATAATATCCTTTTCTCCGTATTGTTGGGAGGATAAAATGAGGTAAGTGTTGTGACAGTGCCTTGTCAGCTCTAAAGCTCTGTATAAACATCAGTTGTGTTCATTCAGCTTACAGTTTGCCCTCAATCTGTTTTTTTTTATTTTTTTTTAGAGAGAGAGAGAATTTTAATATTTATTTTTTAGTTTTCAGTGGACATAACATTTTTGTTTGTATGTGGTGCTGAGGATCGAACCCGGGCCGCATGCATGCCAGGCGAGCACGCTGCCGCTTGAGCCACATCCCCAGCCCTGTTTGTTCTTTCCCCCGGAACCAGCTCCAGGCCATGTCTCAGATTCCTGGGGAGATGGAGGTGTAGGAAAGTGTACAGAAGGAGGAGTCCAAGAAAGTTGGGATGGGAGCTGCCTCAACAAACTTCTGCTGCAAGGAAATGAAAAGACTTATTACCCCCACTGGTGGTAAATTTCCAAGCCAGCCTTTGGGCTCAATCAGTTGACAACAACCAGTGGAGCAGGACAGTACTTTCTCCCCTCACAAAATGACACCTCATGGTAGTCTGAACACAATGTCTAACCTCAGGAACACCTTGGATTTTTTTGTCCCCCACCCCTTACCTTCATTATCTATTCCTCCCCAAGTGTAGCTGAGAAAACTGTGAAAAGTTCAGCCTGAAGTCATATGTAAAATAATTATTATAGCAAACCCAGCCCTATGGCACATGCCTGTAATTTCAGCTCCTCAGAAGGCTGAGACAAAGGATCACAAGTTCAAGGCCAGCCAGAACTGATGGAGAAGGAGGGAGACCTTGACTCGGGACTTATCACTCGCTTTGATTTTGGCAGTGTTTTGGGGATTTTGCTTGTTTATTGTTATTGTTGTTATTGTGGCAATACTGAGGATTAAACACAGGGCTACTCTGCCACTGAGCTACATTTCCTTTTTAAAAAAAATATTTATTTATTTATTTATTTATTTATTTATTTATTTATTTATTTTGAGACAGGCTCTTGCTATGTTGCCCAGGCTACCCTCAAACTTGCCATCTTCCTGCCTCCCAAGTAGCTGGGATACCAGGCATACACCACCATGACCAGCTATTCTGTCTTTATTGAACTCTTATTCTTGGCAAGTTTCTGTGCCTGTGCCTGTGCCTGTGCCTGGTGCTGGAGCTGTAGACATGATTAGACTTGGCCCCTGCCCTCAATCAAGCAACAAATACATGAAAAAAATATTCAACATCTCTAGCAATTATAGAAATGCAAATCAAAACTACTCTTAAGATTTCATCTCACTCAAAATGGCAACTATTAAGAATACAAACAACAATAAGTGTTGGCGAGGATGTGGGGGAAAAGGCATACTCATACATTGCTGGTGGGACTGCAAATTGGTGCAGCCAATATGGAAAGCAGTATGGAGATTACTTAGAGCCATTTTTTAACTGTTCTGTTCTAGCTCCTTCTAGAACTAGAAGAATCTATCAGGTGTTCCCTTAAAACTATAATTCTGACTTTGTCTTTTATTTCTTCACTAATTACTTCAGACTTTATTTTCTCAGGTGGCTTATCCTCTCCTGCGCAGGAAAAATTACCCTGGCAAGGTGCTGGCCGCTTTGTAATAGAGTGCCAGTCTAATGGATTTATTATATATTGATGGGGAGACCCCCTCCCTCCCAGGTTTTAAGCACTGGAGTGACAGTGATCAGAAAACACTTGGAGAGAGCAAGACTGAGGACAAGAAGCTCCATTCTGGCTGCTGCTATAGTCTAAGTGGAGAGAAAATGGGAATCTGAGGTAGGAAAGGGGGAGAGAAGAGAGCCAGGCTCACAGTCCGCCCTCAACACAAATAAACAGAATAAAGGTTTATAGAACAGAATTGGGATGAGTTTTGGAGAAATTTGGGAGATAGAATTGAGGGTTCTCGTGAACAATGGAATGAATAGGAACGGGAATAAAGGATGACCTGTTTTGAGCTGGGGGCAGTGTTGGTGAGGGTGCTCAAGACAAGCAACACAGATATCCCCTTAGACTTGACCTCCTATTCATCCAGGCCTGAGCCAGAGACTCTGTGTCATTAGCTCAGAGTTGACAGACTTCACCAAGGAAGGTGAGAAGCACTAGAGTACAGAGAGAATGAGAGTTTCTAATGTCACCTTGCAACTCAAGGTGCAGGGCAATTGTGTGGGGGAAGGAGGAGTCGCAGGAGGGAGGGGGGTATAAACCCTCAGTTGAAGGGCCTCCCCTACTCCAACCCCTGCCCTTAGCAATACATCAGGAAGGTTCTAAGGAAGCTAAATCATTTCCAATCTTCAAAGGCAACTAGACATTTGCAGGGGCAGAGTACTGAATATGGGGGTGAAGAGGGAAGATGCACATCTAATTTCTCTGCTGATGACTCCATATCGTCAACCCCATAGCTCAGTCTTAAAAATGATAGCTATCACCCAAGATCAGTCACAACAGTAAGGCATAATAGGACAGGAACAAACAAATCCTGACTTACCCCTCACTCCCACTATGGGACTTTGTGTTTGATTATCGAGCATCTGTTACAGGCACCATGCTAGGTCTCTTCCTTATATTGTCACATTTAATCTTTACTACAATATTAAGAAGTATTAACACTTTTCCTATTTTACAGCTGAGTAAACAGGTTCAGAGACACTACTTATGCCATGTGTTCATTCTACCACAGCTGAACTGAGTCCCTCATGCCTCCCCTCATCCTGGGCCACAGTGTGTAGCAGATCCTTAGAGACAATTACATTAAGTGTCAAATCACTTAATTATATATCTGTACACCGGTGTTGCTCAACCTGGGATGCTTATTAGAATCACTTAGGAAGTCATGGGGACTAGAGAGACAGGAGAGTTGATAGAAAGGGAGGGGAGTCTGGAAAGCTAACAGGTAATAGTTTACAACAGATGTGTCCCTTTTCAAGAATGTTTGCTTGGAGATTACAATTTTTAGCTATGGTGTTGACTCTTAATTTCCTGTGAGGTCCTCGGAGTATCACAGCGCATTAGAAAGAATGGTGAAGGCAGCTGGGTGTGATAAGAACACAGTAGAAAGCTCTAATTTTGAAGCCCAGCTGTGCCATTTACTAGTCTGTATGATTTGGTCAAGTCTCAACTTAGAGTCTGTATCCTCATCTGTTCTGAGTACCATACATTGTGATAAAAAAGGAGGTAAAACATCTGAAAAATATATAGTTGCTATATATAAATATAATGTTTAACATTTTCACCATTTAATGTGTGCTTTACCAAAGTCCTTACTCCATGTGAAACTATAACAAGGAGAAGAAGGGGAGAGGGCATAGGCATACCAGGATTTTGAAGTCAGAGAGAACTTGATTCAAATTTGGACTCTGATATTTACTATTTGTGTGAGCTTGAGTAAGTAACCTAACTCCTCTGGACCTCAGTTTACTTATCTGCAAAATAGATGTAATAATAATACCTAGCTCATGTGTTTATTTTGAGGATGATATGAGTTGATAGAAACACTGACACAGTGCTGACATGACATCCGTGTGACTGCCAGTTCACATCAGCCCTAGGGGAAGGATTATTAGCCTTATTTACATAAATGGTAGCTGTTTTTCATTGCCCCAATAATTACTGATGTATAAAGTGGCATTCAGAATAAGAATAGCACCCCCTCCCCGTCCATCCAGTCTCTGGGCCTCTAAAAACAGGGATCAAAAAGAAGCAAGAGGAGCTGGGTTTGTGGCTCAGAGGTAGAGCGCTTGCCTCGCACGTGTGAGGCACTGGGTTTGATCCTCAGTACCACAAAAAATTAAATAAATAAAATAAGGGTATTGTGCCAACTATAACTTAAAAAAAATAAAAATAAAAAAAGAAGTAAGGATCCTCCCATACCCAACACAAAACCACTGTCTGTCTGTCCTGGGTCCATCTGTCTTTATTATAATCGTTTCATTTGACCTTTGTTCCTCTGCTCATGTCAATCATGGCAAGAAAAACAAATAAAATTAATTTTTAAAAATTATGGGAACAAGTCCAGACCATCCCCAATTACTATACTCTGATTCCCATAGAGCTCAGTTCATCATCTTTTCTAAACCTATCTCCTCCCCTCCCCATTCAAAAAATTCCCTGGGTCTTCTAAAAATCAGTTATCAGAAAAAATCTTTTTGTCAATCTCTCATTGAATGTTCCTTTCCCCATCTTGTTTTTTTTTCCTATTATTTTTTTTTATTGGTTGTTCACAACATTACAAAGCTCTTGACATATCATATTTCATACATTAGATTGAAGTGGGTTATGAACCCCCAATTTTACCCCAAATGCAGATTGCAGAATCACGTCGGTTACACATCCACAATTTTACATAATGCCCTATTAGTAATTGTTGTATTCTGCTACCTTTCCTATCCCCTACTATCCCCCCTCCCCTCCCCTCCCATCTTCTCTCTCTACCCCATCTACTGTAATTCACTTCTCTCCTTGTTTATTTTCCCAATCCCCTCACAACCTCTTATATGTAATTTTGTATAGCAATGAGGGTCTCCCTTCATTTCCATGCAATTTCCCTTTTCTCTCCCTTTCCCTCCCATCTCATGTCTCTGTTTAATGTTACTCTTTTCTTCCTACTCTTCCTCCCTGCTCTGTTCATAGTTGCTCTCATTATATCAAAGAAGACATTTGGTATTTGTTTTTTAGGGATTGGCTAGCTTCACTAAGCATAATCTGCTCGAGTGCCATCCATTTCCCTGCAAATTCTATGATTTTGTCATTTTTTATTGCTGCATAGTACTCCATTGTGTATAGATGCCACATTTTTTTTATCCATTCATCTATTGAAGGGCATCTGGGTTGGTTCCACAGTCTAGCTATTGTGAATTGTGCTTCTATGAACATCGATGTGGCAATATCCCTGTAGCATGCTCTTTTAAGGTCTTCAGGGAATAGTCCGAGAAGGGCAATAGCAGGGTCAAATGGTGGTTCCATTCCCAGCTTTCCCAGGAATCTCCATACTGCTTTCCAAATTGGCCGCACCAATTTGCAGTCCCACCAGCAGTGTACAAGTGTACCCTTTTCTCCACATCCTCACCAGCACTTGTTGTTGTTTGACTTCATAGTGGCTGCCAATCTTACTGGAGTGAGATGGTATCTTAGGGTGGTTTTGATTTGCATTTCTCTGACTGCTAGAGATGGTGAGCATTTTTTCATGTACTTGTTGATTGATTGTATGTCCTCCTCTGAGAAGTGTCTGTTCAGGTCCTTGGCCCATTTGTTGATTGGGTTATTTGTTATCTTATTGTCTAATTTTTTTAGTTCTTTGTATACTCTGGATATTAGGGCTCTATCTGAAGTGTGAGGAGTAAAAATTTGTTCCCAGGATGTAGGCTCCCTATTTACCTCTCTTATTGTTTCTCTTGCTGAGAAAAAACTTTTAAGTTTAATTAAGTCCCATTTGTTGATTCTTGTTATTAACTCTTGTGCTATGGGTGTCCAATTAAGGAATTTGGAGCCCGACCCCACAATATGTAGATCAGAGCCAACTTTTTCTTCTATCAGACACAGAGTCTCTGATTTGATATCAAGCTCCTTGATCCATTTTGAGTTAACTTTTGTGCATGGCGAGAGAAAGGGATTCAGTTTCATTTTGTTGCATATGGATTTCCAGTTTTCCCAACACCATTTGTTGAAGATGCTATCCTTCCTCCATTGCATGCTTTTAGCCCCTTTATCAAATATAAGATAGTTGTAACTTTGTGGATTAGTCTCTGTGTCCTCTATTCTATACCATTGGTCCACCCGCCTGTTTTGGTACCAGTACCATGCTGTTTTTGTCACTATTGCTCTGTAATATAGTTTGAAATCTGGTATCGCTGTACCGCCTGATTCACACTTCCTGCTTAGAATTGCTTTTGCTATTCTGGGTCTTTTATTTTTCCATATGAATTTCATGATTGCTTTATCTATTTCTACAAGAAATGCCGTTGGGATTTTGATTGGCATTGCATTAAATCTATAGAGAACTTTTGGTAATATCGCCATTTTGATGATGTTAGTTCTGCCTATCCATGAACAGGGTATATTTTTCCATCTTCTAAGATCTTCTTCTACTTCTCTCTTTAGGGTTCTGTAGTTTTCATTGTATAAATCTTTCACCTCTTTTGTTAGGTTGATTCCCAAGTATTTTATTTTTTTTGAGGATATTGTGAATGGAGTGTTTTTCCTCATTTCCATTTCAGAAGTTTTGTCGCTGATATACAGAAATGCCTTTGATTTATGTGTGTTGATTTTATATCCTGCCACTTTGCTGAATTCATTTATTAGTTCTAGTAGTTTCTTTGTAGACCCTTTTGGGTCTTCTAGGTATAGAATCATGTCATCCACAAATAGTGATAATTTAAGTTCTTCTTTTCCTATTTTTATGCCTTTAATTTCTTTCATCTGTCTAATTGCTCTGGCCAGTGTTTCAAGAACTATATTGAATAGAAGTGGTGATAGAGGGCATCCCTGTCTTGTTCCGGATCCCCATCCTGTTGTAAATGAAACCTAGCTCTCCCTGAGAACATGGCTCCCCCAAAGCTTCCAAATTTCTGGTTGCTTCCTTTCTCATCACCCTTCAATCACTAGGCCAGGAGATGGGATATATGTTGTAGCCTCTCACCCCTGTATCCAGATCAATTCCCCCCTTCAAAAAACAAAACAAAACAAAATACCTCCAGCTTTGAATCTCATCTCATGAAATTATGTCACCCATTCATCCCCCTATTGTCAAGTGCACAGCTGCTGGTTCACTGTTACTTTCTCCATAATTTTTTGGTGATTTCAATACCCATATAGAGGGAGAAGAGAAATTGGAGATAGGAATGATTTCAATACTCATATAGATGAGCCTTTCAACCTTTTGGACTTTCATTTCCTTAAACTTCTCTCCTCCAGAAATGTTGATCTCTAACCCCACCTCATCCGTCACTCTCACAGTCACACCCTGGACCTCAACTTTCCCAATAGTAATTTCAAGTGTCCCACACTCAGCCCACTATGATTGCCAGCCCACTCCGAGATTCTGTTTCAATAGTGTTCATCCCCTACCATCTCTTTACCAGCCCTCACCCCTCTGATCCTTACCTCCTTCCCAGCTCAGCTTGAATCCTACAGTCAGTCATGACAATAACTTCCCCACAAATGCCTCTGACACCCTTGGCCCTCTACTGCTTTTTTTGTACTTTACTTACCTTCATTAAAGCAATCTCTGCCTATTTTATGCATGTATCCACAAAGCAAAATATAGCTGGAGAAAAACATAACCATTTTTCAAACTTATGAATTCTAACTTATGATCACTAATTTCAAGTGGAGCTTTAATGCTAATTAGCAATCAAATTACATTTCCCTAGTCTATTCACTCTCCCACTTTCCTATAAGACAGCCTCCTCTCTCTTCAAATCTCTAATCTTTCTCCTCTGTCCTAACTCTTAGTTGATGTCCTTGTTTCCTCCTTCATCAGAAAATTGTATCCAAGAGGACTCCCACCAGTACATGCAACCTGAAGCTACACCTGTGCCCAAGCCCTCTGCTTTCTCTCCTGATGACATGGATGTGCTCTTAGCAAGGACTCACCCTCCCATCAGCTCTCAGATACTGTCCCAGGAATTCTCCTCTCTGTCCTATGTCATACCAGTTTTGTGATTTTGTATCTTTATTGGTTGTTTGATTTGTTGATCGCCATTGTATTGTTTCACTAGCACACAAAGATTCTGTTACTTTTCCCAGCTTAAAAACAAAAACTCTTCTAATTCAATTCCCTTGCTATCCCAATTGTTTCCTTTTCTTTACAGCAAAATCCTTGAAAATGCTATGAATTACTTAACGTCTCCAATTTCTTTTCTCTCTCTCTTAAGCAGGTTTTCATTCCCATCACTTTACCAAAACAGCGTGTATCAAGGTTACCAGTGTACTCCATGTTGCAAAATCCAGTAGTCAATTTTTGGTCCTCATATTCATAACCTGTCAGCTACATTCAATACAGAGGTCCCTTTCTTTGTAAAACCATCTTCACTTAGCTGCCAGGACACTACACTTTCTCTTTTCAATCACCCTTTTTGCCTTCTTGCCAATTCTTCCTCATTTCCCCAACATCTCAATGTCAGAATATCTCTGGGCTTAGTCCTCAAAATCTTTCCTCCATCTTCACTTTCTCCCTCATTGGTCTTATTCAGTCTTGTTGGGGTTTTATTTACTTTTTTATTTTTATTTTTACATTCTTTATTTTTAAACTTTCTTTCTTTTTTAATTTATTTGTAGTTGTAAATGGACACTACTTTTTTAAAATTTTTAATAGTTATTTTTTAGTTGTAACTGGACACAATATCTTTATTTTATTTTATTTATTTTTATGTGGTGCTGAGGATCAAATCCAGTGCCTCGAATGTGCTAGGCGACAGCTCTACCACTGAGCCACAATCCCAGCCCCTGGACACAATGCTTTTATTTGTTTATTTCTATGTGGTGTTGAGGATAGAACCCAGTGCCTCACACATGCTAGACAAGCACTCTGTCATTGAGCTACAGTCCCAAATAAAGTTTAATAAATTAAACTTTATTTCTTATTTATTTATTTTTAAGTGGTGCTGAAGATCAAACCTACCACTATCAAGCTCTACCACTGAGCTACAATTTCAGCCCCTATATACTTATTTTTTTAATGTTTGTTTTTAGTTGTTAATGGACCTTTATTTTATTTGTTTATTTATATGTGGTGCTGGGAATTGAACCCAGTGCCTCACATGTACGAGGCAAGCACTCTACCGCTGAGCTACAACTCCAGTCCCTATTTACTTATTTTTGATACTGTGACTTGAACCCAGTGCCTCACAAATTTCATGGTTTAAAATACCATCTACAGGGCTGGCATGGTGGCTCAGTGGTAGAGCACTTACCTAGCACCTGTGAGGTACTTGGTTATTTCTCAGCGCCACACATAAATCAATAAAAATAAAGTTCTATCAACAACTAAAACAATTTTTAAATTACCATCTACATATGATGACTTGCTAATTTATATTTGCAGTCAGTCCTTTACCCTGACCTGTAGACTCATTCATTCAATTGCATATTCTGTGTCTCTTCTTGGTTCTCTAACAGCTGTCTTCAACATAACATGACCAAACAGAGTCTTCATTTGTCTCCCCAATCCTGTTTTCCCTACAGTATTCATCTCTGGGCTATAACCTTCCAGTCTCTCAGATCAACCTTTTGACCCCTCCTGTTCACTCTCCCACTTCATCCAATTCAAACCCTGTCAGCAATATTTTTGACATATGAATAGAATAGAATCTAACTATTTTCCCTACCATAGCCACTATCCCCCTTGTTGAAGAAACCATCATTCCCAATCTCCATTGTTGCAAATCCTGACATTTCCATTGTTGCAAATCCTGACAGGTTCTACCTACTTCTGCCCTTTGCTCTTCATAATTTATTATTGAAACAGACATAACACTGTCTCAGAGAAACCCTGTTAAATATTAAGATGTAAGTAGTGTAATAGTTGCACATTTTGTGACTATACTAAAAATCAGTGAACTGTATACTTTAAAAGAGTACAGTTTTATGGGATATAAATTATATGTCAAAGTGTTTTAAATGCAATGTAGTAGCTTAGGTTGGATCATGGGATAGTAAAAAGGATATAGTAAACAAATACTGAAATCTGAATAAAGTTCTTAGTTTAATAAATCATATTATGTCAATAATAGTCTCTTAGATTTGATGAATGTACCATGGTTTTGTAATATGTTAACATTACACAAAATGGGATATATAAGTAAAGGATATATGGAATTTCTCTGTACTATCATTGCAATTTTTCTATAAATTTAAAATTATCCAGATAAAAAGTTTATTTAAAAGCTACATCAGGGGGCACTGAGGTTGTGGCTCAGCAGTAGAGCACATGCCTCGCACGTGCGAGACCCTGGGTTCGATCCTCAACACCACATAAAAAAAATAAACAAGTGAAATAAAGGTGTTAAAGAAATATTTAAAAAAAAAAAAAAGCTACATCAGGGGGCTGGGGTTGCGGCTCAGTGGTAGAGTGATTGCCTGGCATGCATGAGGCACTGGGTTCTATCCTTAGCACCACATAAAAATAAATAAATAAAATAAAGATATTGTGTCCAACTACAACTAAAAAATAAATATTAAAAAAAAAACTACATCAGACCATGTCATTCCACTGCTCAGTGCCTAAAATGTATCAATATTTGTGTACATGGTGTATTCCCATTGCCTACATTGAGTGCTCCTTAGAAGAAGGGATGTTATTTCACCAATCCCTGCAGAGCTTAGCACAGCCAGGCACTTAAAAGGTCCTCAAAAGCAAATATGCTTTTGCAAATGCCTATTCTTTTGTTTATAAGGCCTTTTCCCTATATTGACCTGAAAAACTTGTATTTATTTGTCAAGACTCAGCTCAAATGTACCCTCCTTTGTGAAACCTTCAATGATTTTTCCAGGTGGAAGTAACTGTTCTGCTCCATGTTCCTATAATATTTTCTTCATCTCTTTATTATATAATTTATACCATATTGTAGTTGTTTATGTGCCCTTTTATCATAGAGCTTAGCACATACTATGTGCATGACATGTTTTTTTGAATGAACAGATGTGTAAAGGGCTTCTAGGTTATTTCTTTTCCTCCCACACCAATTTGAATGGTTGGAAGTGGGTGGTAGGCCTCGTTGAATAGCCAATCAGGATTACTGGTTAATTCATTTACAAATTACCAAGACAGACTATGCCTGCAATTCTGATTTGACTTCCCATAGTCTTTGTTGTGATTTTTTAAAATCAGATTAAACCTTTTTCCAGCAGCTGGCTCCTACAGGGTTTGGGGAGATGAAAGTGTCAGCATGTCTCTGCAGCCACACCAGGAAACTTGCTGCCTAGAAAAATCAATTCTGATTATCACAAGAGCTGAGCAAAGGATGATGTACTCAGAAACTGTCTCCGTACTCCAGGAGCCATAGGAACATGTCAGAGTCCCAGTAACCCTGTTCAGCCTTCAGACTGTTCTGTGTTGTCCACTGGCCTCTATCTAGATCTCCAGTTTAGGTTCGGGTGGCTAGAGCTCACCTTCCTAAAGGTAGCAGAAGGAGTCCACACTGGCCTGTGGATGAGTTTATGCTGATTCCAGGATAAGGTATTATTAGCAAGCCCCACTTGCCCAAACCACTTTAGTCATGCATTTCATCTTAGCTTATTTGTTTGTTTTTGGTACCAGGGATTGAACTCAGGGGCATTGGACCAGTAAGCCCCATCCCCTGCCCTATTTTGTATTTTATTTAGAGACAGGGTCTCACTGAGTTGCTTAGGGACATGCTTTTGCTGAGACTGTCTTTGAACTCACAATCCTCCTGCCTCAGACTCCCCAGACACTGGAATTACAGGCGCATGCCATGGCACCCATCCTTATCCTACTTTTGATGAGTAATGAGACTTCCTCTCTGACTCCCACATCTGTCTCTAAATTGGTTCCAACCTTAGGTAGGGATGAAAAGGAAGGCCATTTATTGATCCCCCTAGAATCTCAATAAAAACTATTTTTTGTTCAGGATTTAAGGTACCATGTTGGTGGCTGAGGACCAAACTCAGACTTTGCACATGCTAGGCAAGTGCTCTGCCACTGATCTTAACCCCCAACCCTGCATTATCTCTTTTTTTTTTCTTTTTTTTTTACCTTTATTTTATTTATTCATTTTTATGTGTTGAGGATCGAACCCAGGACTCGCACGTACTAGGCAAGAGCTCTACTGCTGAGCCACATCCCGAGCCCGCATTATCTCTTTTAAATCATTGCCAACATAGCAAAGCAAATGGAATAATAGAGGTGTATGCAATTGCATGGTCACTGAGAGTTTCAGAGGAGAGACTTGAAAAGAAAGAGGAAGAAAAACAGCAATCCAAGGTAGGCCCAGGATCAAGGACAGTGACCTGTATGTCCTTCACAAAGATAGAGTTCTTGAGCTCAAGATGTATCTCAGTGGTAGAGCATTTGCCTGGCCTGCTGGAGGCCTAGGCTTCAATCCCCAAGTACAGGGGGTGGGGAATGGGGCAGATTAAGAATAAAGATAGAGTTCTTGAGTTTTTGAATCCACAATACAAGCTTGTTGGAAAGACCAGCCAATGCATTTCTGGTCTTTATACAAGTAACCCCAGACACATTCCTGTCTTTAAAGTCTTTGACATGCAGGCCACCAAAAAAGCTTCACTAGTGGGAGTAGAAAAGAAGAGATTTTGTCTTTCCATGATGGCTGCCCCTGTCACTGGACCATCCCAGTGGCAGGGATCAGGCCTGGAGTAAACTGTTGTAGTGAAGGTCATCAGCTAAGTTAGTCTTTTAAAATGTGAATAGAGCTAAGCAGGAACCCCAGTTACAAGCCTGGGGATGAGATCTAAGTCACAGTTCAGTAATTCCTAAGCTCTGAGTCCCAGTGCCTGAGGATGAAAAAGATCTGTCCTTTCCTTCAGGACCCATACCACAGAAGAAATGAGATTCTTTTCATTCATGTACTTAGTGCCTATCTCTCCACTGGGGTGCAAAGCATGTGAGCAGGAAGGAATTATCCCCACCCCAGCCAATGACTGGCACAGTGCAAGCACCAGATAAATGTCTACTGAATAAATGAAATGATGACATTTTCCACTTGGCTCCACATAGATAACTTGACATATCTGACCTCATCCCCACTTCCCAGGGTCTGAGGGAAGGTGTGAAAGACAGAACAAGTGGTTTAAAAACCACATAGAAGAATTCACATGGCTGAAAATACCCACAGTTCTTATAAGATTTCATAGCTCTCCATGGGCTTTCCCTTCCATTTCCCCCACTTAATTTCACAACAACCCATAAGGTGAGGACAGCAAGGATTGGGGAAGGGTCACTCCAGATCACTCCAGATCACACAACCACTGCAGGGTAGAGACAGGACTAGAATCTAAGACTTCAGAGTCCCAGGTTAGTTCAGTCTTCCCACAGAGCTGTAAATATTTTCCCTGACCCACATTGAACCTGCCAGCATCTGTGATGGGCCCCATGTGGAAGTGGTGGAAGCCCCTCCTGCTTGTCTCTTTCCACAGGTCTTCAGGGGTTGCCTGGCAACCAGCACCCAGCAGTAAGTGGCCTCTAGCTGGGTCTGTTGCTGTGAAGTTACTAAGTTTCCTTCCCCTCACACTTAAGCATGCTCTCGCTCCCTATTAATGAGACTTTTCCCCTAGCCCCACCTCTCCAGCAAGATTTTCTTTTCTGATTCACAATAATTAACCTCTCAGGAAACCAACGAGGTTCACAGAGGCCTATGTGGTAAGGATCCCAGGGAACAAGGCACTCCCAATGCCTTCATCATTCAATATCCCCTAAAGATGCAGAAACTTCTATTGTGGGTGGTCCTTCTCACTGATGCTCATAACCTCCCCTTCTCCCCTCTTCATCTTCCACACTAATAACAGATTTCCAAAATCCCCTGGGAGAGCTCAAAAGGGCTGGAAGCACTGAATGGATACTTCATACATGGCTAGTGAGTACTAGGTGCTGTTCCAGCACTTCTGGAATCACAGATGAAAAACCTTGGGAGAGGACCCCGTCACCTTTTACATGTAGGCCAGGAGATAGAGAAAGAAGGAATCTAAAATTTCTTGCATTCCTGATATGTGCCAAACACAATACTATGGCTCCACATTAGTCCCTCTCAGCAAGCCTGGGAGAATTTTACAGTCAGAGATATGTATTCATAGAAGCCAAGTGATTTATCAGAGCTTACAGTTTGAAAAAAAAAATCACATAACTTTTGTGTAAAAAGTTTAGATTCTATCACAGGTATTAGAGAGCCATTGAAGGGTTTTAACAAAATCAGTTTTGCATTAAAAAAAAAAAACCACTCTGGCTTCAGATGAAGGAGAGATGAAATTGAGGCATACACACCCAACAACAGCAACAAATTGTGGTTTGCATCCAAACTAATCAAATTGTATACGTTAAGTATATATCAGTTTCTCCCTTTACAACTAATTGATTATCAAATTTGGTAAATTCTGGTCCTAAATCTCTAATCTGTACTCATTTCCATCCCTTATGTCACTTTGTCACTGTCTTAGTGTTATGGACTGAATGTTTGTATCCTTCCAAAATTCAGGTGTTGGAGCCTTAACTCCCAGTGTGGCTATATTTGGAAACAAGGGCTATAAGAAAGTTATTAAGGTTAAATGAGGTTATAAGGGTGAGACCCTGATCCAACAGGATTAGTGTCATTGCAAGGAGAGACACTGAGGAGATCATACACTCTCTCCCCTAGGTCCACATGTGGAGGAAAAGTCATGTGACACATAGTGAAAAAGTGACTGTCTGCAATCCTGATGGCACCTTGATCTTGGACTTCTTGTCTCCAGAGTGTAAGGAAACAATTTCTGCAGTTTAAGCCAATCAGTCTGTGGCATTTTGTTATGGCAGCCCAAGCGGACTGATGTACTTTAGTTCAGGCCCTTATAATGTATACAAACCACTGGTGCATTTCTTTCTCTCTCTCTCTCTCTCTCTCTCTTTCTCTTTCTCTCTCTCTCTCTCTCTCTCTGGTCAATATTGAATTAAATTAGTTGGTTAATTTTTAAGTAATTTTATGAGATATAATTTACATATTAAAAACTATACATATTTAACATATACAATTTGATTAGTTTGGATCCAAACTACAATTTGTTGTTGTTTCATCTGAAGCCAGAGATTTTTTTTTTAAATGCAAAAACTGATTTTGCTAAAACCCTTCAATGGCTCCTCAATCAATACCTGTGATAGAGTTCCCAAAAGTTATTAAGTAAGACAAATACAGGTATAGTGTACATAATATATGATTATTAGATTACATAAATATCCACTTTTGTACACAAAATATGTTTAAAAATATAAAAATGAAATTAACAATATGAATATTCAAAGGTTTAAATTTTAATATATTTATGAACAGCACAAAAAAACAAATTTTGCCCTGTAAAAGCACATACACACATATAAAAACCCTCTGATAATTTTTTAAGCAAAGCAATGTTTTTTAAGCAAAGCAACTAAGTCAGATCTAATTAGATCTTTATTGATTTTACCTCGAAATGTAAACTGAAAATGAACTTGTGCTGGAATCACAGAATATCACTTCAGCTATTTTCTTGTGCTCACTTGGGTTTTACTATACTTGGTACTGTCTTCAGAGATTTCCTTACAGAACTCTTTAAAGGCCACATAACTAGATTTCATTTAGTTGAAACTAAATAGTATTATCAATAAATCCACTTAACCAGGTACAGGAAAACTGCCAAGCTCACGATAGGCTAAAAATGAAAAAACAGAGCAAGGAAGTCACTGCTGCTAACCCCTTAAAAGGGCTGAATGCCTCCTACAACAAGCTCTTTCCGGAGTAGGATATATCTGATACAGGGATCAAACAAAGATGTCTGTGCCAATCCACAAAGTAAATGTTAATAAAACATTAATTTATTTTGTATTTATAGGTTAAAAAATAAGCTCTAATAATTTCTTCAGATCCCAAGAAGTCTTCAGGCTTGTACCCTCTAGCTAATGGCAAGAATCTTCTATGCATTATACAAGATTTCCCTGACCTCCAATCGACTGCCTATGTCCTCTCCAGCAAATTTCTCTCTCAACATCCCTTCCCTGCTCTTTCTCAGCCTTGATTCAGTTTCACTCTATTGCTCACCATACCCTAAATACTCGGTGCCCTCACCCCTCTCTGTGATTGGCTGCAAAGATGACATCAGATAACACAAGTGATTGCACTAGGCTCTAAGAGGTGTTTTTAATACATGCTTGTTTACTCTCACCACAGAGTTAAACTAGATCAGTGTTTCACAATTTTAGCCTGCCTTAAAACCACTTGGAAGACTTCTTATACCACAGATTGTTGGGTTCCACTCCCAGCGTTTCAGATTCAGTGGATCTGAGATGGGGTCTAAGAATTTGCATTTCCAAAAAAATCCCCAACTGTTGCTCATATAGATGGTCTAGAAACCACACTTTGATAATCAATCAACTAGACAACCTGTATAGCTTCTCTCATTTCTAATGATTTATAATTCCTCAGTGCCTTTAAATGAACAAAATAAACACTTATCTCTATAAGTTAACATTTAACATTATCATAAATTGAAATATGGCCTCTATAAGACCTCAGATGTTCAGTGTAGAGAAAATAACATATAATTTATAATCAGAAGATCTGAGTTCAAATCAGAAATTTGCGGGAGAGGACATAGGCAGCCGATTGGAGGTCAGGGAAATCTTGAATAATGCACAGAAGTTTCTTGTCATTAGCTAGAGGGTACAAAAGTTGTGCTCCATTTGTGTGGCTGACTTAAGGAAAGTTACTGTCTGTTTTTTTCTGTAAAATAGGGTATATAAAGAGTATCTGCCTCATAATGTTAATTGTGAGATTATGACAATCTGTAAAAATATTATATATAGACTGTCCAAATAAATGTACAATGCAATATATATATGCTAAGCAAAATAGATAATAAACAATATGTTTTGAATATGTTCACAAATTTTCAAAATTTCCAATCCTAGTGCAAATTCATTGATGAGTATATGATCCATGTGGTATTACATCATTTAAAATATATACATGAGGAAGTGGGGGGGCGGTAGAATGAGATGGACATTATGCCCCTGATGTGTGGGTATGATATGATTGCACAAATGGTATGACTCTACATCATATACAACCAGAGAAATGAAAAGTTGTGTTCCATATGTGTAAGAATTTTAAATAAATAAATAAATACACACACACACACACACACACACACACACACACACACACACACGTTTTACCAGGTGCAGGAGCACACACCTGTAATCCCAGTAATTCAGAAAGCTGAGGCAGGAGGATCACAAGTTCAAGGCCAGCCTCAGCAAGGTCCTAAGCTACTCAGTAAGACCCTATCTCAAAATAAAAAATAAAAAGGGCTGGGGATGCAGCTAAATGGTAAAGTGCCCTGGATTCAATTCCCCATACAAAATATATAGAGAGAGTAAGTATTATATAATTTAAAATATATACATGAGGGGGAGTTGTATATATGTAATAGTGTGTGTGTATATATAAAATAAAGTTGTATATATAACATATATAATAAAGCATGTACACATGTATATAAATGAACATTGTGTGCATATATAAACTTTATTAGTACCACTGGTAAACAACAACAATAGTGGTTGTGTGACCAGTTTCCAATATGGTCCCAAATGATCTTTCTCTCCCAGTATTCAAACCTTTGTGTAACTTCCTCCCACACTGAATCTATGACCAAGAGAATACTTGGCTACATGAGAGACATTTCCCTTTCCTCTTTGGTTTCTTAGATTGCTCACTCTAGGGAAAGCCAGTTACCATGCAATGAAGAGGATTAAGCAGCTCTGTGAAGATACTAAGAGGGCCAAATAGGAAGGAAGTAAGCTTCCTGCCAACAGTCTGCACCAGACATGTAAGCCACCTTGGAAGTGGATCCTCCAGACCCAGTCAGTCCTCCAGATGACTGAAACCCAAGCCAGCATATGGCTACACTTCGCAAGAAACCCCAAGCCACTCCCAAATATTAGACCCAGAGAAACT
The DNA here is from genome assembly GCF_964194105.1 of Spermophilus citellus. NCBI lineage: Eukaryota > Metazoa > Chordata > Mammalia > Rodentia > Sciuridae > Spermophilus > Spermophilus citellus. Next base: position 98,799,192 of record NC_138191.1, on the reverse strand, counting down.
AAGAGATAATAAATTATTATTGTTTATTTATACCACCAAGTTTTAAAATAATTTGTTAAGCATCAATAGATAACTGATACAGTAACTAACACTGATTGTGTATTTGCTGTATTCCAGGTACTACACTAAGCATCTAACAGCCCTATATGTAGATGCTCTTATAATTTCCAAAGAAGACAATAAAAAAAATAAAATAATTTCCAAAGAAGAAAGGATGGCCCAGAGAGATTAAATAATTTAGTCAAGTTTCTGTGGCTACTCAGTAGTAGAAATAGAATCTGACTGAACCCAAGTTTCTAACTCCAAAGCCTAGTTTCTTAGTCACTTGTTTACATAGTCAGGATAAAGTCTCTTGAACATCTAAGCATCAGACACAAATGAACCCTCAGAGGAGAGCAAACTTACATAAAACCAGCATGGGGAAGCCCAGGGGTCAGACCTAAAACCACATTAACATTTGATGTTGGTATCTAAAGATTCCAAGCTGGTTCCACCTCCCAGCCTGTAGACTAGCAGATTAGTTATATCTCAGGTCAATACTGCTGAAGATACCCATGACTCACCCAGATCTGTAGCTTCACTCGCTTCTCATGACGGTAGACTGTCTTCACCTTGAAGTCGATGCCCACAGTGCTAACAAAGGCCGGGGTGAAAGTGTCATCAGCATAGCGGAAAAGGAAGGAGGTCTTGCCAACACTGCTGTTGCCGATGATGAGCAATTTGAACATATAGTCAAAATTCTGGTCAGAGGCATCTTTGACTCCAGTTTTACCGTCAGTCACTGAAGCCATCTGCAAGAGAGACAGACCTATGGTCACTTGAGAACACACCTCTAGTGTGACTTTCAGTCACCAACCTTCTAATGGTCAACTATCATTTACACACTCTCCACCCCAGCTTAACAGAGGAAATACACAGAATCACCCCATCGTTGCACCTGCTACAAATGTTGTCTCAGGACTAGGGTGGAACCCAACTCCTCCCCTTCAATCCCATTCAGCAAATATTTACTGAATATGTTGATCTGAGGCAAGCCCTTGCTGGGTTTAGGAGTACAAATATGAATCAGACATGGTGGCGGATCTCTGGGTGGCTAGACACTAGAATAAAAGAACAAGGAAACCTTGACTGAGAAAGTCCACAAGAAGCCTAACCCAACGGGAAGACATGGTGGTCAAGGAGAGTCTCCTGTAGGAGGCAGGGCTCAGTATAGGGTTATCATTCCCTGTTTCAAAAGCTTTTATGGCTCCCCACATCTCTAAATATCAAGTCCAAACCATTCAGATTAATGAAGAACCAACTAACCAAAGAATCAACTTTCTAAGCTTTTGTTCCCCAATTCTTCTCCCCATCAACCTGTGCTATCTTAATATTAAATTACACTTTACTCCAAATACTCCACAATATGCCTTCGTCCCTTTGTATATGGATTCCTTCTGCCTAGAATGATTTTTCCCCCTAATAAACTCCTATTCATCCTTGTAGGTCCAGGTAGGGTGTCACCTTCCCTGTGCATGGCAGAGATATGACTCTGCTCCTGTGTTCTCACAACACTCTAATGGTACTTTTGTCGTTTTGGAACTGTTTACTCTTCTGGCCCCTCTTTTAGACTGAACATCTGGGATTTAATATACTCCATTTCTGCATGCCTGGCTTCTAGCACAAATCCTCACACATAACAGCACTCAGTAAAAATGTGTGCTGAATTAATGAAAGTCACTTCATCACTTTGGGGCCCCAATATCCTCATATAGGAAATGGGGAGAACAATTTCTGCCCTTGCATTTCTCAAGAGGCTATTATAGGGCTTGAATGAGATAACAATGATTATGACCTTCATAAACTGATAAATTCCACAGTTGTGTGAATTTAAGTCCTTATAATCCAATCTTTCTGAGCCTTGATCTTTTATTTGTTCATTCACTCATTCATTCATTCAGCAAATATTAGTATGTGCTAGGCCTACTACCATTCTCTCCTTTTCTTAGAACACTTTGAATCTGAACTCCATGATCCAGCATAACAGAAGAGGAAGGAGGTCTTGCCAACACTGCTTCTGCCAATGATGTGCAGCTTGAACATATAGTCAAAATTCTGGTCAGAGGCATCTTTGACTCCAGTTTTGTCACTGCTCACTGAAGCCATCTGCAAGAGAGACCTATGGTCAGTTGGCTACTTTGAGTCACCAACCTTCCAATGGTCCTATTACCTGATGTGAGTCCTTTAGTTGCTTCTTCTACAGCTTCAAAATATCAAGTGCCCTACTTCTCCACCTTAAGTCTCTCCTCTTGCTTAACACTAGGTACAAATGGGCTGGGTAAATAATCAGGGAATGGTAGAAGGGTACCTCTAATGTGAGAAAGTGTTCAGGTTATCATTGTCTTTGGTAGTTCCTGTTTTTTAATACCTTTATTGATTGATTGATTGATTTTATGTAGTGCTGAGGATCAAACCCAGTGCTTCACATGTGCTAGGCAAGTGTTCTACCACTGAGCTACAACTCCCACCCAAAAAAAAGAAAGGGAGTGAGATTGTTGAGTTTGGCTCTATGTAACTCTCAGATAAATTATAAAGACAAGAAGCTGATGAACATAGAAGGTTGTTTTTGTTTTTTGCAGTACTAAGGATTAAACCCCAGGAATAGTCAGGTCCTCTACCCCTGAGCTACATCCTCAGATCTTTTTATTTTTATTTTGAGATAAGGTCTTGCTAAGTTGCCCAGCCTGGCTTTGAATGCAGGAATTCTCCTGCCTCAGCTTCCCAAGTCACTGGGATTACACTACCACACCATACTCAAATGTAAATTTAAAGCACTCTTTAAGAACAATGAGACACATATATAGAATTAATAATAGTTATTCAAAAAAACTTTCTTAATATATCACCACTAGTCTTCAGTGCCCTCTGTTCTTCCTGCCTTTATATAAGACCCTCAGCTTCATCCCTGTATTATCAGTCCCATGACAAGGCTCAAGAGGTATAAAACATGTCCAGGATACTTGGAGGCTTAGGCATAATAGCATTTTTTAAAAAATTTTATTCTAATTTGTTATATATGATAGCAGAATGTATTACGATTCATATTACACATATAGAGCACAATTTTTCATATCTCTGGTTGTATACAAAGTATACTCACACCATTCGTGTCTTCATACAGGTACTTTGGATAATGATGTCCATCTTATTCCACCATCATTTCTAACCCCATGCCCCCTCCCTTCCCCTCCACCCCTTTGCCCTCTTCATAGTTCCTCTAATCCTTCCATGCTTCCCCTCCCAACTATGAATCAGCCTCCTTTTATCAGAAAAAACATTCAACATTTGGTTTTTTGGTTTTCACTTAGCATTATCTTCTCCAACTCCATCCATTTACTTGCAAATGTCATGATTTTATTCTCTTTTATTGCTGAGTAATATTCCATTGTGTATACATGCCACATTTTCTTTATCCATTCATCTATTGAAGTGCATCTAGGTGGGTTCCACAATTTACCTATTGTGAAATGTGCTGCTATAAACATTGATGTGGCTGTGTCCCTGTAGTAGGATAACAGCATTCCCCCCCCCCCCCCAGTGCTAGAGATTGAAGCCAGGGGTGCTCTACCACCTCTTTTAAATTTTTTTTTTTTTTTTTTTTTTTTTTTTTTTTTTTTTTTTTTTGTGGAGACAAGGTCTCACTAAATTGCCCATGCTGCCCTTGACATCGCCATCCTGTCTCACAGGCATGCACCACCACATTCAGCTAGACATAATATCATTTACATGAAGGAAGAAAGTGAGGTTGGAAAGGAGAGTGCAATTGGCTGTTTAAATTGTTTCACAGACTTCACTTTTCAGTTTGTCATAATACAAGATATAAAGCCTATTTCAAGAATTGATGATTCAAGCCTGTGAGGGGGCACACACCTGTAATCCCAGTGGCTCAGGAGGCTGAGGCAAGAGGATCTCAAGTTCAAAGTCAGCCTCAGCAAAAGCAAGACACTAACCAACTCAGTGAGACCCTGTCTCTAAATAAAATACAAAATAGGGCTGAGGATGTGGCTCAGTGCCACAGTGCCCCTGAGTTCAATCCCTGGTATGCCCCCAAAACAAAACAAAACAAAAACAGAACTGGTGATTCAAAAGAATTGTTTTTTCTACCTAACAGAAGGGAAGCCACCACAATGACATGATACCATCTTTCACTCTGCTCCATTCGTCTTTCTTTGTCTTTGTTTACAAAAGAAAATTTCTGCTATGAATGTACATATTCATTATAAAAAAATTTGAAATTTATGCAAATGTATAAAAGATAAAAATTTAAATTATCTAATATCTCACTTACCCAAAAATGACTACTATTAAAATTTTAGGGGCTAGGGATGTGGCTCAAGCGGTAACAGCGCTCTCCTGGCATGCACGGGGTGCTGGGTTCGATCCTCAGCACCATATAAAAAAAATAAAATAAAGATGTTGTGTCCACCGAAAACTGAAAAATAAATTTAAAAAATTCTCTCTCTCTCTTTCTTCTCTCTCTCTTAAAAAAAATAGTATATTTCTTCCAATATATATTCATTCAAAAAAAATGTTTGTACCATCATACATGCCTATTTTTAAAATTATATCTTAAATTTTTTTTAGTTGTAGATGGATACATATCTTTATTTATTTATTTTGTGTGGTGCTGAGGATTGAACCCTGTGCCTCACATGTGCTAAATAAGCATTCTACCACTGAGCTACAGCCCCAGCCAAGAACTATATCTTATTCATTAATTTAAAAGGCAATGCACACTCATTGAAGGTAATTCATCAACTTTTCATTATTTACTAGAATTACTTTTCATCATCTGTAATTTGCATTATTTTCTTACTTTTTAACATACAAAAAATAAGTAATATGGAACCTAAAATCTTATACTGAAAAGTAAGTGTTGCTTCCATCCTGGTTCCCAACTTCCAGTTCCCCTCCCCAGAGGCACACGTTACCAATTTATATATCCTTCAGAGACATTTTTTGCATATACAAGCATAGAAAAATATACTTTTTATCTATATGTAAATGATAGCATACCATACATTCTAGTCTATAATTTCTATGCATATTTTAATAGCTGAGATCATCTGCACAGAAAGTATAGACCAAAATGTATGGTATGCTATCATTTGGCAAAAGTATTTAAATTTTAAAAGTATTTAATAATTTAGTCATGTATGACTAAAAAAAAATAAAATCGTGTGGTTAAAAAAAGGATTTAATAATTTAAAAAGTACTAAGACTTTAAAAATTCTTCATAAAATCATTTCCTATGACCAGTTCTTTAATGTTGTCATTCTCTTTAAGAAGAGAGTTGTTTTTCAGTTTAAGTTGTGTTTCTATTCTTAATTATTATATATTAAATTGAAGTGAACATTTCTCTCTTTTTTTAATTATTTAAGTTGTAGATGGACCCAATACCTTTCTTTAAATTTATTTTTATGTGGTGCTGAGGATCGAAGCCAGTGCCTCACATGCTAGGCAAGTACTGTACTACTGAGCTACAGCCCCAACCCTGAAGTGAACACTTCTTTGCATAAACCTTTGTTCACTTTCCTAATTATTTCCTCAAAAAGTGGTCAAAGGGCAACTTCACTAAAACACAGCTTTGATTTTCATTTTAATTTCATGTCCTTTATCTTATTTTATCCTCTAAACCTAGGAAATAAAGTTGAAAGGACAAGGATTATTCCCATTTGAATTAAGATGATTCACCCAAGTCTCATAGCTAATGACTGAGACTAGACTTCAGTACCCTGCAGTGTTATGGGAAAGTTTTAAAATCTGCTCTACTCATCAGTTGAATTCTTAAGCAAGTCATATTGACTCTCTAAGTCAGAGCATTATTACCTTAAAATAGGAAATTGCCACCTACTTCATAGAGCAATGGTACAAATAGAGTAAGCACTACTATATGTAAACAATCTGAGAGTTTATTGGCCTATAGGAGGTACTCTAAAATTATTACTTCACTAGCCCCTTTTATTCACATTTGCTGTCAAATCTTGTTCAACTGCCTCTCTAACATCTGGGCTTCATTATTTGGGTGCTGTTTTACAACAAACTAACTGCTTCTCTTTCTGGATTGAAAGGAGTTTTATCTATCATGGGGACACCAACACTGGACCTATATCTTTAGAAGATGATACTTCTTTCAATAAACATTAATTATTTTTCATGTGCCAGATTACCAATATAAATGTTTTCATTTTATCTGATGAAGCCAGTTTTACACTCTTAAACTGCTAGAATTAGAAAGATATTGAAGTGATAGGTCTATCATAACAAAAACCCTGGCTATTTGTGCCAGCTTTCATAGTAATTCAGTGTAAGAAATTGGGCAGGTCATTAAAACTCTAAGACTCAGTGTTCTCATCTGATAATAATAACAACTACTTCATAAGGCTGCTGTGAATTTTAAATAAGAGAATGAATGTAACTGCTTCATACACCATGCTGAGAAAATACAAGTGGCCTTGTGTAGAAACAGAGGGAAAATTTTCTACATTTATTAGCCTTGCAGATGTGGAGAGTGGAGAGTCAAAGATAGTTTCAATTCCTGTTCCAATCCTATCCCCAGCATCATTTTGTAGGTAAATAAAATTGAGGCTCCACAAAGAGAAGCAATTTGTCTAAGGTCACACAGTTCATGATCAGAACTTCTGTTAGCTGGTGTCTTCCAGATTTGACTGGGCTTAAGGAAGATAAAAGCCAGAACAATTTTAGGGCGAGTAGAGAAGTGTCCCCAACACCATTACGTACTTGCCACACTCTGCCATCAACATCTGCTTATGTGCACACAGCACAGCTTTCCCAGTAGGTGGTGTGAGAACAGAAGCCCCCAAGGGGGATCTTCTCAGGAGGAGGGCAAGGGGGACACAGACATCTAGAAGAGAAGCAAAAAACATCCCAGCAGGCAGCCGCCTGAGGCAGATCTGAGCAGACAGGTCACTGCACAGTAGTGCATGCAGAACTGCATTTGTAAGATAAGATCGATCAAATCTTCCCTCTCTTTTGTGACAGTCACATAAAATGATAAAGCTGGGTGGCTCACTGTCTCCATGAGCAATACAAATGAAGGCCTAGGAATCATCTGGGAAGTATGTTATCCCTGATCCCAGGCTGGGGGAAGGAAAGAAATGGCTTCTCAAAAAAGATGTGAAAAAACAAATGTCTCTTTCAGTCTCATAGGCAGCAGAAATAAACACCTAAGTAAGAATCAACTTCAGCCAGGAAAAAGGCGGGGGAGATATCCCCTTAAAATCCATCAAGAAGATATCAACTCAATAAATATAGCAAAGAAGGGAATTCTTTTTTGATTGAGCCAAAAGCTTGGACAGGGAGATTGAGTCCAAGAGACCTGGGTTAAGTCCTGGAACTCTCAGTAGTTGTGTAAATTTAGGCAAATCACGTCCTGAGCCTCAGTTTCCTCATCTAAAAAATAAGTTAATAAAATGGCTTCCTGGCAAAACTCTTGTAAGAATTAAAACTAGTACATAAGAGAGATCTTTATAAATCACTTTGAAATTTTTGGATTTTTTTCTCTGTGCTTCATTTTCTCATAGCAACTCATCTAAGTACTGAAAATAGTTTGGGGTTCCAAAGCAAACAAAGTCGATATAATTTCCTGCTTTGTCATTTATTAACGGTGAGAGATCTGGGCAAGAAATTTTACATGACTAAGAAACAGTTTCCTCCTTTGTAAAATAAGCATTTGGGGGAAGAATATAGGTAATATAGGGATTTAGCACAGTACATGGAATATAGCAGGTGCTCAAAAAATGTAATTCCTTATCTTCCTTCAGAGAACATTTATCAGTGGGGCTAAGGAGTTAGGCAAATGTGGACCTCCCTCTACTATATATATGCCCATTCTCCCAAAAGGCATATTCTTTTAAAATTAAATCTTCTTTAATTCATTTTCCACTGCCAACCCATCATCACCAGCCTAGCCCAGCCTACCTCCTCATTGTTATCCCAGGTCTTATATAGCCAATAGAAACACCATCAATTGCTGCCATATATTGAGCTCCTACTAACCACCAAGTATTCTACTAGTTACTTTCAATGCATTTTATCTGCACAACAACAGATGCTTGATAAATGTTCATTTCCTTCCTTCTCCAGGTTGGAAAAAGATAATATTACTCAGCAATAAAAGAGAATACAATTTTGGCATTTACAAGTAAATAGATGGAGATGGAAAATATCATGCTAAGCAAAGTAAGCCAATGGGAAAAAAGCAAAGGCCGAATGTTCTCTCTGTTAAGTAGAGACTGATCCATAATGGGAGATGGCATGGGGAAAATGGAGAAACTTTGGGCAAAGGGGAGGGAGTGGAAGGGATGAAATATGGGGACAGGAAAGATGGTGGAAAGTGAGAGATATTATTACCCTAAGTACATATATGAGTGCACATATGGTGCAGTGCTACATTGTATACAATCAGATAAAAGAAAAGTTGTGCTGCAATTGTGTACAATGAATCAAAATGCATTCTGCTGTCATATATACCTAATTAAAATAAATTTTTAAAAACTTTTAAAAAAGATAGCCATGTGAGTAACTGCTGACAGAATGGAGGCACACCTGCATAAGAACATCAGTGTGTGGGTGGGAGATGTGGCTCAAGCGCTACCGCTTGCCTGGCATGCGTGTGGCCCAGTTCGATTCTCAGCACCACATACAAAGATGTTGTGTCCCCCGAAAACTAAAAAATAAATATTAAAAATTCTCTCTCTCTCTCTCTCTCTCAAAAAATAGACATATTAAAAAAAAGAACATCAGTGTACATCACATTTATAAGTACTTTACAGTTTATAAAGCTCTTTTCACCCATTATATCCTATTGGCTTCTCATAATCCTTGGGGTAGATGAAGAAATTGAGGCAGAAACCACCTCAGCTCAATTCTTCATTCAGTCAATATTCACCAAGCACCTAGCCCTGTGCATACTCTGGGAAAATGTCCTAATGAGCTCCAAACTTTTTTTTTTTTTTTTGTACTTATAGATGGACAGAATGCCTTTATTTTATTTGTTTATTTTTATGTGGTGCTGAGGATTGAACCCAGTGCCTCAGCATGCTAGGCAAGCACTCTGCGTGCTGAGCTACAGCCCCAGCCCCCATGAGCTCCAAACTTAAGTATTCTGTTACTGATAGCTTCTTTTTTTTTTTTTTTAATTACAATCTTTAAAAAACTGGAAATTTATTTCTTGGATTGGAGGTCATTTTAGATTTTGCCTTTTCCTATACTGTATCCTCTAGTAGGAATGCACTTTACTCCACTGCTAGCTAAAATCCCTCATGAGGAGGTTCCCTGACCCACCTGCCTTCCCAAAAGGCCTCGCCTCTGACTACCACCATTCTAGCCCTTCCCATTACCACAGAGAGGGCCTTTCATAACTTCCATTGTCTTCCTCTGTTTATAGCATAGAATAGATGTGTGCTGTACCTAAGTGCATACACTCATATCCAATCATTTTATTGTCCTCCATCCCTGCACATCTGGATTCTGGGAAGCTGGGATGGAAACCCACACACCCACATATACACCTCTCTTAGTTTCCAGAGGTTGCCACACTGTCCACCCCAAAGTCCCTTCCACGCTTAGACTCCAGAACAGAGGAAGCCTATGGATGAATTTTTTCTGTCCACGATTTGCTTCTTGTTAGTGATCCCAGGTGGCAATGTAATCTGGTCCAGTGCTAGTCCCCCCCCCCCCCAACCCCTCTCAGTCTTATGAGAATCCTAGCACCTAGGCTTCACTGTTCACATTATTTCCCCCAACATACCACAACCCACACCTGGTCTCCTCCCCAACCTGACCCAGTGCCCCCACCACCCCAAATTCTCCAAGTTCGCTCACCTTTCTTCCACCTGCAGCCTCCAGACCCTGCTCTATTCCAGCGTCTCCCCGCCCCCACTCCTGACTAGAACCTAGGCGCCCCCTGCCCACATCCAGAACCACTGCCCACTCCCTCCACCAGCTTCCGCGCCCTTGCTCTGCAATCCGGGTAGACCCAGCTGGCCTCCCACCTTTTCATTCTTCCAAGCTAACAGCTTCCAAGCCCCACCCCTCGCCCTGCATTCACCGCGACCCCTTCTCGGGTACCAACTGGGTTCCAGCTTTGCGTTCCCTCCTTTAGTAGCTATTCATACTCACACCTCCTGTCCGCTGACCCTCTCTCGGACCCTCGCCTGCTCAGCGCCCCTTCCTCTTAGCACCTCACTCCTCATCCGTTCCCCTCCCCTCCCCTCTTCGCCTCCACGCCTCCTCCTGCCCTAGCTCCTCGGCTCCCGGGCTCCCTCTTTCCGTACTAACCCTCACCGCTCTACCCCGAGCCGCCAACGCCCCCCTCCCCAGTTTCCCCAGCAATCCCGCTGCCCTTCAGTTGCAGCTCATTTCTCCCCCCAGCCGGGGCACGCTTTCTTGCCTTCTGCCCTTGGAGCTCCCCCGGAGGCCCCTACCTTTCAGGGAGAGCCCCTCAACGCCCCCTGCCAAGGCTAGTGCCTCCTCCTTGTCTTGGCGCCCCTCTCTAACGGCCTCCCCCAGCCCTTCTTCTCGGTGTCCCCTCGGCTGCCCAGCGCTAGCTCTCAGCACTCGCTCACTTTTCCTCGCCGGCTGGATGCTGGGGCCGTGCCCCTTACCTCGGACTCCGAGGTGGACGAGGTACTGGCTCACGGACTGCGCAGCCGGACGGTCCCAGGTGGCGGCAGGAGGGTTGCTGCGGGATCTGGGGAGCCTGGCAGGGTGGAGCCGGGTGGAGCGAGACAGACGGATCTGGTCCCCACCTCAGCGGCTGAGGACTGAGGCTCACTCAGGCTCCAGCTGGGTTCAGCTCCCGCTGAGTCCAGTCCCCGCCCAGGGGCGGAGTCCGTGTTCGCCCCGCCCCTGGCTCCTGGCAGGTGTGGGAAATCCAAGGTATCTTGGGGGCCCACAGCTCCCCCATATTTGGGTGGCTATTGTGATTTACCTTAATTCTCACATCTTGCTCCACAGATAATCTACTGGGTGACCAGAGAGCTTTAATGATAGATGATGATAGGCACTGAGCTTTCCTTTTTTCAAATAACTTTCTTGCGGGTTACATCGCTCCTTCCTCACAAAAGCCCAGAGAGAGGGAGGGAGAGAGAGAGAGAGAGAGAGAGAGAGAGAGAGAGAGAGAGAGAGAGAGAGAGAGAGAGAGAGAGAGGGAGAGAGGGAGGGAGGGAGGGAGGGAGGGAGGGAGGGAGGGAGGGAGAGAGAGGCAGAACCTTGATGGCGGACTACAAGTAGAAACTAAGCCAGAAATCTGGGTATCGTCCTCTATTTGATGCATTCCTTCACTTGCTCTGCAGTCCGGGTAGACCCAGCTGGCCTCCCATCTTTTCATTCTTCCAAGCTAGCAGCTTCCAAGCCCCACCCCTCCTGGCCTTAGTATATCCTTGCCCTTCCTCTTGATTCCTACTGCCCATTCTCTGATTCAGGATTCATTACTTCTTGCCTGGACTAAAGCAATAGCTTTGTTATTCCTAATTCTGCTCTCCAATACCTCCCCTACATCAGTGGCCTGAGTAACCTTTTTGTAAAATTTTTTATTACTATTATTAATTTTAGTTGTAGATGAATACAATACATTTATTTATTTATTTATTTATTTATTTATTTATTTATTTATTTATTTATTTGTAATACTGAGGATAGAACCTAGTGCCTCACATGTGCTAGGCAAGAGCTCTACCACTGAGCCACAATCCAAGCCCCCTGAGTAACCTTTTTAAATGTCACTATCAACCTGGTTTTAAAACAAACCAAAAGAAAAAGAAAAGAAAACTTTCAGTGTTTCCCCATTACCAGCAGTAGCTTGGAGGCTACCAACTGGAATGGGAAAGTTTTCTTGCCTGAGCATTAAAAAGTCCCACTCTTCCAAGAGTGGTATGTACAGAAGATAATTAGCAACCCACCTTCAAACCCTCTTGTGGACTTCACTTCCAGTCTTCCTGAGGCCACAGGAGCCAGCTGACTGTTTTAGTCTAAAGTAGTCGTCCTTCCCTACACTCTTCCCCTATACCAAATCTTAGAGGTCTGAGTCAAATACCAAAACCAGTTTTTCACCAAGTTGCATTCTGAACCTGTCTACATTCTTTCCCCCCAGCCTAGGCAATCACCCAAATTAACAGTCCTTCTGCTTGTCTGTCCTGTCCCTCAGACTCAATCCTTTATTCTATTCTGAGCTTCTTCCCAACCCTTTCACTCATTTCTACTGCCCATTTCTCAGACAGCCCTTTTCCCTGTGTCCCCTAGAGCCCTCTTCCTTTGTCAACAAACTCTCCTATACCCACTGCTTCTTCAGAGTACTCAGGTTACTTCTTTGTATTTATTGAAATATTACTCTCCTCCAGGACCCTGCTCCCTTTTTAGCTCTCTACGAGAAGGCTTCTCATTTTCCCACTACCCACACACCATAAAACTAGGAGATGGGCCAGTATTGCCACTTCCCCGCTTGTACAGAAATTTCTTCTCCTTTGCTCTCCAACCATACCATCCTCATACCCTTCCTCACCGCTGACCTCAGTTTCTCTTACATATTAACTATTTCAACCCCTGGCTCATCGTCATCCTCACTAGCCCCTGTCCTACAATCCTTATAGTGACTTCAATAGTCATGGGTTTCTGGGCTCTCAGTCACTGGCCTTGTTTTTACATTACTGAGGCCACCATCTCCCATAGTATACTGAACCCCTTGATCACTTACTATTGGGACCTCTGTAATCTCAAAAGCAAACATCCTAAGGGCTGGGGCTGTAGCTCATTTGTAGAGCACCTGCTTCGCATGCGTGAGGCACTGGGTCCAATCCTCAGCACCACATAAAAATAAATAAAGATATTGTGTCCATCTACAACTAAAAATATATTTAAAAAAAAAAAAGCAAACATCCTATGCTGACTATTCACTTACTTTCTCCAATAAACCCTTACTTTCCTCATTTCAAAATTGGTGAGAAGATAATGATTATTCATTCTTCACAGGAATAATAACATATAAAACTATCCTTTTAAAGTTGTGAAACAATATGAGAACAGATGGCATTGCTTTTATGTAGCCTCAGGTCTTTCTCCTTATCCTCCCCCTGAAAGGCCATATATAAAAGAAAGAGAACAGGCTTGGGGCCAGCAGACCTGGTTTTCAATCCTTGTCACAATACTGGTTTGCTGTACAATCTATGTTAGTTGCCTTATTTTTTTTGACATGTGTATCCCTTCCTTATTTGAGGAACATAACAAGAACTACCTTCCAGAATTGTGAAGATAAAATGAGCAAATGAGCTACTGGAAAGCACTTAATAAAAGGCTAGGTACAGAGTAAGCACTCAATAAATATGAAACCTTGTGGTTATTATAACAGAAAAAATGCTATATTTAACCACAACTGCTTTCTAAGAAGGATAGATGCTAACACACAGAAGATTCTTTGTCTTATTTGAGTCCCTGAATGTGGATCTGTAAGTCTGGGAGAGAAGGGGGGAGCACCACAAAATTGCTCTATGTAAAAAGATGGAGGAGAATTTGAAATTCAGTTGGCAAAATGGGAGGGAGGGGTAATAAAGAGAGATGGGAGGGGGAAAAGGAAAAAGATAAGTAAGAAAATCAGTGTAAAGGTAGATTCTGCATGGGTAGAGTCAGAATAGATCCTCCCATGGTGGGTGGGCAAAGGGTTTTAAGCACTGGCATGCCTAAAATGGAGTAAGTGGTTTGTAATACATATGATGTGACACCTTCTGTGACTCTCAAGATGTCAAGAGAGTCTACCACACCTACAAATGCTTTCTGAGAGGAATCACGATGGTGCATGAGTAAGGAAGTTAAGCAATGCTTTGTTTTGTCTTAATTGAAAAAGGAGACTGGAGGCACCTCTAAGAGCACGGGCTCTCATGGAATTGACAAAAATCTTGTAGAGAACTTTGAATTACATATTTTATCCCCTTTAATCCTCAATATAATCATGCAAGGTATGGATTATCAGCCTCTTTTCATAGATAAGAAAATTGGAATCAGAAAGCTTATGTAACTTGCTCAAGGTCACACATTTGGTAAATGGAAGAGCCATTTATCTTGGAGTCTGTCTGACACCAAGGCCAGGGGTTTTTCTATCAGGCCTGAGAATTTTGGTTGCTCAGCGAATACCATTGTTTCTACAACAAAATTTCCTAGAATCTTTTCTAGTTGTTAAGATCAAGAAATCAACCTTCTCTAGTTCATATTTTTTATTTTCATAAATTTTTATAAAATTTATGTTTTTTTAAAGAGAGAGAATTTTTTAATATATTTTTTTAAATATTTATTTTTTAGTTTTTGGTGGACACAATATCTTTATTTTTTTATTTTTATGTGGTGCTGAGGATCAAACCCAGTGCCCCACGCATGCCAGGTGAGCGCACTACAGCTTGAGCCACAGCCCCCAAATTTATGTTTTTATCATATGAGAATCAGTCATTTAAAAATTTTTTTTATTTGTTCTTTTTAGATTTACATGACAATAGAGTGTATTTTGACATACTATACATACATGGAATATAACTTATTCTAATTAGGAGGTGGAGTTTCACTAGTGGTGTATTTATATATGAACATAGGAAAGTTATATCTGATTCCTTTACTGTCTTTCCAATTCCCATTCTCTTTCCCTTCCCTTCATTCCCCTTTGTTTAATCTACTGAACTTCTACACCACCCCACCTTGTTGTATGTTAGCATCTGCATATCAGAGAACATCTGGCTTTGGTTTTCTGTGATTGGCTTATTTCACTTAATATGATAGTCTCCAGTTTCTTCCATTTGCTGGCAAAAGTCATAAAGTTGTTCTTTGTAGTGGCTAAGTAGTATTTTATTATGTACATATGCCACATTTTCTTTATCCATTTATCTGTTGAAGGGTTCCTACACTGGTTTCATAGCTTAGCTATTGTTAATTGAATGGTTATAAACATTGATGTGGATATTTCACTATAGTATGCTGATTTTAAGTCTTTTTGGTATATACTGAGGAGTTGGGATAACTGGGACAAATGGTCATTCCTTTCCAAGTTTTCTGAGGAACCTTCATACTGATTTCCAGAGTGATTGCACCAATTTGTAGTCCCACCAGCGATGTATGAGTGTATCGTTCCCCCACATCCTCACCAACATTCATCATTATTTGTATTCTTGACAGAGATCAGTCACTTTTAAAAGGTAGTATCATATGTGGATGTCATTTGGAATTAGTAAATCTTCACAGGACAAATATTTATCCTAGTGTGAGTCCCTCGTTGTCAGCCTGTGAACTTAGCCAAAATCACAGGTCAAGTGTTCTTATTCAAACTCTTCGGTAGGTTGCCTCATGCCTCCTTTAACAGAGGAGTTAAAGCAGGTTCCTGAAGCCCACCAGAACCTGTGAAACAGCTCAATAATGTAGAGTTCATTGAGAGGAATGGTGGAAGATGGGGCCACAAAAACAGGTTGGGATCAGATAGTCCAAGGCTTTGTAAATCATATTAAGGGTTTTGGACTTTACCTTGCAAAGAAAAAAGGTTTGAAGCAATGGAGTAACATGATAACATGTGTCTGTAAGAAAGTTAACTCTGACTGTTGTAGAAACCCAATGACTTAGATTGGAAGGGTAGGAAGCAGGGAAACAGGAGATAGGGAAAACAGTCAAGAGACTGCTACAATAATCCAAGCAAGAGACAAAAAGAACCAGAACTAAATCATAGCTATGGGGAAGGTAGAAAGTAGAGTTTTGTGATATATATTGAAAGGTAAAAATTCCTTGGACTTGGTGGCAGATTAAATGTGAAATATGATGGAAAGGGCTTTGGCAACCAAGTAGATAGTAAAGCCATCTATTGACATAGGGATCAGAGAAGTTGTTTCTGTTATCTATTGCTGCATAACAAACCACTCCCCAAAATTCAATGGCTTAAAACAAAAATAATTTATTATTTCTCACAATCCTGTGGGTGGTTATATAGCTCCATTGCTAGTTTCACTTCGGATTACTTAGGAGCTGCTTTCAGATGGAAGATCAGCTGGACAAGAAGGAAGGTCTAATATGTCCTCACTCATATGTCTGGCAGTTGGTGCTAGCTGGGCACCATGGTTTCTCTTCATGTGGCCTCCATGTACCAGTAAGCTAGACAAACTTACATGCTAGCCTCAGGGCAGTGTTCCAAGAGGGTAAAAGCAGAAGATACAATCTCTTAGGGCCAAACCTCAAAAATCATCATATCACCTATAATACATTCTGTTGATCAATTCAAGTCATAAGCCCAACACAAGGGGATGGTAAAGTAAACTCTGCCTCTGATTGGGAAGGAGAGCAAAGTCTCATTACAAAGAGGCATGGATAGAGGGAAGGGAGGAACCTAGGTCCTTTTGCCAATCTATCTCAGGAGTGAACACATATTTGGATAAATGAGAAAAAAATGATGAGAATCTCAAATGCCACCTCAAGCACTAATCACTTTTTCCTTCTTCCCTATGCATCAGTTTCTTCATTTGTAAAATAAATGAATGTGCAAGTTCATTCTCCCCATCTACATCTCTTTATCAAGTGAAATTGGTTAAAATGCACACTGAGGGCACTGTCCTGTCACCAAGACACAGTGCTGTCAACAGGGGTGGAAACGTACACAGGAAACATTTAACATGTGAATAGTCAAATGGTCAGAACCTGGGAACTACCCACTATTCCTCTCTCCCTTGCCCACCCTACCAACCCTTCACCAGTGCTAGCCCATTCTACTTTTCTGGAGCTCTCCATTTCATCCCTTCTTCTCCATTCCATGACCAAATCTTCCTCACTGTCCTACTCCCACAATAACCTTCAATCCTCCCTATAATCCACATTCCATACTGGAGTACAGGACTCTTCCTAAGCCCAGTTTAAAACCCCCATTGCCTTCCTCTGAAGTCCATCTGTTTAACATAATCCTGGTAATTGGGCCCATCTAGCTTTCAGTCTCATTGCTAGTCACATGCTCCTCATACCTTGATCTCCAATGACTTTAAACTGTTTGGTGTTCTCTGTATGTGACCTGTTCCATAACATCTCCATGAGTTTGAATGAGTTTTTCCCTTTCCCTGGAATGTCACTCCCTCATTTATTCATCTACTCATCCAACTAGAAAATATCTCCTGAGCATCATATGATGGTTTGGATACAAAGGTCTATATGTTAAAGGTTTGGTACCCAGATTGGCGCTGTTGGGAGAGGATGATACCTTTAAGAGGTAGGACTTATTGAGAAGTCTTTAGGCCACGAGGGCATGCCCTTGAAGGGGATAGGATAGTGGGACCTTGGCCCCTTTCTCTCTCTTATGTACTGGCCACAAAGTGAGTGATTATGCTCTCCTATACACTCCGTCTATGATGTTCTGCCTCATCACAAGACCAAAAGCAGTGGGGCCGATGGACCATGAATTAGAATCTCCAAAACTGTAAAACAAAATAAACATTTTATCTTTATAAGTCAATTATCTAAGATATTTGTTATAAGTGGTAAAAAAGCTGACTAATACATACCTGCTTTGCACAGAGGTGAATAATTCATGGTCCCTTGTGGGGAGCCATTCTGACATGTGATTGGGTGACTCCCGTTAAGGGCCTGAGGCGCTCTGGCTGTGTCGGAGCTATCCCGACCCTTTCCTGATGAGAGAGCCCATCCGTGTGGGGGTGTGCCTGACCACTGACCCCGGAGACCCAATCACTGACCCTGACCTTGGAGTACAGCCCCCCCTCAACCTTCATTGGATGGAATTCTCCCCTGAATCTCTTGTCCCCCAAATAAAAGGCTACTCCCCGGCGTGTTCGCTCTCTCTCTCTCCTGCTAGCCCAGAGTAATCCTCGCTGCCCTGCTGGGCGGCTTGAGGCGGGGAACCAGGGAGGCGAGCCGTGTCTCGGACCTAGCAATGTAAAATAAGGTACTGTCTGTGTGTTTTATTTTGATCTCTTCTAACTAACTTAATGCCAGAACCTCATTAATGAAACCACTGCGCAGGCCGCGTGGTAGAGTCCCTAACCAAAAGGAGCTCAGTGTCTGGTGCAGGATAGTAATGCATAAAATACACTAATTTGAATTCCACAAAGGTCAAGGCCACACACCAACTAATACAGCACCTCCTTGATCACTCTTAGAAGGGCTTAAGGGCTATTTGTTGAATAAATAAGTATATAAATATTTACAAAGGATTTTTCATTTCCACCATTTCATTTAATTTTCATAATAAGCCTGTGAGATGGGGATTGAATCATGCCATCTTAGATGTGAGCAAAAAATTACTAGCCCACGGTTTCTTAGCTATTGAAAGTACAGAAAGCCAAGACTGCAGTTACCACATTAATGTATTTGGCAAGATGTGACTATTTTCTCTGTGGCTCTGGTCAGCAGGGAGGAACCTGAGGTGTTAGGCCTGGCCCAATGCTGGGTCCTGAGATGCAGACTTGAGACTTATGCTAGGCTTTCAAGGATCAGTTGGGGGCTGGGGATGTGGCTCAAGCGGTAGCGCTCACCTGGCATGCGTGCGGCCTGGGTTCGATCCTCAGCACCACATACCAACAAAGATGTTGTGTCCGCTGAGAACTAAAAAATAAATATTAAAAAAAATTCTCTCTCTCTCTCTCTCTCTCTCTCTCTCTCTCTCTCTCTCTCTCTCTCTCCTCTCTCACTCTCTCTTTAAAAAAAAAAAAAAAAGGATCAGTTGGAGTTAAATGCATGGAGAAGCAGCCAAGGTGTGAAATGCTGTGAAGTCTTCAGGGAACCTCAGAGAATTTTGAATCTCTAGAAGCACAGGTAATGGACACAGTAGCAGGTGTCAGAGCCAGAGATCAGCCAGAGCCTGGGGGGCCATGCTAAGGTAATAGACTTAATGGTCAGGAAAAGCAAAACTTACAAGGCTTTATCCATAGGAAGACTTATCTGAATTTGTTTTAGAAAGAGCTTTGTCTGCACAGTAGGAAATGGATTGAACATCCTAAAATGCAGGTGCAGAGAAACCGGTAGGGTGGTGGAGTAGTTTCAAATAAAGAGTGTAAGACCTGAGATGAAAGATACAGTAGGATATTAGGAGATGATAAGGGGGAGCAAATTTGGTGACTGATTGGACATAGATGGGGGAAAAAGGAACTTGAGGCAACTAGGAGACTTCTGTCTTGGGTACAGTCATTCCCTCTGAGAAAGGAACAGAAGAGACAATTATGGAGGCATTGGGGTCTAGAAGAATAGGAACAGGAGCCCAATGGTAAAGGCAGCACCTGCTCTGGAAATGATTATTCATAATTGTCTTCATTTATTTTATTCAAATTTAATCAAATCCATCAGTGGCTCCGTCAGACCTCTCCAGAGCTCAGAAACAGAATTTTGCACTGTCAAATTTTGTCTCTGCCTCCTCCACCCTCCAGGCCTCTATCCCCAGTTATTAACAGAGAAAATACCTGTTCCATATTTACACAGACAATGATAAGACAGCACCCTGTATCAGAGTTTTAGTTCAAAACTTAATTTAAAAAAAAGACAATTGAGATCTTGCTGAGGAGCCAAAGGAACCCCAACACAGCCTTCCCTCACCAACCCAACCCTATTGCACTATAGGATAAAATCCAACTTTCTTAGAAAATTTGATCTGTCTTCAACATGGTGATTACTTCCAAAGATGCCTCTAGGGCAGACTGCTTTATCTTTAGATAACTGTTGTTGTTAAGAAAGTCCTCTGGGGCTAGGGTTGTGGCTCAGAGGTAGAGCGCACTGGGTTCGATCTTCAGCACCACATAAAAATAAATAAAGGTATTGTGCTCATCTACAACAAAAATGTATATTTTAAAAAAAAAGTCTTCTGCCTATGTGTAGCTTCCACCCTCTGTTCCTAGATCTCCATCATTCTATCATTCACTCATTCCACAAAGATTTCCTTGATCACTTAGTACATGCCAAGCAGTGTTCCAAACACAGAGCACACAGCATGACCTAACAGAGGAGACTCCGGCTCACATGAAAAGAAACAAACAATAAGCAAACAAAATGTGTAAGAAAATTTCAGATAGCGATGAACATATTTAAGGAAATTCTCCAACAAGATGATATGATAGAGTGACTAGGGGATATGACTTATTTTAGGTTGATTAAATAGGAAAAGCCTTTCTGAGGGAGCGATATTCGAGTTGAGACCTGATTGATGAGAAGGAATCAACTCATATTAAAGATGAGGAAATTGATGTGCAAAGAGGATAGGTAATTCTTCCAAGACACTGGCTAAGTGACTAATGCTAAAGCTTTCCCCTTCTTGCAGTGTGTTTACAGAGCAGTGGCCTAAGCATTTCTATAGTCTGTGGTCAGAGTGTTCAGTGCCCATAAGGCCAACTTAGGCACAAAGTCTCCCTTGATTGTCTAAGTTACCACCTATCATTGATCATTTCTCTTTCTGTTAACCTCTGTTAAATAAGGGAATGATTTAAATTAAGTATAACTAATATAGTAAGTTTAGAACTAGACAGCTCTGGATTCAAATTCAAGTCTTACCATTTGCTAGTAATGTGCTAGAATTTCTCTAAATCACAGGTTACTCACCTGTAAAATAGGGATCAGAATTACTTTATAGGTTCTTTGAAAAAGTTAAATTAAAAGTGGATAATGTAGAGCTGGGTATGGTGGCACACACTATAACTTTAGGGACTCAGGAAACTTAAGCAGGAAGATTGCAAGTTCAATGCCAGCCTCAAGAACTTAGCAAGACCCTGACTTAAAAAAAAAAAAAAAAAGCTTGGGGAAATAGTTCAGTAGTAGAGAGCCCTTGGGTTCAATCCTCAGTTCAAAGGAAAAAAAGGTGGCAATATATGTAAAATAGTGTAGGGCATAATGTAACGTGGGGCATGTTGCATCAGAAAAGAGGAAACCTAACTTGCTGGCTGCTCCCCGCTTCCCAGTCCTGGGACCACAGGTGGCTAAGAGAGCACCTAGCAATTAGCCAGAAGGCATTGCCATGGGTTGTGATGAAGAATCAGACCACCTTTAGGATAGGCTCAGAACCCTTCTGCCCTCAAGGACAGCTCATGTCTCCCATTACTGCCTGTAGGATGGGTGTAGATGTAAATTCTCCCCACCTGCTGACCTTTACCCTGATTGGCTCCTGTACATTATATTAGCTGTGTATGTTTTCTCATTAAATGAGATCCTGCTTTGACAGTTCTCCCTGGCGTGTCAGATACTCGGGGGAGGGAGGGCTGGGTTTGGGTGGCCAGTCGACTTTTACCTTTCTTGACCTGTCCTGGTATGGGCGTGCTCCCCCAATCTCTCCCACAGGTCAGGAGGGGGGGGGGGCTAAAAACTCCGACAAAATAGGGGGTGTGTAATGGGAAGTTCAAGAACACAAGCAGCTTTAAAAGGATATAAATAAGTACACAGTGCTTGCCAGTGGTTTCCCTTTCAAATAGCTTTTCATGGAACTGAATAACAGTTACCAGTCTTGGAATTTATAAAATAAGTCAGAATGCCTTCCTAATTTTGCAAGACCAGTTCCTTAAGTCTCTCAGAGGGCTTGCTAAGAAAGGCTGACTGAGAAGGCTGCCCTGTGACCCTCTGCAGAGGTTCAGTCTCATACTCCCTCTTGTGTTGTATATGGGAACTTCACTCTCTCTGCACTGATCAGTAGCTATGGTGCTGAAATCAACCTGGTTAATAGGGCTGAATGGAAGGGAACTAGCACTAATAAACACCTAGTAATATTTTCAGAAATCTTCTGAGATTACTTCTACATATTATATCATGTCTCTCATCAACCATTCAGCATAAGTATAAACTGAAACTCAGCAAGATTACTTTTCCAAATAATCATGGACAATAACAGACAAAGCAGACTTACAAGGAAGAAATGGAAAAAAATCAGAAAACAATGTTTATTGCACTATAGGATAAAATCCAACTTTCTTAGCAAATTTGATCAGGTCCTTTTCTCTCCAGCTTTATCTCCAACCACAAACACCCTCAGTCCTTATGCTCTGGTCACACAGAAAAACTTAAAAGTTCCCAGAAGGGGCTGGGGATGTGGCTCAAGCGGTAGCGCACTCGCCTGGCATGCGTGCTTCCCGGGTTCGATCCTCAGCACCACATACCAACAAAGATGTTGTGTCCGCCGAGAACTAAAAAATAAATATTAAAAATTCTCTCTCTCTCTCTCTCTCTCTCTCTCTCTCTCTCTCTCTCTCTCTCTCTCCTCTCTCACTCTCTCTTTAAAAAAAAAAGTTCCCAGAAAATGCTTTATATCTCACCACTTTTGCATAAAACTTTGTCTCTAGCTCAGGGTCCTTCATCAACACCTCTCTTCTACTTAGAAAACCACTTCCTATTTGTTCTGCCATACTATCCTTCTTACTTGGAGAGAAGGTAATTGTTCCCTCCCTTGTGCTACTTCTGGACCCCACATTTTCTGTTAGAACATAATGGCTCAAGTGAGATGTTCAACCCTAGGAACATTCCAATTACTGATGATGCAGCAATCATAGCTTCAGGGACTAAACAAAGAAGTACAGTGAGGAAATCAGCTATGGTGGCACACATCTGTAATCCCAGCAACTTGGGAAGCTGAAGCAAGAGAATCTCAAGTTCCAGGCCAGCCTCAGCAACTTAGACCCTGTCTCAAAATAAAAGGAGCTTAGGTTATATGTACCTCAGTGGTAAAGCATCCCTGGGTTCAATCTCCAGTACCAAAAAAAGAAAGAAAGAAATACAATATAATTTACATTCTGGTGAGGAAGCATAGGCATTAAACCAATAAGTCACACCAATAATTAATTACCATGGGATAATAATTATTATTTTAAAGGAAAAGCAGCAAGGAGATTTTTTAAAGCCTGTTTTAGTGGCATGATCAAGGAAGGTTTCACAAAGTAACATTCAAGTGGGATTTCAAATTATGAGTTATATAAAAAGACGGTGAAGAATAAATCTGGTAGAGGGAACTGCATGCATAAAGGCCATGAGAAACACCGAAAAGTGGAAAGAAGGCCAGCATGGCTGGAAGGTGTTAGAATAAGGTGTTAGAATAAGAAGGGCTGGGGTTGTGGCTCAGTGGTAGAGCGCTTGCCTAGCACATGTGAGGTGCTGGGCTCCATCCTCAGCACCACATAAAAATAAACAAGTAAGAATAAAGGTATTGGGGCTGGGGATATGGCTTAATGGTAGCGCGCTCGCCTGGCATGCGTGCAGCCTGGGTTTGATCCTCAGCACCACACACAAACAAAGATGTTGTGTCTGCCGAAAGCTAAAAAATAAATATTAAAAAAATTCTTTCTCTCTCTCTCAAAAAAAAAAAAAAGAATAAAGGTATTGTGCCCAACTAAAAAAAATTTTTAAATTTTAAATTTTAAATTTCTAAAAAAAATTATAAAGGGAATATAATGTGATTATATTCTCCAAAACCTGTGGAGAATAGATGGAGAGAGGGGCACGAAAAGGATGCAAGGATGCAAGAAAACCACCTAAATAGCTATTAGTTCATTTAGCCACACGTACCTTAAATATTTATATACATAAAATTCAAAATACTTATACTATATATAAAATACATAGGTTCTAGATCTGGGGATGTAGCTTAGTTGGTAGAGTGCTTGCTTCACATGCATAAGGCCCTGAGTTCAATCTCCATCACCAAAAACAAACAAACAAACATAGATTCTATACCAGGGTTTGAGAATACTACCATGAAGACGGATAAAAGCCCTTCCTTGATGGATCTTACACTGCAAAAGTCTAGGCAACAAATGCTGATGGTTTAAACCACGGTGGCAGTGATGAGAATGACAAAAATGTGAATTAGTTTGCTAGGGTTTCTGTAACAAAGTGCACAGATTAGGTGGTACAGAAACTTGTTTTCTCACAGTCTGGAAAGTAGAGATCTGAGATTATGGTTGGTTTCTTTTGAGGCCTCTCTCCTTGGCTTATCTTCTCTCTTGACATGGTCTTCCATCTGTGTCTGTGCCCTAATCTCTTGTAAGGACCCTAGTGACATTTAAAGACCCTATTTTCAAATACAGTTATATTTAAGGTAGTGGGGGTTAGAACTTCAACATACAAATTGGAGTGAGGGAACACAATTCAGGAATAATAAGAAATGAGCCAGGTGTGGTAGTCCATGCCTATAGTTTCAGCTACTCAAAAGGCTAAGGCAAGGAGATCATTTGAGCCATGAGTTTGAGATCAGCCTGAGCAACAAAAGACAACCTCGTTTCAAAAACAGAACTTTTTTTTTTTAAGAGAGAGAAAGAGAGATAATTTTTTAATATTTATTTTTTAGTTTTCGGTGGACAAAACATCTTTATTTATTTTATTTTTATGTGGTGCTGAGGATTGTACCCAGTGCCTCGCACTGCCAGGCAAGCGCACTACCGCTTGAGCCACATCCCCAACCCCAGAACTTTTTTTTTTTTTAAGGAGAGAAAATAAATAGTAACTAGTGATTATGAGGTAGGGGTTAGAAGAAGATGACAAGGGGCTAGGATTGTGGTCCTAGCACGTCCTCAGCACCACATAAAAATAAATAAATAAAATAAAGGTGCTGTGTCCAATTACAACTAAAAAATAAAATATTTTTTTAAAAGAGAAGATGTCAGTGATGGGTCTCAGGTTTCTGGCATGTAAAATAGTGGAAAGTGGTGCTATTATTTATTTGATAAGGAAATAAATAAATAGTAGAAAATTGCAGGAAAGAGCATCAGGATCCATTTCCTCTTTTTCATTACTTATCGTCCTTTAAGGGGTCTTAAAGCAATGTACAAAAATGCATTGGTTTGGCACAAGGGGCTGTGGCCCAAGTGATAGAGCGCTCACCTAGCATGTGTGAGGCACTGAGTTTGATCCTCAGCACCACATAAAAATAATACAGATATTGTGTCCACCTAAAAACTAAAAAGTAAATATTAAAAAAAAATGCCTGGTGTGGGCTGGGGTTGTGGCTTAGTGGTAGAGCACTGCGAGGCACTGGGTTTGATCTTCAGCACCACATAAACATAAATAAATAAAATCAAGTTTTTTTTTTAAATACATTGGTTTGGGCTGGGGTTGTAGCTAAGTGGTAGAGCTTGCTTCATAAGCATGACGCACTGGATTCGATTCTCAGCACCACATAAATATAAAATAAAGATATTGTGTCCACCTAAAACTAAAAAATAAATATTAAAAAAAAGAAAAAAATGCATTGGTTTGAGCAGCAGCATATCAGAATATTTATTGATGCATAGTATCCAGTATGCCTGGAGAGAGTGGATCAAACATGCAATTCTGAATTAAGAGAAATTTCACGGAGGGAGGAGAGGAAAAGAAGAATTGAAAGGGGATTGAGGGGCTGGGGATGTGGCTCAGGCGGTAGTGCGCTTGCCTGGCATGCGAGCGGCCCAGGTTAGATCCTCAGCACCACATACAAACAAAGATATTGTGTCCGCCAAAAACTAAAAAATAAATATTAGGGGTTGGGGATGTGGCTCAAGCGGTAGCATGCTCGCCTGGCATGCGTGCGGCCCGGGTTTGATCCTCAGCACCACATACAAAGATGTTGTGCTGCCGAAAACTAAAAAATAAATATTAAAAAAATTCTGTCTCTCTCTCTCTCTCTCTCTTAAAAAAAAAAAAAGAGGGTTGTCTCTTGGAATCCCTTCCCCACTAACAGGAAGTAAAGAAGGGCAAGCTGCTTTGGCAACCAGTTTTCAGTGGACACAACATCTTTATTTTATTTATGTGGTGCTGAGGATTGAACCCAGCACTCTGCGCATGCCAGACTGGGAAAACAGGATCCAACATGGCGGCGTGCGCGGAGAGATCAAGTCTCTGACCTCTTCAGCTGCATGGGCATAGGGAGTCATAAACTGTCTAAATGCTGTTTGCTCAGGATCACTAGGCAATGCTGAGCTGACGTGGATCTGGGGCGAACAGTCTGAGCCTCTCAGAACACACACCGAGCCCGGATTGGCTGCATTCAAGCTCCCGTTCGCCTGCTTCTCGCAGCCAAACTGCTGTGACTCAGCACTAACGATCCCGCTGAAACAACTGGTCGGCCCTTCTGAACTTACAGAGGTAAATGCCAACCGAGCCTTCATAGGCAGTGGCCACAGGATTGAAACGGGGCTTGGGAGAGACAGTCAGGACCCACCCGTTGCATTGGTCACCCAGCAAAGGGAAGAAACTGTCACCATTTGCATGGGATACCACCATGGCAGAGAACTGACGTCACCAGAACGCGGTGGAGGAGATAACTTCATTGAAACCAGTGGCGACAGGTGTATAATCCCCTAGCCATCCCTCTCCACACAGTGGGGAAACCTTAAGGGCCCCTCCCAGCTCTCCCGTGAGCATGATAGCCAGACTGAGGGAATCAGGAGTGGCGCGGGACTCGCGGCGCGGAACTTCTGGCTACCGCTCCCCCCAGTGCTGACAACTGAGGTCTCTTGCACCAGCTACTGGGGGCGTGGCTACTGGAGGGCAAGCAAATTTGCTGGGGGTTCTCAGCCGCAAGCTCTACAAACTTAGGGTCTGAGGGAATGGCAAACAGGGAGAGTGTGTCCAGACGTTCATGAAAACAGGGCTCCCAGGAGCAGCAGACCTGGCGTGTAGCCAGTATTGTGGTGAGCATCACTGGTGAGCGGGGCCTGGCTTGAGGAAAAGTGGGGAAGTGACTAGACACAAGAGAAGGCCCTAGGCACTCAGGATTGGAGACCCGCCCAGTCTGGGAGGAAGAGCTGCTGCAAAGTGATTGGTTCCCGCCTATTGAGAGGAGAAGCTTGGCCCAGTGGGCACAGCTCCACCTACTGGAAGAGAAGTTAATCAAACTCTAAGACTGCATTTATTAATTTTTTTTTAATTTGGGGTTTTTTTTTCATTTTCATTTTTTTTGTTGT
Source organism: Spermophilus citellus (assembly GCF_964194105.1). Classification (NCBI taxonomy): domain Eukaryota; kingdom Metazoa; phylum Chordata; class Mammalia; order Rodentia; family Sciuridae; genus Spermophilus; species Spermophilus citellus. The sequence goes on along the minus strand of NC_138191.1, from coordinate 98,772,280 downwards.
TGTTTTTTTAAATTTTTTAAAAATTTTTAAAATTTTATTATTATTTTTTTAAATTTCATTTTTCATTTTATTATTATTATTATTATTTTTTAGAAAAAAAATTTCTTTTTTTATTTTCTATTTTTTTCTTTTGTCTTTTCATTTCTTTTAAATTTTCTTATTCCCCCTTCCTTCAATTCTACCTGCTTACTCTCATTCTCTTTAGTGACTTCTTCCCTTCCCATCTAATACCTTTCCTCCAAAGCATCAAATAAATTTATAGGAGTAAACAGTAACTCAGCAGTCAAACAGAACAAGAAGTAACATGAGCAGCATCAAAAAGCAAGGAAGAAAAGGAGTACAAACAATGCAGGACAGCCTAAATATTCAGGAGGACCTAGAGTCATCAGAAAAATGGTCATATAAAAAACTCAAGGAATACCTTAGACAGATGGAATGGAACCTTAAAGAAGATACGAGACAGCAAATTCAAACAGTGAAAGAACACATTGAAAATGAATTACATAAACAGATAAAAGAAGAAGTTAAGCATCTCTATCAGGAGATAGAGATTATAAAAAAAATCAAACAATAATTCTAGAAATGAAGGAAACTATAAACCAAATTAAAAACTCAAATGAGAGTATCACTAACAGAGTGGAGCAAGTAGAAGCCAGAACGTCAGATAATGAAGACAAAATATGTCATCTTGAAAAGGGTCTAGCCAACTCAGAAAGGCTGGTAAAAAAATCACAAGGAAAACATCCAAGAGATATGGGATAACATAAAAAAACCAAACTTAAGAGTCATCGGGATAGAGGAAAGTATAGAGATTCAAACAAAGGGAATGAGTAACCTGCTGAATGAAATAATTACAGAAAACTTTCCAGAAATAAAAAAGGAAATGGATATACAAATTTTAGATGCATACAGGACACTGAGCACACAAAATCACAGTAGACCAACGCCAAGACACATTGTTATGAAGATATCCAATATACAGAACAAAGAGAAAATATTAAAAGCTACAAGAGAAAGGAGGCAGATTACATTCAGGGGTAAACCAATAAGGTTAACAATTGATTTTTTATCACAGATGCTGAAAGCGAGAAGATCCTGGAACAACGTATTTCAAACACTAAAAGACAATGGATGCCAACCAAGAATTCTGTATCCAACAAAATTAAGCTTCAGGTATGACAACGAAATAAAAATCTTTCATGATAAACAAAAGCTAAAAGAATTTGTAGCCAAAAAACCAGCATTGCAAAGCGTCTTAAGCAAAACACTACACAAGGAAGAAATGAAAAACAATAACCAAAACCATCAGTGGGAAGTGCCTCTTCTATTTCATCCATTGATATTGGTCTGTTCAAATTGTGTGTATCCTCCTGACTCAGTCTGGGCAAATCATATGACTTAAGAAATTTATCGATGTCTTCACTATCTTCTATTTTATTGGAATATAGGTTTTCAAAATAATTTCTAATTGTCTTCTGTATTTCTGTAGCATCTGTTGTGATATTGCCTTTTTCATCCCGTATGTTATTAATTTGAGTTCTCTCTCTTCTTCTCTTCATTAGCATGGCTAAGGGTCTGTGGATCTTATTTATTTTTTAGAAGAACCAACTTTTGGAATCGGAAGATGGCGGCGAAGGGAGTGCATCACCCCCGTGTGCCGTGTCACTGTGCGGGAGAATGACGAGTTAAAACAGCTGAAGGCTGTCTTGTTGGGAATTTCCAGCGAAATTGAGGTGCTCCACAATCTAGTGGAGGGATTTTCATTGCTCGAGGATCGGCTGCGGGGGCTCCATCGAAGGCGATTTCTCCGCACGGAGGGTCGCACTGCTTGTTCGGCAGATCGCCCCGCGGCTCGAGTCTGTGGCGCGCACTGGGAAGCAGCGAGGTGGCGGCGAGGAGGTGCAGCGTTGCGGATTCTGTGGGCTCCTACCAGTGGTGCAATGGCTGTGCTCAGTGCTTAGTTCTGGGTTTGAGACGGAGGAGAGAAGCGGTCCAGTTCCGTTCTCCACACTGGTCGGACCACGGAGGAGGCCAACGGCCGCCATCTTGGACAGCTGACGTAATCATCCCTGTTTTCTACTGATCTCAGCTCATTCAGCTACGGAACAGGTGATTTCAGGATGTTATTTGCCTGCGTCTCGCAGACAGCTCAGGCTCAGGGCTAGAGAACCCGCAGAGACTGCTTCTTGGAGCCTGCTCCTAGCAGAGTGTGCACTGAGCTTTGAGCGGCCGGGTGCTGCCTCCCGGAACTGATTTGGCCCAGGGCTGGGGAACCCACGGAGACTGCTTCTTGGAGCCTGCTCCTAGCAGAGCGTGCACCGAGCTCGGAGCGGCCGGGTTCAGGCTCCTGGAGCTGCTTTAGCCCAGGCCTGGGGAACCCGCAGAAACTGCTTCTTGGTCCGGGTCCTGCTGGGTGCTGTGGGGGCCAGAGGGGCAGAGTGGAGCTGCCGCCTGCACCCAGAACAGGCCAAGCGACCTGCCGGCGTGGTACCACATCACCCCAACTGCAGCTGGGGCCGAAGAGAGCAGCCGCCCACACCTGGATCAGGACCAGCGACTCGATGGCGTGGTAGTCAAGTCAACCCATTTGGAGTAGGGGCCGAGCAGAGCCGCCGCCCAAGCCTGCAAGGTAGGCAGACCTGTGACCCACCGGCAGGACAGGCCTGGTGGCCTGCCAGCGTGGTGGACCCGTCGCACCGATTGGAGTGGGGGCTGAGCGGAGCCGCTGCCTGTGCCTGGAAAAGGCCCAGCGACCCACCGGCGTGGCAGTCAAGACACCCCATTTGGAGTGGGGGCCGAGCAGAGCTGCCGCCCAAGCTCGCAAGGTAGACAGACCGGCGGCCCACCAGCGGAATGGTTTTAGTGGCCGGCCGGCGAGGCAGACACATCACACTGGTTGGAGTGGGGGCGGAGCAGAGCCGCCGCCCGTGTCCAGAAAAGGCCCAGTGACCTGCCGGAGTGGCAGTCAGGTAGCCCCATCTGGAGTGGGGGCCGAGCAGAGCTGCCGCCCGAGCCCGCAAGGTAGGCAGACCTGCGACCCACCGGCGGATCAGGCCCAGAGGCCTGCCAGCGTGGTAGACACGTCACACCAATTGGAGTAGGGGCCGAGCAGAGTCGCCGCCTGCATCTGGATCAGGCCCAACGACCCGAGGGAGTGGTAGTCACGTAACCACAATTGGAATGGGGGCAGAGCAGAGCCGCCACCCGCGCCTGCAGGGTGGGCAGACCTGTGACCGACCGGCAGGGCAGGCCTGGCGGCCCGCCAGCGTGGTAGACAGATCACCCCAATTGGAGGAAGAGCACAGCCACTACCCGCCCTGCAAGGGAGATTTTTCAACTATAAAAGAGCAATATAAAAAATATGGGGAAAATTTCAAAAACACAACAGTTTTACCAAGCAGAAAGAAACGCGAGCAGTATGAAAAGACAAGGCAAGAAAGGACCACAAGCAATGCAGGTCAACTCAACTTTAGAATAGGTAATAGCTGCAACAGATGGAATGTCAGATAAAGAATTCAGGATATACATGCTTCAGATGATCTGGAGTCTCAAGGAAGACATGAGACAGCAAAATCAGACAATGAAAGATCACTTTGACAAGGAATTACATAAAAAAATCCAAGAAGCAAAGGATCAATTATACAGGGAGATAGAGGTAATAAAAAACAAACAAATAGAAATCCTAGAAATGCAGGAAGCAATAAACCAACTTAAAAACTCAATTGAGAATACTACCAGCAGAGTAGAACACTTAGAAGATAGAACATCAGACAATGAAGACAAAGTATTTCAACTTGAAAAGAACATAGACATCTCAGCAAGACTGTTAAGAAACCATGAGCAGAACATCCAAGAGATATGGGATAACATAAAGAGACCAAACTTAAGAGTCATTGGGATACAGGAAGGCATAGAGCTCCAAACCAAAGGAATAAACAATCTATTCAATGAAATAATTCGAGAAAACTTCCGAGACTTGAAGAATGAGACAGAATCCCAAATCCTAGAAGCCTACAGGACGCCGAATGTGCATAATCATAAGAGATCCAGACCTAGACGCATTATAATGAAGATGCCCAACATACAGAATAAGGAGAGAATTTTAAAAGCTACAAGAGAAAGGAAGCAGATTACATTTAGGGGTAAACCAATCAGGATAACAGCTGATCATTCAACACAGACTCTGAAAGCTAGAAGATCCTGGAATAACATATTTCAAACACTGAAAGAAAATGGGTTCCAACCAAGAATCATGTATCCGGCGAAATTAAGCTTCAGGATGGAAGATGAAATTAAACCTTCCACGATAAACAAAAGTTAAAAGAATTTGCAGCTAGAAAACCATCTCTTCAAAAAATCCTTGGCAAAACATTACAGGAAGAGGAAATGGAAAATAACAATGAAAACCAACAGTGGGAGGTAGGATAGTAAAGGGGGGAAAATAATCAAAGAGGAAAACAAATCAGGTTTAGTAACATTAATAAACAAATATGGCTGGAAGAACAAACCATATCTCAATAATAACCCTAAATGTTAATGGCTTAAACTCACCAATTAAGAGACACAGGCTAGTTGAATGGATCACAAAACAAGACCCAACAATATGCTGCCTACAGGAGATGCATTTGATAGGAAAAGATATACATAGACTGAAGGTGAAAGGTTGGGAAAAATCATATCAGTCATATGGACTGCGGAAACAAGAAGGACTGTCCATACTCATATCAAATAAAATAGATTTCAAGCCAAAGTTAATCAAAAAGGGATAAAGAGGGACACTACATACTGCTCAAGGGAACCATACACCAACAAGACATAACAATCATAAATATATATGCCCCAAACAATGGAGCAGCTATGTTCATCAAGCAAACTCTTCTCAAGTTCAAGAGTCTAATAGACCACCATACAATAATCATGGGAGACTTCAACACACCTCTCTCACCACTGGACAGATCTTCCAAACAAAAGTTGAATAAGGAAACTACAGAACTCAATAACACAATTAACAACCTAGACTTAATTGACATATATAGAATATACCACCCAACGTCAAGCAGTTATACTTTTTTCTCAGCAGAATATGGATCCTTCTCAAAAATAGATCATATATTATGTCACAGGGCAACTCTTAGACAATATAAAGGAGTAGAGATAATACCATGCATCTTATCTGATCATAATGGAATGAAACTGAAAATCAACGATAAAAGAAGGAAGGAAAAATCATGCATCACTTGGAGAATGAACAATAGGTTACTGAATGATCAATGGATTTTAGAAGACATCAATGAGGAAATTAAAAAATTCTTAGAGTTAAATGAAAACACAGACACAACATATGAGAATCTATGGGACACAATGAAAGCAGTTCTAAGAGGAAAATTCATTGCTTGGAGTTCATTCCTTAAAAAAAGAAAAAACCAACAAATAAATGATCTCATACTTCATCTCAAAATCCTAGAAAAAGAAGAGCAAAACAACAGCAAAAGAAGTAGAAGGCAAGAAATAATTAAAATCAGAGCTGAAATTAATGAAATCGAAACTAAAGAAACAATTGAAAAAATTGACAAAACTAAAAGTTGGTTCTTTGAAAAAATAAATAAAATCGACAGACCCTTAGCCATGCTAATGAAGAGAAGAAGAGAGAGAACTCAAATTACTAGCATATGGGATGAAAAAGGCAATATCACAACAGACACTTCAGAAATACAGAAGATAATCAGAAATTATTTTGAATCCTTATACTCCAATAAAATAGAAGATAGTGAAAGCATCGATAAATTTCTTAAGTCATATGATCTGTCCAGATTGAGTCAGGAGGATATAGACAACCTAAACAGACCAATAACAATTGAGGAAATAGAAGAAACCATCAAAAGACTACCAACTAAGAAAAGCCCAGGACCGGATGGGTATACAGCGGAGTTTTACAAAACCTTTAAAGAGGAACTAATACCAATACTTTTCAAGCTATTTCAGGAAATAGAAAAAGAGGGAGAACTTCCAAATTCATTCTATGAGGCCAACATCACCCTGATGCCTAAACCAGACAAAGACACTTCAAAGAAAGAAAACTACAGACCAATATCTCTAATGAACCTAGATGCAAAAATCCTCAATAAAATTCTGGCGAATCGGATACAAAGGCACATCAAAAAAATTGTGCACCATGATCAAGTAGGATTCATCCCTGGGATGCAAGGCTGGTTCAACATACAGAAATCAATAAATGTTATTTACCACATCAATAGACTTAAAAATAAGAACCATATGATCATCTCGATAGATGCAGAAAAAGCATTCGACAAAGTACAGCATCCCTCTATGTTCAAAACTCTAGAAAAATTAGGGATAACAGGATCATACCTCAACATTGTAAAAGCAATCTATGCTAAGCCTCAGGCTAGCATCATTCTGAATTGAGAAAAATTGAAGGCATTCCCTCTAAAATCTGGAACAACACAGGGATGCCCTCTCTCACCACTTCTGTTCAACATAGTCCTCAAAACACTGGCCAGAGCAATTAGACAGATGAAAGAAATTAAAGGCATAAAAATAGGAAAAGAAGAACTTAAATTATCACTATTTGTGGATGACATGATTCTATACCTAGAAGACCTAAAAGGGTCTACAAAAAAACTATTAGAGCTAATAAATGAATTCAGCAAAGTGGCAGGATATAAAATCAACACGCATAAATCAAAGGCATTTCTGTATATCAGCAACAAAACTTCTGAAACGGAAATGAGGAAAACTACTCCATTCACAATATCCTCAAACAAAATAAAATACTTGGGAATCAACCTAACAAAAGAAGTGAAAGATTTATACAATGAAAACTACAGAACCCTAAAGAGAGAAGTAGAAGAAGATCTTAGAAGATGGAAAAATATACCCTGTTCATGGATAGGCAGAACTAACATCATCAAAATGGCAATATTACCAAAAGTTCTCTATAGGTTTAATGCAATGCCAATCAAAATCCCAACGGCATTTCTTGTAGAAATAGATAAAGCAATCATGAAATTCATATGGAAAAATAAAAGACCCAGAATAGCAAAAGCAATTCTAAACAGGAAGTGTGAATCAGGCGGTATAGCGATACCAGATTTCAAACTATATTACAGAACAATAGTAACAAAAACAGCATGGTACTGGTACCAAAACAGGCGGGTGGACCAATGGTACAGACTAGAGGACACAGAGTAATCCACAAAGTTACAACTATCTTATATTTGATAAAGGGGCTAAAAGCATACAATGGGTATGCAAGGATAGCATCTTCAACAAATGGTGTTGGGAAAACTGGAAATCCATATGCAACAAAATGAAACTGAATCCTCTCCTCTCGCCATGCACAAAAGTTAACTCAAAATGGATCAAGGAGCTTGATATCAAATCAGAGACTCTGCATCTGATAGAAGAAAAAGTTGGCTCCGATCTACATATTGTGGGGTCGGGCTCCAAATTCCTTAATAGGACACCCATAGCACAAGAGTTAATAACAAGAATCAACAAATGGGACTTAATTAAACTTAAAAGTTTTTTCTCAGCAAGAGAGACAATAAGAGAGGTAAATAGGGAGCCTACATCCTGGGAACAAATTTTTACTCCTCACACTTCAGATAGAGCCCTAATATCCAGAGTATACAAAGAACTAAAAAAATTAGACAATAAGATAACAAATAACCCAATCAACAAATGGGCCAAGGACCTGAACAGACACTTCTCAGAGGACATACAATCAATCAACAAGTACATGAAAAAATGCTCACCATCTCTAGCAGTCAGAGAAATGCAAATCAAAACCACCCTAAGATACCATCTCACTCCAGTAAGATTGGCAGCCACTATGAAGTCAAACAACAACAAGTGCTGGCGAGGATGTGGGGAAAAGGGTACTCTTGTACATTGCTGGTGGGACTGCAAATTGGTGTGGCCAATTTGGAAAGTAGTATGGAGATTCCTGGGAAAGCTGGGAATGGAACCACCATTTGACCCAGCTATTGCCCTTCTCGGATTATTCCCTGAAGACCTTAAAAGAGGGTACTACAGGGATACTGCCACATCGATGTTCATAGCAGCACAATTCACAATAGCTAGACCGTGGAACCAACCCAGATGCCCTTCAATAGATGAATGGATAAAAAAATGTGGGATTTATACACCATGGAGTATTACGCAGCAGTAAAAAATGACAAAATCATGAAATTTGCAGGGAAATGGATGGCACTAGAGCAGATTATGCTTAGTGAAGCTAGCCAATCCCTAAAAAACAAATACCAAATGTCTTCTTTGATATAATGAGAGCAACTAAGAACAGAGCAGGGAGGAAGAGCAGGAAGAAAAGATTAACATTAAACAGAGACATGAGATGGGAGGGAAAGGGAGAGAAAAGGGAAATTGCATGGAAATGGAGGGAGACCCTCATTGTTATACAAAATTACATATAAGAGGTTGTGAGGGGGGCTGGGGATGTGGCTCAAGCGGTAGCGCGCTTGCCTGGCATGCGTGCGGCCCGGGTTCGATCCTCAGCACCACATACAAACAAAGATGTTGTGTCCGCCGATAACTAAAAAAATAAATAAATATTAACAAATTCTCTCTCTCTCTCTCTCTCTCTCTCTCCTCTCTCACTCTATCTTTAAAAAAAAAGAGGTTGTGAGGGGAATGGGAAAATAAACAAGGAGAGAAATGAATTTCAGTAGATGGGGTAGAGAGAGAAGATGGGAGGGGAGGGGAGGGGGAATAGTAGAGGATAGGAAAGGTAGCAGAATACAACAGTTACTAATAGGGCATTATGTAAAAATGTGGATGTGTAACCGATGTGATTCTGCAATCTGTATTTGGGGTAAAAATGGGAGTTCATAACCCACTTGAATGTAATGTATGAAATATGATATGTCAAGAGCTTTGTAATGTTTTGAACAACCAATAAAAAAAAGACTGGGGAAAAAAAAAGAAAGAAAGGGAATTGAAATGGAGCAAATTATATTCCACACATGTATGATTACATCAAAATGAATGCCAATATTATATATAACTATAATACACTAACAAAAACATTTTAAAAGAAAATTTTAAAATAATTTTTTCAGCGAAAATTTTCTTACTCATTTCCCAATCCCACACTCCTATTAATATGAGAGAAATCATTTGCCTAAGGCTATGAAGACATAAGCCAGAGTAGAACAAGTATAATGGTAACAAAAGAATAAGAAATGATGAAGATTTGACAGCATGGCCCAGGCTGGACCGACATATGAAGCCTGCAAATTGTCATTGGGGTAATCTTACAGAGATAGATTGATGATAGAGAAAGGAACATTTTTGGTTAAAAAAATGTATCTGAGGGTAAGGAAGGAATGACTTCAGAGCACAATGGAAGGATAAGTAAAAGCCATCTCCTCTACTAGAACAAAAGGGAAGGAGAAGGCAGGTCTATAGATTTAGCAGTAAAAAATTGAAGGAGTTATGTAAAATCCACATGAGGTCAGAATGTTATAGAAAGTGTTGATCAGCTTGGCTGAAAGGACAAATAGGTAACTGTGGTCAGAGTATAGATTTCTAGATTCAAGATTTCAGAACAGTTTGAATGACAAGGTGAAACCAATTGAGGTGGCTAAGATACAGCTGAGGTCATTGGTATTAAGAAGTCAAATAAATGAGAGGTCAAGGTGTTAAATGATGTTTCCCTTATGAGGTTTCTTGTGGTAAGTAATGGAGACCCCAGCTTCAGTTGACTTAAACATAAGGGAATATACTAGCTCACATACCTGGAATTCCAAAAACAAAGTGGGATTTTAAGTTGACTCCAACTGTTTCACTGACATTTTCTCAGTATTTGCTCCCTACATGTGTTGCCATCATCCTCAGTTGGATAGAAAGTAAAAATCCAGAAGTAGAACAAGTGAGACTTCTGAATTTCTAAAATATTAATTTGAATTATGAATCAATCCAAGTCGTGCATTGTTATCCAAACATATTTATCCAAAAGTTCCTTTTCTGGGGAAATTCGTAGGTCACCTCAGTCTCAGCAAGGGTTATTGAGCACACTATTCCCTACAAATGTCAAAATCCACAAATTTTTAAGTTCCTTATATAAAATGGCTTATGATTTGCATATAAGGTAGGCACATCTTTCTGGGACATGTAGGTATGGCAGTTGACTGCATATTGTCAATGACAAAAAGGAATGCAGACATAAGACTGCTAAAAAACTAGTTAATGACTTAAAGGCAATAAAGTCGTAACCTTTGAGGTTGTCTTCACTTTGGGAAACAGAAATCATTTGCATATAATAGTTTTATTATTTTTTTTTAATATTTTTTAGTTTTTGGCGGACACAACACCTTTGTTGTATGTGGTACTGAGGATCGAACCCGGGCCGCACGCATGCCAGGCAAGCGCGCTACCGCTTGAGCCACATCCCCAGCCCATATAATAGTTTTCTACAAGTTAACATCTATCTCTACAGAGTAAACTCTAAACAGTAAATATTTGATCAAATTAAGTTATATTATTTTGAAAAGTCAGATAACCCATTAGGCAGAATTGTTACAACAATACATAAAATGATGTTAAAAGTTTTGAACAAATTTTCTTAGTACTTATTATTTTTTTAAAATGTTTATTTTTTTTAAGAGAGAGTGAGAGAGGAGAGAGAGAGAATTTTTAATATTTATTTTTTAGTTCTCGGCGGACACATTTTTGTTGGTATGTGGTGCTGAGGATCGAACCCGGGCCGCATAATGCCAGGCGAGCGCGCTACCGCTTGAGCCACATCCCCAGCCCTAAAATGTTTATTTTTTAGTTGTAGTTGGATACAATATTTTTATTTATTTATTTTTATGTGGTGAGGATCGAACTCGGGGCCTTGCACGTGCTTGGTGAGCGCTCTATCACTGAGCCACAACCCCAGCCCCTTATTATTACTTTTAGAAAAACAAGTTCTGAGAAATAATGTTCACATAAGTACATTCATGGAGATGGGAAAAGTTTCATTATTGCAATGACATTAAATTCTTTGAACTCTTTTATGCCCCAAAATCAGTGGTCTAATATTAAAAAACATATCCCTTGATAATTAAATTAGGTCCTCTTTCAACAACATTGTAAACAAAGAAATATAAAGCATCCAATTTGCAAGAAAATTTGTTACTTGTTCAATAGAGGCATTCTAAGTATATCACAAAAACTTACTAAATATTTAAAACTACATCTCAGACTTTTTCACTTGCCTTAGAAGTACCTTGTATAACCCACATTCCTCAGAAAGATCCAAGAAAATCTTTGTAGACATAATATGCTTTGATAAAATGTATTTACATTTTGTGCTTTAAGCAAATTTTAATCAAACATTTGGCTTTCTTTCAATTTATCAGGCAGTCTTACATATTACCTAAGTAGCCAACCACTTTTCACTGTTTAATCAATTTAAATCAGACTGTCGGCTGGGGATGTGGCTCAAGCAGCAGCGCGCTTGCCTGGCATGCGTGCGGCCCGGGTTCGATCCTCAGCACCACATACAAACAAAGATGTTGTGTCCACCAAAAACCAAAATAAATAAATATTTTTTTAAAAAAATAAAAATAAATCAGACTGTCTCTAAGAACAACTTGATTTTAGAAAGTTGGAATAAGCAGGGTTAAAGAAAAAAATTATTTCCTTTGCAGTACTGGGGATTGAACCAAGGCCTTGCATATGCTAGGCAATCGCTCTACCACTGAACTACATCCCTAGACTTGAATGAGTATTTTAAAGTCAAATGTATAAATTACATGATAAAATGCTCACGTTTACAGTTCAATGAATTTGCACAGTGTGTACACCTGTGTAGCCATGTCATCCATCACCATAGAAACTTCCTCCTGTGCCTTTACAGTCAATCCATCTTCAGGCCCATTCCCCCAATGCCAGATGTGCACTCTCACACTATTGATAAGTTCTGCCTCTTTTATAACTTCATATAAATATATTTTTTTAAAAAAATATTTATTTATTTTTAGTTGTAGTTGGACACAATACTTTTATTTTTATGTGGTGCTGAGAATCGAACCCAGGGCCTTGCACATGCTAGGTGAGTGCTCTACCTCTAAGCCACAACCCCAGCCCCATAAATATACTTTTTTGGGGTACCAGATTGAACCCAAATGTGCTTATCCACTGAGCCATATCCCCAGTCCTTTGTTCTGAGACAGGATCTCCCGAAGTTGCTTAGGGCCTTGTTAAGTTGCCAAGGCTGGCTTGTGACTCTCCTGCCTCAGCCTCCCAAGCTGCTGACCTTTGTTTTTACTTGCCTTTCTTTGTTTTCTTTTCTTTTCTTTTTTTTTTTTTTTTTTTTTTTGTAGCAAGACCCCATGTCAATAAAACCCAAAAAAACAAAAAACAAGTGTTAAGAGAAGAGCACTGGCTTCAGGATGTGGATGGTGAAAGAGCAGGAGTCCTTGGTTAGGACTCTTAGAGCAGGCCCTCAAGGTTAGTTTTCTTTTCTTTTTTTTAACATTTACTTTTTAGAAGTAGTTGGACACAATATCTTTATTTATTTATTTTTATGTGGTGCTAAGGATCGAACCCAGGGCCTCGCACATGCCACACTAGCGCTCTACTGCTAAGCCACAATCCCAGCCCAAGGTTAGTTTTCTTCCTGAAGTGATTTCCCTCCCTCCCGCCATTCTCCAATAATAACTAAAAGGCCATCACAGCACATTTCCTTTTAAAGTTTTATTAAAGTTTAATGAACAATTAATATTTTATCTTTTGGGGGGGATTAACCCCGGTACAAAAATATCATTGATGATATGACAAAAATGGCTCCATCTAGGGCTTGAAGGTTTGAGTTTCTCCAACAGTAACAAGGGAAAGCATGCTTCCGGCTGGGGCTCGGTCCAAGCACATAGTCATTCCTGCACACGCATGCACGCTAACAGCCTGAGCAGGAAAAGAGGAAGAAGGATGCAGGGATTCAGGAAGAAGCCCAAGATTATTCCCAGGAGAAAAAGACAAAAAAACAGGCTGGTCTCCTTAACAGAGGATAGAATTACTGATTTACATTTAGGATTTACTGTTTTCTTAAAAATTGCTATTCCGGCCATTTTAACATTGTAGAAAAGATGCTACTAGTCTCTTTCACCACTAAGGTGAGTAAAGCAGGAGGAAATGGGAAAAGACTCAAATACTGAAGTGTAAGTGAGGTATTAACCTCCAAGTGGCTCAAGTTCTGTGTCAGGTTTCATTCTTTACATTCAAAGACAGATGGACATTTAGGTGACAGGGAGCAAAAGAAACAAGTCTGCCACACTGCTGGATCCACAAACAATCAGACCAGCTTCTTTTAACAGATCTCTTCCACAGTGAGAGAGCTCCTTCCAGTGTAGGAAGAAAAAAGGTTTCCTGGTCAGTTTAATTGTTCTGGGCAATTCCTCAATATTCCCTCCTCTGCTGCTTTCCTTCCAGAACACTATTTTTGATGAAGGAAGGGATATATCTGTGTTACAATTCATCTTCAAGATGTTTTTCTCTGAAGGCATCACCTGTCAGTCTTTCCTGAGCTTCCTTCATCCCCTGAACAACTGTGAAATAAAGAGGGAAAAATATGAAGCACAACTTAATATCTGATATTTGACAACAATATAGATTCTTAAATGTTTTAGGAGAAATATTTAGGAACACAACTTCTGTACTCAACATCTAGTTTTGAATTTTAGTCCTAGCATATCATTCTTTGAATCTGTTTCCTTGTTTATAAAATGATATAATCCCACTTATTTCTACACATATTTTAAAAAGTGGATGATAGAAGTGCTTCATAAATTACAAAGTCCTACAAAAATGTTAGCAGTTACCCAGGCTTACCCTCTAAGATTAGAGTTGATTTCCTCTATGTTCACTTGATAATAAGGAGGAGAGAAGAGAACACCTTCCTACCATCCCCCTTGTTTTTTGGATGACTGTTGCATTTATTTCATTCCCTGTAGAAGTTACAGGTTACACTGATGATGGAGTATATGTATGCATATATGCATTCTGAGGGAATGGTCTCCACTGAAGCATGTAGTCATTTCTACTATCAACTATACATGAAAGGAGCCAAGTTTTCAGGCAAAATAAAAGAGAAACCTAGAAGGAAGGCCTCAGGCAGACAGGAGATGAAATTTCTTATATATCTCAGGGCCTGTCTCCTATGGATTTGCACTTCAAGAAGGGCAACGATTTCAATATAGGCCTATGAGTGGTGGTTCTACAATAACACCCCTACACAACACAGGCTGGAAACTAGGTTGAGCCAGAGTCTGTAAATCTTGGAAAGCACACCCATTAGCTCCTAATATAGTGATATTTTCCTTTTGTCTTGCCTGTGTCTCTCGTTAAGACAGGTTTGAATGTTCCAGTTTCATGTCAGCTGAGCCACCAGGAACTCAGGGAAGAGTCTTGTGTTCACATTGGACTATGCCAGTGTGGAGAGGGGAGTGGTAACTTGGATAAAATTCTAAGAGAAGGCAAATCTCAAAGGATAAGAGTTCAGGACCTAAAGCTCAGCTGCCACTCTCTGTGTGGAAAATCTCCTTCTAACACCAATCTCTTAAGATCTTCATTTGGTTAAAGAATATGCTACTCTCCTTAACCAGGAAAAGGTGATGACAATATTTCCACATCTCTTCCCCTTTCCTATTCTGAGAATAAGAGTTTCAAGGACTCAAAAACAAAGTGATCCTCAACTTGGCAGTTTGACAATTGGGGACACATGGCAACTTGGTAAACAATTCTTTTATAGATCAGGAAGACTAAGGGAGGAAAACAGTAACAAAATATGGCATGAAATCCAACCCTTCCCCTAAGATGACTATGTGCCAGAATTAGAGATCAAAAAAGCCTGAGATTATTTCAGCCTTCCTTTGCCTATCTATACTGATGCCACTCTGTCTGGAACATGCTTTTCCCATTCTTTTGCTGTGTCTCATTCTTCAGGACTCAATCCACTCACAATTTCCTCTAGCAAACCTTACAGACCCTCCGTGTTGGGCGATATCCCCCTCATACATCATTTCCATAGTTTGAAATGTCCTCCTGTTGTCTCTAGGGAAGGGACCATATTATCTTTCTCCTGTATCCTATAAAGGATCTGGCCAAAAGCTAGGCATGCAGGAGTTGCTTGGCTAACAGGTTAGATTAAGTTCCTATCACAGACCTTGCCCATTATGGCTCATCCTAGTTAAATCTAGAGCAATCCTCCCCAATTTCTCAAGCAGAACAGTACCTTGCTCAGCACTGATGTAGAAATACTTGTAGCTGGGGTTTCCATTCTCATTGATGATTTCAGGATGCACCTTGCCACTAGGATCTATTGTAGAAAAAAGGGCACAGGGATTGCAATAATTATAACATATAATATACTAGGCCCTCCAGGAAATAAAACCTCCCCATGTTTGCCCATTATCTCACCGCCCTATCCCTAACATTTCATGCTGTAACCACAATGAATTCCTTGTAATTCCCTGAATAATGCCCACCACCTTGTCCCATGCCTTGGCACATGCTGTTTCATCTTTCTAGCACTTTTTTTTTTTTTTTCCTGCTTGGTAATGATGAGGCCAACATTTTTGTTTGTATCCCCCATAGAATCCAGCCAAATATAAAGCCAAGATTAGGTGGTCACTAACTATCTCTTATAAAACTGTTTGTGGAAAGACATTTGCTTGGTTGTATTATTCTGTTGCCTCAGATGCACCATAGGGTCAGGAATGGGAATTGTGGCTTATCCTTGGCCCTGCAGTGTCACACACGGTGTCTGACATGGCTAATGCTCAAAATGACTGTTGAATGAATAAATGGAAGATCAAACTCCTCTCATTGCTCATAAAAGCAGTTATTGGAAAAAGTTTCCCCACAAACCTGCAGGTTTGGTTTTCAGAACTCACTCTCTCTTTTTTTTGTACCGGGGATTGAACTCAGGGACACTCAAACACTGAGACACATCCCCAGCCCTATTTTGTATTTTATTAAGAGACAGGGTCTCACTGAGTTGCTTAAGGCTTCACTTTTGCTGAGGCTGGCTTTGAACTCGCGATCCTCCTGCCTCAGCTTCCCAAGCCTCTGGGATCATAGGTATGTGCCACTGCGCCTGGCCAGAACTCCCCCCCACTCTTTTCTTTTTTAGTTGTAATTGGACGCAATATCTTTATTTTTATGCAGTGCTGAGGATCGAACCCAGTGCCTCACATGTGAGAGGCGGGCACTCTACCACTGAGCCCCAGCCCCAGCCCTGGAACTCCCCTCTCTTAAAACTGGTTTTTATTTGTTCTTGGACATCCCAGTATAGTTTCACAACTATATATATACTTCGGTCTCTTGCATCATTTCTCTATCTACATCATGAATCTCCCAATTAAAAATTTTTGCCTTACCCAAGAAAAGAATTCGTGGAATATAACCCCCATCAGGGCTGAAATCTTCATCCTTGGGTTCTTCTTCATCCTATTAAGAGTAAATGTAAACCTTACATTAGATCATGTCCTCCCTCTCCTCAAGGACCTTCAGATTCCTCTCTTGTTCAGGACTGCAAGGCCCTACACGATCTGCCCTTGGGACACTTCTCAAACTTCATGTTCTACCCTGTTAAGTCTTCTTCAGCCCCATTAATCTGCTTTTTGTTGGTGTCATTCAGCAAACCAGATATGCTCCTAATTCAGGCTTTTGGACTTGCTCTTTCCCTATGTCTAAACACACTTCCTTTGTCATCAGAAGCTCACTCCTATTTTTGCTTCCAATTTTTACTCAACGTTGCCTTTTCTTCCACTTACCTAGAATTGCAAGCCATCTTCTCCTTTATTTTGGCGGTAGCATTTACCACAGGCTGACATATTCTACTTATTTATCTCCCCACACTACATTGTATCTGCCTTGAAGAGATACGTAAGCATCTGGGCTATCCATTAACTATATAAGCAACTCCTCTGCTGTCTCAACCTTAAGTGTTAATGTGTTCAGAAGATTCTTAATCCTATGGTTAAACATTATCTTTACAGAAACTTTTGGAAAGAAGAATCATCACAGAGTATCCAAGTAATTTCACACTTGGAGAGTATGATCTAAAAGGAAACACGGCTAGGTTACGGTACCTACTTTTTTAATTTACTAGATTCTACGATTTTGACCAAATCACACATACCTTCTTCAGGTCTAAGATGTCCTTTTTGTAAAATGGGAATAATACCAATGGCCTAAAAATTTCTTCCAAGTCTAAGATCTGATATTCTCTGACTCAGGATTCCTGAAGTCTATATGAAGTACATAAAAGATGTCTCATGAGGAAATAGGAAGACTGTACATAAAAGTCCAATTCTAAGCAGGTGCTCAAATGAGTAAACTTTGCAGGGTGTTGTAATCTTCATATGTGATTGCATTTTTTAGTCTAAGTATAAAATTCAGTCATCTTATTCAAGCTCTCCTCTCTATTTCCTCCCCAAATTAGATGCTAACACATCTGATGTAAGCCTTAGTATGAGAAATCAAGATAAAACAAACATAGGATAATCAACTCTATATTCAACATGACTTTATACTCTTACTGTTATTAAATCCAAAACAATAAAGTCTTAAAATCATAGCACAAAAGGAAAAATTCTTTAAGGCTTACCTCAAGATTTACCATAACAAAATTATGGGAAAGTTCAGAAATTTCTGTAGATTCTGCAAATTTGGGCTTTAAAGCTAGAAGGGGAAAAAAGATTTTGAGTACAAGAAACATCATACCCAAATCCCAATGAGCCTAAGCATCACTTATTCTCCTTGGTAGTTCATGCATTTGCTGATTCATATAAATTAAACCTTCTTTTTCTTCCCTCCAAAACCAGAACTACTAGAGCACCTAGATGCTGGTGCTGCTTCTGTCACTTATTTGCATGGCTGTGGCCTTGAGTGACTTTCTTCATTTCTCTGAAGCTTTTATCTCACTTATAGAGTACGGATAATGATACACAAATAGCAGGAGGAAGCATCACTATTTGCTTTTATGGTTCAGTTCAACAACTATTAAAAGAGTAATAAGGTAACAACACTTTGCCACTAAATATGTGTGTGTACACACATTATACAATTATTTATGCTAATTTTACATTCCTTTCCTAACTAATATTTTAACTGTAGAATACCAAATTAAGAATAAAACCTGATTGGGAAAGGAGCAGGGTAGTATAGCAGAAAGAATTACATGCCACAAAATCATATAACCTTGGTTTGATTCTTCTCCAGACAACTTCCTTAACCATGTACAGCTTCCTCTAATATTTATTGCCACATGCCATTTTAGCACTTAATTCCATTTTCTACATAACTGTTGCTGCTGTTTTTCTTTTTTTGCAGTGCTGGGGTTGTACTCCACTACTGACCTACATCCCCAGTCCTTTTTATTTTTTGAGACAGGGTCTCACCAATTTGCTGAGATTGGCCTTGAAATCGCAATACTCCTGCTTTGGCCTCCTGAGTAGCTGGGATTCTGCAATACCACCCCTGGCTTATATAACTGTACTTTAATCACCTCAAGCTTCCTAAAGCCCCCTGCAGATATATAATTACAAATTTCATGAAGGAAATCTACATCATATATTTCTTTGATGTTCCTTAAAGCAACCACAGTGCTGTGTAGAATCAGTGATAACATTTATTAAATGTTAACTTTGACAACACTTCTAAGATCCGTTTTTAGATTAAGAGCATTTACTGACCTTTGCAAGCTCCACACCAAGACTTATGGATAATCACCATAATAGGCAATCCACTTAAAAACAAAACAAAGAAATTATAATCTAGTAATTGTACTTTCTCAAAGTATTCTAATAAAATAACCAATTTATGGAGATAGATGTTTCTGTAGTATGATTTCAATTGGTAAAATAATAAGACAATCTAAATATTCAATAGTAATAGATTTTGATAGCAAAATATTGATAAATTCTGATATTCCTGTAAATTCTGCACATTTGGCCTATAAAGCTAGATAGAAAGACTGGAATGGAAGAAAACATCCAATTACATTATTTTAAAGGTTCCAGTAATTCTAAATTATTATCATGAAAAATAATCATTAAAAATGTAAATGAAAAATTTTGTTGGCACGTTAAAAACTGATATAAAATTTCTTTTTTAAAAAATATTTTTTAGTTATACATGGACCCAATATCTTTATTTTGTTTATTTATTTTTATGTGGTGCTGAGGATTGAACCTAGTGCCTCACATGTTCGAGGCAAGCGCTCTGCCACTGAGCCACAACCCGAGCCCTCTTCTTTTTAATATTTTATTTTTTTAGTTTTCGGTGGACACAACATCTTTATTTTTTTATTTTTATGTGGTGCTGAGGAACGAACCCAGTGCCCCGGGCATACCAGGCGAGCGCGTTACCGCTTGAGCCACATTCCCCAGCCCAAGATATAAAATTTCAATACGGTTTAGTCAACTATAGAGCCCCAAAAGAAATGTATCAAAACATAATCTTGGGCTGGGGATGTGGCTCAAGAGGTAGCGCACTCGCGTGGCATGCGTGCGGCCCGCATTCGCTCCTTAGCACCGCATACAAACAAAGATGTTGTGTCCGCCAAAAACTAAAAAAAAATATTAAAATTCTCTTTCTAAACCCCCCCCCCAAAAAAACATAATCTATAGATGAGACAGTGGATTTTTTCTTACATTTGTGTATTTTTTCAATTTTCTTAAAATTAAATATTTTTTAAATCAGTGATGAAGAGTGTTTTTTTAAAATTATAAGCAACAGAATCTACCTGAATCAGATTGGTTAAATGAAGCGCTTAAAAGTTTTCAGTTCAAATGTTAAATATGAGGGCCCTATATAGGCAGGCATTGGCTTACTTCATCACACAACCTGTTATCACCACACCACCATAATACTATACAAGGTATAATAGCTATAACTGTATTTACCATATTGAACTCCATTGCACTAAGGAATTATTGATAACAAACACTTCTACAACATTTACTTATGCCAATAAATATTATCTAAATATACACAAATTAGCTCATTTAGTGATAAATGAGTTACTCAATTACCTCACCTTACGCTCATTATAAACCTATAGAGACGTGTGCCTCTAGTACTTGTAAAGACTTTCATAGAAGAAGGACAAGTTTAAGTGGGTAGTGGGATGTAGCTAACCATAATAGCCAAAACATGCTAAACGTTTACTAGATGACATTGTACAATGTGCTGTACGTTCATTACCTCATTTAAATCCTCAAAACTCAAGGGTAATACTTTCAATGGTCTCATAATATAAATGAGAAAACTGAGACTCCCAAGAGATCAAATAGAAGCCCATCTAACCCACGTTTTAAAGCTCCATTCACTTTCAGAACATGAACATTCTAGAATGTCTTGCTCCCCCTTTTCTCTCTGGCAAACTCCTTTGCAAAGCCTTTCCCAAACTGCCTAGTCTTTCTCTTCTCTGGGATCCTAAAGCATTTGTCATCATCATCTGACCACCAGTCTTTTTCATCCCATTATCACCTATCTGTATTTCTCACAAACTTCTCAAGGGCAAAGACAGACTGGTTAGTCTTTGAAAAATCACAGGTACTGGGGCTGGGATTGTGGCTCAGTGGTAGAGCGCTCATCTAGCATGCACAGGGACCTGGGTTCGATCCTCAGCACCACATAAAAATAAATAAATGAAATAAAGGTATTGTGTCCAACTATAAAGGTATTGTGTCCATCTACAACTAAAAAATAAATGTGATAATTTATTATCACAGTTATAGTACTTAAATTTGTTCTAAGAAACCAACAAAAGAATGAAAGAAAGGCTAATGTGATACATATCTTAAGCACAACAGTCATTAACGTGCCATAATACAGTTACTTTAGGGTGGCCAAACAATCTAATCTTTAACTGAGCATTATAAAAATACAATTTCAGGACTGAGGTTGTGGCTCAGCGGTAGAGCACTCCCAAAGCACAGGTGGGGCCCTGGGTTCGATCCCCTACACCACATAAAAATAAAGATATTGTGTCCAACTACAACTAAAAATATATATATATAATTTCAGGGCTGGGGTCATGGCTCAGTGGTGGAGCACTTGCCTAGCACATGCAGGGCCCTGGGTTCGATCTTCAGCACTACATATAAATAAATAAAATAAAGGTATTTTGTCAAACTATGGCTAAAAAATAAATATTTTTTTTTGAAATAAGAGTTCAGCCAAAGATATAACAATAATGCGTGTTTATATACAATATTACACTAGATTACATGAAAAACATTTAGTTACATTAAATGAAAGAGACTCAAGCAGACTCACTACTTTTAAAATATTTTATTGGAGGAAATAACCTAGTGGTTATGTCTTTCGCTTTCACAAAATCAAAGATACTTAATGACCAAAAACAATGGGTTTATCAGTAAACTCAGTCCCAGGAAAAAGAAACTAGCAAAAATTAGGTACTCAGAAAAGATTTGTGATATGAAAGACTGGCCAGCACAGAGTCCAGAACTGTTCACAACTGTTTTCTTATCCATCCAGTCTCTTCACCCACTATTCAAATGGGAAGAGTCAATGGTGTGTGATATACCAATCCAATCTAAGCAATCCCTGACCACTTGAGCTGTCTTCTCTGGAGAAATTTGCCAGGATTCTCTCTAGTCTCAAACTTATGCTGTAAAATCAGGGCCTGGCACGGGGCAGTCAGGAAAGTTGGAACAAATCAGTAAATTCAGCAGCTCCACTAATATAACACGCTTTGCAGACCTTCGGATTCCCCATACCGCTCTGATTAGTGCAAGCTCTGACCCAGATACTGAATAAACATATTGGCCAGTTGATGCAGGTTCTCATTGTTGGGATGCATTTTAGTATAGGAAATAAACTGGCGACGAAGGCGACTCAGTTCTGCCATGGTCAGGGGCCGAGTGAATTTTAGGTGCTCGGTGGTGCCTGGAAGTGTTAGCAAGTCCCCAGGCACAGCGCACTTCTGCGCTTCCATCAGTCTGGCCAACACCTGGCTTGTGACCTGATCCAACTGGTGTAGAAAGCTGCCGGAGGCAAGGGGCTGGGATTGTGTAGACTGATGTGGTGGGGGAGCCCGGTTCTCAAACAGGGCAGCCCGGATCTCCGCCAAAGGTAATGCCTCTTCTAAGCCCACCACAGTAAACAAAGGCCGATCCCAACGGTTTCGAGAGTCAGGAGTCTCAAAGCGCAGTGTTAGAGCCTGCATTAATTCAGGAGGGTAAAAGGCACTGGTCACATGCTTCACAGATTTCTCAGGCTCCGCAATCACTACAGCTGATGCTTCGGCTTCTACCGGCTCCAATTCCCTAGGTCCGTGGGCCCCGGTTCTCCCATTTACTATAGAGGCCGGTTCGGTGACAGTACTGATGTCTGCAGGCTCAGATTTCCCGCCCTCCTCAGCGCGCGGCCGCCAACTCACATTAACTTTCGCGCCCGGGTTCTCTTCCGCGCCAGTCACCTGAGGTCCTCGGCTCGCACCTCCTGGCCTCACGCAATAAACCAGGCAAAGCGGCGTGCGCGCTGCACGCGCTAAGCAGTAGAGCTCGTAGCGGAAGCCTTTGATGTAGTTAAGCGAGTCCAGGATGACAACATCGTTGCGACTCAGGCGCCGTTCCACGGCGGCTCGCAGGGCCCCACGCAAAGCCTTCTCACGGGCAGAATCGCCATACACGGTCGCGTCCTCCGCGCCTAGCACCGAAGCGTCATCCACCACGTATACAGTGTGGCCTTCAGCCGCCAATGCCCAGCGAAGCTCTTCTGCACGGCGGCTCTTGCCGCTGTACGGCAACCCGCAAAACACCACAAGTGGCATGCTACCAGGGAGCGGCCATCTGCAAACTCGCCGCGCCAACTTCCGGGTTGTCTACGTCACCGGTTTTAACCGGAAGTATACACGGGTTTGCACTTCCTGTTCTATGGACTGGCAAGACTTCTAGTTTCTTTAGAAACAGGGGCTCTAAATCAACTAGGTCCAGGTCCAGCTTACTCAGAAAGGAGATGCAGAGACTAGAATGACATCAGTTATTCATGCTAAAAGTTAAAGACTTCCGGAGAATGTGATCTCCCTGGGTCGAAGACTGAGCCCACCTATTTATTTATTTATTAGTTGTAGATGGACAAATAACCTATTTTGTTTATTTTTATGTGGTGCTGAGGATAGAACCCAGGGCCCCGCACGTGCTAGGCAAGCGCTCTATGGCTGAGCCACAACCTCAGCCCCCATTTATTTATTAATGAGCATTAAATACTGCAAAACTGCTAACACTTATATTTAGCATACATAAGGCAATTGATAAATACTTGTTTTGCTCATGTGTGCACTCACACCTACTGGCACTCAGTAAATGTTTATTCTATAATTATTTTAATTATACAACATCTTCAAGGCTGGGGATTTAGAGATGAACATAAAAGAGTGCCCCTGCAGGAGATCAAGTGTCTGAATAGGAAGAATCAAGCACCTATATTCAGAGTAATAAATGCTATAATGGGTGGGTATAGGTTGGGTTATAAAAGAACAAAAGAGAACATCTGCCCAGAGAAATCATTAAAGACTTTAGGAACTTGAAACTTTTCTCCTGAGCAGAGATGACAGATACAATACAGGATGTCCAGTTAAACTTGAATTTCAGAAATAAACAACTCAAAAAACTTGTTACAGTTGTATAAGTATGTCCCAAAATTGCATGGACCTATTTAATATTATTTATTGTTTGTCTAAAATTCAAACTTAATTGTGTATCCTTTGTTTTTATTTGCTAAATCTGGCAACTCTGCTGCAGAAGATTTGACACTCAGAGCCTGGAATCTGTAGATTTGTTCTAGGAGCAGGAAACACTATAGTTTAGTAGATCTAGAAATGTGAGTTTGTATATCTGAAATTATGAGTGTGTATAATATACGAACACATATTGGAGTGGAATAGATCTTTGTATGGCTCTAGTATACTGTAGAAGAGAAAATGCAAGTCTTGGCTTTCCCACTTATTAGTGCGCATAAACTAAACCCACGTGGACTATGAGACTACTTGAGTCTAGTAGGTAGTATGGTATTTTGGTTGAGAGTACAGGCCCTGAAGGAAGTGCCTGGGTCAGAAACAAGGCTCTGCTACTTACTAGCTGTGTGATCTTGGGTAAATAAAAAATTACTTAATTGCTCTATGCCTCAGTTTTCTTATCTCTAAAAAGAAGGTAACAAAAAGTACCCCCTCATAGAGTTGTTGTGAGGATCAAGTGAATTAATTCATATAATTTAATATCTGTATATACTAAGCACTTAGTAAGGATTAGCTAGTAGTATTGTTGTTATTATGAGGCGATTATGCAGTTCTTGCTCTGACTTGGCATAGCCCTTCATCTGAAATCAATGCTATGTTGAAGATTAGAAAGAGTCTTACCACCATAAATAATCTAAAGCATATTTTGTACCTGGCTGCTGCTTCTCTCTTCCCATCTTCTAGTGTTCTCCAGTGAATATGATCCCCAAAACCTGGAACAAAAAAGGCTTATAAACATTCACACAATGAATAAAGGACACACAGACCCAAAAAAGTAGTGTGGCATGTTCATGAGATACCCACAAAAAGGCTTTCCTCTATTAATAGCCTGTGTTGAAGACCCAGCTTCCCTGATAGAAATGAGAGACCATGGATAGTCCCCTATCCCAAGCCTCGGTTTTCATATCTATAAGATGGAAATAACACCACCCAATCAATAGCTTTTAAGGAAATTAAATAATGAAATGAAATGCTTTGTAAACTATCACAGAGTATGCCAGTAATACTGTAAGAATGAATGAACATGGCGCGCACGCCTGCAATCCCAGCAGCTTGGGAGGCTGAGGCAGGAGGAGGACTGCGAGTTCAAAGCCAGCCTCAGCAATGGTGAGGTGCTAAGCAACTCAGTGAGACCCTGGCTCTAAATAAAATACAAAATAGGGCTGGGGATGTGGCTCAGTGGTTAAGTGTCCCCGAGTTCAATCCCCAGTACCAAAAAAAAAAAAAAAAAAAAAAAAAAGCAAAACTAGAAAAAGAATGAATGAATGAGAATTCTCCATACAGTAAACATAAAGTAGGTCATAACAAATCATAACTAATTGAAGGTGACATAGCAATACAACTTAGAGTCAGAAGGACATGGGACTCCACTCACTGTGGGAATTTTTGTGAGTGAAGTAAGCTTTCCAAGCCTCAATTTCCATATCTGAAAAATCAAGACAATAATACATACTTCAGAATGTTGGAGGTAAGGACTAAAGAAGGTAATGAATTTTAAGTGATTGTTGTTAGTATTCCCATAATTTAGCAAGAGTGATCTTTTTCAATCACATTACTGACGGATAAGAAGACTTTCATAGGCTTTCCAGGGCTCTAAAGATAAAGGACCAAGGCTGAAAGCAGAAGATTTGAGAATATGGCATCTGCCCACCTCTCCAGTCATTTTCCATACTTTTCCTAAAATCCCATACACAGAAATACTTTTACTTCTTTAAATGCAGCATGTGGGCTGGGGATGTGACTCATAGGCAGAGCAATTGCCTAGCATTCTCAAGGCCCTGGGTTGACTCCCCAGCATCACAGAACCAAACAAACAAACAAACATAAATAAATGAATAAATAATAAATAAATGCAGCAGGCACTCTCTTCCCTTCAGTATTTCATAATCACTTTACCTCTGCCTTTTCTCCCAGCCTGTCCTCCAGTCTTCAGGTATAATAAGAGGACAATTCTTACAAATCTCCCCTAACTCCCAAACCAGCCTCTTCTCCTCCCATTGCAGCACTTCCCAGACTGAATTGTAAATATTTATGTATCCATCTCCCTCACTCCAAGGGGAGCTCCCTGAGTGCCTATATCTGTTTCATTCCCATTTCCCTAATATTTAACAGTACACATGAATATAGCAAGTGCTCTATAAAATACACATGAATATACAAGTGCTCTATAAAATAGTTATTGAATAAACAAATCTTATCTAGGCCAAATCACATAAAAGACTTAATTTTTATATCCAGAAAATGTTAGTGATCATAAAATGTTGTTATTTAGTAATCAGTTTATCTGTGACCAGCATACTACATGTGCTAACTCATTTAAATTTGGCCTTAACAATAACCCACTTTACTTCCCTACATTTCAGTTTTCTCATCATTAAAATAGGCATAAGTGGGCTTGAGAATGAACGTAGCTCAGTGTTAGAGCACTTTCCTAGCCTGTGTGAGGTCCTGGGTTTAATCCTCAGCACTGGGGTAGGGGTTTGGGAAGAAGCATAATAGTTCTGTCTTATCAGATTACTACCAAATATTAAATAAGAAATATAAAATCTCAACACAGTATTGAACATATTGTACAATCAGTAGGTAGTAGTTTTTGCTATTCTTTACATAAAGTTAAGACTTCTTTTTTTAATACATTCAAAATACATTTATTTATGTGGTGCTAAGAATCGAACCCAGTGCCTCACACATGCTAGGCAAGTGCTTTACCACCAGGCCACAATCCCAGCCCTAAAATTGAGACTTCTAAGGCTCGGAAGTTATCATCAGCTGTTATTAGATCACATTGCTACTAAATGGCCAATCTGAGATTTAACCTTCAGTCTTCTGCCTTTTCAGCTGCTAAATCTGTCTTCCAGATCATTCTTTCCCAGAAATAAATTCAAATCTAATTTTCATCTGTGCTACCTCCAGGGAATAAAAATTCATCCAGATTAGCACATGGAGGCAGTATCCAAATTTACCATCATCACTTTTCATTCCCAACAGCATGGGCTGCTGGCCAAGAGAAAATATCACTTGCCTAGGGCCCAAAGTTTGATCCTGAAGAGCAAATGACTGAGTGAAATTGGGAGGATGCCCAGGAGAACTGGAAGGTATCTAATGTGATCACCATCATTCTACCTACAATACCTAAACTAAGATGACTGAATCCTGCTTCAGCATAGTGCCTAACCAACCAACCTGAAAGAATATCCTGCTACAAAAAAGTTTAATCATACATAAACAGACTTTCAGAATGGACTCACTGTAATAATGGAAATCCCACCACAAACACAAACTAAGCTAAAAATCAGATGAGAAACAGTGAACAACCAGTAAATGGTAAGGCTGCACTGAAAGTAAATATTCATTATAACATGGCAAATGGAGAATCTGAAACTCCCATATTAACCCAATCCTCAAAAAATATGGCTAGAGTGATTCCCATCATTAGTACTCTCTGGTAGATGCATCAAATGCTGAACCTTTCTGGAGGGAAGCATTCCCTACTTTATCCTCTAGGACAATCAACATTTTATTAAAAAAAACAATAGCCATTATGGGCTCACAATCATAGATCAATAAAGATATAAGAAAACAAGTCAACACAAGTAAGAGTAGAAGCAAGAGTGAGACTTCGAAGACTTCAGCTATCAGGATTATCAGCCACAAAATACAAAAATAGGAATATATGAAATGTTAGAGAAATACATGGAATCACAGAAACAGGCATGCACAAACACACATACACACACATAAATAGACAAATTTGTGATGGTACCAAATAGAATCTGTAGAAATAACCCAAAGGCTACATACTATATATAATTCCAATTACATAACATTCTGTAAGAGTCAAAACTATGAAGATAACAAAAAGATCAGGGTTGTCAGGGTTCATTCTCTCATGGGGGAGAGGAAAAAAAATAAGTGGAGCATAGGATATCTTTTAATGACTTTAAACTATTCTATGTGATACTGTAATGTCAGATACATGTTATTATGGCCTGAATTATGCACCCCGAAAATAATTCATATGTTTACATTCTAACCTCCAGTACTTTAGAACGATTTGAAGAAACAGTTTTAAAAGAGGCGATTAAGTTAAAATGAGATCATTGGGATGGGCTCCAGCTCTAATTCTTATAAGAAGAGATTAGGACACAGATGTAAACTGGAGGAAGATCATGTGAAAACACAGAGAAGACAGTCATCTGCAAGAAGAAATCAACCCTACTGACACCTTGACCTTGGACTTGTACTCTTCAGAACCCTTAAGAAAATAAAGTTCTGTTGTTTAAGCCACCTAGTTTGTACAAAACAGCCAGGCATGGTGGTGCACATCCTAATCCCAGAGACTCAGGAGGCTGACACAAAAGTATTGCAAATTCAAGGCCAGCCTCTGTAATTTAGAGAGACCCTGTCTCAAAAAAATAGGAAAGAGGTATAGATGTAGCTCAGTGGTATAGCACTCTAGGTTCAATCCCTAGTACTGCAACAAAACAAAATCCACAGAACATAAAATAGCAAGAGTGGACCCTAATGTAAACTGGGGATTTTAGTTAATAATAATCTATATTGGATTATCAGCTGTAAAAAATGTACCATATTAACACAAAATGTTAACAAGGAAAGATGGGGAGAAAGAAGAGAAAGGGCACATGTGGGTATTTTCTGCTCAGTTTTCTGCAGAGATAAAATTGCTTGAAATATAAAGTCTACCAATTTTTCAAAAATATAATGGATAGAGTAAAACGCAAATTAGAGACAGGTGGAAAGATATATTAGAAGTTATCCAGGATGCAGACCAGAGCCATGAAGACAGACAATGTTAAGAGAGGCCAAGAATATAGAGATTGATTTAAGTCTAGCATACACAATTATTTAAGGTGGTGAAACTGTAGAATGACAAAACCATTGAGTGAGAAGATATTAAAAACAGTCAAAGAGAGCCAGGCTTTGTGGCGCATGCCTGCAATCCCAGCAGCTCGATAGGCTGAGGCAGAAGGATCACCTATTCGAGGCCAGCCTCAGCAATTTAGTGAGACCCTGTCTCAAAAAATAAAAAGCACCACTGGTTTAAATCTCTAGTACCTAAATAAACAACAGAAAAATGACATATTTCCTACAAAAGATCAATAATTATGCTATTATACTGATAGGAACAATAGAAATCAAAAGAGAGCAGAGTATCATCTTGAAATGCTAAAAGAAAATAACTAAACCTAGAATTATATACTCTAAAAAAAACTATCTTTCAAGCACAAGGACAAAGCAGACATGTTTAGATAAACTGAGAGGTTTTTTTTTCCCCCCACTATCAGGTATTCACCACTCATTATTTCAATAAATAAGTATTTATTCAACAGGATCATATAATAGTCAAGAGCATGGACTCTGGACCCTGACTCCCGGGGTTTGGATCTTGGCTTTGCTGCTTACTAGTCATATGACTTTGGGTATGTTAGGTAATTTTCCCAGACTATAAAATGTTTCCTCAGCTATGATAGCTTAGAATGGTAATATTAATTACTACAAGTATTTGCTATTGATATAACATATCAGGCACTAAGTTCCTTAAAAATATTAATCCTCCCAACCCTATGAGGTAGACGGTCTCATCAATCCCATTTTACAGATGAGAAAACTGAGGCACATGGCCTGGGGTTGTGGCTCAGTGGTAAGAGTGCTTGCCTGGCATGCACGAGGCACTGGGTTCGATCCTCTAGCACCACATAAATGTAAAATAAAGATATTGTATCCACCTAAAACTAAAATATATATATATTAAAAAAAAAGAAAGCTGAGGCACAAAGTTTAAATAACTTTCCCAAGGTCACCTAACTTGTGAATGTCAGAGCTGAGATCTGAACCTAGGCAGAAGGGTTTAGACTCTTTGTTTTTAAGCATTACACAATACTATCTGTTAAAAAAGAAGATAAGGTCAATGGGACAAAGAGAGGGTAGACAATGGAGGGCCTTACAGGTCATTATAAAGACTGACTTTTTTTTAAAAAATGGTTTTTTTAGTTGTAGATGCACACAATACCTTTATTTATTTTTTTAATGTGGTACTTAGGATAGATCCCAGTGCCCCACACATGCAAGACGTGTGCTGAGCCACAACCCCAGCCCCATAAAAAAAATGACTTTTAAACTGATGATAGTGCACACCTACAATCCCAGCTACTCAGGAGGCTAAGATGAAACTTGCAAATTCAAGGCTAGCTTGGGCAATCTAGGAAGACCCTGTATCAAAATAAAATAAAAAGGGCTAGGGATATAGTTTAGTAGTTGAGCACTTGCCTAGCATGTGCAAAGCCCTGGATTCAATTCCTAATTCAGGAAGGATGGAAGGACAGAAAGCAGAAAGGCAGATAGTCAGGCTTTTCCTGAGCTACTGGAGGGTTCTGAGCAGTTATAACATGATGTAATTTGTGTATTATGGATTTTTGAGCTTCTGTGCTAAAAACAGATAGCAAAAGAGTATTTATTATAGGGTGAATTGTATCCCCTTCCCCTAAAGAAAGGTACAGTCCTAACATGTGACCTTATTTGGAGACAGGATTATTATAGTGTTAATCAAATTTAAATGAGGTTATTTGGGAAGACCTGAACCCAGTATGATTAGTGTCTTTATAAAAGGGTGAAATTTGGACAGATATGCACACAGAGAGAATTATGGTCATCTCCAAGCCAAAGAGAGAAGCCTGGAAAAGATCCTTCCCTCCCAGTCCTCAAAAGGAGCAATCCTGCTAGGAGGAATATAATACTGGATTCTGGATATATTTTGAAGACAAAGTCAACAAGATTTGCCGTGAATATAGGGTGCAAAAGCAAAGACAGATGTTAAAAGCTGATATAAATGATACAATAAAGAAAAAATATTAATGACACAGGACTCCCTGGTAAAATGCCATTAAGTAGGTGAAGCGAAATCTAGTACTAAAGTAAAGGGATTAGCCCTTGCTAGAAATACGGATGATTTATCAAGTAACAGGAAAAGAAGTACTGGTGGGTAAATGTAATGGTGAGAATTTTTGGAAGCCTCCTATGATCCCCCTTTATGTTCTATTAAATGGTCACTAACTGAAAATAAACATTGTGGAAAAGTATTGGAGATTTGCAAACAGGAGAAAGAATGAAATAGTCTCCTACGAGAGAAAACTACAAGGATAGCTAAAGGATACATTTTAGATAGGAAATATCAGGAAAAAACCCATATACAAGAATAGTGAACAAGTACATGGGTAAACATGTAGTTAAATCTAAATATTCATAAAAATTTGTAAAGCCCAATTCATAGTTTTAGAAAACTGAACTAAATTACTGAACAACTGCTTATAAGTAAAGAGGGGCTGACTGAAGTTTAATATTCTAAGGCACCCTTACCATTGGGGGGATTAAGATAATGTTCGATTTTGATAAATGTGCAAGTAAAATTCAAGAGTATTTAGTAAAAGGACTAGAGTACCAAATTTCAAACTAATAAAAGAGATAAAATAAGAACATGCAAATATTCAACCTCCAAAAAAAGGGGAAAAATGGAAAAAGCATAGGAAAAACAGTAGTAGAGATGGAAACTGGATAAAAGAGTAGCTGTCAATAATAACGACAAATATAAGTGGACTAAACTCATCAATTAAAGTTAAAAGATGAAACTGTCAGATATAGCTTTAAAAAAAAATCCAAACTATCTTTATGATGTTTATAAAGTATACCTAAAACAGGATTTGCAAAAGTCAATGGTGGTGTAATTCAGAAACAGATAACAGGCAAATGCCAACCAAAAGAAAATCAAGGAAGTTAGATTAACATCAGATTACATTGTTTCTCCACAAACCTGGGCTACCCAGAAGCTAGGTGATAATGCTTACAATTGGGGAGATTGTTGTTAATAGAGACACCAAAGCACCACTGTTCAATGATTGGAATGCTCTGTACCTGTGCTACTCAATATGGTAGCCACTAGCCACATGTGGCAACTAAGTACATGAAATGTGGCTAAGTTAATTAAGGACCTCAGTTTTTAATTTTATTTAAATTTAATAAGTTAATTTAAGTTTACTTAAATTTAATAAGTTAAATTTAATACATTTAAAATGTCACAATCCTAGAGACCAATTACTCCAACCCTCTCACTTTACTGAGTTCTAGAAAAATACAGAAGCCATCTGAAATTTTGGTCTTCTAATTTCTAATTAGCATGCTTTTCCAGTATCCCAAAACTTCCCAAGCTGATCTACTGCAATACCCCTAAGAAGTATACCCCTAAGAGGTATAATACAAACACTCTACTATCATCACTTATTTTTTTTTAAAGAGAGAATTTATATATATATATATATATATTTTAAAGAGAGGATTTATATATATATATATATATATATTTTTTTTTTTTTTTTAAGTTTTTGGCGGACACAACATCTTTGTTTGTATGTGGTGCTGAGGATCTAACCCGGGCTGCATGCATGAGAGGTGAGCGCGGTACCGCTTGAGCCACATCCCCAGCCCTATCATCACTTATTGAATGCTTAGTTTAGGTGATAATTATAATGATACTAATAGTATAATGATAATAACAATATTAATAATGACAAATACCTACATGGCATTAATTATGTACCGGATACTTTTTTTAATAGCTTTTACATGTATTAACTTATTTAATTCTCACAATAACCTTGAGGTACAAACTCTATCTCTTTTTTACAGATAAGGAAACTTAAGTTAAATAGCTTGACCTTACACTGCCTGTAAGTGACAGAGCTGGAACTAGAATATAGGTTGACTTCAGAGTCTGTAGTTATAAATATTCACTGCACTTTACTGCTTCTGTAGCAAAAGTTAAATGAAGAAATGAATGAAGGAATGAGTCTTCAGCAAAACACAATGAGAATACTGACTTCAATTATGTAAAACTTGAGTTCTTTGGTTTCTCCTTCAAAAAGAATTTATACAGGTGCACTATTTACCTTATTACTAAAATCATCCACTCCCCAGAACCACCCACACTCACTCCTATGCCAGCATGGAACACCGGAAAATAGTCCAGTTTCTTAAGTGTCAGCTGCATAGCCACTTAATTTATGCCAGTTTTCTGTAAAGTAAGCTAAAGTCTCCCATGCCAGCAGTTCTTCTCCTAAAACAGTTAAAAAGGAAAAGTAACCATTTCTAAATACAGCATTTACATCAGCATTTCCAAGCTTTTCATTCTAAAAAGTGTTTTAATGAGTGTAAGCTAAAGACATAAGAAAAGTATTATCCACCCTCTCCCAGCAGATAAAACCTGATTAACAAAAGGTCAGACAGACCGGAGTTAGAATCCTACCTCAGCCATTTACTATTCTCACAAATGCAAAATATGGCTAATGAAAATATTAATCCCACAGGGTTGCTGTGAAAGTGAACAGGATACTGAGTGGAAGGTAAATACTTTGTAAGTATTAGTGCCAAATGTTTATCCTAGAGACTTGACAAAAATCATCTATTTGTTTTACGCCAGAGAGCAAACTGCCTCTACTGACAGCTTTCTAGTTTCTCCCTCTGCAAGGAGAGGATTAAAATCCAGGCCTCCCAATGCCTATGTAGTGCTTACTCCACACCACTGTGCTTTCTTAAAACAGTGGGGACACTCATTCTCTCCTCTCTGCAAATCACAAGGCCATCTTCTGAAAAGAGTCAGAGATACTGAAACATCTAACAGAGATAAGAAATCTCACTCATCAAAATTTTCAGGAACTACTGCTTCAGGTAGCATTTGGGTGGGGGGGGGGTGAGTGGGGTATAATATATGTCCCAAGAATCCATGTATAATAAATACATACAACAAAAACTGAAGTATTATTAATTCCTTTAAGGAATAATTAAACATTCTTCCATGGGAGGAAATAATGCCAGTTAACATTTAAGTGTGTGACACAATATTAAATTTCTTTTTTTTTTTCATTGAATCCTCAAAACCCAACCCTCCTACCTTGAGTTGTCGTTCTATGTACTGCTGCAGTTACCTGGTATTTTCCTGCTCAAAGTCCATATATGTTGTCATATAACTGCCTAACTGCCTACTTACTTGTTTTTAAAAATACAGGGGACATAACAATCATGTTTACCATTCATTTTTCTTGCAACAAATATTCTTGAGCATGAACAAGGCAGAAATGGTCCTGGCTCACTGTGGCAGATAATATTTACCAAAGATAATTACAATAGAACCTTCCATCTCACATGCTCCTCTTACAAATGTGACTTCAGTGTGCCTCCTATTTCATGTATAGATGTTAATGTTCCTTCCACTTGAACCTGCTCCCACAGAGTATAGTAGAAGTGATGCCATATGACCTGTATGGTTAGATAATAAAAATGCTATGCATTTCCACCTGATTCTCTTGGGTCACTCATTATTGGGATCCAGCTACCATAATGGGGAAGAAGCCTACACTAGCCCATGCAGAAAGACCACAGAGAGAAATAACCAGTCTGCTGAGGCCCCTGACATCATGGAAGAGAGAAACATTCCCCAACTGTGACTCATTCAAATTCCTGACCCACAGACAAGGCAACTGGTTTTGTGTCAGAACACATTAAAATTCGGAGCTAAACTCACATCCTAACACCATAGTCTTCTGTCTTCCTCGGTACTTAATATTTTATTCTAAATAAACAGTAACCTATTTTACAATGGGATTAAGAACATTCTGCAAATATTACTAGTGTATTTTAAACATTCTGGCCTAATGGAATTCACTGTGCAGGCTTCACCACTGAGATGGAAACCTCAGAAAACCCTTCCTTGATCTTCCTAACTCAGTTAATTCCTCCCTCATCCTCCCAAACCTTTCTACTATTTCATACTCTAACACAGTTTCATTTGCCCAGCTGAAGTTGTCTTATTAATTTATCAATGAGTTTACACTACTTTCTCTTTCTCTGACTTGAATATAAGCTCCATGACAGCAGGAATCTTATCTATCTGGTTCATTGATAGTGCCTGGTACAATGCCAGAAATATAGTAGGTGATCAAAAATTACATACTGAAGGAAGAAATGGATGCATTCATTCCACTGAAAGTCCGGAGGATAAGAGAAAACAATAAAAAATATTCCAGCAGAATCATTCCATATAGTCAGGTCAGTTAAAAAAAAAATGGAAGAGGGGGTGAGATCCAAGTATAACTAACCCACTTAGAAAAGCATAAACCCTGAGTTCAGTGGATCCAACTTTCAACCAAGAAAGAGCTGATGAGGAGAAAGGTGTTCAAATTGTGAATGAAGATGTAGGTAATGGGATGGAGTTGGGATACTAACCTCCATTCATAACTACTGATCATTCCCTCCTCAGAAAAATAAAAAATAAAAATCAGTTTTTCTAGACACACTGGCTGAACCACACCAAAGACAACTGTTGGTGGCCCTCTAACAGCAGAACTTCTATACTTCATCTGGCCCTTTTTTTTGCATCTCCCAGGGCAAGGAGGCAGTAGCCTAGCTCTTCAAGGAAGAGTGAGGAATCTTCATATTCAAAGCTGGAATCTCGACACAGTAGGTTCCCGAGGACGCTATTTCTTTAGGAAGGGAATGTGACCATTCCTGAGGATCTACCAAGTGCCCAGCACTATGCTGGGCCCTTAAACATGCTTTTTCTAATTTACAGACTATTTCTTCCCCCAACGCAAAAATTAATAGAGACCTTAAGTATAACTTCCCCATCTTACCTTTCCCGAACTCACTACTCCCTACCCCAAGAAATAGTCAAAACTCTAGGTGCGGTTGCGGAAGAAAAAAGAAAGAAAGAAAGAAAGAAAGAAAGAAATCTGGCGTAGCCTAAGAAAGAAAACCCGAGGGGAACAGTGTTAGACAAGGGAAGGGTCCTATTCGGCTGAGGCCCCGGATCAGTAAAGATTAAGATAAGAATGCTGTCTGACCCTTTCCAAGCCCAATGTGTCCGTCAGAAGAGGTGATCAGGAGCAGGAAACTGAAGAAAAGCAAACAGGTGGCCCCGAGACGAGGCCACATCTCCATGGTGCTAGGTGAGCGGGACCCCCGGGCTGACCCGACACAGGGCCCGAGTCACCGCAAGAGATCCGTTTCTTTTCCTTAGAGCGGGTCAGCCCAGACCCTCTCTTTCTCAGATTTTTTTTTTTCCAAACTCTGAAGGAAGTGATGTTAGACGGATGTGGGTGGTGCCTCCGGGGTCCGGTTTGGGATGGAGTTAAAGGTGCAGATCACGTAGAAGGGTTAGGGAAATGCTCTCGAGCGTGATCTTCCTTCTCAGGGTTTTGTAAGTCGAGGCCTCAGGACCGAGCGGAAAAAGGTGGGCTGAGACGGTGGGGGTGGGGGTAAGGGAGAGGTTCGGAAGAACCGTTGTGGACTACGTCTGCCAGCCAGACTAACCCCTCCCCCTGCCTCCCCCGCCCCCAGATCCGCTGTACTTAATATTCAAAACGCAAATTATTGATTCGTGAGGTCAACATCTCCCAACAGTGGGTGAGTCGCCTATTGGCCTCGAATTTCCCTTCCCCCACCGCAAGTAAGAAAAATCGGACAACCGGATTTCATTAATTTCCTGCTCAGGTCTCTGAAGAGACCTGATAAACCCATTCTGCATTCAACTGTCTCTTGCCTTGCAGGCATGCACTTCACTTTCACGCTAAGGAGGATGCAACCAACCAATACAAGCTCCAAGAAAACCAGAGTTGGGGCTTCCTATTGCAAAACTAAATGTTCCAAAGGAACCAGGTCATGTCACTGTAGGCATTTAAAATGTAAAGCTTCTTCAGATTAAATCTATTTTTGTTGTGGATTAAATATTTCTTTTTAATTTTCGGCCTCTACTGCATAACAGGCCAAAATCTCCCATCTTTCTTCTATTAGTTTGAGTCCAACAGTGCATACTTAATGCATAGTGAAAAGCATCAGAACAAAACTACACAAGCAAAATCATTTCGCCCTTTTATTAGGTTCTCCACAAACTAAGTACCGACACAATGGAACGCCTGGGAGACTGTAAGCTCCAGGATGCAGCGCGGCACCCGGCACCTGCAGCCAATAGAAGTTTTGGGGTGCGCAAAGCAGGCTGGGTTTTGTAGTTGGAATGCGCGCTCCCGGGATAGGCCGCCGGGGAAGGAGAGGCGGGGCTGACTGTGTCACGTGGGCCTCGCTCCCGCCGCCGCCGTCTTTCTCTGTCTCGGCTGAGGCAGCCATCTTGCTCTTGCCGCGTGCTGGTGTTGGAGGACCCTCCCTGCTTCAGGTGAGACCCCCGGCGGTCCCGCCACTCCATGGCCATAGGCCGCTGCGCACGGTCTCCCCCCGCCCTCTTCTTCCGACACCCTCCAACCGCTCGGGCTGCCACTTCCGCCGTGGCGCGGCGAGTGGGGGCGGAGGCGGCTGGCTTGGCCTGTCGGTTACCGGCGGCGCAGCTGGGGGTCGGCACCTGAGGGAAGGTCCCCAGCACCAACGCCCCCTGTGAGAGCGGGACGGTGCTTTTGCCGCCCAAATCCAGTCCCAGGAGGCGGGTGGACCCCCTCTCCTCTGTTCCATTACTCTTCGTTATTCACAACAACAATGTCATATGTTTTGAGCTTATACAGCTTATCTGTTGTCATCTCAGTTGATGCTTCCAGTCTACAGATAGGGAAACCGAGGTTAGCACCCCACCCCCTGCCCGGGGAACCGGACCCTATTGCAGGGCTCGTCACCTTATAATGGCAGAATTTGTTTACAAGTCTGCCTCCCTTTTGGGACATTGCCTAGCCCATCCTTATAACCCCATCACTGCTTGATGATTGACCGGCAGGCACAGTGGTATACAGCTAGTGAATGGCGGTTTCAATTTCCCTTCCCAGGTTATTTCACTTATACCTTAGCTATCCCCTCGGGAATGGTAACAATAGTTACCAATTATTGAGTATATTTCTGTGAGCCATATCTTGTGCTTGATAATCTGCCTTTAACTCTCAAAACAACCCTGTGAAGTATGTATTATACCTTTCCTGATGCAGGAGGAACAAAAGTTCAAAAAAGTAAAATACTTTTTTGAAGCCTTAAGTATTAAGTAGAGTAGACCCAGTGTCTTTGATTCTACATCCTGTGCTTCTCTTAAAGAAATCTGATAATAAAAAGTTGAGACTAAAGGTTGAAATTATTTTTATCCCTGTGTAAACATGATGTATGTGAAAATGCCTACCACAATGCTTGGAACTTAGGTAATTTAGGTTAAGTATTGATTAACCTCATTTGTACTCTATCTTGAACTCCTAAGAAAAGTGCTAAAAGATCCTTGGATCTCCCAAGGAAGAACTCATTATCATGTGACCAGAGGAAGTTACTTCTCCCTTTGGTTGCAGAAAGGAACTGCTACCTCAAGGCCTTCTTTTTCTATTAAATTGGAAAACGCTGAACTGCTTATAATTTATGCCCCGCTGCTGTCCTCATATATATAAGACAGGAATGACAGGTACGAATTAAGATGGATTAAAGAAAAGGGAATTAAATCAAGTAATCTTTGAAATCTACTTCAGATGCTGAGCTTGACATCTCTTCTCTCAAAGACAGTCCAATCACCTTTCCCTCTTGAATTCCACACACCACAATTTGCTAATAAGACAAAAGACCATACTTGTTCCTTCACTTCTGCTTTGAGCTTCCAACTTCCCTATAATGCTTTTTGTCTGAGATACTCCTTGAGGATAAGATTTTGCAAATCTGTTATCCTAACCACCTGGAATGGCATCTGTTCTTTCATCTACACATTGATTTAAAGAGTTAATGTGGTTCTTTGTTTCAAACAAGTCAGGACTCTTATCTTCCCAACTCTATTTCTTCTCTTTATTTTTTTTTTAAAAGAGAGAGAGAGAGAGGGAGAATTTTTTTTTTTTTTAAAGAGAGAGTGAGAGAGGAGAGAGAGAGAGAGGGAGAATTTTTTAATATTTATTTTTTAGTTCTCGGCGGACACAACATCTTTGTTGGTATGTGGTGCTGAGGATCGAACCCGGGCCTTACGCATGCCAGGCGAGCGCGCTACCGCTTGAGCCACATCCCCAGCCCTCTATTTCTTCTCTTGAGGATTATTACTTAAAAATGAAGAAAAGTCCCAAAGGGTTTATTCTGTGTTTGTTTTTAATATTTTCACTTAGCCCCGTTTTTGCAAGAAATTCCTTAAGCTCTGTTAGTTCACTACACCTTCAAAGCCACATTATACTTTGAGAAAAGTGAATATTGGTCCATTCCTGTGGAGATCTAAATATAAAGATTAGGATTTACGTCAGCAAATTTAAGTCTATGGCAGAGCTAAGATTGGCATATGCATAAGGTTGCTTGTTTTGGACTCTAAACACAGTTGTTCCTAGAAGAGTGTTTTTAGCTGCTTGATCATTGTGATACAATGCTGAACAAAGAAATAATAGATTCTAATTGTTATTTGGGAACTGGACTTTATTTAGCCTTAAAGCAGAGATGCAGGGAGGTTAGTGCCTAAATTCAACGTCAGTACAGAGTAACTAGTAATTACATAATCTTTTCATCTCAAAGGAAGAAAACATCTTTTATCTAAATGGCGAGATCATACTGGGTTTGGAGAATCTGCCCCAAAAGATTTAATAACAGCCTAGTTCTTTTTTCCCTTCCTCACATCTCAGTAATGATCTGTTGAGCTACAGAACACGTCAAAACAAGACTTTTAAATTGGCTTTTATTTGTTTGTTGTGTGTTAAGATCCATCATAAACTTAAGAATGTTGTTTTCCTTAGTAGGAATATTATTGATGAAACTAGAATTCATGATTTTATAATGCTTTTAGAATCTTCAAAACAAAAATTGCTATAAAAACTTTGAGTTGCCCTTCCCACCAATTTAGTATTCATGTAACCTAGATATGTTTTTGTTAAATTGTGTAGTGAAAAATTTTCCCCTATATGCAAGAATATTTTGACAAGTGTGGTATACTAACTACATCAGCACAAAGTATTAAATGAATTCTGGAGTGCTATAGAAGTACTAAATGTTGAAATCTGGTTTGTTTCCCATTATTAACACAACATCCGACCTTGAATAGAGGACATGACTACATATTTGACAGCTAGATCGGCCTATTGTTGAATTTCATCTTTGTCTAGCCTTCTCCCTACCCCTTTTGTCCTCTTTATGATTTAGGAAATACACATTTGATGTGGGAGAAAATTATTTACTTGAAGGTTTTGCTGATAACATTTGGTAACTGTTCTCCGCTCTAAAAATCTTTGGGAGGAAAAACTGGCTTGCCTACAGAGATTTTGTAATTGGCTAGATTTTACTGAATGCCAAAGAACTGAATCACTTTTTAAGGAGGAGTCTTCAAATAGGTGACTTTGAATCCCATTCTTTTTTTCTGTCTGTATATTTGGCTCCCTGTGGTATTACTTTAATTTTGATTATTAGCAATACATGGTTTATGAAGCTAGAACAAGGTATTTATTATGAATATAGACAGTATTAATATGGTTGTGGTGTTAATGCATACTGCAAACTCAGCCAAAAGGTACTGTTTGTATAAACAGTTTTTTCTTTAATTTTCATAAAACAGTGTCTTTAACAAATCTATTTTTCCCCCCCTAGATTTACCAACAGCATGAATCAAGAAAAGTTAGCCAAACTTCAGGCTCAGGTCCGGATAGGGGGCAAGGTGAGTGTGGCATAAGAAAAACTGATAGGAGAATGTATGATTACTAGACAGTATTATGATTTTGGACTTGTGGTCATTGAAAACCTAAAATCTTTTCCATAATCAAGACCAAACCACATTCCAATTTGAGAATTATTTGTCTAGATCTAAAACAGCTACCTAGAAGACTCTTCTCTGATGATACAATGAAATAGCCACCTTTGTTTGAAACCTAACTTTTAATAGCTGCTAGTTATGACATAAACAAGTTTCAACCTTATGACTTCCATTTTTTTCATCCGCAAAATAGAAATAATCCTAAAAGATGCTCCTAAAAATTAGAGAAATATTTATAAAACACCTTATATGGTATCTGTCACAGGGTAGATGCTTAGTAGATCATAGTTGTTATTATAATGTTCAGTTTATCTTCAGGGCATGCCAGGTATTAGCATTACATCTTGACTGAATGTACGCACTGGTGCAGTTAGGTTTACAGGATATTTAACTACAAGTTGGGTGTGATGACACCTGTTTATAATCCCAGCTGCTGGGGATGCTGAGGCAGGAGGATTACAAGTTTCAGGTCAGCCTGGGCAACCTAGACTTCATCTCAAAATTAAAAAAAATTTTTTTAAAAGGTCTGGGGATGTAGTTCAGTGGTTGAACACCAGCAGGTTCAATCCCCAGTTCTGCAGGAGGAAAAAAAATTTTCTAGAAATTCTTGAATGGGTTATACATTTTGTTTATTGCTAGGTTTTCCTCCTAGATTCCTGCCTGTTTTTCTATGTTGGTGAATATGAACATGAGCTTTCTTTTTTTCATATACTTTAAAACCTAAAGAAGTACTTAAATCTTTGATTTCCCCTCAACGGTGGCCCTGGGCCCCAGGAGAATAGTTTACCTTTGTCTATCCAATACAGTGTTTGCAAAAGGGAAAAGGAGAAAGGAGTAGGTAGGGCACTGTGTCAGTCCTCACTGTGTCATTTACTTTAACAACAATTTCAGCTCTGGTGACAGTCAGGAAAGAGGAAGAAAAGACTTGACTAGTACCTTCTCATTTCATAATGCTATAGTTATATGGTTCTGGAGTCATATTAATACACTCATGTAACCACAGTAGTCACACTGTAACATCAAATGTGATATAATATGCCAGTGCAAAAAATTAGAGATATTCAAGAATCATAGAATATATCTGGAAAGACATGATGCCACACATCATCATCATGTAGTTTAAACCATTTGTTGGTACCATCATTCATTGTTCTATTGTTTATTGAGCATTTGCCATATGCCAGGCACATACTAGATAAATAAAATCTTCTATTCAACATATCTCAGATTGGAAGAGAGTCATGCTCACAATTACAATGAAGAATAGAAAGTGTTAAAATGAATAATAAGGTGCTCTTCCTTAGGGGAGGCAAGCTGGGATTCAAAGGATAATAAACAGCTGGGTGTGGTGGCCCACACATGGATTCCCAGCTAGTAAGAGTCCAAGGCAGGATCACAAGTTTGACGCCAGCCTCGGTGACACAGTGAGATGCTGTCTCAATATAAAAATAAAAAGTGTTAAAGGTTTAGCTTAGTTGTAAAGCTCTTGCCTAGCAGGCGGGAAACCCTGGGTTTGATCTGCAGTACCAGAAATCAAATAATAATAAAATACAGGATAAATAAGAATTTATTGTCAGACCAGGTTCATGGGAGAACAGATAAAAAAGGATTATTATTTCCACACGTGCAAAGGCACATAGAGTGCTTAGATAACATAGTGCTTAAAGGAATTACTTGCTTTGAGTTCATACAGCTAGTTTAGAGTACATGATGGATAGAAAATGGTAGGAAACAAAATGACCTGATAGTTTGGGGTTCCAATGTAGTTTTATATGCCTTACTAAGAAGGTTGGAATTTTATCCTGTAGGAAGTAGGCAACTATTGAAAGATTTCAGAAAGGAAATGACAGCCATTTCAGAAAGGTAGCTGGGCAGTGTGGAAAAGGGAAAGAAATAGTTTAGCATAGAGGATAATCAAGAGGTTATTGCTGAACTATATGGGTCATAGGTTTAGGGGTTGGAATTGACATGATTTAATGATTGATGGGATATGGGAGATAAAGGTCAGAAAGAAGAGTGGGATGATACCTAGACTTCTGGTTTTAGAAATTGGATGTATGGAAATACCAGCAGCTATAAAACTTAGGAAGTAAAGGAAGAATAGACAGGTGGATTGATGAGCCTTTTGACATTGCATTTGATGTTCCTGAGGATCATTTGAATTGAGGTATACAGCAAGCAACTGAACTATCTCTGAGTCAGGAAACCTTCACAAATAAGTAACCTATGAGCCAGGCACAATGGCATATGCCTGTAATCTCAGCTGCTCAGAAGGCTGAAGCAGAAGGATTGCAAGTTGCAGGCTACACTTGGTAACTTCGCAAGGTCCTGTCTTAATTTAAAAAATAAAAGGACTGAGATTTAGTTCAGTGGTAAAGCACCCCTGGGTTCAATACAATACCCCCCCCCCAAAAAAAAAAAGACCATTGTAATAGTGATACTTCAATACTGGATTTTGTCACAATCTGCTGCCAAATGTCCCTTCTCTCACTGGAGTTTCTGAGACTGAAGGTTCTACCTCCTCTCTGTAAAGCTGATTCCCTGAGGACTACAGAAGGAGCTATCCCTACTCCTACTTTCAGAAAGACTTAACTATCTAAACTTAGGCTGATTTTGTTTGTGTTTCCGCTTTGCTTTAGTTTATTTTTTTTAATTGGCCCATTTTTATAACAGTTTTTCAGTAGAAAAGTGTATTTTGAGTTTCAAAGTATCTGTATTGATTGATTGAACTTTTCTGTATTGAAAATGAACTTTTTGTATCTCAGTTAAAAGTATGATTTTCAACCTGTTTGCTCAGGCCAAAATCCTAAGTATCATCCTAGACTACTCTTTTTTTCATATCCATCATCTAATCCATCAAAAGTCATGTCATCTCTTCTGACAATCTGATACTCACCATCTCCACTCCCACAAATGTCATCTCTCACCAGGACTGCTACTGGAGCCTCCTGACTGGTCTCCTTAAAGACCATTTTCCAAATAGCGACCTTAGTCCTAAGTGAACAAATCACATCAAGTCCAGCCACCTCCATGGTTAAAACTGTTCAGTGACTTCCTATTACAATTAGAATAAATCCAGTTCCTGCCCATGAAATTCTAGGCTATGTAGTCTGGCCCTTGCTTATCTTTTCTGATATCATTTTTCTTCTCTTTTCCATGTGCTCTAGCCCTTTTGTCTAGAAAAGACAATTCAGCCTTTCTTCATTCTGCTTGGATCACTCTTCCCTAGTTGTGGGTCTCAATTCATATGTCACCTTTTCATAGGGGCCTGATAAGGTCGTGCTCTGCTCCCAGTCACTCTTAATTACTATGTTTTTGTTTTGTGATTTTATAAGAGTCCTTATCATGTTTGAAATAGTTTTTTTTTTATGTATTTACTGACTTTTCCTTTTATTGTAATGTAAAAACTTTAGGTAAAATCTTCATCTTTTTCATTCCTGGATTTTCAGATTCTCTAATACTCAACTCAAATCATAGGCATTTAATTCTTAATATGCCTTAATTCTCAAGATTTCAGACCTCTTTAGACTTTTATTAGTAGGAGCTGGTAAGGACTGTAAGAAAGCATTCTTTATAATATTTGAAAGTTGTTATAAAGTATATTAAGTTGTCTTGAAGTTATGAATTATGTCTTATTAGCAAACAGTATTTTTAAAAGTGTTGAAAGAACAATTAGATACTGGATAAG
Source organism: Spermophilus citellus (assembly GCF_964194105.1). Taxonomy (NCBI): domain Eukaryota; kingdom Metazoa; phylum Chordata; class Mammalia; order Rodentia; family Sciuridae; genus Spermophilus; species Spermophilus citellus. The sequence continues at coordinate 98,728,060 of NC_138191.1, read as the reverse complement.
AATAAGAACAGCTAGAACTGACCTTCAAAAAATCTGGGTTAGATTGACAATCACTACTCTGAGGAGTCTTATTGGTCATTACTATTTAGTAAGTTTTAGTTAGATTGTTGTAGTAGATAGGAAGATGTGATTGCAGTTGCCAGCTGCTGAGCATGCTAACACCTCTGATTATTTTTCAGGGCACAGCTCGCAGAAAGAAGAAGGTGGTACATAGAACAGCTACAGCTGATGACAAAAAGCTTCAGAGTTCTCTAAAAAAACTGGCTGTGAATAATATAGCTGGTATTGAGGAGGTATGATCACTTTAAAACTATTAAATAATGTAGGCAAACAGCACATGTGCAAATAATTGTCTAGACTTTTCAAATTTAAAACATTAGCTTAGAAGAATCTAATATTGTTACACAGATATCTTTAAAGGAATGTAACTGTTAAATTTGCTTTTTGAATAAATTCACATGATTTTAGTAAAGATATTTTAGTAAGCAAGATTTTTATTATGCTTTTCAGACTAAAGATGTTTATTGGTAAAATTATGGGAATGCTCTTGAATTTTAATGTAGAATATGATTTTTTCCTAATAATATAGAAATAAATAAACCCTAAGATTTCCTCAAATAGCGTAGACTGTTTACCCCAAGACCACCTTTTTACTCTACAAATCCTTTTTTTTTTTTAATTATATATAGATTTTTAGTTGTTGGTGGACCTTTATTTTATTCACTTATTTATTAAATATGTGGCGCTGAGAATCGAACTCATGCTAAGTAAGCACTCTACCGCTGAGCCGCAACCCCAGCCCTCTACAAATACTTTTAATTACATTAGCCAAGAGCCTGAAGCAATAACTTTACATAGGTTGAATTTCTTATTAGAACTCTAAAAAAAATTATTGTTAATTTTTTTAAAAAATATTTATTTTTTAGGTGTAAATGGACACAACACAATGCCTTTATTTTTTATGTGGTGCTGAGGATCGAACCCAGATCCTGCCCGCACTAGGCAAGCGCTCTACTGCTAAGCCACAATCCCAGCCCTAATATTGTTAATTTTTTAAATCAGTTTATTTTACATGTGTGTTTTGGTATTAGAAATTGAATCTAGAGTGCTTTACTAATGAGCCAGCCCTTTTAGTCTTTTCTTTTTATTCTAATTTGTTATATATGACAACAGAATGCATTTCAATTCATAGTACACAAATAGAGCACAATTTTTCATGTCTCTGATTGTACACAAAGTAGAGTCACACTATTCGTGTCTTCATACATGTACTTGTGGTAATGATGTTCATCTCATTTCACCATTTTTCCTATGCCCCTACCCCTCCCTTCGCATCCCTCCCTTTTGCCCTATTTAAAGTTTCTCCATTCCTCAATGTGCTCCTCCCACATTCTCATTATGGATCAGCATGGGAGAGCGAGAGAGAATTTTTTTTTTTTTTAAGATATTCTTAAGTTTTAGGTGGACACTCTATCTTAAATTTTTGTGGTGCTGAGGATTGAACCCAGTGCCTCATGCATGCTAGGTGAGCACTCTACCACTGAGCCCCAGCCCCAGCCCAAGAGAGAATTTTTTAATATTTATTTATTTTTTTAGTTTTCAGTGGACACAACATCTTTATTTTTTTAGTTTTATGTGATGCTGAGGATTGAACCCAGTGCCCCACGCATGCCAGGCGAGCATGCTACTGCTTGAGCCACATCCCCAGCCCGGATCAGCATCTTTATATCAGAGAAAACATTTGGCATTTGGTTCTCTGGCATTACTTCACTTAGCATAATATTCTCCAACTCCATCCATTTACCTGCAAATGCCATGATTTTATTGTCTTTTAATGCTGAGTAATATTCCATTGTGTATATTACCACAGTTTATTTATCCATTTATCTACCGAAGGGCATCTAGATTGGTTCCACAATTTACCCATTGTGAATTGTGCTGCTATAAACATTGATGTGGCTGTGTCCCTGTAGTATGCTGTTTTTTAAGTCTTTTGTGTATAGACCAAGGAGTGGGATAGCTGGATCAAATGGTGGTTCCATTCTCAGTTTTCCAAGGAATCTCCAAACTGCTTTCCATATTCACTGCACCAATTTGCAGTCCTACCAGCAATGTATGAATGCCTTTCTCCCCACATCCTTGCCAACACTTATTGTTGTTTGTATTCGTAATAACTGCCATTTTAACTGGAGTGAGATGAAATCTTTTGATTTGCATTTCTCTAATTGCTAGAGGTGTTGAACTTTTTTTATGTATTTGTTGCTTGATTGTATATCATCTTCTGAGAAGTGTCTGTTCAGTTCCTTAGCCCGTTTATTGATTGAGTTATTTATTTTGTGGTGGTAAGATTTTTGAGTTCTTTATATATCCTCGAGATTAGTGCTCTATTTGATGTGCCTGTGGTAAAAATTTGCTCCCAAGATGTAGGTTCTCTATTCACTTCACAGATTGTTTCTTTTACTGAGAAGAAACTTTTGTGTGAGTCCATCCCATTTATTGATTGTTTTATTATATATTTATTTATTTATTTTCAGTTGTTGATGGACCTTTATTTTATGTATTTACATGTGGTGCTGAGAATCGAACCCAGTGCCTCACACATGCTCGGCAAGCACTCTACCACTAAGCCACAGCCCAGCCCCCATTTATTGATTCTTTATTTTATTTCTTGCCCTATAAGAGTCTTATTAAAGAAGTCAGGGTCTAATCCGATATGGTGAAGATTTGGGCCTACTTTTTCTTCTATTAGGTGCAGGGTCTCTGGTTTGATTCCTAGGTCCTTGATCCACTTTGGGTTGAGTTTTGTTCATGGTGAGAGATAGGGGCTTAATTTCATTTTGTTGCACGTGGATTTCCAGTTTTCCCAGCACCATTTGTTGAAGAGGCTATCCTTTCTCCAATATATGTTTTTGGTGTCTTTGTCTAATATAAATAACTGTATTTATGTGGGTTTGTCTCTGTGTTCTCTATTCTATACCAATGGTCTACTTGTCTATTTTGGTGCCAGTACCATGCTGTTTTTGTTAATATAGCTTTGTAGTGTAGTTTAAGGTCTGGTATAGTGATGCCACCTACTTCACTTTTCTTGCTAAGGATTGCCTTAGCTATTCTGGGTCTGTTATTTTTCCAGATGAATTTCATGACTGCCTTTTCTATTTCTATGAGGAATGTCATTGGGATTTTGATTAGAATTGCATTAAATCTGTATAGTGCTTTTGGTAGTATGATCATTTGAACAATATTCTGCCTATCCAAGAACAGGGAGATCTTTCCATCTTCTAAGGTCTTCTTTAATTTCTTTCTTTAGCGTTTTGTAATTTTCATCGTAGAGGTCTTTCACTTCTTTTGTTGATTCCCAAGTATTTTATTTTGTTTTTTGAGGCTATTGTAAATGGGGTGGTTTTCCTAGTTTCTCTTTGAGAGGATTTGTCACTGATGTTCAGAAATGCCTTTGATTTATGGGTGTTGATCCTGCTACTTTGCCAAATTCATTTATTAGTTCTAGAAGTTTTCTGGTAGAATTTTTTAGATCTTCTAGGTATAGAATCATATCTTAGGCAAACAGTGATAATTTGAGTTCTTCTTTTCCTATTCGTATCCCTTTAATTTCTTTCGTCTGTTTAACTGCTCTGGCTAGAGTTTCAAGAACTATATTAAATAATAGTAGTGAAAGAGGGCATCCCTATGTTGTTCCAGTTTTTAGAGGGAATGCTTTCAATTTTTCTCCATTTAGAATGATGTTGGCCTAGGGCTTAGCATAGATAGCTTTTACAGTGTTGAGATATGTTCCTGTTATCCCTAGTTTGCCTTGAGCTACCCCTTTTTAAAATTATATATATTTTCTTAAATATTTTTTGAGGTGTAGATGGACACAACACAATGCCTTTATTTTTTGTGGTGCTTAGGATCGAACCTGGGTCCCGCCTGTGCTAGGCGAGCGCTCTATCGCTGAGCCACAATCCCAGCCCTAAAATTATACAGTGTCTCGCTAAATTGGTGAGGCTGGTCTGGAACTTATGATCCCCCTAGGTCAACCTCCCAGGTAGCTGGGGTTATAGGCATATGTGACCATGCCTGGCCAATTATTTTATATTTTGATGAGACTACTTTTCTCAAATATGAGACCAAAGATTATCTTATTCCAAAAGATACTAAAGAAAAACTAATAATATCAACTACTTGTGATCTATTATCATCTACCTCTGCCTGATGATTCCATTTCTAATATTAACATTATTTACATTTATTATTGCATAAGTTAGATTTAATCATATCATTACTATGTACGGTACCACCTCACAGTTTTCATTTTGTTTTGTTTTGTGGGGATAGAATCCAGGGCCTTGCACATTCTAGGCAAATGCTCTACCACTGAGCTGTACCCTTAGCCCCTACCTACCTCACAGTTTTTAATAGATTATTAATTCACATGTGATGTAAGACATGAATCAGAAATAATGTAGGGGTATGGATCACTGGTAAAGAAATATCAGAGTATCAAAGAAAAAGTAGTGGAATGGTAGTATTCAACTCTGCATATATGAATGCATAAAATAAGTATTTAAATTTGCTTTGTATTTTAAAGATCATACTGATAAAATAGTAAAAAATATAAGCCGGAGCTGGGGCTCAGTGGTAGAGCACTTGCCTAGCATGTGTGAGGTGCTGAGTTTGATCCTCAGCACCACATAAAAATAAATAAATAAAGATATTGTGTCCAACTACAACTAAAAAAAAATATTTTAAAAAATTTATAAGCCATTTTCATCCTTTTTTCTTTCAGTTTGTAACTATATTCTTACTTGGATAAAGATTGAGGGCTGGTGCTATGGCTCAGTTGTAGAGCACTTGCCTTGCATGTGTGAGGCACTGGATTCAATTCTTAGCACCACATAAAAGTAAATGAATAAAATAAAAGTTCATCAACAACTAAAACAATTTTAAGAAGTTGATTTGGAAGTCTTGAACTTAAGCACTTTCTATACTTTATTTTTTCCTGAGCTATTGAAAGTTTTTGTGTATTTTCATTGACTTTAAATTTCAGAGATTGTTCTCAATCTGGGGTGTATTTTTTTGGAGGAGGGACAGATCTAGATTCCTTCAAACTTCTTTAAAAATCCAAAACTTGGGAGGCTGGGGTGTATAATCTAATGGTAGAGTGCTTGACAGCATGCAAGAAACCCTGAACTCGATTCCCAGTAAAAGATCCAAAACTTGGACTGAGAGTGTATAGCCCAGTGGTAGAGTGCTTGCTTGCCTGTCATGCGTGAGGACCTAGGTTTTATCTCCCTGCACTTTCAAAAATTAGTCAATAAAAATCCAAAACTTTGGTAAAAAGGAACAATAAAATTTTTTGCAACGATAAACCTGACTCTGATAATATTAAGCCTAACCTAATTTTAAGTGTTTATGCAGTTTTGTATCTTTGCCTGCCTTTCTACTGTCTAACTCCTCAGCCCCATTGACATCTTGAAGCACATAATTTTTTGTTGTGGCAGCTTTCCTCTGCCTTGTAAGTGTTTAGCAGCATCCCTGGTCTCAATCCACTAGATGCCAGTGGTGCTTCATCCCCCTAGCTGTGACAATCAGAAATGTTTCTAGATATTGTCAGGTGGTCCTTTAGAGACAAAAATCACCCTTGATTAAAACACTGCTTTAGAGAGAGGAAAAATATGCTTACCTTTATTGTAGCTTTTCTCTGTTGTTCAGATTTGGAAGGCTTTATGGGGCTTATAAATTTCAGCAGAGGAAGGGCATTAATTTTAAATGTTTTACAATGAAATCAGGAACAAGTTAGTATTTTTTTTTTCTTTTTTCTTTTTTGGTGTTAGAGCTGGGGATTGAACCTAGGGCTTCCCACATGCTAGGCAAGTGATCTACCACTGAGCTACATCCCCAACCCTAGTTAGTAATCTTTGAACTCTTCAGAATACTGCCAAATTTGAAATGCTGCACTGAGGTTATGGTATTGTTGTAATTGAAACTGTTATATTAAAATACTTAATGATAGTCAAGACTTTTTGAATGTCTACTGTGTGCCAAGCATTTTGCCCTATACTTACTAAATAGTGTTACATAAAATATTAGCATAGTCTTTGTCCTTTGTTGCTTATATTCTATTGGGGAAACTGATTAGATAGTTAGACATATTTCATATTCATTAATTTATCCTGTTTTAGTCTGTCTAGTTATGCTTTCCTAAACTTACTCCTGGCCTTTTCCTGTCCTCTTGTCTCCCTAACCTCCCCACCCCAAACCAGGACAGTAAGAGGTATCCTGCCTTATACCCTGTATTACTGAGCACCTGTCATGCAGAATTTATTATTTAGGCCATTATAGATTTTTTTAAAAATCCCCATCAATGTTTCCAAGGGCATTGTCATATATCTATCTATCTCTATCTCTCTCTCTCTCTCTCTCTCTCTCTTTTTTTTTTCCCTAGATTGTAATTTAGGTGTTATTTCCTCCCAGAAGCCTTTCTGGTAGCACCTGTACAATAATTGTGCAAAGAAGAGTTAGGTACTTTTTGCTTTTTTTTTTTTTTTTTTGGCAGTGCTAGCAATCAAACCCTGGACCTTGTGCCTTCTAGGCAAGCACTCTACCACTGAGCCACATCCCCAGACCTATATTTAATAAGTATGCACTTAATTAGACTGTATTGATAAATTCTTTTTTACTGATATTACCACTGAAATTCAAAGTTTGAGTAGTTGCTGGCCCCCAAACATTACACAGAGAATTAATGATACATAACAAGCATGTGTACATTCTTGCTACTTCCCAGACTCTACCCCACCCTTTGTATGTTGTTTTAAACCAACAAGAAAAAAATATATATTAAGTAATTAACAATACAAGAGTAACCACTGTAAAGATTTTGGATATTTGAACCTAAGATGGAGAAGGTTTTGCTGTTCCTTCTTTCTCTCCCTCTAAAATTGATATTTTTGAGAACCCAAGATATTTGTTCCTTAAATAGCCCTTTGCAGATCTAAACTATTTTTGTTTAGGAACATCTAGTATACTAAATATAACCTGGCTTGCTCATACATTTTTGGGTTAAAAATGTCTTCTTGTGAAGGGAAAAAGAAGCTCTTGGATTATAGTGTACATGAAAATATGTATATGGTTTTTAGAAATAATAAGGTTGAAAAAACATATATATATATCTTAGAAGAAAACCATTTATTATAAACTTGTTATATTTGGAATATTTTAACCTGTTACAAAGTTCTGAACTCAAGAAGATGCTATTTTTTTGGTTTCAGTAGTTTAAGAAAAGCAGATTAAAAACTTAAAAGAAGACACTGTGGCCACTGTTGGGGAAAAAAAAATAGTTCAGTGTTTTCTGTGCTTAGACTTTCAAAGAATTAAACAAGTAGAAGGTGCATAGTTGGTGTGGGGAACAGGGAATCTGGTGAATTTCAAAAAACCCATTGAATGCACCTTCAGTGGGTTGTTTTTTTTGTTTTGTTTTTTTTGTTGTTGTTGTTTTGATACCAGGGATTGAATCCAGGGGTGCTAAAACACTGAGCCACATCACTAGTCCAGGTTCTTGCTAAGTACTTTATAGGCTGTTGGTATTAGTGATACATATTTTTTCCCTTTTCAAAGCTTAATTTTTGTTCTCTTCAGAAACTTTTAAAATGGAAGGATTATTTGGATTAAGACAAGCAGTTCTAGTCTTTCATGTATTAATAAGTTAATCAATTTGTTATAATACATTGTAATCATATGTAGATTTCTTTTGTATATTACCAAAGATAAAGAAATCCAAAGCTGTGAAGACGTAGGAATGGGGGAGTGCCAAGGGTTGTTCAAAAGCCAACTAGATGATGACCATGTTTTAAACAGGGATTCTTAGGCAAGCTTGCAATATAATCCAAAACCAAATTTCTGAAAAGATTTTATGTTCTATGATATTCAAAGATTTTTAAAAGTACCACTAAAATGTACTCTCTGTTTTATATGTCCTAAATTGTTCATTTTGCTTCATAGAGTTTTAATATTATATTCAGAGGAAGCTCCCATCTTATTAGGATGTATTTCTGCCTCCTTGAAGCCTTCCTTAATCTTTCTACACATAGCTATCAACCTTCTGTCTGTCCTTCTGCTATCTTTAGCTTAGATTGCTCTGCTTGTAATTACTGTTTTTGCCATCTCATATTGTGGTGTATGGTAATGGTTCCTTATTAACCAAATAGTCTATTTTTAGACCAAATTTACTTACTGTCTCACTCATTGCTTATCATCTATAACAGGAGACTCCCATGATGAGTTTGTTTGGGACCTATTAAATTTAAAAGACACTGATTATTCTAGATGAAATTGTTCTCCAGGAAGTTAAATATAGGAGCTGAGGCTCAGGAGAAAGCTTAGGGCTTTTAGAGGATATAAATTTCATAATTGTACACATAAGGTTTATTTTTATTTTTATTTTTTATTTTTTGTAGTTGTAGATGGATAGCATGCCTTTATTTTATTTTTAATGCGGTGCTAAGGATTGAACCCAGTTCCTCATTTGTGTTATGCAAGTGCTTTGACCTTGAGCCACAGCACCAGCCCCTACACAAAAGTTTTAATATTGTTCTTTTTCTCTTCCTGGTTCTTATTTTTCCTGAACCATTTGTGCAGAGGAAGACCAAAGTTATTAGCTGACTCTTCCCACACTTCCTTTTTCCTCTAGCTAGAGCCTCCATTGCTCATAATTGGCCAGCCCTATAGATAGGAGTAGAAGGGATATCCCTTCCATTCACCTTATGCTATAAGAGCAGTCTTAGTTCCTCACTTGAGGTCCCATTCTTTGTTTTCATTATTTTTTAAAATTATGATACAATATATATAACACAAGATTTTCCATTTTAACCATATTTAACTTAAAATTCTGTGAATTAATTATTCACAATCACCATTGCCACCATCTCTCAAACTTTTTCAACTTCTCCAATTGAAACTCAGTACCAGTTAAATATTAGCTTCTCATTTCACTTTAACCGAACCCCTTGGTAACCTTTAATCTATTTTCTACTTCATTTATTCACCTATTTTTTAGATATTTCATGTAAATAGAGTTATACACTGTCCTTTTAAGCCTAGCTTACTTTACTTAGCATAATGTTTTCAAGGTTCATCCATGTTGTAGGATGTGTCATAAGTTTACTCTCTATTTTTTAATTTTTTTATACTTTTTTTTAAGTTGTTGATAGGCCTTTATTTCATTTATTATTTATATGGGGTGCTGAGACTCGAACCCAGTGCCTCACATATGCCAGACAAGTGCGCTACCACTGAGCCACAGCCCTAGCCCCCATTATTTTAGTCTTTATAGCTGAATAATATTCTGTTGTATGGATATACCACATTTTATCCATTTGTCTATTGGTTGACATCTTTTATTTTTTAAAATAACTTTCTTATCAATGTAAAAATATATTTATTTTTAAAATTTTTTAGTTGTAGATGGACACAATATCTTTATATTATTTATTTATGTTTATGTGGTGCTGAGGATCGAACCCAGGGCCTCACATATGCAAGGCGAGTGCTCTACCACTGAGCCATAACCCTGGCCCCCAAATATATTCATTATTGTAGAAAATTAGGATTACATAAAAAAACAATAATATTCAACCATAATTCTACCACCTGAGAAAACCATTAGGCTTATTTTTTTTTTCTTCCTTTTTTTGTAGTACTGGAGATTGAATCCAAGGACACACTCTACCACTAAACTACATCTCCATATTTTCATTTTTTATTTTGCACAGGCTCTCACTTAGTTGCTGAGACTGTCCCCAAACTTGAGATCCTCCTGTCTCCACCTCCTGAGTAGCTGGAATTACTATATATTTTTAACATATCTAATATTACAGCTAGATGTACAATTTAAAAATCCTTTTTTTCAAATAGCTTTATGTTATAAAAATTGTTTTATATCATTAAAAACTTATTAAGCACCACTCTAATAATATATGTCTACATATATTTTATTATGGCTATGCATTAATTTAACATTTTTGTTATGTAGAATAAGTTTTGATAATAAAAGAATTATGTTGAACTTTTCTATAAATATTATTTATCTTCATCTCTGATTTCTTTCAAATAGATTCTTGGAAGTGTGGTTACTGGCCGAAAGGGCATGAGTATTTTTAAACTCTTCATCCATTATTTCCAAATTGCCTTTCACAGAGAGAATCCCTGTCTCGTCAAACTCTTGCTACCAGAAACTAAGATAAAGTGCTCCCAGCATATAATAATCTAATGACAGCAATAATCTTTAGTACAAACCCACATTGATGGGTTATGTTTCATACTAGCCTTTAGAAATAAGCATGTACTGAGCTAGAAGAATTGAATATGAAGGACACTGACTTAAAGTATGTACAAAGCTCATAGTCCTCAAAATCTGTTATCCATCAACCTCATAAAACCCCACACATAATGTGTCTTATTCTTTTAACCAGTTAAGATATAGGAAGAAGTCAATAAAAGATGAATTTCTTTATGAGTGTATAGGTGCCATTACACACAAAAAGGAATGGCAATAAAACTCTATGTTTGAGAAATCTGTTAATTATAAAAACTATACCTAGCCTTGGATAAGGACTTGGATACCAAAAAAATAATTCAGATCTTTTCTCTGAACTGAGAGGGCAATAACTAGCAAAAACTATAGAATCAAATATAACTTTGTAAACCTCCTCTAGCCATAAGAAATAGAGGTCATTGATGTACAGGATAAAGAGACCATCCAATGCACCAAATACTTTCACTGCATAATCATCAGATTTTATGCCAAATGTTTTTAGCAAAAAAAGTGGGGTGCAACCATTATGTAACAATTTATTTTTAAATGTACCAGTATTACTTACAATTATTGAGGCTGAGGTTGTGGCTCAGTGGTAGAGCACTTGCCTAGCATGTGAGAGGCACTGGGTTCAATTCTCAGCACCACATATACATAAATAAAAATAAAGTTCTATCAATAACTAAAAAAATAAATTTAAAGGTAGTAAACCTTTAAAAAAATCAATTATTACTAAACTAACTCTGGTGCAAGTTTAGGATGCATGGGATACTCAATAATATACATTATTAATGCAGTTATTATGATAGTGGGGTGAAATATGGTAGAAAATAGATGACTGCTGTAATGAATTTATATGCTATACTTAGAAGCCAATGAAGGCAAGTCTAAGTTATTTGGTAGCAGCATGATGGGGCCTCCCAGAATGACTTAAAATGACTTGAGTTCTATAAGAGAGTTGAACTGATTCTGAAAAAAAGTTGGGCCAAAGATACAGCCCTGGAGGTGCTGGGCATCTTTACTGGAGGCACTAGTGGTGTTGTTTCTAACCTGGGCTGGTTCACCCTTCCGTAGGCAATGTGGTGGCCCAGGCACCCCATTGGCATAGCACAGTATAGCCCAGAACTCCTGGGCTCAAGCAGTCCTCCTGCCTCAGTCTCCAAAGTAGCTGGAACTACAGGTGTATGCCATTTCACTGAGTGAGTGTTGCTATTTCTTTTTTATATATATAGTTTTTTAGTTGTCCATGGACCTTTATTTTTATTTATTTGTATGTGATGATGAGAATCAAACCCAGTGCCTCACACATGCTAGGCAAGCACAGTACCACTGAGCCACAACGCCAGCCCAAGTGTTGCTTTTTCTAAACCTTGATATGAACCTGTGCTAACATTGGACAGTTGAAACCTGACAGTATCCGTGATGTTAGAATAAATTATATAGGAGAAGGCTGAGATTGTAGCCTAGTCGTAGAACACTTGCCTAGCATGCATAAGGCAATGGGTTTGATTCTTAGCACCACATATGAATAAATGAATAAAATAAAGGTCCATCAACAATTTAAAAAAAATTTTAAATTATATAGGAGATATTCACATTCAGTAGATCTGAGTGTATTATGTGGTAGACACTTGAGAGAGTACTATGTCTATGGTCTCTGTTCCCACAGAGTTTACCTTCCAGTAGGGTCAAAGATTTACAAACACAATTATACTACAAGACAATTCTATATAATAGCAGTATCTATGAAGTGCAATAGGTGCATAAACTAATTTTTCACAAAGAAAGAAGCATCTAGGGCTGGGGATGTGGCTCAAGCGGTAGCACGCTCGCGCGGTAGCACGCTCGCCTAGCATGCCTGAGGCCTGGGTTCGATCCTCAGCACCACATACAAACAAAGATGTTGTGTCCGCCGAAAACTAAAAAATAAATATTAAAAAAAAATTCTCTCTCTCTCTCTCTCTCTCTCTCTCTCTCTCTCTCTCTCTCTCTTTAAAAAAAAAAGAAAGAAAGAAGCATCTAACCTGAATCTTGGATAGATGGGAATTTGCAAGGTGAAGAAGCGGGTTTTTATAAATAATGACAGCAACACTTGAAAATGCTCTAGACTTAGGAGGACAAAATGTTTTCCTTTATAAGACATGACTATAGTGTTAGAGCAGAAAATAAGAGCAAGGGTATCTTCTTTTTAACTGGAATCTCAAAATGTCTCCTTACCCATAGCCCAAATGCCATCCTTTACCTTTGGCTATCTTTAAGTGGGGGAAGCGCACACGTGTTTTGACATTTGTTGAAAACTGACCTAAGTATTGGTATAATGGCTAGTTCATGAAGTCTCTATATGCAATGTATACAATTTGCTTTGTGAATTTAACAAGTTCCTTGTCTCTTATTTTACCTAAAAGATCAGGGGAAATATCTAACTGATCCTGCTCAGTAAACAATTATCATTTGATAGTTTCTCGTAACTTGTGGCCAGAAACCTTATATAACTATATCATTTGTTCAGCAGGAAGAAAAGAAGGAATGTTAGAAATAAAATATTCTGTCTTTTTTAATTTCTGGTATTGCATTCTCTGTATTCTAAAATTAATTCTCCACCCCTTTCTGAATCTTTCTGTTCATCTTTTATACCACCCCATTGGAAAAAAACATGAATAAATGTATTTCTATTTAACAGTATGAAACGGAATTCATCTTAGTTTTTCACACTAAGACAACATTTCAAACTACAAAGACAAGGATGTACAATCTCTGGGGTAGATTTCAGCCTTTGGAAGAGAAGCTTGAACTGAAGGAAAATTCATGAATACATTGGTTTTTTGTTTGTTTGTTTTTGTATTTTATTAGAGACAAGGTCTCACTGAGTTGCTTAGTGCCTTGCTAAGTTGCTGAGGCTGGTTTTAAACTTGTGATTCTCCTGCCTCAGCCTCTTGAGCCATTGGGATTACAGGCGTGCAACACTGCACTCAGCAAATATATTGTTTTTGACCTTATATTGTCATCTTATTTTGTAGCGAGAGAGATATTATCCATTTATCTGTGCTGTTTTTCTTTTATCTCCATTTGGCCTATATTCTGAGATAAATAATTCTCTGTTAGACTTACATGGAGCCATAGAGTTGACTTTTTATGAGCAAATGTTTTAAGCATGAGGTAACATAGTAGGAAGGAAACTAAACAACAAGCAGAAAAGCCTAAGTTCCATTCAAGTACTCAGTTTGCACTTAAACAGCTATTTATTCTTAGATATATTGCTTACTCAATAGGTGTTATTTCAATATTTATTTCTTTAACATAAAGGGTTTGAATGGGAAGATTTCAAAGTTCAAAAAATACATATAATGTGAATTAAAAAAATTTTTTTAGTTGTAGATGGACACAATATTTTTATTTATCTTTATATGGTGCTGAGGATTGAACCCAGTGCCTCATACTTGCAAGGCAAGCGCTCTATCACTGAGCTACAACCCAGCCCTAGCAGAATTTTTTTGAACAACAACAATTTCAAATGTCCTGTGACTTTATATCTGTAAGTTAAAAAAAAAAAAAAAATGTCTGAACTCCCAGTTTTTGAGACTCTTCACACCTGGAAGTAGTGTAGAAACTCTTTATTAAACCATGTAATTGGTGTAGAATTTGGAAAATATAGTCCTACTGTATTATGTGATTCTAAGATCTAAATTAACATCATATTTCACATCTACTATGTCACTTCTTTCTAAAGCTTCTTGACCACTTGAACATTTATTTGCTTTTTCTACCAATACTAAAGTATCTTCAAAATTATGTAATTATTTTTTTTCTAAAGTTCATATAAATTATGTCACGATGTCATTTGTTTAGAACAGCAGGATTGAATGCTTGCTGTGTATTGTACCCATGATAGAACTTTAAATACAGTACTAAGATGGAAGGGTACAAAAATGAAATAGTGGGGAAAAAAATTTTGTTAGAAAAGAATGGAAAATTATTTGTGAGATTTAGTTATAATTTTCCAGAGATTTGCCTTTATTTTCTCTGTGTTCCAGGTCTTGCCTGAAATATAGAAGTCCCTTTCTTCCCCTTTTTTTCTGATGCTGTCAGTGGTGTTGATCACCTCTGAGGAAGAAAAGCCCCTTCCCACTAAATATGGAGAACATTCAGCATCTCTTCTTGATTGTGAAAAGGGCAGTTTTTGGATGGATCATGAAATGCTTCTAAAGTAGACAAGAGTTAACTCTCTTAAATTTTTTATAAAATAAGCATGTTACTACCAAGGTAGCTTATCCAGTGGAATCAACTATGTAATGGAATCACATTATTTACACATTAAACTTTGTATAGAGATTCACTGTACAAAAAAAATCTAGAAAGTACTAGTAAGATAGAAAAAAACGTTAATTTAAGTAGCACATGTTCAACCTTCTTTTTCAGCTAAGTCCCAGAGCAAGTAAAATTTGAAATTATCAGTTCAAACTGGTAAAAGCTACAGAAATAATGTCAGAATGATTTTAAAAGATTTCCTAGTTATTGATAAAGGATGTTCAGGTAGGCAGGTGGGTGGGAAATTTGATATTTACAGAGGTTGTCAAAAGTTGTTGAGAAGCTACATTTAAGAATTAAAAGTATTGTGTTCAACTACAACTAAAAAAATATTAAAAAAAAAATTAGTGGAACTAGAGCTGGGGATGTAGCTCAGTGGTAGAGTGCTTGTCTAGCACTGGGTTCAGTCCCCAATAGCACAAAGAAAAAAGGAACAACAAGAACAACACTGACAAAAAAAGAATTAGAGGAACTAGCTGGGTATGGTTGCACATACCTGTAATCCTGGCTCCTTGGGAGGCTGAAGCAAGAGAATCACAAGATTAAGACCAGCTTCAGTAACTAAGTAGGAGCCTGTTTTTTTGTTTTTTAAGAAAAATAAATTTTTAATAAAATAAATAAAGCTTGGGATGTAGCTCAGTGATACAGTACTTGCCTAGAATGTGCAAAGTCCTAGGTTCAGTCTCTAGTACTGCAAGAAAAAAAAAAATGGAACTAGTCAGATATAGAAGCATGTACCTATAGTCCCAGCTGTTTGGGATGCTGAGGTAGGAGGATCACCTGAGTCCAAATTAGTCCCCTTTCTAATTTTAAAAAAGAACTAGAGGAACTGACAAAATCCCTTATAAAGAATGATATGATAGGGTCTGGGGTTGTGACTCAGTGGTAGAGCGCTTGCCTAGCACATGCAAGATGCTAGGTTCAATCCTCAGCACCATGTAAAAATAAATAAAGGTATTAAAAAATGATAAAAACAGGTCAAATTTTTTTCTATATTTTTTTATTGGTGCATTGTAATTACACATAATAGTGGAATATTTGTACATGCACATGGATATAACAATATAATTTCATCAGTATCATTCCCCAGTTTTTCCCCTTTCTCTACCTTCTTTTCTACCCCTGGTCTCTTCTGGTTTTCCTTCTGTTTTAATGAGACTCCTCCCCCTTTTTTGCCCTTTTTCCTCTAAAGCTTCCACATACAAAAAAAAATGCACAACCCTTGACTTAATGTTCTCAAGTTCTATTCATTTTCCTTCAGATAACATAGTTTCATTCTTTATGACTGAATATGTCATATGTGTGTGTATATATGTTTGTATATCACGTTTTTTAATCCATTCTCTACGGATGGGAACCTAGGCTGGTTCTATAGTTTTTTGTTGTTGTTGTTGTTTTGCTGTTGTGAATTGAGCTGCTGTAAACATGGGTATGCATGTATCACTATAGTATGCTGACTTCAGTTCTTTAGGATAAATACTGAGGGGTGGTGTAGCTGGGTCATATGGTGGTTCCGTTTCTAGTCTTTTGAGGAACCTCCGTACTAATTTCCATAGTGGTTATATAATTTACAGTCCCACCAACAGTGTAAAAGTGTTCCTTTTCCCCTACAACTTGTCTAGCATTTATTATTTTTTGTGTTCTTGATGACTAACATTCTAACTGGAGTGAGTTGAACTCTCAGTATAGTTTTGATTTGCATTTCCATAATTGCAGAAGATATTGAAGATTTTTTTTCATGTATTTATTGGCCATTTGTATTTCTTCTTTTGAGTTGTTTCTGTTTGGTTTATTTACCCATTTATTGATTGAGTTATTTGGGTTTTGGTGTTAAGTTTTTTGAGTTCTTTATATAATATATACTAGGTATTAATCCTCTATCAGAAGAATTTCTTCTTTCCTTTGCTGTGTTGAAGTTTTTTAATTTGATACCATCACATTTATTAATTCTCAGTATTATTTTCTGAGCTTTAGGAGTCCTATTGAGAAAGACATTGACTATGCCTATATGTTGAGTATTGATCCTACATTTTTTTTCTAGCAGTTGCAAAGTCTTTGCTAAGTTGCTAAGGTTTTGTTGTTGTTTTGTTTTGTTTAATTTTTTTTTTAGTTGTTGATAGTCATTCATTCATTCATTCATTCATTTATATGCGGTACTGAGAATCAAACCTAGTGCCTCACTTGTGCCAGGCAAGTGCGCTACCAATGAGCCACAGCTACAGCCCTAAGTTGCTAATAAGCTTTTGATCCATTTTGATTTGGCCTTTGTTCAGAGTGAGAGAGGGTAATCTAGTCTCATTCTTCTACATATGGATAACTAGTTTTCCCAGCATCATTTATTTAAAAGACTATCTTTTATCCAGTGTATACTTTTGGCACCTTTGTCAAAAATTCAGTGACTGTTTCTCTGTAGGTTTTTCCCTGTGTCTTCTATTCTGTTTCATTAGTCTGTGTGTCTTGTTTTATGCCAGTACCATACTATTATATGTAGTATAATTTGAAGTTGAGTATTATGATGCCTCCAGCCTTGCTTTTCTTTTCCCTTAGAATTGCTTTGGCTATTTTGAATCTTATTATTCTTCCAAATGAATTTTTCTAGTTCTGTAAAGAATATGATTGGTATTTTGATGGGTATTGCATTGCATTGAATCTATCACTTTTGATAACATGGCCATTTTAACATTGTTAGTTCTCCCTGTCTGTGAACATGGGAAGTCTTTCCGTCTCCTAGTGTTGTCTTTAACATCTTTCTTCAGTGTTCTATAATTTTTTATTGTAGAGGTCTTTTCCTTGGTTAGATTTATTCCAAGATTTTCATTTCTCCCATCCCCACTTTTCTTTTTTCTTTTTAGCTATTGTGAATTAGATTTTCTTATAATAATAATGAATCTGTTATTATTATATAGGAAAGCTATTGATTTTGTGTCCTGACAAGTGGAAATTTTTGTAAATTTACTAAGCATTCGAAAGAGTGAAATATCTAGTTGATTAAATTTTAGAGTGTTATTTTTTTTTGTGAGTTTTCAGTAGTTATTTACCATATGCTGTCTCCCCTTTACAGTCTGTCTCCAAAGTAAGATACTGTCTCACCAAGTGGTAATTGCACATAATGTGTTTGATAATGTAAATTGAGTAAGGTAAAGGGTTTCATTAACAAGCCAGTTTTTGGTTGATAATTTTTTTTTAATGGTAGTATGAACTTTCTTCTCATAGAAGTCTGAATTGGAAATCTAGATGCTATAATAAAATGACTATTTCTTGACCATACTAGCAACTTGTATCATCCACATCATTGTACTTTATTGCTAGGGTCTTTCTTCATTCGTGTTCACTATAGCTAATCACTACCTTGAGATTGCATACCTGCTAAGTAAAAAAAATCAGAACTGGATAAAATGCTTTTTTAAAAGATATTGTTTTAGTTGTACCTAGCATGTGAAATACATTTTTCCTGTGGTCATGCAGGTGAACATGATTAAAGATGATGGGACAGTTATTCATTTCAACAATCCCAAAGTCCAAGCTTCCCTGTCTGCCAATACCTTCGCAATTACTGGTCATGCAGAAGCCAAACCAATCACAGAAATGCTTCCTGGAATATTAAGTCAGCTTGGTGCTGACAGCTTAACAAGCCTTAGAAAGTTAGCTGAACAGTTCCCACGGCAAGGTAGGTATTTCAGTTTACTTCTTTCACTCTCTACCTTAATTAAGGAACCTAATAATATAAATGGTGTCCCATCCTCAACTGAGAGGATTTGCCTCAGTATGTAATTATTTTACCTTTTATAACATCATTTGTATGCTTCATAAAAGTTTGATTTTGTTTCTTTAATAATCAATGTAATATGTTATATAGAATATTCAGACAGTGTTGTTGATTGCAATATGGTAACCATAAATTCTGTATTTCTAAGGTAATCTAGAGTTCAAATGTGTCTTGTTGCCCCCTAAAATCAAAGGGCTCTGTAATTTGTATACATACTATGTAGATAGAAACTTACTTTCTAGTAAGTTTTTGGAAGAAATCTTGACTATTAATTTTTATTTTGAGAATATGGCCACTGTGACTGACTGTAATTTATGTTTATTCATATCTGAATTATTCCATTTGAATATAAATTTTATCTTTGCTGCATATAAATGTTGCCAACTGTATTGAGAGTATATCTAATTGTTAGTTTTATTGAGTTTAATGTTACTTAAGCAAAAAAAAAATTTTTTTTCCCTCCAGTACTGGGGATTGAACCCCTGCATACCCCCCAGCCCCTGCCCTAGCCCTCTAGCACTGAGCTTCATCACTAGCCCTTTTTATTTTTTTATTTTTAGACAGGGTCTCACTAAGTTGCTGAGAATACCCTCAAAGTTGCAGTCTTTCTATGTCAGCTTTCTGAGTTGCTTGAATTATGGGCATGCACCACCACACCTAGCATGAATGGATTTTAATCCATTAATGGATTAAGATATATATAAAATCTTTTTCTGAGCAACTATGTGAAATTTAGACTTGAAAAAAAAAAGGATAAATATTACAAGTGTTTTATAAAGGTCTTTGTTCTTAATAACTAATATTAAAATAAACTTTTTATAGTGTTGGACAGTAAAGCACCAAAACCGGAAGACATTGATGAAGAGGATGATGATGTTCCAGGTAAGTGAAATTTCTTTGGACTTAAGACATGTAGCATCCTGTTTATCTATTTCACTGACAAGATGACTTTCAAAATTTTATTTATTGTGATGTCTGAATTTAAATTGGTCAGAATGATGTGAATAGATTAGTGAAAAAGAATAAAAGCACTCTCTTGTAGAACTTAGAAATTGTCACACAAAGCTCTGCTAACTGAATTTATTAAATTGAAATCACTGTGATTATAAATCTGCATAGTTAATGTGGTAATTATAATTGACATATGAAAACACTACTCACCTTAGTAGTTTTGCTAAGACAAAAAAATATATATATATCCTTAAGATTACTGTTTTAAGCAGATAAACGAATCATTATTAGTGAAATGTTCATTTCTGCCTGTTCTATGTTTTCAAACTAATTATAGTTGCAGCAATTTTATTTAGCTTAGAATTCCCCCGCCTTGACTCACTTTTGTTGTTGTTTTTTCCAGATCTCGTAGAAAATTTTGATGAAGCATCAAAGAATGAAGCTAACTAAAATTTTTTTGGCATTTTGAAGCTGGCATGGACTAGATTTAACAAATCAGCTATGTGGTTCCAAAGTTTTACAGACACAGAGAACATCACCTGTTACTAGTTCAGTAATATAAATATTTTGTATATTAATAATGCTGTTTCTTCAGCATTTTTCGGTCATTTGATTTTGCATTTTGCACTTCTTCCCAGGATCTATTCTTTTGGTCAAATATGAAGTATTGGTGCAGTTTAAGGGTGTTTTGGTTTTTACTTCTTGGTTTTTTGTTTTGTTTTTTGGGGGGGTATTTTTGGTGTATGTATGTATTATGTATGCGTGTGGGTATGTGTGTATACAGTGGAGAAGAAATTGGAAAACAGTTCTATTTATCCTCTTCCTTCCCCCAGTAGAAATAAAACAAATCTTTACATTCGTTACCCTTTTTTTTTCTAATTATGCACAGAATTAATGTAAAGTGAATTCTTTGATTTCAGATCTGAAGAGAGTTGGAGATTTGGTTTTAACTTGCTTGGTAAACGATCATATTTTTCATATATTTATCTGGGTTTAAAATGTTTTTGAGATTTTTTTTTTGCCACCAGCTTCATGCTGGAATAATACTGCATATCTTTGGTGCAACTGCCTTAGATTCACTTACCTAGTCAGACCCAGAAGAATTTCTTTTACCAGCTTTCTTTATAACTGCTTTTTTCCCCCCTCTCCTTTTGCTCTTTAAATGGTCTGTTCGACCTTTGGTAATACTCTTCCTCATCTTGTACCTAGCTTGAGAAGGAGGTTCTCCATGTAGAGTTGAGTGCCTAATCCCTCTTTTTCTAAGGTTTTGTTCCCTCATCTTAAGGAATAACAGCTCTATCTTCATCTTTTTATTCTCCCTCAAATTTACAGTTTGTTAGATTTCAAACTGGAATAGCCAGCATGTGCTTGCTAAATAATTTTTTACTGGCCTTGTCCTGAATCCTAACTGTTCTAATAGCAGGTGTGAGAAAGCTTTTTTTCAGTAAGGTTGAAATGGGAAAGTCCTTTTGAATGAGAAGAAAATAGGCCATGGACTTCATCCCCCAGCACAAATGGGCATTCTGAGATATGGTACAGGCCTGGGGAGGATTCCTTCAACCACTCTCCACTCTTGGCCTTGAACCTACCTCTGGGTTGGATCTTACTGTAGCTGCTCAGAACACCCTCCTGCATGCTTTGAATAATGCTTTGGGGGGAACACTGATAAAAACAGTAATTATTTATTTTTTTTTTACCTCCTTTCAGAGGACTTGGAGGTAAGTTGCATTCATTCGCTCAAGTTTCCCTCTTGCTGTCTGATAAAAGCTTGCATTTTGCATACCAGCATTTGATAGTCAATATTTTAAGATAAGATTTAGAAAATCTGTCATTTCCTGGCCCATCACCAAACTAACTACAGCTTATCCTTGCAGCATACCAATTTTTGTTTCAAGTTGGATATCTTTATTTGATATCTAAAGTGCAAGACCAACAATATATTGAGAGATCAGTAGACGCGAAGGCAAAGCTTTTGTGTTTTTTTTTTTTTAATCTGGACACCTCAATTTATTTTATAAATTTGTTCATTTTTTCCTGTTATGTTTTTATATAATATATGGACTTAACAAAATAAAATAACAGTACAAAGGAGGAGAATATTTCCTCTTGTGCCTCTGTTATTGTTGTCTACAGAATTTTCTTCTTTTGTATTTCTCTTCTACTCCCTACTCCCAAATGAAATGTACTCAAGTAGTGCTTGAAATAATGTCTCATCCATTGTTAGGTCAATAGTGATACATGATCTACAGAGTTGAGAATTCTGTTCCTCTTATATTGCCCCAAAGAGGCATGTTGTGGAGCAGAAAGAGTTAGGGGGATCACTTCAAGTAGTTAGGGAGATAAGAAGATAAGCCATAAAGCAAATGGAGATAGACATCTAGAAGTCAGGGGATTTGTGTTCTGTCCAGACTTGCATTAATTTTGTGACCTTGGACAGGTCACTGAAATACTCTGAAATTCATCAGTCAAATGAAATATTTCTAAATGTAAAGTTTCTTCTGCTTTTGCAGTTCTGTGAATCACTGAAAATTCTCTAGGAGGGAATCTGTTCAGAGATGTAGTCATCAGTACTTATAAAACTATACAATCTTCTTCCTCTTTTTTCATTTTGAAATTCTCAATGCCCAAAAATGTTTCTGCTTTCAGAGTATGTAGGCATAGTTGGCCAGGGATGTGGCCCAGTGATAGAACACTTGCCTAGCATGCGTGAGGCACTGGGTTCTGTCCCTGGCACCACATTAAAAATAAACAACAACAACAATATTGTAGGCACAGAACTTAAGAATAAAAGTATGGATGAAACTTTAGTAAATTTTAGGGTTCTTGGCATAAATATGATACACTTAGTAGGGAAATTGGCCTTAAATTTTTGGGTTAATTTAAGAAATATGTATGTAAAATTGATTCTTTATCTTAATTTTTATGGCTAGTCTTTAAGTTTTTTTGTAAAGCTCATGTATTTTAGGGAAGCTGAAAATGAATGGTTGATCCCTTATTTTTTTTTTTTTTTTAAAGAGAGAGAGGAGAGAGAGAGAGAATTTTTTTAATATCTATTTTTTTAGTTCTCGGCGGACACAACATCTTTGTTGGTATGTGGTGCTGAGGATTGAACCCGGGCCCCATGCATGCCAGGCGAGCGCGCTACCGCTTGAGCCACATCCCCAGCCCCGATCCCTTATTTTATCATTATTTTCCATATTAAGTATTGATCTTAAGAATACATCAAGTACTTCAATTTATTGTTAAGTAACTAATACTTTCAGAATTCTATTAAATTCATTTTAAGAAGCCTACCAGGTTTCTGTGAAAAACGTTTATGTAGGGTCCGATTTATTTCTTTATTTTAACTCCATGTTTAGACCTGAGTATGTTATAAACCCATAAGTAAGATATTATGCTGAGCACTATGATGCACGCCTGTAATCCCACCAGCTCTAGAGGGTGAGACAGGAGGATCACGAGCTCAAAGCCAGCCTCAACAACCTAGTGAGGTCCTCAGCAACTCAGTGAGACCCTGTCTCTAGAGATAATATTAAAAAAGGTCTGTAGATGTGGCTCAATGTTAAGTGCCTAAGTTCAACCCTTGGTACACCCCCAAATATATATATATATATATATAAGAAAGAAAATGGTATGGCAGGGAAAAGCATAGGTTTAAAGATAGAGATCAGCTTCACTACCTACCTATAGCCTCTTCAATAGGGCTACTGCAATGTACAACTCTTAAGAGCCATCATTCATACTATGTTCAGAGTAACATTTTCATATACTACAATATGAATAATGTGCAGCAGTGACCTTGCTCTTGAGCCTTAGTTTCCTTTGTAAAATGGTACCTAAGATTCAGAGTTGCTTGACTAAGGGGAAGACAAAAGATGATTAAAGTATGTTACCTTTAAGCTGTAACAAAAAGTTTTTTCCTGAAGCTTATGGCCATAGGCACAGCAAAGCTACATTCTCAGCCCAACCTGTATTGTTATGCCATGTAGAGTTTGCCTGGATTATTATAGTCTCCTTATTAGTCCTGTTTATGATTCACTCCTTCTCCCCTACACAGGAGCCCAGCTATCTAATTGATATCTGACCACATCATAGCCTTATATTTCCAACATTATATATAGTACAATATTAAGATTATTTTACATTATTTACACTTCTTCATCTAGATCATTAGCATCTTGGCAAATGTTGAGTCAAACAATTTTTATCCCCAGCATTCAGCATAGTGCCCAACATAGAGTCTACTCAAAATCATAATAACTAACACTGTTGACTACTTACTATTGATACAAAATTATTTAATTCTCAAACCCAGTGGGCAGATATTATTTTCCCAATTTTAAAAAGCGTCAGAAAAGGTTTAGGGAAGTTGCCAAAGGTTAGAACAACTATCTGTGGGATAACTAGGATTCTAATCTAAAGCCATCAAATTAGAGTCTAAATTCTTGGTATCTTCCCCCATTCTGTTCAACAACAACAACAACAAAATTTCTATAGTTGGGCTGGGGATGTGGCTCAAGCGGTAGCGCGCCCGCCTGGCATGCGTGCGGCCCGGGTTCGATCCTCAGCACCACATACAAACAAAGATGTTGTGTCCGCCAATAACTAATAAATAAATAAATATTTAAAAAAAAAAATTTCTATAGTTGTAGATAGATGGCATGCCTTCATTTTATTTGTTTATTTTTATGTGGTACTGAGGACTGAACCCAGTGCCTCACATGTACTAGGCAAGCGCTCTATAACTGAGCTACAGTCCCAGCCCCTTTTTTTAGTTTTTAATTTTTATTTATGCAGTGCTTGGAATCAAGCCCAGGGCCCTATGCATGCTGGGTAAGAGTTCTACCACTGAGCTACCCCCAGCCTAACGAATATGTATTGAAATAAAAATTATATGTACATAGCCTTTACTCAAACATCCTCATCGAATTAAATTGTCCACAGCTGGCTGTGGAGGTGGATACTGTAATCCCAGAACACTCCTGGATTTAATAAAGTTAAATATTTTATTAACTTTATAAAGTTAATAATTTGATTTTTTTTTTTTTTTTGGTATATCTTCAAGAGGATACCCACCCCCACAGGTACTGGGGATCAAACCTAGGGTCTCATGAATACCAAGTATGTGCTCTATTGCACAGGATTTTTGATGACAGTATTGGGAAAAAATCTTATAGTTTCCACGATTTTTTTGTAAAAATTTTCCATCTTTTAGGTATTCCTTGTCAAAAGTTCCATAAACTGGAACAAGTTAGTGATGAATTTGTCCAGAAGCCACAATTTTTCTGTATTTAAAAATCAAAGTACTCTCACAAAAACTCTTAGACTAGTAAATTCAACCAAGTTACTGATACAAAATCAATCTGTAAAAATCAGTTGCACAGGGCTGGGGATATAGTTCAGTTGGTAGAGTGCTTGCCTTGCATGTACAAGGCCCTGGGTTCAATCCCCGGCACCACACACACACACACCAAAAAAAAAAAAAAAAAAAAAAAAGTTGCACTTCTTATATGCTAACAATAAACAATCCAAATAGGAAACAATTCCATTTATAGTAGCATCAAAATAAATAAAATATATAGAAATAACCAAGGAGGCAAAAGACTTGTACACTGAAGATTACACAACATTGCTGAAAATAAAGTCAGATAAATGAAATGACATCTGTGTTCATGGATTGGAAAACTTAATAGTGTTAATTTGTCAATACTACCCATGATTTACAGATTCAAAGCAACTATCAAAATTCCAATGATGTTTTTTGCATAAATAGAAAAAAACACCCCAAAATTAAGATGGAATCTCAAGAGAACCAGAATAGCCAAAATAGTTGAAAAAGAACAAAGCTGGGAGGGCACATTTCTTGATTTCAGAACTTATTACTTAATTCAAAGCAGCAGCAATCAAAACAACATGGCACTTGCATAGTGACATGTAGCAAGATGAAATAACAAAGAACCCAGAAATAAACCCTCACATATGTGGTCAAATGATTTTTAACAGCAATGCCATAACAATGCAATAGGTTAGATAGTCTTTTCCCAGTATCTATATTGGGAAATTACTGGGAAAACTGAATAGCCACATGCAAAAGGATGAAGTCATATTGTTTACTTAAACCAACACATAATTAAATGGATCAAAGACCTAAATGTAAGAGCTTAAACCTAAGTCTTGGAAGAAAACAAGAAAGCTTCATGACTTGAATTTAGGAATGAATGCTTGAATACTATACCAAAAGTACAGGCAACAACAAAAAAGATAAACTGGATTATACCAAAATTAAAATTTTGTACCTCAAAGAACACTATCGGAGGACGGAGGACAGATGGCACATACCTGTAATCCCAACTATTCAGGAGATTGAGGCAGGAGGGTTGCCAGTTCAAGGCTAGCCCAGGCAATTTAGTGAGACTAGATCTCAAAATTAAAAAAAAAAAAATGGACTGGGGATGTAGCTCAGTGGTAAAGTGCCCCTCACTCAATCCCTAATACCAAAATCGAGAGAAAACATCCCACAGACTGGGAGAAAATATTTACAAATATTTTGTATACAAGGCATGAATATTCAGAACATATTAAGATCTACAACTCAACAACATCACAAGACCCAATTTAAAAATGGATAAAGGATTTGAATAGAAATGTCTCCAAAGAAGATGTACAAATAGCCAATAGCTATCACTAATCATTAGGGAAGTGCAAATCAAAACCACAATAAGGACCGGGCACAGTGGCACAAGCTTGTAATCCCAGTGGAGCAGGAGGATGGCAAGTTCAAAGTCAGCCTCAGAAACAGTAAGGCCCTCAGCAATTCAGTGAGACCCTGTCTCTAAATAAAATACAAAAGAAAAAAAAAAAAAAGAGGCTGGGGATGTAGCTCAGTGGTTAAGTGCCCCTATGTTCAATCCCTAGTACCAAACAAAATAAACACCACAATAAGCACTTCACACCTATTAGGGGATTCTTTTTTTATTTTTATTTTTTTACTTGATAGAACTTTATTTATATGCGGTGCTAAGAATCAAACCCAGTGCCTCAACACATGCTAGGCAAGCACTCCACCACTGAGCTACAACCCCAGCCTCCTATTAGGAGATTCTTTAAAAAATTATAGTTTTGATAAGGATATAGAGAAAGATGAATGTTTGTATCATCTAGTGGGATATAAAATTACACAACCACTGTGGAAGACAGTATGGAGGTTCCTCAAAAATTAAATGTACCATATGGTACAGCAATTCCACTTCTGGGTATACATCCAGAAGAACTGAAAGCAAGAATTTGAACAAGTTTTTGCATGCGAATATTCATAGCAGCACTATTCACAATAACACTACTCATAAAAGGTATAAGCAGGTGCTGGGGTTATGGCTCAGTGGTAGAGTGCTTGTCTAGCATATGTGAGGTACTATGTTCAATTCTGAGCACCGCATATAAATAAATGAATAAAATAAAAGTCTATTAACATCTAATTAAAAAAAAAAAGGTAGAAGGAACAGGTGTCCATTGATGGAAAACAGTGTGGTATGTATATGCAATGAAATATTGCTCAGCCTTTAAAAGGAAGAAAATTCTAACACATGCTACAACATAGCTGAAGCTTAAGGACACTGTGGTAAGTGAAATAAGACATAAAAGGACAAATATTGTATGATTCCACTTGAGGTATTTTAGATCAAATTCATAGCGACAGTTACTATGGGGAAGAAGAGAGGAATGGAAAGTTATTGTTTAATGAGCATAATTTCAGTTTAGAATTATGAAAAAGTTCAGGAGACAAACAGTGATGACTGTACAACAATGTGCATATATTAATGTCACCGAATTATATACTAAAAAGATGTTTCAATAGCAAATTTTATGTATATTTTACTACAATAAAAAAAATCTGATGGCATGCCTCTGGAGACCCCATGTTGAGGAGATCAGTCATTTGTAGGTAAATGTGTCCATCACAAGCACTATGGATATGTTTTACCTCAGCATTAAGCCATTCCCAAGGCCCATAGTGTTGAGAAATCACAGATGCCATTGCTAGGTGCCAATTCCTACATCCATGGTATTAAAATTGTTAGAAAATAGCATGTATTAAAATATAAAAGATGATGGTAAGAATGAGGTAAGTGGGCTGGGATTGTGGCTCAGCGGTAGAGCGCTCACCTAGCACATGTGAGGCCCTGAGTTCAATCCTCAGCACCACATAAAAATAAATAAAATAAAGGTATTGTGTACAACTAAAGAATAAATATTAAAAAAAAAAAAGAATGATGTAAGTGCTACAGACTTTTTAAATGTCACAGAAGAAAAGGGTCTTCATCCCATCCTATGTTTTCTAGACAAAGTTCTTACCACAATGTATTAACCCTGGCTTACATATCCTCTGAGGTTGCTTTATATTCACAGAACCTTCTTGAGAAGACTAGATAGGGGCAGTGGGTATATATGTAGTGGTATAGCATGTGCTTAGTATGTGTGAGGCCGTGGTCTTGAGCCCCAGCATTCCCTGCCCCAAATAGAAGCCTAACAAGTTGTGTTCACAGGGTTGACTTCACCTCAGTCATAAGTAATCAGACCAAGTTCAGAACATTGACCAAAGATCCAAACAATAGGCTAAGCTGCCAATGCATTCATTTCTAAGGAATTTATGGTAAAAAAATAAAAATTTTAAAGGCTAATTCAGCTGATAGCAGACCCTTGAACTGAATGGTCATGTAGGATATGGCTATAGCGCTAATGTTGGGCTGTGTGCAAACAGTGGAAGCTGGTAAGAATGAAGCAGAAATAATAGATGAGAGAGAGAGAAGAGCCTCAAAAAATCATTTCATAATTCCTGTCCTATGAGGCCTAGCTGTCCTTCTGAACCTGGGTTGCTAACTTGACAGATTTTTGTGTTCTTAAAACACTTTCCTCTGCCACCATCACTTTGTTAAGTTAGGTTATGAGACTCTTCCTTGTAACTAAATGATCCTAGAGTGAAGACATTTGAATATCTTCTGCAAGAATTTCCTGATTAGGCTGGAGATGTAGCTCAGTGGTACAGTGCTTCCCTGGCATGTGTGAAACTTCAATAACCAGCACCAAAAGGAGGGGGCGGGGTGTTCCCTATTATAAATAAAAAAGACTGCTTTGAAGAGTTCACGCTCCCTGGAGGGAATGTAACATTAGATGAAGGAGTAGGAATAGATCAAGGTATTTTCAGACTATAAGGGAAATAGCATGAAGGTAGAATGTTGTTATGGGTAAAGCAAAGAATTTGGGTGCAGTAATGGTCCTACATTGAAATCTTAGCTCTACCACTCCTTACATTTAACTTCCCAAACTGCAGTTCTCTTATTAGATAGTGAAGGATGTTAACACTTAGCAGAATTGATGTGAAAGTAATTTATATGTAATCGGTAGCATATAGTAGACATTGAGTAAATGAGTTTTATTGTCAAAGCATGACTGATAGGGCCTGTTCAAATTAAATGATAGCTAACAGGCTTGGCCCAATTTGCAGCATATTTTTAGTTAACAGAATTGTTCTCAAGTTTCCCCTCTTTTGGGCCCCCCTTTTGTTATCACCTGAATCCCTGTTAATGCCAGGGGAAGAAAAAGAATAGTTGAAATAAATAGCATGCAAATATTATGAGTAAAATTGGACTCTGAACTTTTTGAGAACAGGGAAGAGGTTTTATTACATCTTTTTGTTTCCAGTATCAAGTACAGAGACTGGTATATGATAAGCACATATTAGGTAACTCTGAATCAATAAAATTCAGAAATGAATTAATTTGATTTAATTTATGAACAACTAAATAGTCAGGTGGTGGTCAGAGGTTTTACACAGTGTCATTCTCTACCCCCAGATATCTCAAATGTGATAAAAATCTGTCAAGTCATATACTCCAAGCGACAGGTTTGCTCATACCTCAGTCATGATTTTTCAGAGCCCAAATCAAAGCCAGCAATGTTCTATATCAGCTGACAAATGGGTCATGGTAGTATTCCCAAGAGAAAAAAAAATGTGATCTCTAAAACCCAGGAGGATTGGCAAATGTGCTTCCATTTTGGTGGTAATAGGCACAATATGCAATGGCTTGTTCTTTAGTGGGAATGTCCTGGAATGCTCCAGATCATTGAACCCCTAAAAACTTCACTGATGTGGCAGGCCTCTGAATTTTTGTATAGTTTATCCCCCATACTCTGAGATTCATGTGCCTTAGCAAGGCAAAAGTACTTGCCACTTACTGCATAACAGGTCCAATTAACATAATAGTATTGATCTATTGAACTGATGTGATGTTCTGCAAATGGCCAAACAGTTCAGGTCCCTCTGGATTACATAATGGAAGATAGTACATGAATATTAACATTAGGGTAAGATCATGGATGTATATTATCACCTATCCTGTGAGAGTCTCATAGCAGGTATAGTTGAAGCCACTACTTGATCTAGTTTGGCTATCATTGGCATTATTCATCAGTTTTTTCAGAAGCCAGGCTGATGAATTAAATGAGAATATGGGAGGGACCATCATCCTTTAAAGTTTTGAGGGAGATACTAAACTCTGCTATTCCACTATAATGTGATAGATTTTTTATTTATTATCTTAGCCATTGTCAAAGAGCAGTTTCAAGGGCTTCCACTGGCTCTTTCTTACTACTACAGTAGCTCATGGTCTACAGATCAAGAAACTTACATGAGGACTGGGTTTGCGGCTCAGTGGTAGAGCAATTGGCTAGCAAGTGTGAGGCACTGGATTCAATCCTTAGCACCACATAAAAACAAATAAAGTAAAGATATTGTGTCCATCTATAACTAAAAATTTTTAAAAGAAATTAATGTGAAGGTTCTGCCAAATCTATGTGTATCATTTCAATTATACACTCAGAAACAGGAGAAACAAGTGGGTAGATAAGACAGACCTGGGCTAGGACTCCATTTATTACCTGACCCACATATATTGCCATTCCAGTAGGGGGACCATGCTAATGTGTTAGGTCCCAGGTATTAGTGTTACCTTGGACCCTGTATCCAACAACCCTAGAAAAATCTGGATCATTTCCTTATTCCAGTGTAGAGTTTTCTGAATAAATAGCCATTCATTCCTTTGGAGAAGAAGTAGGGGAATCACAACTATATATATTTGCTGTGGTTTAGCAGGGTCCTTCTGAAATAGGAGCATGGCCATCAACCTTCAGTTGATGGTTTCTGGGTCTGAGAACTGACAAAGATTTGTGACTTCAATGTAGTAACTGAACTCAGCCTTCTCCTCATTCTTTATTTTTTTAATATTTATTATTTTTAGGTGTAGATGGACACAACACAATGCCTTTATTTTTATGTGGTGCTGAGGATCAAACCCAGGTCCCGCCCGTGCTAGGTGAGCGCTCTACCACTGAGCCACAATCCCAGCCCTCATTCTTTTATTTTTATAAAATGAGTTTTTAATTGAGGTTAAAAAAACAACAGCATAAAATTTGCCATCTCAACCATTTTTAAGTTCAGTAGTATTAATTATGTTCACATTGTTTTGCAACAGATCTCCAAAAACTTTTCATCTTGCAAAACTGAAACTTTATCCCACTAAACAACTTCTCATTTTACCCTTCTTCAGCCCTTGGAAAGCATCGTTCTACTTTCCATTTTTATGAATTTTACCACTTTTAATCCACTATATAATTGGAATCATATATCATTTGTCTTTTTGTCTTCTCAACCTTTTTGCGGGGTGGGAGGGTACCAGGGATTCAACCCAGGGACGCTTAACCACTGAGCCACATCCTTAGCCTTTTTTTTTTTTGGTAGTTGTAGATGGACAGAATGCCTTTATTTTATTTGTTTATTTTTATGTGATGTTGAGGATCTGAACCCAGTGCCACACGCTTGCTAGGCAAGTGCTCTACCACTGATCTACAGCCCCAGCCCATCCTTAGCCCTTTTTATATTTTATTTTGAGACAGAATCTTGCTAAGTTGCTTAGGGCCTCACTAAGTTGCAGAGACTGGCTTTGAACTCGGTGATCCTTCTGTCTCAGCCTCCCAAACTGCTGAGATTACAAGCATGCACCACCTCATCTGTCTTCTCATCTATTCTTTTATAATTAAAAAAAATTATAGTTGTAAATGGGCAGAATACCTTTATTTTATTTGTTTATTTGCCACATCCCTTCTTTTTTAATATTTATTTTCTAGTATTAGTTGGACACAATACCTTTATTTTACCTATTTTTTTTTAATGTGGTGCTGAGGATCAAACCCAGGGCCTTGCATGTACTAGGTGAGTGCCCTACGCTGAGCCACAACCCCAGCCCTCATCCCCTCTTAATCTCTTTTAGTCACATATAGTGGGCAATCTATCCCATTATAAGAGCACCATGTTCTTTGAGTCATCTTCAAAATTCTTACAGGCCGTGCCCTCGTGGCTACCATTCTGAAATTCAGTCTACTCTTTGTCACACGATTAAGTGCTATCAACTAGCTTCTGCTGTGCTGAGATCTTATTTGCATTGCTACTAAGGAGTCCACCATCTCCTACCATCAGTCTAATTTAGGATAGCTACTACAAAATTCAATCATGCTGTGACTTCCCCCAACTTGCTGCCTTGGTAAATCAAGGCCCTTCTGAAAAGCATGATCAACATTCTCGTAGATTTTCCAGACTTAAGTATTGTTCCATTCCAGTAATTCTCAGTGCTTTTTGTTTTGTTTGTGTTAGGGGTTGAACCACCCATACTAAGCACATGCTCTACACCCCATCCCCATCTGAGCCCTTTGATTCCTTTCACCATAGTTTCCCATGGGTTGTGATACTTTCTTATGTAGATGTGGACTGTCAACTTCTCAAGGTTTACAAAGCCACCTCAGCTGTAGTTATCTCTTAGGGCCCTGTTAAATCTTTCACAGGAGAGTGCCCCAATTTTTTTTTCAGTAGTGGGAATGGAACTCAGGGCTATATGTATGCTAGGTGAGTACTTTACCATTGAGTTATAGCCCCAGCCCGAGAGTGCCCCAGTATTGGCGAACATTCCCTATCCATCTTTAAAGTCCACTCCTATTTATCCAGCCCTTAAACATACTCTCCAGGCACTCACCTGTAGATGTAAGTCAGATTGTACAACTACTTTGGCATATTATTTCTCTTTCCCCTTAGCAGATCCTATGCTCACCCAGTTGTACATTTGATCCTAGTCATGGATCTGATGGCCAGTAGGAATGATCAAGACGGATCCTGAGCAGAACCTGTGTTGTTTTATAAGGTACCCACAAACAAGAAAGAAGCTGGCATTTATCTTCCTACCTGGGACAGTGGGTCACTTCTATGTAAGCCCAGTGGAGTAAAAATAATCATAAAATTCAAGCTTCTCAAATGCATCTGTCTACATATCTTCACTCCTAATCTAAGTGTCCTGCTTCTTCCCTGTTAGGACCCAACTTTTGTGAGACTTGCCTATGCTAAAACGCAAGCCTTTTCTAAAATCTCCCACTCTTACAATTTTGCCTAGTAAATAACTAGCTGCAAGAGTGAGGTTTTCTTTAAATGATACCAGTGAGGTTCTTTGCTTTAAATTACTGATTGATACATCTGAGTCTATCATTTTCTTTCATCAGTTTTGGCATTTAGCAACAGTACCCACTACCACAATCCTGATAGCTGTTATTTCCCATATATCTTTCAAATGCTGGGACATTGCACCAGCTAAACAGAGAATCCCCTTCCTTCTACCTCCATATCACCACAACTCCCCACAGTGAAAGTCTTAAAGATACACATAGCATGCCAGGGATTCACCTGGCATACACCACGTTCACTTCATACACCACACTGCCACCTAGTCCTTGTGTGATTCAACTCTGGAATTCTAAACTTAGAGTCCGCTTCCTAGGACCACTCTTGGTACCAAATGTCTTAAATTAGAGTCCCTAGACACAGAGCCTGAGGCAGAGATTCTGGTTCAAGTGATTTATTGAAGAATTTGTTCTTAAGAAGAGAGGAGAGATGGAAGCAATTTAGTGTAGAGGAGGAAAAAATAAGGAATAATATGGATTCTAAGGCCAGCTTCAGTCTCATCCCACAGGGAAATTCCGAAACAAGAACTGTATCCCAGCCTGGGATGGTGGCACATACCTGTAATCCCAGGAGGTGAAGCCAGCAGGATTGCCAAATTCAAGGCCAGGAGCTGGGCATAGTGGTGGGTGCTTGTAAATTCCAGATACATTAGGCTAAAACATGAAGATTGCAAGTTCAAGATCAGCCTGGGCAAAATGGTGAGAACATGTCTTAAACAAAAATAAAAACATAAACAAAATCCAGGAGCTAGGTGGATATAGTTTAATAAAATAGTGCTTGCTTAGCATGTGGGTTTGATCCCTAGCATCACAAAATACAAAACAATGTTTGTCAAGCTACGAAGACCCAAAACATATAGTAGTAATATTATCTTCAACTAAGAATACATGTTTATAGGGCTGGGGCTGTGGCTCAGTGGTAGAACATTTGCCTAGTACATGTGAGGCACTGGGTTTGATCCTTAGCACCACATAAAAATAAATAAAAATAAAGGTATTGTGTCCATCTACAACAACAACCAAAAAAACTTAAAAAAAAAACATGTTGACAATCCTTGTCCACAAACCCAAACTTCCAATTCAACTAAAAATGGTTTAAGTCATATATATTTTTTAGTATGTATTTTTTTTAGTTGTGGGTGGACATAGTACCTTTATTTTATTTTTATGTGGTGCTGAGGATTGAACCCAGGGCCTCATGCGTGCCAGGAGAGCACTCTACCGCTGAGCCCAGCTATATGTTTTAATAGATTTGGTGCAAATGCCACAAAAATAAAAATGTGAAGTAATGCCTCAGATACAACTAGTGGTATTTATATGACATATGATCTATACTATATTTTTTTTAAGAGAGAGAGAGGGAGGGAGGGAGGGAGGGAGAGAGAGAAAGAGAGAGAATCTTTTTTTGTAGATGGACACAACACAATGCCTTTATTTTTATGTGGTGCTGAGAATCGAACCCGGGTCACGCCTGTGTTAGGCAAACGCTCTACCGCTGAGCCACAATCCCAGCCCTATACTATATTTTTTAATTAAAAAATTCTTAATTCTAAAATAAATATGACTTCAAACATTTTGGATAAGGAAGTATATATAGATCTGTTGCCACCATTTGTTAAGTTGCAAATATGACATACTTTTTTCAGAAGTAATCCTTAATAGTCCTACAATAGGGATTTGCATTTCCCCTTTTTCAAGTAATGACAGAAGCATATAAAGGTTACTTATTCAAAGTCACAAGTTAATAAATGGGAAAGTCAGATCTCTGAAACTTCAAAGACTGCTCCTTCCCATTACACCATGCTATGTCCACTAGTAAAATCATTGCTAGTCTATATGTGATATTAACTGCCTGTGATCCATGATGTTTTACAGAGAACACTGTGACTTCTAGAAGCTCTATTACCTGAACAGTTTGAAAAATCCCTGGACTTGATAATTTTAAATGTCTTCTCCACCTCCCGGGATTCTGTATGACTTAATAAATTCTAAGCATACTGTCAATGGTAGATTATTACTATTGTTATTTTAGCATTTTATGGAGGATATGTACTCTGCACAAAACTGAGTACTTACTAGCAGTTATTTTTCTCAGAGAGTAATTTGCATGGGATCCAGAAAGGACAGCTTATAAGAATATCAATTCCAAGTAAAAAGAAAATAGATTTGGGAGTTAGACCTAAATACATATCTAATTTTTGCCACTTCATTCATTAGCATATAATGAGACTATGTCACTGTGGGATATTGGGGGAGTAGTCTTGGTCTTTTTAGATGCCATACTATCTAACTATATCTATGTATCTTCTTAAATTTTGCAAAATATTTACCAAGATATAAAAGAAATCAAAGATCCTTTCTATAGATAATTTAAAAAATGGTTGTGAAAATATGACTTTTTTCTTTTACAAGAATGAGCAATAAAACATTCATATCATGTATGTGCTTCATGGTATGACTGGCCACCAAGGTCAGGTTGTCTTGCCTATGACTAAAACCATGGAACCAGATTCCAGGCCATGGATAAACTTTGCAATGATTCTTTTATCTGATTCAACATTACAGATTAGAATATCCTACCCCCATACTATCCACACTCCAGCTCCTCAAGCACACGGGACAGCAAGTAGAGCATAGAAGTGTCTTTGTATTGCATAATTTCCTCCATAAAGCTCTGTGTTGTCTACCAGAGGTACTGGTTGTCTGCACCAGTGACCATCCACTCCTGACAATAATGTAGGATAAAAGAGGATTCCTACTTTACCACTTGTGTTATTTTGCCTTTTATCTCCCTTGTCTTCCTTTCCTCAGGGTTTTCAGGGATGATTTGGAATGGCAACAATAAAGCTGAGCAATGAAACACATTAGGCAGTTGGTTGTGAGAGTCATTTCCTTAACCTTATTGACTGGGCTTAATAAAATAGAACTAAACCCCAAGACATAGTATGTGAAGTTTCCCACAGATTTGATTTTGCTCTAAACCCCAGATTGGCATTCAATCATGACCACTAATTTACTAAATTACATAATCACTTTTTTGTCACTGATAGTCTTGCTTGTGAATTAGTTTGGCTTATTTAGACTCTCACATTTGAATATATTTTCTTAAAAATATTTTTTAGTTGTCAATGGATTTTTTTTTACTTTATTTATTCACTTATATGTGGTGCTGAGGATCAAACCCAGGGCCTCACACATGCCAGGCAAGTGCTCTACTACTAAGCCACTGCTCCAGCCCCTTATATTTGAATATATTGATCTTTAAGTGCATTAGGAGCTGTTTTGGAGACAAAATGGTGAGAGAAAGGAGTGGCATTGAGAACCTCATCTGTAGACACCCCTTTATCCACACTGACCCCTGCTCTTCTCATGAATTCTAGTCAGAACACATGAATTTTCCTTCTCTGGATAGGCTATGTCAGTTCATGACTTTTAGAAAGTAGATACCAAGACAGAGATAAATTGCAACATTTATTGGGGATAACATCTGTGGAAGAGAAGGAACAGGAGTAGTCAGTAACTGAGCATCACACTTTTTACAATATTCTCTCCAGAATAAAAGTCAGATAATATCTGGACATGAATATACTCGTCATGAACTCTAGCAGTTAAAAAGAAAAGACACATTCATAATTTTAAGTACTCCTTTTCAAAGGTAGGGGGTAGTAGTCTGGGACCTAGAAGAATCCAAGATGGAATTAATCATGCAAGGATTTTATTAAGGAAAAACACCAATTTAAGAGAAATTAGGTCCAGAGCTGGAACAGGTTGAAGGAGCTGTCAGACTGTTATACAAGTCTGATCCTGAGTGTAGGAGTGAAGAAGAAGGTTGAGAAGAAATATTGTAGTCTGCTTTGCAGTCTGAGGAAGGTTTTCCAAAGTCATTGGGGCTTCTTCAACTTAAGTCAACCATCAGAGGAGTTCCATATCTCCCAGGAATAGGTTTACCTTAGTATTTCTGCCACACAATGGGTCATACCTAAATTTGTATTTATGTATGGCCTAAATACAAATGGATTTCAGTATCTCTGGAACCTTGGCAATTACCCTCCCTGTAACTGGAGATTTGCCAGTTGCATTCTTATGGTCAACCCAGGGAGATAATACAAAATATTGCATAAAAATATTTCATGGGCTGGGGTTGTGGCTCAGTGGTACAGTACTTGCCTAGCATGTGTGAGGCACTGAATTCAATCCTCAGCACCACATAAAAATAAATAAATAAAATAAAGGTATTGTGTCCATCTACAAAATAAAAAATATATAAAATATTTCATAACATATACATACATGGGCAGGTATCTGCTTTACTCTTTTATCGTCAAAGTAAAATTAAATAACTTTATACCTATAATTCTATTTAATTTGAATAACAAGCCTGAGGTAAGTACTACTGTTATCTGTATTTTTATCAACAAGGAAAATATGTATCAGAAAGGTTAAGTAACTTGTCCAAAATCACACAGCTCCAAAGTATCATGGCTAGAATTTAAATAGATTTGCCTAACTCTAAAACTGATGTGACAGGACTGGGGTTTTAGCTCAGAGGTAGAGTACTTTCCTAGCACTGGATTCCATCCTCAGCACCACATAAAAATAAATTAATTAAATAAAGGTATTGTGTCCATTCACAATTAAAAAAAAAAATTAAAAAAAGAAGCTGGTGTGACAGGTACCTGAGTTGGTGAACAAACAGTCCAATGCTCAAGGAGTACTGATCCCAATAACATACTCCTTCCCTGTCCCCTGGTCTGGATAACTAACATTTGTGGATGACTTCTTTGTTCTGGTCACTATGCTAAGTAACACTGTCTCACTCAGTCCTCAACTTCTTCCCTTGTGGTTTGGTTTTACTAGCCCTGTTTTACATATGAAAAAACAGGTTTGGAAAATTTTTAATATATAGTAACATTTATTGAACTCTTACTATGAGCTAGGCCTTTTTATCAATGATTTGTACATTTAACCCATTTAATCCTCACAATAACCTTGTGAAGTAAGTGCTTTTATTATTACTATTTTAATAGATGAGGACACTAAAGCACACTTGGAAATACAACCAAGTAAGTGGTAGATTGAAAGCTTGGTACTCTCGTTTCACGGCTTACTTGCTTAGCCACTGTGACAAACTGTTCAATGTCAGGACAGCTGGATTTAAATCCCAGGTTTGTTTGACTCTAAATTATTCTTTGTACAGGCCATACTTTGCTCTTCTGCTAAATTGTTCCTGATTCATCATTCATTTCAAAAACACTCACTGAGTACCTATGGTATACTCCTGTGCTATGTACCAGGGAAATAGAGATTATCCAAACAATCAAGTATTGGGCAAACTATAAAAAGCAAGAAAGAGGGGCTGGGGATGTGACTCCAGTGGTAGCACGCTCGCCTGGCATGCGTGCGGCCCAGGTTCCATCCTCAGCACCACATACAAAAAAACCAAAAAACAAAAAACAATGATGTTGTGTCTGCCGATAACTAAAAAATAAAATATTAAAATTCTCTCTCTCTTTTAAAAAAAGCGAGAAAGAAAGATCTCTGTATACTGATGCAGCATAACTTCTGAGATCTAAGTAGAAAAGCAAGGTGCAAATGTATTTTTTATTGGAAAAAAGGAATTACTAAAAAACTGGTCTGAACTCTCAAAAATGTTAATGTGATGAATGGCAAATAAAAGGGGTTGAGGAGGGAGTATGAAGTGTTAAGTTGTAAAATTTACAGGATCTCAGATGTTATTTCATTTACACACACACACACACACACACACACACACACACACACACACACAATGCTAGACTTCTGTTCCTGGATCAGGGATAAGACTGTTTTTACTGACACAGTAGTCTTAGCACCAGTTTTCTATGCTGCATTTTCCAGTAGGGTGATATAACAAGGACTTGCACATACAGTATTATTTGTACAAAATGAGAGAAACTCCAAAATTATGAATTTCAGAACTTATCTAGGATGGCTTCACAGTTGCCCATCCTTCCCTCAAACAACC
Organism: Spermophilus citellus; assembly: GCF_964194105.1. Taxonomy (NCBI): domain Eukaryota; kingdom Metazoa; phylum Chordata; class Mammalia; order Rodentia; family Sciuridae; genus Spermophilus; species Spermophilus citellus. Next base: position 98,689,171 of record NC_138191.1, on the reverse strand, counting down.
CTAATTAGAAGTGACTATTTCCCCAGATCTTACTTTTAAAATTGATGGTATAAAGAAAAGGATTAAACATTTATCAAGTTTTAAGAAAGAACTCTAGTTCATTCCCAGTTGGAGGTAAGATTCTTTTCAGAAAAATGCCAGCTTAATAAGTGCAGAAGAAATGACAGAATTAGAAAAATCATCACATTTCAACCACCAGTGAAATCACTGATTCACATAAGCCTTTCAATAGATGTTAAAAGGTGAAAGATCGTATGTAGAATCTAAGTACAGCTTTGTAGTTAACTTGTATGTTGCAAGTGTGTGTATGAGTGGAAAGAGAGTATTTGGCATCATTTTAACCAAATTATCACACTTAGCATCATTAAGACTGGGCCAACTTGACATCATGTGCCTCCCTATGTAATGGAATATGAAGTTCCCAATATTTCCTATGAAACAGTTTTGCCAAAAGTGTCTATCTTAAATTTAGTCAATTTAGGTTTAACTTCTTAATTTAACTTCTACTTAATGAAAATCCAAACAGTCCAGAATGTGGAACATTTTTTAAGATAATAGGTCTCATCAGCCCAAAATGTTTTATTGTAATTTTTTAAAAGTGAGACAACTGTTTCAGATTAAAATGATATAAGAAACATAGTAATCCAATGCAGTGACTGAAGACTGATAGAAAATCAAACAAAACTAACTACAAAAGACACTTGAAGACAATTGGTAACATGATATTAAAGAATTGTTAATTAATTAGGTATAATAATGGTATTTTCCTAATTATTAGGTTTATGCTGAAATATTTAATGGTAAAGTGTCATGCTATCTGCAACTTTCATATAGTAAAGGGAATAACAAAGCAAATATATTAAAATATTAATTACTAAACATAGGAAGTTAAGTATGTGGGCATTTATTTAAATTTTTCGTATGTACAAATTTTTTCCACAATCAAGAGTTTTGGGGGAAATCAAGCTCTGTATTCCCAAGGGGAATAAGAACTGAAGGAGGGGTGTAAGGAAGTGAGGTTTATGTGGAAGATTGGGAAGTTACCTGATAACAGTTACAATACAAGCCTAGCATGGTGACACACACCTGTAATCCCAGTGGCACAGGAGTCTGAGGCAGAAGGATGGCAAATTTAAAGCCAGCCTCAACAATTCAGCAAGGCCCTGAGCAACTTAGCAAGACTTAGTCTTGGGGATGTTTCAGGTTCTCTGGGAAACCCTCTGAGTCAGAGATAAGCGGGAAGAGGCCTTATTGAGGCATGCACTTACCATCAACACCTGAGAAGTGAGCGACCCATGACTGGGGGCAGAGGAAGAAGTTGGACTGTGATGCAACTGCAACAAAATCTGCTGATCCTACCAGAGCTCAGGAGCAAAATAACCCTCTAGAATCATCCGAAATTGAGACAAAGGGGTGACCTTTATGTCTCCCACTGACCCCACCACCAGCTAGTCATTGGATTCAGACTGCACTTATGAAGGAGGCATAATTTCTGAGATCTAAGTAGAAAAGCAAGGTGCAAATGTATTTTTTATTGGAAAAAAAGGAATTACTAAAAATCTGCCCTTGGATGGGCAACTCCTTGTAATGGGCAGTTCTCAGAGAGGAACTCAGAAGCTGGAGGTATGCCTGCCTTGATCTAGAACAGGGGATCTGGGTGGTATATAACATATACCACCCAGACTACATTACTGGGTACTCAAAGCCACACTGTACAGGAGTTTTGCTTCATATGGTCTTGCTGTGATGTCCCCATCAGACACTTTTATTCAATTCTACATGTATCATAAATTCCTATTATTTATGCAAATCTAAGTGAGTTTCCTAACAACCCTGAAAAACTTAATTGAAACAATACATGAACAGGGCGTAGTGTCATATGCCAGTTACTTGGGAGGTGAAGGCAGGAGGATAACAAGTTCAAGGCTAGCCTCAGCAACTTAGAGAGACCCTGTTTCAAAATTAAAAAAAAAAAAATGTACTTCAGTGGTAGAGAGCCCCTGGTTTCAATCCCTAGTACCACAAAACAAATCAACTAACAAGCAAAACTCAACTACTAATTGAAATACAAAGTTCTACTATTTGAAGTCTAGCTTCACTCTGTTTCTGAATCCTATAGTTCAGTACAACAATCAAAATCTGAAATTTTACTACAGAGATTTCAGTAATGGCAAAAAACTCAAGATTCTATATTTGTAATACTCCATTCTAATCTATGACTCCAGGTTCTATTTTTGATTTCCAAGTTCTGTCAAGTCTGAGATTCTAAAACTGAACTTCAGGTGCCAAAATTAGAAGGCAGATTTTCTTTTCATTTAATAAAGTTTTTTTTTAGTTGTAGATGGACACAATACCTTTATTTTATTTTTTGAAATACTTTTTAAAGTTGTGGATAGACCTTTATTTATTTATTTGTATGTGGTGCTGAGAATCAAACCCAGTGCCTCACACATGCCAGGCAAGTGCGCTACCATTGAGCCCCAGCCCCAGCCCCACAATACCTTTATTTTATTTATTTTTTTATGTGGTGCTGTGAATTGAACACAGTGCTTCATACATGGTGGGTGAGCACTCAACTACTGAGCCACAACCCTAGCCCACACTTTTCATTTTTAACCCCAGATTTGACTCTTAGTTTTCTAGCTTCTAGCTAGAAGATGCTGAAAAGGGTTTCTTGAGAATTTGCCAAGTTACATAATACTTCATATACTCATAAACTGAGCTCTCAACTTTTTGGAATAACCAATCTCTTGATGAATGGAATATCTTAGCAATGGCTACTGCAGTAGGGAACCAGACTGGCCCCTGGCAAAACTGCTGTTAAGGAAACTTCCTAGTTTTCCTTTCCTTTCCCTCACCTACCTTCTTATCTTCGTGGCTTTTCTTCATATCCCAAGGCTCATTATACTTTCTCATGGTGGCCATCAAACCTACTTAATTCAAATGACATTCAAGAATATATTTGGAACTTTTTACATTAAAGTACAAATGAATTAAAATATTTCATACAGTCTCCTCACCCTGTATAAATATTTAAAATTTAAAGGCATAGCCAAAGAGTGGAAGCTCCTGAAGTAACATTTTACACATTTTCAAGGAGTGGAAGAGTTAATTTGAAAGGAAAATCACAGGACTTCCCTGTTGAACTTTTGAAATCATGTCACCTAATTGATTCTAGGATTTGGAAAAGTCTCTTTTCTTCAAATGGGGATAGGAAATCATGCAGATAGGGCAAGCCTCTTGGCTCAGTGACAAAGCACTTGCCTCCCACCTGTGAGGTACTGGGTTTGATCTTCAGCACCACCTAAAAATAAACAAACAAAACAAAGATATTGTGTCCACCTATAACTAAGAAGTTAAAAAGAAAGAAATCATGTGCATAATATGTGTAGAAGAGATTTGCGAATATTATGTAAATATTAGTTATTGTAATTATCACTCTCCCTTTTCTCTGTCTGCTATGACCGTGACTACTGTGCCACCTTTCGGACATTGTTTAAATTACACTGTTATTTGTCTTGAGTATCACCCAACCATATTAGATTTTTCTTGGCATAATTGAAGATCCCTTGGGAAAAAAGTTTCCTTGGTTGATTTCACTGAATTTATAATAAATTATTTAATATTAATGAGTTAAAATTATCTAGTTAACATTTACCAATGGAAAGGAGCAGGGAAACAAGGATGGAGAAGTCTTAATTCCTACACTTGAAATATGCCAGTGCGTTAGGGAGCTTCATAGCTTAGATGATCTTCCACCTGATTCTTGAGAAAGCATAAATTTTAGAGGAAAAAAAATGCTTTTGGCAGAGAAAACAGTATGGGAAAGCGCAGAGCTGTAAAAGTGCCTTTAAGACTGGCAAATTGGCTTTTTCTGTTACTGCGGCGCGGCGCGTGAGCCCTAAGCAGCAAAGTCTGTCCGGACACCCTGCAAGAGGCGGTGCGGGAATTCCCTGCACTGGAACCAGCGCAAGCGCCGCAAGTTTCTGGAGCTGCAGATCAACTTGGAGAACTATGCTCCCCAGGACAAGTGCTTCTCAGGCACCGTCTGGCTTAAGTCCACTCCCCGCCCTAAATTCTCAGTGTGGGGCCCGGGGAACCAGCAGCACTGGCCAAGGCTGTGGATATCTCCCACATGCACATGGAGGCGCTGAAGAAACTCAATAAGAATAAGAAGTTGGTCAAGAAGCTGGCCAAGAAATATGATGCCTTTTTGGCCTCAGAGTCTTTGATCAAGCAGATTCCACGAATCCTGGGCCCATGCCTAAATAAGGATGGCAAATTCCCTTCCCTGATGACACACAATGAAAACAAGGTGGCCAAAGTTGATGAGGTGAAATTCACAGTCAAGTTTCAAATGAAGAAGGTGCTGTGTCTGGCTGTTGCTGTTGGTCATGTGAAGATGACAGATGATGAGCTTGTCTACAACATCCACCTGGCTGTCAACTTCCTGGTGTCATTATTGCTCAAGAAGAATTGGCAGAATGTCTGGGCATTATACATCAAGAGCACCATGGGCAAGTCCCAGCGCCTGTATTAAGGCACATCCTAATAAATCCTAGTGCTACCAAAAAAAAAAAAAAAAAAAAAAAAAAAAAGGTAAATTGCTCTGTGTAATCAGAGCTTTGGGTCTAAGGAAAGGGGAGGTGATGATAGTGATCAATAGTCAATTTCCACAGCTCCTTATTGTGTACAAAGCCCCTTTTAAACATGTCCTCAAGGGAAGTTTTATAACACAGTAGTTGATACCATGGGTGGTGATGACATTTGGACTTTGGTTTAAATCTATGTTTTCTTTGTATGTTTTTTGCTTTGTTTGTGGTGCTGGAGATTGAACCCAGTGGTGCTCTATTACTGAGTTAGATTTCAATCCCTTTCTATTTTAAGACAGGGTCTTGTTAAGTTGCCCAGGCTGGCCTTGAACTTGGGATCCTTCTGCCTCAGTCCTCTGAGTTGCTGGGACTCTAGATGTGTTCCACAACACCCAATTTAAATCTTATATTTGACAACTGTTATATTTAACAATTGCTCTCTAAGTTTTCTTGTGTTAAAATAAAAGCACCTACTTCCCTTGTTAGAAGCTAACACTTAATAACATAATCAATAGTTACATATGCTACTATTTTATCTGTGCGGTAGAAATTACTGTCCCAGTATTACAGAGGAGGAAACAGGTTGGGACCAGAGAGTTAAGAACACTGAATGTAAAGTATAAAGTTTGGGCTTACTCTTTGTAGCCTTACTCTTTGTAGGCTACATTGGGGATTTGTTCTTCACTTGGGAAGATAGATACTCTTGTGTTTCTGCAAAGAAACAGAAATGAAATTAGTCCCTCTTCTACTCAAAAACATTTTTCTAACATGGAGTTTGTTTGATAATGTGAAAGGGCCTTTGGGCGAATCAGAGAGATGGCATAGTTCACTTCTGTGGGAACTGTGAACTGGGAGTCAGAAGACCAGGTGCTAGCCCCAATTCTGTCTCTCTCATTCTATGTGATCCTGGAAAGCCCTGCCCCTTCTCTGGATTTTAGATTTTGTTTTTCTCATCTGTGAAGTGGGACATTTACATCCAGCCTTCTGGAAGAAAGTCATATATAGTCTTTTAGCTGACATGATCTCTAAGCACAGAAGTTCCCTGTCTAGACTGATATTTCATGTGGGGAAGACTGAGGCTTTTCAAATAGGACTTTATCATGCAGATCACCAGGACACCTATGCTAGGGTTGTAAGTATAGGTTTCTCTACCTGACAGATCACTGTTTATGAAGGGAAGTGTGATATAGAAACTGAACCTCTCCCAGTCTCAGCTTCTTCATCTGTAAAATCCCCACATCACTGGGTTATTGTGAGCTTAAATAAGAAATAATATCTTACAATATCTAGGATAGTATCTGGCACACATTTCAAATTCATTCACTTATAGCTGTTCCTCTCCACTGTCATTGTCTTAGGCCTAGCCTGGTCTACAGTTTTGCTTGGGATTCTAAAAGAGCCTCTAGTTTCCAGTTCAAATTTCTATAGTTCCATTCCTCTGAGTAGCCAGAGTGATATTTTAAAAAACTGAATCATATTCCTTCCCTGATTGAAAACTCTCCAATATTTCCCACTGTCTTGGATGTAAAAACACAAATCCTTACCATGGGCGATCAGTCCTTCACTGACTTTTGCCTGTCTTTCTCTGGGCTTATCTCTTGTCACTCAATCTTTGCTCAGGCCATTACAGTTACACTGGCTGACTGTTTCTTGGGTTATTTTCCCACACCAGGCCATTGTACACACCTCGTCTACCTAACTACAACTTGCTTCTAGGTCTCAATTTACATATCACTTCCTCAAAAGGATTTTCCTGGCTCTTTCTAAGTCATTGTCTCTCAAGATCTCCCTGCCCCCATTATTCTAATAATCTCATATTCCAGGGCTTACACAGTTTATAATTAATCCTTTATATACTTTCCCCAAAATAAGTACTTTAAATCTGTCTTTATATCTCTCTATCCCTACTACTAAGCACAATCTGAAGATGTAGTTCTTAGGGAATGTTTATTAAATGAATGAAAGGTGGATAATTCGTTAGTTCTCTTTTCTTTTTCCTTCCTGTTTATATTTTTACAAAACACACTAAATGAATTATTTCATAACTAACCAAAAATTTTTTTCATGTGTCAGTTTCCATTCATTTATCTTAAAGGTATGATTTTTTGTAAACTTGAGATCTGCGTTCCAATCCTTGATCTGACATTTCTGCTGTGGGATCCAGGACTGAACTTTGGCTTTTTATTCATTAAATGAAGAGTTTAGCATGAACATCAAAAGATCATTATGAAGAGTAAATGAGAGGGGGCATGGGGGTAGGAAAGATGGTGGAATGAGAAAGACATCATTACCCTGGGTACATGTATGATTGCACAAATGGTATGACTCTTCATTGTGTACAACCAGAGAAATGAAAAATTTAGCTCCATTTGTGTACAATGAATCATAATGCTTTCTGCTGTCATGTGTAACTAATTGGAACAAATAAAAAATACAAATCAAGTTGTAAAAAAAATTAAAAATTACTTAAAAAAGTAAATGAGAGGAGCTGGGATTGTGGCTCAGTGGTAAAGCGCTCGCCTAACACACGTGAGGCTCTGGGTTTGATCTTCAGTACCACATAAAAATAAAAAAATAAAGGTTATTGCATATACCTACAACTAAAACAAACATTAAAAAAATAAATGAGAATGTATATGAAGCACTTATAGTGAGACATGTTAAGTTTTATAAATGGTAGGGATTTATTTTTATTTTATTTTTTAGTTGTCAATGGACTTTTGTTTTATTTATTTATTTATACATGGTGCTGAGGATCGAACCCAATGTGTCACACATGCTAGGCAAGTGCTCTACCACTGAGCTACAACTCCAGTCCAAAGGTAGTGATTTTGTTACTAATAAGTATAATAATAATTTTCTGAATATTCCTAGGTCTTCAGTAGAGTATTTTTGGCTACAGAAGACAACCAAATTTCATGACAGCATACCATGGGTCCAGTCCTGAAACTGGCTCTGAATTTGGGTACCCTGTGTGTTTGAGCTTCATTTTCCTCATCTATAAAATAGGTTTATTAACCCATTCCTATTTATCATACAAGGCCATTACAGGGTTCATACAGGATGGTATCTGTACAAAGCCTTTTTTTTTTGGTACTGAGGATTGAACTCAGGTGCACTTGTCCACTGAGCCACATCCCCAGCTCTATTTGTATTTTATTTAGAGACAGAGTCTCACTGAGTTGCTTAGTGCCCCGTCATTGCTGAGGCTGGCTTTAAACTCATGATCCTCCTGCCTCAGCCTCCAGAGCCGCTGGGATTATAGGTGTGAGACTCTGCGTCCAGCTGTACAAAGCCCTTTTAAGAGTAAAGGGCTGGGACTGGAGCTATAACTCAGTGGTAAAGCGCTTTTCTAGCATGTGTAAGGTACTGAGTTCAATCCTCAGCACCACATAAAGAAAAGGTATAAAAGATACAACATTATTAAAAATATATTTTAAAAAGAATTTTAAAAATGTAAAGGGCTGTATGTAAAAGTAAAGATTTATTGTATTAACTCCTGGCTCATCTCCCAAGGAGGCTGGGTAAATAAAATGAGGTTGAAATAATGATTGAAACCATAGGGAGAGCTTTGGGCTGGAAGCCAAGTTCAAACCTGACTCTCATAGGACCAGGCTTCTGTTTAATACTCAATTAAAGAGAAAAGCCTGGATACCTCTTCAATGCCTTAGGGAGAAGTGTAAAGAGAGGAGAGAAAAGTCCAAAAGTAATACATGGCTATCTACCTCCCCTACTGCTGCCTGCCCTGAGAGAGAAAAGGACCTATGTCCTAATTTTCTTGGTTCATTCTTCCCTCAGGGCAGGTACAAAGCCTTGTTATATTCCTGAAGAAAAGGCCTTTTCTTAGCTAAATGATGATGACTGTTTCACTCATCTTTACTGTTGGTCCTTACCCTAGCATGTCAACAAATTTTCCTGGATATCCAGGGAGGAGGTGTTAAAATGCAAAAAGCAGCACAAAAGTCAATCATTAATCCATTCACTTGCTTGTGACCTTGGACAAGTCCTGGGCTTCAAGGCCCAAATATGTAAGATGGTAAGAAATGCTGGACTCTAGGCTCTTTGCTTTTCCTTTCAGTGGTATACTGGGAAATGTTTAATTACTAGCTTTCCTAGTGTTGTTCTGACATTAATATTGGTTAATGTTTTGGAGTAAGATAAAAGTGAAACAATGAAGACATCTATTGGAACTTCACTCATCTGTCTATAATTTAAGTGACTTCTATGTTGAGTCAAATAATAGTTTTCAAATATTGGACATTACTAAATAATTTTGTGTTTTTCACAATGTAACAACTGAAGGCACAAATTTTAATTTTAATTAAAATTTTAATTTTAATCTGCATTGTTAATATTTGTTCTAACACTTTCTCAGGTTTAGATGATTAACAAATAAGCCCTGGCATATAGCATTTGATAATTTTGTTGGGATAAATATTCCTAGCATGACTAATTTCATAAAAGTTGTAAATTTTGATAAGGTCCAGTTTATCAAATTTTTTTCCTAAGTTGCTTGAACTTTGGTGTCATAGCTTCTTATTTCTATTGCATAATCTAAGGTAAAGATTTACATTCACATTTTCTTTGAAGAATTGTGTAGTTTTAGCTTTTGTATACAGGTCTTTGATCCACTTTTGAGTTAATTTTTGTATAAGGCATGACATACAAGTTCAACTTCATTCTTTTTTTTTGAATTTTTTTTAAAAAAAAATTAAGTTGTAGGCGGACAAATACCTTTTTTTGGTGATTTATTTTTATGTGGTGCTGAGGATCAAACCCAGTGCCTCACACGTGCGAGGTAGGCACTCTACTGCTGAGCCACAATCCCAGCCCCTCAACTTCATTCTTTTTGCATGTGGAAATTCAGTAGTGCAGCATCATTTGTTGAAAAGGCTGTTCTTTCTCTATTGAATATGATATAGCACAGTATAACTGAAAACATTCAATTCAAAACATTGGAAACAGAGAATTAAGGTATTTTACTTTTTTGTAAAAAATTATAAAGAGGGCTGGGGTTGTAGCTCAGTGGTAGAGCACTCACCTAGCATGTGTGAGGCACTGGGTTTGATCCTCAATACCCCATAAATAAATAAAACAAAGGTATTGTGTCCATCTACAACTAAAACTATATGTATGTGTGTGTTTGTGTGTATGTGTATGTGTATGATAAAGAATAATTTGAACAGCTCTTGCTTTTTTTTTTTTTTTGTATGATTTAAAACATGAACAACCAGTTCTTCTATTTTTGGAATACAGTCCTATTTCTAAGTTTGGATCCACTTCCAAAATTTTATTCTTTGAACTTTCAGTATTATAAAGCATCTCCAAGGATTCCTTTAATGTGAAGTTTCTTGCTGGTGTTATTTTCTCATCTTCATCCTTGTAGTCACCACCACTTTCAGTAAGTTTGACTTTACAAAATTCTTATGGCTGCATACCCAGTCTTTCAAATGGAAGCAGTGTCAAAATTCCTATGCTCAACTATTTATTGTATTGTTCTGTTAGAGTCTGTAAACAAGTCAGGATGGCGCCTGGCATTTTGCCAGGGGGAGTGGTTTGTGAGGTTGCTGCAGCCGGGCTGGCTGGGCAAAATAACCGGGGGTTTACAGACTCTAACAGAGGTGGCGCCAGCGAGCCATTAAGTGTGGAGATTTCTTATTGGTTGACTGCTGTATCTAGTTTATGTTAATTAAGATAAGCTGTGTGGAATGTATATATGCTGCTCCTGTCCTACAATAAACGGCTCCCTCTCCCGCTATATCAACGTACACAAGTTGTTTGTCACCCACCCCCTTATTTTGCCCAGCCAGCCAGACTGCGGCATTGTTCCATTTACATTCACTTAAAAGTTTTACTTGGAGGGCTGGGGCTGTAGCTTCAATGGCAGAGCACTTGCCTAGCATGTGTGAGGCACTGGGTTTGATCCTCAGTACCACATTCAAAAAATAAATTAAATAAAGGCATGCTGTCCATCTACAACTATAAAACATTTTTTTTTAAAGTTTTACTTGGAGCCTTATCAACTTTGTTTCTTTGCTTCGTTTGAATTTTTTCATAATACATGAATGACATGTGGGCTGTAATACTGGTAGAAGAATTATATTCTTTGCTGTCTGTGCGAGACTGGAATACCGGATGTGCAGCGATCAATCACTGACAGACTCAAAGAAGTGGTGTGATTGGTCACTGATCATGATGTGCACCTGCTATTTGCATAGTGATTTGTGGACTGAGGAGCTAGCAGCAAATTTGTACTTAAAAAAAAATTTTTTTAGTTGTAGTTGGACACAATGCCTTTATTTTTTAAAAACTTATTGTTATGTGGTGCTGAGGATAGAATCCAGCTCCTTGCATGTGCTAGGCAAGTGCTCTACCGCTGAGCCACAATCCCAGCCCCTCAATTTAACTTTTAAAAATAGCTGTTTCTTGTCAACTTAGACCCTGTCTCAAGATAAAAAATAAAAAGGGTTGGGAATGTAGGTTAGCAGTAGAACCTTGCCCCAAATTTAATGCCCACTACTACTACTACTACAAAAAAAAAAAAAAAAAAAAAAAAAAGGAAGAGGAGGAGATGACATAGAAGAGGAGGAGGAAGAGAAGGAGAAATGGCTGTTTAACAATTAGCTCATAAAGTTTCTTCAAATTTAACAATCAGTTTTCATGAGTCTTCTTAAAATTTAACAATCAGTTCTGATGAGTCAACATAAGCCGATCACTGTTTTTATCTCAAACATGTTTTAATTTTATGAATCCTTTATTTAGCCAAAGCACATATGCACATACATATAAATATATTCAAAACCATTAGTTTTGTGGTTCAGGAGGGTGAGGTAGGAGAATCACAAGTTCAAAGCCAGTTGTAAACAACTTAGTGGGGCCCTAAGCAACTTAGTGAGACCCTGTCTCAAAAAATAAAAAAGGGCTTGGTGGTTTAGCTCTTGCCTCACATACGTGAGGCACTGGGTTTGATCCTCAGCACCATATAAAAATAAATAAAATAAACATATGTTTTAAAAGGGGGGGCTGGGGATGTGGTTCAGTGGTTAAGCACTGCTGGGTTCAATCCCTGGTACAAAGAAAGGGAGAGGGAGAGGGAGAGGGGGAGGGGGAGGGGGAGAAGGGGGAGAAAGAGAGAGAGAGAGAAAAGAAAAACAAAAAACCAAACCAAACCCTGCAGTTTTTTTTTTCCTCTTTATTCTCTGGCATTTGGTGCCCATGTCATAGTTAGCTCTCAGTGTTTGTAGAATGAGGTGAATTCACAATTACATGAGAATACAAAAAAGTCCACTTCGTTTGTTGATATGCACAACTGAAGTGTAGTACACCTAAGTAAAATAAACCTCATAAGTCATCAGGCTATAATGGATGCTCACTACTTGGTTGGTATACTCTGTACTACAAAATACTTTTTATTTATTTGGTTTTCTGATTATGAGAAACTACTTCGGAAGAATAGGGAAAGGTATAAAGAAAATGTTAACTTGAGACTTTCCAGAGGGAGAGATGAGAAGCAATGTTTATGGTTAAAAAGATGAGAAAAGGCAAGGGAAGATGATTAACCGAGAGCTTATATGTATCTGGAACTTTCTTGATAACCTTTATAATCTTGTACCATACCAGCAAGAAAAACAAGACTCAAAATAAGTGATTCCCTCTAGTCAAACAGCCTGAAATTGGTGGATCTGTGATTAGAACTCGGATCTTCTTACTCCAAAGTGCAAGCTCTTTCCACTATGCTGTACTATCTTTGCATGGTGCATAGCATGGAATAGACTAATCTGGACACCCTGAAGTAAAGCTTGGAGATTGAAATATCTAAATAACAACTCTCCTTCTCTGTTCCAGGTCATGTTTATATTACTAGAACCCAGGATTCCAGTCTCAAGGTCAAGTCTCCAGCCCAAGGTCTTTCCATTGTATCTCACATGCCATACTGCCTTATGTAATTCCTATGAAAAACATATGATAAACATTCACCTATATCAAGTATATCTTAATACTCCCTTACTGGAACCAGAGGATGGCAGTGAATTATGGACAGATGTTAATAACAATAATTATGCTTGTGGAAATACTTCTTGTGTTGTCAAAGTTGAATTATAAGTGGCCCCATGATCTGCCCCACCCTAGTGGTTGGTATACATTCCTACCCTGAGTGTGGGAGGATGTTTGGCAGCATGGAAGCAACAAGAAAATTTGTAGTCACACAGGCCCTGGTTGGAATCTTAGCTCTGCCATTCTGTCACTTTGGATAAGTAACTTCACCTCTGTTAGTTAATCTCAGTTTCCTAATCTGTCCACATGTTGAAACAGCACTCATCATCTTTCTCCTCAAGCCTCCTCCCCTCCCTCTTCTCCCTGCTACAAAGCACTGACTACCAAATTGCCCAAGGTAGAAACTCAAATGTCATCCTTAATTTCTCCCTCTTGTTCACATACCAATCCAATTATGAGTTTGATGATTTTATCTTCTGAAATATCTGTTCTCTCTACTCTACCCAAATTCACTTTTGCCTGGACTACTGCAATACTTACATGTGACCTCCCTACCTCGAAATTTGTGTCCTCCAATCTATTTCCTACACAGCAATTAGAGTGATCTTTTCTGTTAATAATATTGACCAGATTACAAGTTCTAATGGTTTCTTCTAGCCTATATGATAAAAATCCAAAGTCCTTGCCACGAATTATTAGGCCTTCCCTGTATTGATCTCTGTCTTGGCTATCATTACTTCCTAACTTTGCTCTCTACTAAAATTGTTCTCTTGGTCCTTCAGACATCTTGTGTGTTAACTCTAGGCTATTGCACATTCTATTCCTGCTGTCTGGAATGTTCTTACCTACCCCTTTCCTCTTCTTCCACCCAATTCGCCAAGCAGAGTTCTCGCTGTTCTTCAGGTCTCCACTTACATATAATATTCTTGAAGGAATCCTGCCTGACCCCAAGTTTGGGTTAGAAGCCTCTTGTTTGTGTTACTATAGTACACTATGCTTACCTCTTAAATTCATAGTCATTTATTTTCTCATTTGGCCTCCACACTAGTAATCTAAACTCTATAAGGAAAGGGATAGCACCTTGCTTACCACAGAACACACAGCCCAGTACATAGTAGCATTCAATAAATCTTTGAAGATTGAATTAATGAACTGTTCTGTGGTTTCATTGCCCAGATCTCTAACCCCTGTCCTCACACCTTAGCTTTCAGCATCTGCCTCTGGCCTCTTTTCTGGTTTAGGTGATTTTTTTCTGGTTTCAGTGATCTGTTCTGTAAGTGCCAAGATTCTCAACTCTATACACTTGCTTATTGTCAGCATCCTCTACCAGTCTAACTAGGACAGTTCATTATTTTTTTAATTTAACTTTATTTTATTCATTTATTTATTATGTGGTGCTGAGGACTGAACTCAGTGCACACGTGCTAGGCAAGTGCTCTACCACTGAGCCACAACCCCAGCCCCACGACAGTTTATTCTTTACTCCCAAGGAATCCAAGATATATATGCTAGACAACTCTGATCATCATTCCTACTTGCCTAGAAATATTCAGATAACAAATAACAATAGCTAATATTTAATGAGCAGCTACTACGTGTCAATTCCTTATATAAATATAGTACATTTTCATTTTACTAATGAGAAAAAAGTTTTTTCTGTTCATATCCAGTAGTTACTGAGGATGTGAACCTATGGTCTGCCTTGTTCCTAAGCTTTTCCATTGTATTTTTTAAAAAATTTAGTTGTCAATGGACTTTTATTTATTTGTATGTGGTGCTGAGAATCTAACCCAGTGACTCACACATACTGGGCAAGCAGTCTGCCACTGAGCAACAACCCCAGTCCACTACTATATACTCTAGAAAGGGTTATATCTCTCATTGTATCAGGTTTGACTGAAAGATGGTTATTGGTGTGGAACAGGGACAGTGACATGAATGAGGTGTAATTCTTTGGAAGGGGATTTTGATAGTAACCAACAAAACTACATGAATTTTTTTTAACCCAGCCACCCCACTTCTAAGAATTTACCCTAGATAAACTACAACAATAGAAAAACACATATACACAAAATTATTCACTACAACATTGTAATCACAAAATACTGGCAACAACTAAATATCCCTACCTAAGAGGATGCTTGAATAATTATAACAGTGATTCTCAAACATTTTGGTCTCAGACCCCTTTTATACTCATTGAGTACAGAGGACCCCAAAGATCTTTTGGATTGTATGTATTGATATTTATCATCTTAGAAATTGAGACTAAGAAAAGATTTCAGACACTTATTAGTTTATTTAAAATAACAATGGCAAACCCATAATGTTGATATGTAACTTCTTTTAATGAAAGGAACTATATCTTCCAAAACAAAAACAGTGAGAGAAGCATTGTTGACATTTTAGTAAATCTCTTTATCTTATTTTTAACTAGTTAAAAAACTTTTTTAGTTGTAGTTGAACACAATACCTTTATTTTATTTATTTATTTTTTATGTGGTGCTGAGGATCAAACCCAGGGCCTTACACGTGCTAGGCGAGCACTCTACTGCTGAGCCACAATCCCAGCCCAGTTAATTTTTTGTGGTTCTGGGGACTGAACACAGAGTGTGGGACAAGATGTCTACAATTGAGCTATACTCCTGGCCTCCCAAATAGCTTCAAAGTTAGAGAGACTTTATAGAAGACAGTTGAATTTTCATATATGCTTCTGAATTCAATTTGTTGGAGTATATGTTTGTTTTAGTTGAAGAAGCTAGACAAAGATCAGTCCTTAGGTATATAATTGGAAAAGTGAGGAATTTTTTTTTATGAACACAACATCTTTACTTTATTAATCTATTCCTTTTATGTGTTGCTGATGATCAAACCCAGGGTCTCACATGTGCGAGGCAAGTGCTCCACCACTGAGTCACAATCCCCTATTTTTTAATAGTCATTTCAAATAGTGTGGATATTTTCTTTAATATTACATTAAAACTTGACAAACAGTAATTTCTTTTCTTTTCTTTCTTTTTTTTGAGACAGGTCTCTATGTTGCTAAGGCTGGCCTCAAACTCCTGGGCTCAAAACAATTTTCCCATTTCAGCCTCACACGTAGCTGGAACTACAGGTGTGTGCCACCATACCCAGTTACAGTGGTATTTTCTTTCTTTTTTTTTTTTAAGAGAGAGAGAATTTTATTTTTTATTTTTATTTATTTATTTATTTATTTATTTATTTATTTTTAAGAGAGAGTGAGAGAGGAGAGGAGAGGAGAGGAGAGGAGAGGAGAGGAGAGGAGAGAGAGAGAGAGAATTTTTAATATTTATTTTTTAGTTCTTGGCGGACACAACATCTTTGTTTGTATGTGGTGCTGAGGATCGAACCCAGGCCGCACGCATGCCAGGCGAGCGCGCTACCGCTTGAGCCACATCCCCAGCCCCAACAGTGGTATTTTCTTAAAGGTTATTTGCAATGTGGATTCTGAAATCGTATCAATAACTTTAAAAATTCTGTTACATTAAAATACATTGGTCTAAGGCTGAGACAGGAGGATCACAAGTTCCAAGCCAGCTTCAGCAACAGCCTCAGCAACAGTGAGGTGCTAAGCAACTCAGTGAGACCCTGTCTCTTAAACAAAATTCAAAATAGGGTTGGGGATGTGGCTCAGTGGTTGAGTGGCCCTGAGTTTAATCCCTGGTACAAAAAAAATCCATTGGTCTATATTACATTTTTAAAATATTTATTTATTTATTTTAGTTTTAGGTGGACACAATATCTTTATTTTATTTTTATGTGGTGTTGAGGATCCAACCAGGGTCCCGCCTGTGCTAGGCAAGTGCTCTACCGCTGAGCCACAATCCCAGCCCACCTATATCACATTTTAAAGGTATATTTTACTCATACATACTTGTATAACATCATGCATTGGTGATTTGAAAAAAATGTTGGTGTTCAGTGGGGTCATGCAAAGTTTCCAAATGTTGACACATTTTATTATACAACATTAAAAAAATCCTCCACAACATTTTTTAATATAACTACCTTCAGAAAATTTGGGAAACTAAAGTTCATGGTGGTAAATACAAGTTTCTCAAAATTCCAGTATTTATTTGAAGTCTGAATTTTATCATGAGCCACAAACATTGTTAGTTGTTTTCCTTGATGTACCAGGCTCCCTTTGTTCATTTCCTGAAAATGTCTGCCATATTCCCAGGTCTAAATAACCACAGTTTGTCTATAATTCTTGAAAGTAAAAACAATGTTCAAATAAAAGTGGGGAATATGTGTATTTTCTAGCTCTGTTCACTGAGAGAGCATGGAAGCAATGGCATCAGAGTAGCAGTGAGGACATTCAGCACTTGGATCTTTGTTTCTAAATACTATTGTCCACAAGAAACTAGACAGGAAAAAAAGGAAAAGAAAGCAGGTAGGGGAATTTCATGAAAATGGAAGGGAGATCAGTAGAGGAAGAGACCAGGGGGCGAGAGGAGGGGAGGGAAAGGGGAAATACTGGGGAGTGATATTGGCCAAATTATATGATTATATTGTGTGCCTACATAATATGTAACAACAAATCCCTCTATTATTTCAACTATAATGCACCAATAAAAATATGGAAAAATTTAGAAAATGATGAAAAAATGCTAAAAGAACATAGAAGTCAACCAAATCTACAACTTATGTAAGCAAACTCATGTAAACAATTCAATATAAACAATGGTAGTAATGACTACGTAATTACTACAATAAAAAACAATGAATTCATTTTGATATAAATATATCGATAAATGAATAAATGGAGAACCAAAAAGATCTCTTATACAGCAGAAAGATAAAAAAATAGGATGACAAATGATAATGATGGAAGTAAAAAGTTATCATTTGGCAATTACTATAGCAATAATTGTTTCAAGTAAGAATCATTAATAGAGCTGGGATTGTAGCTTAGTGGTAAAGCACCTGCCTAGCATATGTGATTCACTGGGTTCAATTCTCAGCACCACATATAAATAAAAAAAAAAAAAGGTACATTGACAACTAAAAAAATATTTAAAAAAAAGAATCATCAATAAATGCTAAAGCCTTTGAGTAGGTTCAAATGACCACCCCCCCAGATATTTATTATGGAGGTAAAAATAGTTATTTTATGATGGAAAAACTAGGCAGATTACACTTTAATTAAGTGAACAAGGTTGCTATCACCACTGATGGGACATACAGGTATCACGTCTTCTGGTATAATTCACTGAGAAGGACACATCAGTATTGTAGTATTCCTGCCAAAAATGCACACCATGAATCTTATCATAAAGAAATAAACTCAAATTGGGAGAAGTTTTACAAATATATAAACTATACTCTAAAAAAAGTCAAGGTCATAAAAGAGAAAGACTGAGAAACTGCTCCAGATTAATTAAAATTAAAGAAACTTGACAACTAATTATAATATAGAATCATGCACTGCATTCTAGACCAGAACAAAAAATATTGTTTTTTGTTTTCTGTAAAAAATACTAATATAACTGGCAAAATCAGAATAAGGTCATAGATTATATCATAGTACTGTATCAGGGTTAAGTTTCTAATTTTGATAATTATACTGTGATTTTTGCACTCTGTTTTGAGGGAACTGAAAAATATTTAGGGATAAATGGATCAAAAAATAATTACAATTGCCTCTAGATATATCTATCTAGATAAAAGAAAATTGAGTAAGCATGAGAGAGACTGATAAAGCAAATGTGGTTAGATATGGGTGAAAGGTGTGTGGTAAACATTTGGCACTATTTTTCCAACTTTTCTTTAAATCTGAAATAATTTCAAAATAAAAGTAAAAAAAAATCCCAGAAACATGTAACATTTTGGACTATTTTTTCTAAATATTATAATTATATATTTTACAAATATATGAAAAACATAATTGGGTTCATACAGTAGTCTTTTTACTAAATCTGTTTTTATTACTTTGCTATTAAATCATGAACAGATTTCATTATTACTTAAATTTTTTTAAAATACATTGTTAATGGAGGCATAATATTTCTTTGTGTAGAGGTATTGTAATTTAGTTTATTTAGTTTTTTCCTCACATATTCATGTTATAAGCCTAAAGTAAAACATAAAATACATGTCTTTTTTCATATACCTTTGTTCATATATTTGATTACTTCATGCTTGAGTCCGAGAACAGGAATTGCTTTATTATTATTATTATTATTATTATTATTTTTAATGACTAAAGTGACATAACAAGTTCCTAAATGTCCAAGTTCCTTTTTAAGTTTGGGGTGCTTTACTGACTTCTGGCCTGCTCTAAGGTGCATCTGTTTGGTAACAGACTGTAAATTCTGGATTTAACTCTGGATAGTGTTGGTGCTGCAGAAGGGTGCAGGAGATCATACCTGGTGCTAGCAGGCTGGGCTCAGATCTGGATTGTACCAGTTGAAGGGGATTCTTATTTTTGGTAGGTCCTGAAAGTTAAGGTGAACAGCCTAAAATAATCACTCAGCAGTTGGGATTCAGGCTAGCTAGCTCAAGGAGGTTCAGTTCTGTTTAACAGTACCTAGGCTGAGAATTAATCCAAGGACACTGAGATGAATCAAATACTGAACTTGGCCCACAGGCTCACATTCTGGTAGGAGAGACATACAAGTCAATAGATATTAACACTGTAGTGATGACTAGTTATAAATTGGGTAGAGCTTCTGCATTTCCCTTTAAACAAATTTTTATATACACTATATACATTATATACTCTGTACACAAATACAATATTCATTCATTCCTCTTTCTCTCTTCCTTTAGTACACCTATAATTTAGCATATACCCTAGACCAAAGTTAGTAGTAGAATTGGAGAGGAGAGAAATTTAAAAAGGAAGAAAATAGAATTTATTAGGCTTCATGGCCTATTGTTCAGGACACAGGAGTAAAGGAGGAACCACAGATTTTTGGATTGGGCAACTGGGAGGATGATGGTGCCATTCACCAAGCCAGGAAATGGATATTTTTTTGGCCTGGATTTTATTTTATTTTGAGATGGGATCTTGTTATATCGCCTACACTGGCCTCAAACGCCTGGGGTGGAATGATCCTCCTGCCTCAGCCTTCAGAGTAGCTAAGATCTCAGATGAGCACTACTATGTCTGGTTTGGTCTGAATTTTAAAGAACACATTCTACCTTTATTTTATCTATTTATTTTTATGTGGTGCTAAGGATCAAACCGAGGGCCTCCCACATGTGAGGCGAGCACTCTACCGCTGAGCCATAACCCTAGCTCCAAAGAACACCTTCTAAAGAGCAAAGAAAATTTTGGTAAGGGTGACTTTAAACTAACTTGAAAAAACCATTCTTAGAATACTGGCTTTCTAAAGGATGTTTATGGCATAAAAATGAAAGTGAGGAGGTAGACCAAACAGCATGGGAATAAAGAGGTATTTTTGAGTCACTGAATAATAATGAAAATCAATGAAAAATTGAGAGTAGGGTAATCAAGTCAATTGACTGCAGGCCAAGATATTAATATGAAAAGGAGATTTATGACAGAAGAAAAGCAGATGAGAAGTATTTCAGGTGCAGGGAGCAAACTGAGTAGGAAGAGCCACCAATAATGGACTGAAATTGTAGTAGACCAAAAGGATTTTAAGTAAACTAGTATGATCAGGGAGGTGGTGGTAATGGTAAAGTCAGGCTTGATCAGCAACAGAATTTGAAGAGAAGGGGAGAAATTGTGAAGCAAGAGGAAACTAGTCCTGGGAACAAATGAATCATCTTCAAGTAGTAGCTACACCCTGGGTAGCATAATTGATTCATAAACAAATGCAGATTTCCTGCAGTGGTAGTTATCTAGGTTTGGAAAGCACAGTGCTTATGTTAGGTTGCCAAACTGATCTAAATTAAAGAACCCCTTTCTTTAGCCTGAAAAATTTTTAGCAATAGTAACTTACCCTTGCAGCATTTTATTAATATTGCTAAGAGGACTGTTGGAGTATCAAATAGGGGATGAGAAAAACATCAGGTTACTTCCAGCTTTTCCTTAGGTTGGATGAACTTCACATGTAAAATGGTGGTAGCATAGTTACTAATTCATGAAGTTGTTATGAGGATGAATCACCATCACTGTTTCCTTCTAAGCCCCAGTTTCTCTTGTTATAAAAAGGGGAGAGCGATTTTTTTTTTTTTTGTAATGTGACTCAGAGGTATGTGGTGAAGACACATCTAGGACTATATAGGAACAGTTTTCATTGATGAGATGAGAACTGCTAGGTTATATTTTCTCTGGGTGGCTGCTCAATTATTATTTGAACATTTCCTGGAGACCTTATGTACTTTTTTCATTATGATTTGTTATTATTAGGCCATAACCTAAGGTAAGATAAGACTGCTTTATTATATTTTTATACAGAAAATATACTGGTTCTATGTTGATATCTGCTTTGCAACAGAAAGTCAAAGGATCCAGTGCATTAGGTTCTGGTCTTCAGTGGAGGGATGTTATATAAATCTGTTAGTGAAATTTCACCTAGACCAGGGATGATGAATGATGCACACATCTTTTTCTCACACACACACACACACACACACACACACACACAGATAAAAACGAACAACAACAAAAATTCTGGCTGGGCATAATCTTGGGCCTAAAAAAGACTGAGAGTGTTCTGAAATCAGCAAAAATTGGACCTAACATTTATTGAGTACCTTCTAATAGGCCAGTCTCTCCATCTTCAATCTTCACAAGTAGCAAGGCAGGCAGGAGAAAACTGAGGTTCAAAATGTTACATAACTTGCCATGGTCCTAAAGCTATACATGGTGGAAATGGATCGGTAATAGCAGGATCTGACACCAAAGTTCCAGCTCATTCTATCATACCACACTGTGGAGAAAACACACACACACACACACACACACACACACACACACACACACCCTCTTTTTGGAAAACCTGGAGGCCAGAGGATCTGGAGAATTTTTCTTTCCCTATTTCCATTTTGATAGTCTTTTGTTTGTTTTTGGTTCTGACGTTTGCACCTTAGAGGCTTAGAGGCTGAGTGGGATCAAACACAGGGCATCTGTAAACAATGATTTTATAGTCCCCGCTAATGCATACAGGGATTTCCTTCAGAGCCTTACCTAGGATTTGGCAGGGATGGCGGGTGGAGAGGTGGGAGAGTAGAGGTGAGGGTGGGGGAGGGGGACTAGTAAAAGGATGATTCTTTTCTTACCTTTAAGTTGCTTATGAATTTCAGCACAAGCCGTTGGCTATTCTCTTCTCTTGTTCACCATATTTTTCCCTATTTTTTTTTGGGGGGGGGCGACTAGGGGTTAAGGGTTTGGTGCCTGTAGGAAATTTCTGTGATGATCTGTACGGTAGATCCAAAAAGAGTTAAGGTCAAAAACAATTCCTTCATCTGTTCTGGGAGGAGATTGTGTGTTTAAAAAAAAAAAAAAAGGTTTGTTCTGGACATTCTTCTTTCATCCAGGCACACTGAAGGGATTAGAAGGGACACCCCCTCTTTCTGTGAGAAATGAGGCATGGAAACTGCCTCACAAGTGCGGGTTCGAGTGACAAGAGCGCTCACGTACCTTCTGTAGAGAAGGAAAAGGTGCTGGGGTCTGTCGCGGGTGGGGACCGCAAGGGGTTGGTGGGAACCGCGGCTTCCGGCTCTCAGGAAGCGTCGTCAGGGGCGGGCGGAGGGCGGCGCAGGGCGCGCGGGGCCCCCGCCACCCCCAGGCCGCGCTCCTTCGCGTTCCCTGCCGCTCGTGCCCGGCGCGGCAGCAGCCGCAGTCCCGGCGCCGTAGCGGGACGTGGGGTCCAGGGGGCGCTGTGGCCCAGCGGCGCGGGCGGCTGGAGCGGCGGCCGCGACGCTGGAGGCTTCGTGGAGAATCACCGCCTGCAGCACCTCGGTCGTCCCACTGCAGTCTGTGCCCCCCGCCCGGCTCACCGGTGCTCCCTGGGACCCGCGTGGCTGCGGCGGCCCGGGAGCCGATGCGGCTGGGCGGGCACTGGGCCTCAGCAGCCCCCGCCGCCGCCGCAGCGACCACATCCCCTTCAGGAGTGCGAGGCTTTGCGGCGGCCCCTGTAGCCGCGCCGGTGCCCTCCTGGGGAGGAGACTTTCGGCTCGGGGACGACTCCCCCCGGCCATGGTGAAGCGACGGCGGCCACAGCCGAGGTGAGTGCGGCGCGACCCTGTCCCGGGCTCGCCAGGCTCCCACCTCCTGTGGGGGCCCTGGTTGCAGCCCTCAGGCCGGGCGGACGGGGCGTCCTGCCGCTGTGGCTGCCTCTACCCGGCGGCTCTGGGGGCCTCAGCCCTTCCTCGCCGCGTCCCCCGGGAGGTCGAGGCCCGTGGGGGGCGCCTAGGCCCCGAGAGAACGCTCTCCCGGGCCTCGGTTCCGGTGCGGCCCGGTGTGTGAAGAGGTGGCTGACGGCTGCACCGGTGCCCTTTGGGTTTGCTCCGGGCGGGGCCGAGAACGGCTTCTTACCCGGGCCCTGCGTGTACATCCCGGAGGGAGGCAGAGGACGCCTGTTTGCAAACAACCTTAGCTTTCCATCGCCCTGTACTGAGTCCTGCAGAGTCCCGGGGGGGGGGGGGGGAGGCCGGGTAGGGTGAGGATTGAGGTGCTAAGAGTTCGGGACCCTTAGAGCCCTGGAGTGTCATTCACGGATTCGACTTCCTAGAGAAAAGCCTTTTGAGACTTATTTGAGGTGAAATTTCATCACCTGCGGGTAGCTCGTCCACCTCTTATATTACATCTTATCTCTAAGCGTGATCTGCCTTGGAGAAAGCCCCATCCCGTCTTTTCGTTGCTGTTTCCTAGATAAACACTACCGTTATAAAAATTTATTTTACAGAAATTTGTGTCTTTTCCACCTCCAAGAAAAGAGGAAATATTTTAGTGCTTCAGTCCTCGGTACAAAAATGTTCCCTCTAAATAGATCCAGAGGACGGACGGAAAGAGGATTTTAAGTCGTGCCAACTGTCCTAATAGCAGGAACCCGATGGAAATGAATGTAGTCTAAATTTTAGAAGTAACGTTATTTGTTCTGGTATTGATATAAAAAAAAGTTAGTGATTGCAGTTTGGTACAGTAAGTCAGATATTTGGGTACTTATGATTTATGGTAAATGTGATGACAGTTTATTCTTGTTTTCTAAAGTATGTGAAGGTGTAAGATTTGTAGGTACTTCTAAAACTAATCATGAAAAAAAATCCTTATAGTAGAAAATTGGTAAAGTGCAGAAAGGTAGTATGTCAACTCTCAATAAATATTTAATAACTAGGGAAAACATATTCTTTTTTTTCTTTTATTTTTTTATTGGTTGTTCACAAAATTACAAAGCTCTTGACATATCATATTTCATACATTAGATTGAAGTGGGTTATGAACCCCCAATTTTACCCCAAATGCAGATTGCAGAATCACTTCGGTTACACATCCACAATTTTACATAATGCCCTATTAGTAATTGTTGTATTCTGCTACCTTTCCTATCCCCTACTATCCCCCCTCCCCTCCCCTCCCATCTTCTCTCTCTACCCCATCTACTGTAATTCATTTCTCTCCTTGTTTATTTTCCCAATCCCCTCACAACCTCTTATATGTATTTTGTATAGCAATGAGGGTCTCCCTTCATTTCCATGCAATTTCCCTTTTCTCTCCCTTTCCCTCCCATCTCATGTCTCTGTTTAATGTTACTCTTTTCTTCCTACTCTTCCTCCCTGCTCTGTTCACAGTTGCTCTCATTATATCAAAGAAGACATTTGGTATTTGTTTTTTAGGGATTGGCTAGCTTCACTAAGCATAATCTGCTCTAGTGCCATCCATTTCCCTGCAAATTCTATGATTTTGTCATTTTTTATTGCTGCATAGTACTCCATTGTGTATAGATGCCACATTTTTTTTATCCATTCATCTATTGAAGGGCATCTGGGTTGGTTCCACAGTCTAGCTATTGTGAATTGTGCTGCTATGAACATCTATGTGGCAGTATCCCTGTAGCATGCTCTTTTAAGGTCTTCAGGGAATAGTCCGAGAAGGGCAATAGCTGGGTCAAATGGTGGTTCCATTCCCAGCTTTCCCAGGAATCTCCAAACTGCTTTCCAAATTGGCCGCACCAATTTGCAGTCCCACCAGCAATGTACAAGTGTACCCTTTTCTCCACATCCTCGCCAGCACTTGTTGTTGTTTGACTTCATAGTGGCTGCCAATCTTACTGGAGTGAGATGGTATCTTAGGGTGGTTTTGATTTGCATTTCTCTGACTGCTAGAGATGGTGAGCATTTTTTCATGTACTTGTTGATTGATTGTATATCCTCCTCTGAGAAGCGTCTGTTCAGGTCCTTGGCCCATTTGTTGATTGGGTTATTTGTTATCTTATTGTCTAATTTTTTGAGTTCTTTGTATACTCTGGATATTAGGGCTCTATCTGAAGTGTGAGGAGTAAAAATTTGTTCCCAGGATGTAGGCTCCCTATTTACCTCTCTTATTGTTTCTCTTGCTGAGAAAAAACATTTAAGTTTAATTAAGTCCCATTTGTTGATTCTTGTTATTAACTCTTGTGCTATGGGTGTCCTATTAAGGAATTTGGAGCCTGACCCCACAATATGTAGATCGGAGCCAACTTTTTCTTCTATCAGACGCAGAGTCTCTGATTTGATATCAAGCTCCTTGATCCATTTTGAGTTAACTTTTGTGGATGGCGAGAGAAAGGGATTCAGTTTCATTTTGTTGCATATGGATTTCCAGTTTTCCCAACACCATTTGTTGAAGATGCTATCCTTCCTTCATTGCATGCTTTTAGCCCCTTTATCAAATATAAGATAGTTGTAACTTTGTGGATTAGTCTCTGTGTCCTCTATTCTATACCATTGGTCCACCCGCCTGTTTTGGTACCAGTAGCATGCTGTTTTTGTCACTATTGCTCTGTAATATAGTTTGAAATCTGGTATCGCTATACCACCTGATTCACACTTCCTGCTTAGAATTGCTTTTGCTATTCTGGGTCTTTTATTTTTCCATATGAATTTCATGATTGCTTTATCTATTTCTACAAGAAATGCCGTTGGGATTTTGATTGGCATTGCATTAAACCTATAGAGAACTTTTGGTAATATTGCCATTTTGATGATATTAGTTCTGCCTATCCATGAACAGGGTATATTTTTCCATCTTCTAAGATCTTCTTCTACTTCTCTATTTAGGGTTCTGTAGTTTTCATTGTATAAATCTTTCACCTCTTTTGTTAGGTTGATTCCCAAGTATTTTATTTTTTTTGAGGATATTGTGAATGGAGTGTTTTTCCTCATTTCCGTTTCAGAAGTTTTGTTGCTGATATACAGAAATGCCTTTGATTTATGTGTGTTGATTTTATATCCTGCCACTTTGCTGAATTCATTTATTAGTTCTAGTAGTTTCTTTGTAGACCCTTTTGGGTCTTCTAGGTATAGAATCATGTCATCTGCAAATAGTGATAATTTAAGTTCTTCTTTTCCTATTTTTATGCCTTTAATTTCTTTTGTCTGTCTAATTGCTCTGGCCAGTGTTTCGAGAACTATATTGAATAGAAGTGGTGATAGAGGGCATCCCTGTCTTGTTCCAGATTTTAGAGGGAATGCCTTTAACTTTTGTCCATTCAGAATGATGCTAGCCTGAGGCTTAGCATAGATAGCTTTTACAATGTCAAGGTAAGTTCCTGTTATCCCTAGTTTTTCTTTTTTTTTTTTTTTTTTTTTAGAGAAGAGAATTTTATTTTTTAGTTCTTGGCGGACACAACATCTTTGTTGGTATGTGGTGCTGAGGATCGAACCCGGGCCGCACGCACTCCAGGCAAGCGCGCTACCAGTTGAGCCACTCCCCCAGCCCCATCCCTAGTTTTTCTAATGTTTTGAACATAAAGGGATGCTGTACTTTGTCGAATGCTTTCTCTGCGTCTATCGAGATGATCATATGGTTCTTATCTTTAAGTCTATTGATGTGGTGAATAACATTTATTGATTTCCGTATATTGAACCACCCTTGCATCCCAGGGATGAATCCTACTTGATCATGGTGCACAATTTTTTTGATGTGTTTTTGTATTTGATTCGCCAGAATTTTATTGAGGATTTTTGCATCTAGGTTCATTAGAGATATTGGTCTGTAGTTTTCTTTCTTTGAGGTGTCTTTGTCTGGTTTCGGAATCAGGGTGATGTTGGCCTCATAGAATGAATTTGGAAGAGCTCCCTCTTTTTCTATTTCCTGAAATAACTTGAAAAGTATTGGTATTAATTCTTCTTTAAAGGTTTTGTAAAACTCCGCTGTATACCCATCCGGTCCTGGGCTTTTCTTGGTTGGTAGTCTTTTGATGGCTTCTTCAATTTCATCCATTGATATTGGTCTGTTCAAATTGTGTGTATCCTCCTGACTCAGTCTGGGCAAATCATATGACTTAAGAAATTTATCGATGTCTTCACTACCTTCTATTTTATTGGAATATAGGTTTTCAAAATAATTTCTAATTGTCTTATGTATTTCTGTAGCATCTGTTGTGATATTGCCTTTTTCATCCCGTATGTTAATAATTTGAGTTCTCTCTCTTCTCTTCGTTAGCATGGCTAAAGGTCTGTCGATCTTATTTATTTTTTCGAAGAACCAACTTTTAGTTTTGTTAATTTTTTCAATAGTTTCTTTTGTTTCAATTTCATTGATTTCCGCTCTGATTTTAATTATTTCTTGCCTTCTGCTACATTTGCTGTTGTTTTGCTCTTCCTTTTCTAGGGCTTTGAGATGAAGGGAAAACATATTCTTAATCTCATAGTATGTTTTTGTTGGTCATTCAGAGTTTAAAATGGTGATTTTTAAAATTATTATTTCTTTGTATTAGGTTCAAAGATTAGCTGACTGATTCACTTTATATCCTGGTGTTTGTATAAATACCCATGAAAATGTCTTACTAAATTACATTGGGACCATAGTTGAATTTATCAACTAAAACAATAATATGGGGTAATTTTTTAGATACCTAGAAAAGCCATAATTTAACCTCTTCTGCAGCATGAGAAGCTCCTAAGGTCTAGGGAGGTTAGGCATGGTAAACATTTTTGAGGAACTGCTGTTATATGTTGTACACCTGCATTGTTTATTTGCTGTTATATGTTGTACACTGCGTTGTTTTTTTCACACAGATCTTGCTGTGTTGGCCAGGCAGGTCTCAAATTCATGAACTCCAGTGATTCACCTGCCTCAGCTTCTGGAGTAGCCAGTAATACAGCACTGGGCTCCTTGTATTGTTTTTGTCAGATTTTGTTTAAATATTTCTAACTGTAAAAATTGGCTGGATTAAAATTTGTTAGATTAATATAGGTTTTTAAAAGTCTTATTCATTTCTCTAAGGGTTTTTAAAGACCAACATTAGAATCAGTTGAGAGTGCTGATTTAAAAAAAATCAGCTGATTATTATTAATATTATTTATAATACTGATTGCTGGCAGCTTGAATTAGAATCCTAGAGATAATAGTGACTCAAAAGTCTTTCTGTGTGTGTGTGTGTGTGTGTGTGTGTGTGCGCGCGTGCTGGAACCCAGGGTTCACATATGCTAGGCAAGTACTTTGCCACTGAACTGCATTTCTAGCCTTAAATTTTTTTGTTTGTTTGTTTTTAGATTTTGAGACAGGGTCTTGCTAAATTGTCCTATTTGGCATCAAATTTGTGTTCCTCCTGCCTCAGCCTACTGTGGTAGCTGGGTTGTCTGTCCTCTTGCCAGCTAAAAATCTTAATTCTTATTAAGTGTCTCCATTCTTATTAAAGTTTGGAAATCACTGTTAAAAGTTAACTAACCTTTTAGGGTGTGGTGACACATTCCTGTAATCCCAGCAGTTTGAGAGGCTGAGGCAGAGGATTGGGAATTCAGACAGCCTCAGCAATTTAGTGAGGCCCTAAGCAACTCAGTGAGACCCTGTCTCCAAATAAAATATAAAAAAAAGAACTGGGGATGTAGTTCAATGGTTAAGTACTCCTGGATTCAATACCTGGTACAAAAAAATAAAAAAAAAAGTTAACTAACATTGCTGGGCATAGTGTCACATGCTGTAATCCCTGCAGCTCAGGAGGCTGAGGCACGAGGATTCTAAGTTCAAAGCTAGCCTCAGCAACTCAGCAAAACCCTATTTAAAAAAAAAAAAAAAGCTGGGCATGCTGCTCAGTGGTTAAGTGCACCTGGGTTCAATCCTGGTGCCAGGAAAAGAAAAGTTAACTAACCATACCTAGCTGAATGAAAACATAAATTTTTTAGCAAAGCTATCAGTCTTAAGTGGCAATAAAAGTAATTTCTCATAGCAACAGATAATGGTGTTATAATGTTAGAAAGAAAAGTGAAATTTTGAGAAACAGCTGATGAACAATTCAGTTTCAACAAACATTTATTAGAGCCTTCTGTAGTCACTGTGGTGTTACAGAAGGATATCTGACCACTTATCTTGGCACTTAATGGACCTTGTTGTCATTGTCTGTAAAATGCAGATAGTTATTATACTTTACCTTGTAAAACTTTTAGGATAAATGCATTTGAATATGTATTGAAGTAAAATAAAACATTTATAAAATTGTAGCATTAATCTGAAGTGTCAGATTCTGTCTAAGTGTTCCAAGAAGCACAAAAAACGACCAAGGTTTCTACTAGTGTTTAGCTAATTCTGGAAGCAGGACAAGTTTAATTAACTGTTACAAGGCAGGGTCAGAAAAATGTTGTAATTGAGTGGAATGAGCTAGAATGAGCTAGATCTTTGCTTAGGGCTTCTGTGTCTCATCCAGTGCCATGCCTTTTAAGAACATTGGTAAAGGATGGGGATGTGGCTAACATGAGAGAGGCCCTGTGTTCAAACCCTAGCACCACTAAAAAATAAAAATTAAAAAAATTGATGCATTTATTCCAATTCCTGATTCAGTGTTTTCTTCTTCTTTTTTTACTTTTTAAAATTTATTTTTATTGATGCATTATAATTATGCATAATAGTGGGATTCACTATGCCATATTGGTACCTGCACATAATTTGATAAATCTCATTCCCTTTCCTTCCCATGATTCAGTGTCTTCTTTAAGGAAATAATTGTATATGTTGCCTTATAAGTGCTAGTTTTATATTGACTTCTTAAGAAAGGCAGAACGAATGGAGATGATTCCTTTGTTGCTAAGCTACCACTGTTGATTGCACTCACTAAAACTTTCATTTGACACGTGTTGTGTGCTGGCCACAGACTGGCTGATAGCAAGGCACAAAGCTTCATTAAAAGATAATTGCCTGGATTTTAGCTAAAGTTCTTTTGTTGCTAAAGGGTGGTGTGTGTGTTTTATGATTATTAATTGCATGATATGGTGCAGTTTGTGGAGTCAGATGTGACAGGAATCCTTATATAACTCTTAGAGCAATGTGACATTTGGATTTTGAGTTTATTCTTCTGTGTTATTGTAGTAAAAACTCTTCCCCTCCCAGGGAAATAGAACAGGTTCTATGAGTAAAAATTATCAAAAGCAATTAGCTCAGTGTCTGTCACATAGAAGGTAATCAGTAATTATACATTTCCATTTGTCCTTTTGAGGAAAATAAAAACAAAAACCAGGCCTTAGAATTTCTGTGTGACTTAAAATTTGTGAGCTTTAATTGTTTTAGAGAATGAATCTGTTTTGGAATTCTTTGAAATTTTCGATAGAAATAATTTTGGTTCTAATTTAGTACACTTTTTTCCATTTCATTTTTTATTGCACATTATTCATATCCACAATTTTACATTGATTTTTAATAGTACTTATGTGTATTTGACTGCATTTTATAGAGCAACATTCTTTATATATAATGATCATTGGAAAATACATAGTTGCCAATATTGAATAGAAATAGTATACATACTTAATTTTCAAAAATAATATCAATTTATTAAACATTTAAGAACTGAAGAGTTTTTGAAACATAGTCTTTTCCTTTTGATCTATAGTAAATTAGAACTAGATTTTATAATCTGTCACACATAGGTTCCAGTCTTATAACTTATTTAACCTTGAACAAGTTTCTTACTTTCTTTAAGCCTTAATTTATTCTTCTATAGAATAAGGCTGACAAGTACCCTCTTTATAGGATTACTGTGAGGATTAAGTGATATGTGTGACAGAGAGCTATAGTTCAGTCCCATGGGTCCTGGTAAGTAAGTGTAACTTGAGAAGTGGAAAATATATTTCTGTGTGAATTTTGAAAGAGCTTAAAAGATCATTAATTATTTATGTAGTTTACTACTAAGAAATAAAATCAACATGATAAAAAAAATTTGGGAGGGTATTGGAGATTGGACCTAGGGCTGCTTTACCTCTAAGCTACATCCCCAGCCCTCTTTATTTTTTATTTTGAGACAGGTTTTGCTAAGTTGGTGAGGCTGACCTCAAAATTGTGATCCTCCTGCCTGAGCCTTCCAAGTTGCTGAGATTACAGGCATGTACCATGACCCCTGGCAACATCATCAGATTTCAAAGTGATAGAGATTACTTAATTAAGGATGAATCAAGGTGTCAGTAGAATCAATATTTTAATTGTATAATTAGTACAATGCTTTATATTTTATCATAGTGGATTTTATTTAAAAATTAATTTTCAAATACTGTGCATAAAATACACAATAAAAAATTTAAAGTTTAAATAGGACTTTAAATTTTTTTCTTTTTAATTTTTTTTATTTTTTATTGATGCATTATAGTTGTACATAATGGGTGGGATTTTGTTGTTATATAGTCATCTTTTAAATTATTTTAAATAGCCCACTTATAGAATCAAATTATTGGGAAAATTAGAACAGTACGTAATATTTTATACTTATACCCTTTGAAAGTCTTTAGTAAAATAAGATAAAGATGAGAAGATCAGGGGCTGGGGATGTGGCTCAAGCGGTAGCGCGCTCGCCTGGCATGCGTGCGGCCCGGGTTTGATCCTCAGCACCACATACAAACAAAGATGTTGTGTCCGCCGATAACTAAAAAATAAATAAAATTAAAAAAAAAAAAAAAGATGAGAAGATCTCTGTGGACACACATTAAAATCAAGAAAAAGTGGGCTGGGGCTGTAGCTCAGTGGTAGAGTGCCTGCTTCACTCGTGTGAAGCACTAGGTTCGATTCTAAGCACCACATATAAATAAATAAGTGTCCATTAACAACTAACAAAATATTAAAAATTCCCATCAATGTGCCTTAAGTTCTACTTTTCCCTTGACTAATATAAATCCAATGACTTTTTGATTTTTAAAAAAATATTTTTATGTGGTGTTGAGGATCAAATTCAGTGCTTCACACATGCGAGGCGCTCAGGTGCTCTACCACTGAGCTACAAACCCAGCCCTCATTGGTGGGAATTTTGAAGTATTTGGGACTTTATATTATAGAACTGTTTGCAAAAGTCTCATTTTTTTTCTGCAAATTGTTTCTTTGTTTTAAATTCTTGCATTTACTTATTTAAATTTAATGCTTTTGCTGCCTTGGGCCTTTACCTATAATAAACTTGCTTGCTTGCTTCCTTCCTTCCTTTCTCTGGGGATTGAACTCCAGGGGCATTCAACCACTGAGCCATATCCCCAGCCCAGTTTCGTATTTTACTTAGAGACAGGGTCTCACTGAGTTGCTTAGTACCTCTCTTTTGCTGAGGCTGGCTTTGAACTCTCAGTCCTCCTCCCTCAGCCTCCTGAGCTGCTGGGAGTATAGCCCTGTGCCACTGAGCCCGGTCAAAGTATTTTTTTGTGTGGGTGGGTACTGAGGATTGAACTCAGGGTATTCGACCACTCAGCTACATCCCCAGCCCTGTTTCTTATTTTATTTAGAGACAGGGTCTCACTGAGTTGCTTAGTGCTTCCCTATTGCTAAGGCTGGCTTTGAATTTGCAATCCTCCTGCCTCAGCTTCCCCAGACACCATCCCTAGCAAAAGTTTATTTTTTATAATAGCTTTATTGAGATATAATTCAAATACCATATACTTGACCCATTTAAAGTGTAAAATTCAGTGACTTTCAGTATATTCACAGAGTTATGCAAACATCACTACTATCTAATTTTAGAACATTTTCATCATTCCCAACCAGTACCCATTAGCCTCATCTCATATCCTCCCAATTCCCTCAGCTCAAGGCAACCACTAATATACTTTCTACTTCTGTGGATTCAGACAATTAATATAAATGGAATCATATAATATATAACTGGTTTCTATCAATTAGCATTTTCCAGGGTTCAACAACATGCATTAATAGTTAATTTTTTTATCGACAAATAATGTTCTTTTGTATGAATATATCACTTTTATTCATTTTTAAGTTTGGGTTATTTCCACTTTTTAGCTGTTATGAATAATATTGTTAGGAATGTTAGGATACTCATTTCTGTATAGATTATTGTGTGAACATATATTTTTGGGGGATAGACAGGAGTGGAATTGCTGGTCATATGATAACTGTTTCACCTGTTGAGGAAATGCCACATACTGTTTTACAAAGTGGCTGTACCTTTTTAAAATTCCCAACAATGAGGGTTCCAGTTTCTTCACATCCTTACCAACACTTGATATCTGTCTCTTTGATTATAATCATCTTAGTGTGAAGTGGTAAGGTAAGGTTCTATTTGAGGTTTATAATTTTTGCATATAATCATTGTTGAAGTTTTTACTGGCAGATAAATTGACAGATTGTTTGATGATAAGGAATGGTTTTGGCATGAGGACAAAAGCTATGAACTTTCTAGTTTTCTGTTTAGTAAGCAGTGAATTCAGTTATTAGAACTGGTTAATCACATTGGGTAAGTGATGGGAATGGTAGTGTGTGGACGTGTGCTATTTAAAAGGCTGTCTTTAAGAATATTTCTTAACAAAAGGCAGTTGTACATTGATCATATCCACCTTCCCTTTACCCCCTTTCATCCTCCCTTCTTTCCACCAATAAATGCATATATGAAAATGTCACAGAGAAACCTGTTAATGTGTATCAGTAATATTTGTTGTTAATAATAATAAAAAAGGCAATTGTAAGCCCTAGGTTTAGTTTTCCTTTAACTCTGAAACATTTTTAAAAATTTAAAGTCCAGTTGAATATAAACATTCCAAAGGACTCATGTTTAACAGATTTTAAAGATTGTCATTACTTATCAATGATATATACTTTTATATAAATATAAATTAGTCATTTTTTTTTATTCGTATGTGTAGTATATTAACCTCTTTTTTGTTCTCCATTCAAGGTTGTAAAAAACTTTTCTATGAGGTTTTGTAGGACATAGTTCAAATACAGCAATAGTGACTTGCTAAAGTTTCTAAAAATTTTTTTCAGACCAGTTAGAAAATACTGCAGGGAACCATTATTTTATAAACAAAATACAAGTTTTGGTCCTTAATTTCTATATACAATGGAATATCCACAATGTTTTCCCACTGAAAATCACTTTGGAAACCTGTAGTGCTGACTTTGAACTGAGGTGAAAGGTTTCCACTGGTTTGTTACACAATTTTTCAGTTACTTTGCACACCATTATTTCCATATTAAGTTATAAAAACAGTAGTTTTGGAGCCTTTTTGGTAGAATTCATGAAAAGGCAAGCATTTTATTTGTAATTTGATTTAATTCTTTGCTAATCTTCCTGGTTAAGGCTTGGTATTTTATCTGCCAGAATTTGTTTTATTAAAATAAAGAGTAAATGATGCATGTTTTTATTACTGTTTCATAACACAACAAAATATTTCAAAATTCTCTTAATTAAAATAAATAAAGCAAGCAATTTCAAAATTTTGTGAAATTTTCTGTTTGGATTTATGTAATTTGTACTGTCCATTTTTCACTTTCAATTGAACAAGAGAAACTCTAAAAAGTAATGGAAATAAAACACTTGCCAGTTTGTGAAAAGCCTCAGTTTCAAAATACATCATGTAGACCTTGGTTTGATTCTAGTGATGTAATAATCACCCATAGTTTCTGTTTGTTTTAAAATTAGTAGCTGAGGTAAATTATTTTTGAGGTTACTGTGAAGTCACTCTTGGAAATTCCTGCTCAGTGTTTAAGAAATGAGGTTGAAATTCTTGAACCTGTCAGACAGCCCTTCAGGATTTGGTTCCAATCTGATCATTTCTCATTCCTTTTTTTCTGTATCCAATTCTTCCAAGATTTCAAGTTCATGAAGTTTTCCTTGTTTTCTTTTACATTTTATTACTTGTGTAATACAAAAGCTTTAACTACAGCATGCCATCTTTCTGTAAGGTGTTTCATGTATGTTATTTTCAACCATTAAAATAACCTTATAATATCCATAGTATTATGCATATTTACAGTTGAGGGAACTGAGGCTTGGAGAGTTTTATTGATTTTCCACATCCATGATTTCAAATCCATGTATAACATTTGAATGTATACAGTCTACATTTTTTCCTCTTGTGAATCTTCCCATGTGTCTGTGTTTGTTTCATCTACTGGTTTTCCGTGGTGCTTCAGGAAGTATTCATATTGGGAGAGTACAAATTAGTTGATCGACTTTGGTGGATATTTGCCTTGGAAGTATGCTATCGGCATAGCATTTTGTATAAGAAAAAAGTTGGGTATGTATGTATTGTATATATTTTGGGTCTTTCTGCTTTCATATACTGGTATTTTTGAAGTTGATAAATGTTTCATTTGCTATTACTACATAAATATAAAAATTGATCTGAATCTCAGTTTTGTGATCTGAAAATTAGTGGTAGATCAGATAGCAAGGCCCTTATGCATTTAATATTATATTTCATATTCTAAAGGAGAACCAGGTGAAAAGATAGATGGCATGTAGGTGACTCCAGTCACTGGTGATGAACTATCATAGATGAAATGAGGAACTGTGGACAGTGGTGGCTGAGGAAGGTAGGAAATCCAAGACCAAGAGATTATAATTTACGTAAAAGTTTTCCTTGTAATCAATAAAGATAATATATTTCTGAATAAAACCCCTGAAACTCTGAAATTAGTTTGTGATTGGGGGCCCCTTCTTTCTGTAGCTAATGCTTCAGGAGCCTGAGGCAGGAGGATCACAAGATCAAAGCCACCCTCAGCAAGTTGGTGAGATACTGTCTCAAAATAAAAAATATAAAAGGTCTGGGGATGTTGCTCAGTGGTTAAGGCCCCCTGGTACCAAATATCAATACATACATACATACATACATACATATATACATACATAAATAAAGAGTGGGCTTCTTCAGATTCTAAAGGCAGCACATACACAGGATGCTACTGTGGCCCATATATGAGGTGACACATAAGGCTACACAAAAGATGCAACCCTTTCTTCTGTCTTTTCTTGTGATAGTGTACATATGTTTGAGAAAAAATATATCTGGAGCTGTGTTACATGAAAATAACAAGGTCATAAATAGCACACTTGAAATAATTAAAGCTCTCCTGCTGGTCACAACATGAACATTTAGTAATTAAAATGTGGCCCTATCACTTGTAGATCTTCAGAGTTTATTTATAAAACAAAGGAAGGAACATTTTGCATTCAGAAAGGATAAAGTGAGTTTTGATGACAAAACTTTTATATAGCTTTTCCACTCTCAAGGTATTAGAGATACTAATAGTATTAGAGATGGGTAATGTTTAGACTTTCTAGAAAGTTAGAAAATTTTTATCCTTTTCTTTATTAGTTTCTTCTGGAATCCTTGGATTACTGAATCTTGACTTTGGAAAGATATTGTCCTAGGCCAGGATTTCTAGTGTATTCCCTAGGTGCAAAGAAATGTTCTTTAGTCACATAAGTTTGGGCTTTCAGCATTCTATATAGATCAAGTACAGATTTGTATATACACATTAATATTTTAAAGACAGAGTAAAAATTAAGAGAGTTGTTTAACTTTGTTCAGCTATATATTAACCCAAACTTATTTGGCCCTGGCATTCTTTTTCCCCCAACATGGTACTTAGTAATTTGCCTTTTACTGATGTAGGTCAACTTTTATCTGCTTCATTCTCACAATTTTAATGAACATTTGACTCTTGGTTGATAGGCCCTGATTATTTCCTGAAGATATCATTTTGTTGTTGTTTACTGTCGTTAGAAAGTTTTCTTTTATGTTTGGCAAAAATTTTGCTTTCCTCTAGTATCTGTCATTTTGTTGTTTTGCATTCTGAAACTATATAGAATAAATAATTGTCTCATCCTAATGTTTAAAGTTGACAAGTTAATACTCCCCCTAGCATATTGATTAAAAGTACATGTAGTGGAGCAGGCTGCTTGGTTTCAAATTTTAGTTAAACTACCTTTAGCTCAGTGTTATGGCACATGCCTGTAATCCCAGCAATTTGAGAGGTTGAGGCAGGAGGAAAGTTCAAAGCCAACCTCAGCAACTTAGCAAGGCCCTGTCTCAAAAAAATAAAAAGGGCTGGGGATGTGGCTCGTTGGTAAGCACCCCTTGATGAATTAAATTTGCTTTCTCTTAACACCTCACAGTGGAGATTAAATTTCAACCCATGAAACTTTGGGAACCACAATCAGACCATATCCAAACCAGAGTAAGTACTATGAAAGCCCTCATGTACATGGTGATAGTTAGGACTGTATTGACAGGAAAGGCAAATCTATATCTATTATAAGTGACCTGTACTAGTGAGAATCATTTGCTGGCCCTTCTGAGATAGAAGGGGCACAGTGTAGTCAACTTGCCTGATTTAGGGTTTTTGTCTTGTGGGCCTTGATGTTGGTCTCTGTTGCTCATAGGTTGGACATTCAGAATTAGGATTGGGAGATGGAAGTCTACCCTTTATTCTCTGTCCTTATCTCTATTTCTGCCAGAGTGACCTCTGTTCATTTCCTCGTCATGCCAGTTCTGGGATGGCATATGTCAGCAGAATCATTTTGTCTGTTTGTTCAGTGTCTTTTCTGCATCAGATGCTTTCTGGTGGGCATAATACATAAAACAGATTTTTATACTTTGTTACTCCCATATTCAATTGACTGTGTATTGGAAATATTTGGAAAAAAGTGCATCTGTACTGAACATTTACGGGCTTTTTTTGTTGTACTTTTCCCCTAAGCAATATAGAATAACAACAATTTACATAACATTTCCATAGCCCTAGGTATTTATTTGCCTCTACCCATACCTGTTGCACTTTTTTTTTTTTTTTTTTTGGTGGGGATTACGGAGATTGGACCCAGGGGTACTTTATACTGAGCTACATCCCCAGTTTTTCAAATTTTTATTTTGAGATAGGATCTCATTAAGTAGCTGAGGATCTTGCAAAATTGCTGAGGCTGGCCTCTCACTTGAGATCCTCCACTGGGATTATAGGTGTGCACCACTGTTCCTGGTCCCTCTTATCACATTATTTTTCCTTAAAGGCTTCTGACCAGTTGGCAAGTTCATTTGGCATTGTCCATGAGTCTGTATATATTCTTACCCTAGGATACTTTTCTTTCTTTCTCTTTTTTTTCTTTTTTTATGAAGTTGAATATTTTGTTATTTTGCTGCAAGCTGTTGTTTCAATGTATTAAAAATAACACCAGTAAATACAGAACATTATAAAATTAAGACAGTAGTGTTGTTCTGACACTGTACAACATACATTTTCCTCCATGCCCAGTTTTTCCAATGGAAAATCATTAAGTATATTGATCCAAATCCAGGGATGGATGTAAGCAAGTTACAATTTTTTGTTAGGCTTATAACAAGATTATCCTTGAATTATATACTTTTTATAAGTAGTTTTTAACCACAGGTAATTTTATGAATTCTGATATTAACCTAACGCCTACTCTAAAAATCATAAGGAATTGTAAAACAGATGCATATTGTGTTTATCTGCAGTCATTGGGAAGTTAAGGGGTATCTTCTTCCAGTAGCAGTGTTGAGAGTAGTTTTTAAGTCTTCTGTTCACCACTAACTTAAGACAACTGCCGAAGTTATTTTACACTAGTTTATTTAGGGTGCCATTTTCACTCCTCAATAGATTTTTACATATTTCTCATATGCTTCTTCATTCACTAGGTCATCTGGTTCTGAAGGGTCACTCACTGACATCTTTATCAGCCAACCATCTTCACAACAAGATTTGTTCACAAGCCCTGGGTTTTCTGCAAGTGCCTTATTAATTTCAGTTACTTCTGGTAGAGGAGAATAGAGCTCACTGGCAGCTTTCACGCTTTCCAAAGCACCAAACTCATCTTGTTTTTTCAATTTTGTCCCAACTTCACGCAGACTACAGAGCTTCCTGTGCAAAACTGCTGATTCCCACTGTTCCGATACTATTTTCTGTAGTTATCCATTCATGTTTCTCTGTGAATTTACACACACAGAGCAGAGCAGGCCAGTGAGCAGCGTCCAAATGGCGTCTGCCCTCACCCACCAGGGCTGTGGCGGGCAGAGAGCTGCGGGCACAGGGACTGTGTAAGCTGCAGGCGAAGCTAGTGCCCTCTGCACCACTTGAAGCACCATGTTCGCAGGGGTACGGAGTGTCGCCTGCTGTGTCTCTGCCACCCTGCGACCCCAGTGGGAGTGGCCAGGATACTTTTCTTTCTACACAAATCATAACCAGGTGCACCACTTAAAAGTTCTATTAGGAAGGTTTTCTCATTTCACTGTCAAGGTCAACCTTAAGTGTGACTATATTGGAGTTGTTTATTTTCAGCTTGTATTCACATACTGAGCTGATCTGTTTATAAGCCAAGCTTCTGCTTTTTTTTTCCTCCCATTTTAATCCCAAAAGATCCCCTAAACAGCTATGGATGTGAGCTGAGGAAGGGGTGCTGGTAAAACCGTGGTGGGTGTCAGGGAAGTCTTGGCTACCTGTTTATGTAGCTTACTTATGCCTTTGGTTTTGTTTCAGAAAGTTCAATTTTTTCATGCACCATTTGCATTTTATAATGAGTTACTGCTGAGCTCATCTGGCTTTGTGACTGGGAGAATCATAGTTAGCTTATTATCAAAAAGTTCTGGACACATGGTACCCATGATCAAGCATGGCTTTTCTGTAGAATTCTAGAGTCCTGCATTTTAATTCTTCTACTGGGGCTTGCTATCAGCCCTATACCACATCTTTTCCCACAATTAAGTGTTGTAATATAGTCTGGAGGTGCTGCACAGTTGTTTCCCCTACTTAAAGCTGGTAGCCTTTTGTGTCACCTCATATATAGGTCATAGTAGCATCCTGTGTATAGAATGTGCTGCCTTTAGAATCTGAAGAAGCACACTCTCCTGGGGTTGGTGAAGGATCCCAAGATGGCTGGGCACAAACTTGCTCTAAAAACCATTGACTGGGTAGCTTTTGGGGAGATCATTCCCCAAAACCAAAAGACTATTGCTAATTCCCTGAAGTCCTGGAATGAGACCCTCACCTCCAGGTTGGCTACTCTGCCTGAGAAACCACCAGCTGTTGACTGGGCTTACTACAAGGCAATGTTGCCAAGGCGGGCTTGGTGGATGACTTTGAAAAGAAGTTTAATGCCCTGAAGATTCCTTTGCTAGAGGATAAATATACTGCACAGGATGCTGAAGAAAAGGAAGATGTAAAAAGTTGTGCTGAGTTTGTGTCTCTCTCAAAGGCCAGGATTAAAGAATATGAGAAACAGCTGGAGAAAATGAAGAACATAATTCCATTTGATCAGATGACCATTAAGGACTTAAATGAAGTCTTCCCAGAAACCAAATTAGACAAGAAGAAATATCCCTATTGGCCTCACCAGCCCATTGAGAATTTGTAAAAAACTTGAATCCAAGAGGAATCTCTGCCCTTGTATTACAAACTCTGCACATTAAAAATATTAATTATAAAAAAAGAATCTGAAGAAGCCACTCTTTTAATTTATGTATTTAAGTTTGGTACCAGGGGGCCTTAACCACTGAGTCACATCCCCAGACCTTTTATATTTTTTATTTTGAGACAGTGTCTCACCAACTTGCTGAGGGTGGCTTTGATCTTGTGATCCTCCTGCCTCAGGCTCCTGAGCTGCTGGGATTACTTACAGGAGTGTACTAGTATGCCCGGTTGTTTATTTATTTATTTTGTTGCCATGCTGGGAATTGAACCCAGGGCCTTGTGCATGCTAGGCAAGTGCTTTATCACTGAGCCATATCTCTAGCCCTTCTACTTATTCTTTTTTTGTTGGGGGCACAAGATTGCTTTGTGCTTTGCAGGTATG
The DNA here is from genome assembly GCF_964194105.1 of Spermophilus citellus. Lineage (NCBI taxonomy): Eukaryota > Metazoa > Chordata > Mammalia > Rodentia > Sciuridae > Spermophilus > Spermophilus citellus. The sequence goes on along the minus strand of NC_138191.1, from coordinate 98,648,442 downwards.
CATTGGCATGAACCTGACCACTGGACTCTTAAATGGCTGAGTCCTAATTTATGTGTCCATGGATTCCACATCTACAGATTCAGTTGAGTATGGATTGGAAATATTTGGGAAAAAATGCATTTGTACTGATGCATGTACAGGCTTTTCTCTTGCCATTATTCCCTAAACAATACAGTATAACAAACAACTATTTACATAACATATACATTGCACTATGAATTATAAGTAATCTAGAGATGACTTAAATCAGGAGGATGTGTGTAGTTTATAAGCAAGAACTATGACATTTTATATAAGGAATTTGAGTATCCATAGATTCTGGTGTCCATGGGGGGACAGGATCCTGGAACCAATCCCCTGTCAATACTGATGAATGATTGTAGGGTTCCCCCCACTTGGAGCACATATATCTTACTAGCCCTTCAGCATGTAAGCCACTTCTTGCTCCTCAACAAGATCAACACAATTTCATTGATGTAATAGACAGATAGATATGCTGTTCTGAGTCTCTCTCTCTTCACACTATGTGTTAAGGCAGTGGGTCTGGATCTGACAACTGGCTCAGGTCCAAGAATTGGGTAAGGGCTAGCGGTTTTTTACTGGGACAGTCATTCTTAGTCTTCTGCTTTTTCTTGCCTTGTTTTGATTGTGTATAATAAGCAGAACTGTTGTTGACTGTTTTTCTCCTAATGACAGTATTCCATTAACTATATCTACAGTTCCCTGAGGGTCAAGCCTTGTTGACTGTCTCCCTCCTTGTCAGTCATAATAATAATTGATGCACTTTGTGTACAACCAGAGAAATGAAAAATTGTGGTCTATTTGTGCACTATGAATCAAAATGCATTCTGCTGTCATGTATAACTAATTAGCACAAATAAATAAATTAAAAAAATAACTGATGCACTAATTTTCTGGTGTTTAAATGTTGCCACCTGGCTATTGTTGCTTCAATGCCCACTATTTTTTATTGCTTTCAATAAGCCAAACAAGCTCTGTGACAACTTTTCCTTTAGGGAAGAAACACCACTGGACTTCTTAGCAATGTTGGTGCCTCTCATACCAGTATATTCCTGATGACCTTGGTGAATGGTCTGACCTTACATAATATATCCGTTCTACCATACCCAATTTATTGAGCCTACTAATTCCATCCTCCACTCTCTGCCATGTCAGTTCAGGCATTTCAATCCTATTCAGTGCCATCATTTTTTCTGGGCTTTCAGGAACCATCATAGCAGTGAGTTTATACCACCCCCAGGTCCATGCCACAGTGTTAATTTCCGTTTTCTGAGTACCCCAGCCCCCACTGCCTCAGTAAACTTTATCTTAGTCTAATATTCCTGCCTCCCCTCAAAATCTAGCACCACTGATATTCCTCCAGTCTGCTGGTTTATTCTTATAGTTTCTTTGAGATTTATAGTAACTTTCTCCTATTTCAGGCCCAACATGTCCTTGACAGATTTAGCATTAGCTACTATCATGGCAGCCAGGAGTGGAGATGGAGACAAATCGGGAGTTACCTTATAGCTGAAAGGCCTCTGAATTGTGTTCCTGCATAATGGGGAGTGCTAACTCATTCTTGCAGACTCTTAGGGTTCAAAGGAGTCTGGAGGATGGCAGTCTTTGAGGACAACCATCAGACCCTATCCTATCTATGAGGCTTCTAGATTTTCTAAAGTAAGACCTGATCTTGATATAACATACTTGTCCTGGTGGATACTTGCCCTGGTGTAGTGCTCCATTATCTTTGAAGTAAGGGTCTTTAATCACCTTGAATTTGCTATTCATCTTTTACTGTTCTCCCACTGTAGATGATAAGGATCTCTTTGTGGGCTTCCAAAGAGACCTCTGGCCTTCACATTTAGTTTTCAACTGATTGTTAACTGCCCTCTCTGGGGAGTCAATGCAATCTAACAGCTAGCCAATTCCATTGTTGTTGTTGTATATATTATATATTCCTTATACTTTTCAGACACATGAATCTTTATACTAGTCAGAGTGTTTCTCACTGGGACTGTTCTCCATAAAACTTGTGAAAGCATTAGTTCAAACTTAGGCCACCACCTTGTACCAAGGATTGTCCGTACCTCACATCCCCAACTAGGATGAGATTCTCATTGTCAGTAGGATAGCAAATAACCTAGTTTCTAAGCTCCATCTTACCTCCTGCATTCTTAATCCATTTGTGGTATCAAACATGTCAGTTGGAGTCATTTGGGAAATAGCTTCTAAGAATAATATGTTCTACCACTGAATCACAACCCCAGGCCCTGTATTCAATTTTTAAGATATCCTAATTGCATATGTGACTTTATTTTTATTTATTTATTTATTTTCACTAATTCTTCTTTATTCTCCTTCCTCTATTCAATCAGCTGCTAAATTTGAGTGAATAAATATCTTAGCCATAGAGACATCTACTAAATATTAGAATTCATGTATGTAGTTTATATGACTTTTGCATTATTTTCTTTATGCAATTGCATTGTTAAAATTATTATTTGTTGTCAAATTATGGTTAAATTATTAAATTGTTAAATCATTGTACTGGCTATTTAATTTATTTATTTAATTTTTAAATTTGTTTTAAGTAGTTATGATAGTAGAATGCATTTATCCACTTTGATGTATCATACGTCGATGGGCTATATTTCTCATTTTTCTGAGTATACTTGTAGAATCATATTGGTCATTCAGTCACATGTTTACATACAAAGTAATAATATCCGTTTCATTCCACAATCCTTCCTATCCTCACATCTCCCCTCCCCTCCCTTCACTTCCCTCTACCTTATCTAAGGTAATGCTATTCTTCTCTAGTGCCTCCTGCCTTATTGTGAATTAGTATCTGCATATTAGAGAAAACATTTGGCCTTTGGTTTTTTGGGATTGGCTTATTTTGCTTAGCATGATATTCTCCAATTCCATCCATTTACTTGCAAATGCCATAATTTCTCTCTTCTTTAAAGCTGAGTAGTATTCCATTGAGTGTATATATACCACATTTTCTTTATTCATTCATCTATTGAAGGACACCTAGGTTGGTTCCATAGTTTAGCTATTGTGAATTGAGCTGCTATAAACATTGATGTGGCTGCATTACTGTAGTATGCTGATTGTAAGTCCTTTGGGTATAAACCGCAGAGTGGGATAGCTGGATCAAATGGTGTTCCGTTCCAAGTTTTCTGAGGAATCTCCATACTGCTTTCCAGATTGGTTGCATCAATTTGCAGTCCCACCAGCAATGTATGAGTGTACCTTTTTCCCCACATCCTCACCAATATTTATTGTATTCTTGATGATTGCCATTCTGACAGGAGTCTCAGTATAGTTTTGACTTGCATTTCTCTTAATTGCTAGAGATGTTGAACACTTTTTCATATATTTGTTGGTCGATTGTATTTCTTCTTCTGTGAAGTGTCTGTTCGGTTCCTTAGCCTATTTATTGATTTGGATATTTGTTTTTTGGGGGTTAAGTTTTTTTGAGTTCTTTAATATCCTAGAGATTAATGCTTTATCAGAGGAGCATGTGGTAAAGATTTTCTCCCAGTCTGTAGGCTCTTTTCTCACGTTTATTGATTGTTTCCTTTGCTGAGAAGAAGCTTTTTAATTTGAATCCATCCCATTTACTGATTCTTGATTTTACTTCTTGTGCTTTAGGAGTCTTGTTAAGGAAGTCAGATCCCAGGCCTATTTTCCCTTCCATTAGGCACAGGGTCTCTGTTCTAGTTCCTAAGTCTTTGATCCACTTTGAGTTGATTTTTGTGTAGGGTGAGAGATAGAGGTTTAACTTCATTTTTCTACATATGGATTTCCAGTTTTGCTAGCACCATTTGTTGAATAGGCTATCTTTTCTCCAGTGAATGTTTTTGGTACCTTTGTCTAGTATGACATAACCATATTTACATGGGTTTGTCTCTGTGTCCTCTAGTCTGTACCATTGGTACACAAATCTATTTTGGTGCCAATACCATGCGATTTTTTAAAAAATATTTTTTAGTTGTTGATGGACCTTTATTTTATTTATTTGTATGTGGTGCTGCTGAGAATTGAACCCAGTGCCTCCCGCATGCTAGACAAGTGTGCTACCACTGAGCTCCAGCCCCAGCCCACCATGCTATTTTTGTTACTATAGCTCTGTAGTATAGTTTAAGGTCTGATATTATAATGCTTTCTTCACTTTTCTTGCTAAGGATTGCTTTAGCTATTCTGGGTCTCTTATTTTTCCAAATGAATTTCATAATTGCTTTTTCTGTTTTACATGAAGAAGATCATTGGGATTTTAATAGGAATTGTATTAAATCTATATAACGTTTTTTGGTAAAATGGCTATTTTGACAATATTTTTTTTTAAAGAGAGAGTGAGAGAGAGAGAGAGAGAGAGAGAGAGAGAGAGAGAGAGAGAATTTTTAATATTTATTTTTTAGTTCTCGGCGGACACAACATCTTTGTTTGTATGTGGTGCTGAGGATTGACCCGGGCCGCACGCATGCCAGGCGAGCGCGCTACGGCTTGAGCCACATCCCCAGCCCCTATTTTGACAATATTAATTCTGCCTATCCAGGAGCATGGGTCTTTCCATCTTTTGAGGTTTTCTTCAGTTTTTTTCTTTAGTGTAGTGTTCTGTAGTTTTAATTGTAGAGGTCTTTCACTTCTTTTGTTAGATTGATTCCCAGGTATTTTATTTTTTGAGGCTATTGTGAATGAGGTAGTTTTCCTAATTTCTCTTTCAGTGGATTTTTTGCTGATATATAGGAATGCATTTGATTTATGGGGTTGATTTTATATACTGCTACTTTGCTGAATTCATTTTTTAGTTCTAGAAATTTTCTGGTGGATTTTTTTGGATTTTCTAGATATAGAATCAAGTCATCACCAAATAGTGATAGTTTGAGTTCTTCTTTACCTATTTGTATCCCTTTAATTTCTTTCTTTTGTCTAATTGCTCTGGCTAGAATTTCAAGAATAATGTTGAATAGAAGTGATGAAAGAGGACATCCTGTCTTGTTCCAGTTTTTGATGGGATGCTTTCAACTTTTGTCCATTTAGAATGATGCTGGCCTGGGCTTAGCATGTATAGCTTTTACGATGTTGAGATATGTTTGAGTTTTTCTAGTGTTTTGAACATGAAGAGGTGCTGTATTTTGTCAAATGATTTTTCTGCATCTATTGAGATGATCATATGATTCTTGTTTTTAAGTCTATTAATATGATGAGTCATATTTCTTGATTTCCGTTATGTTGAACTAACCCTGCATCTCTGGGATGAACCCCACTTGATAGTGGTGCACTATTTTTTTAAATATGTTTTTGTATACGATTTGCCAGAATTTTATTGAGAATTTTTGCATCTATGTTCATCAGGGATATTGGTCTGAAGTTTTCTTTCCTTGAGTGTCTTTTTCTGGTTTTGGTATCAGGATGATATTAGCCTCGTAGGATGAGTTTGGAAGAGTTCCCACCTTTTCTATTTCATGGAATACTTTGAGGAGTATGGGTGTTAATTCTTCTTTGAAAGTCTTGTAGAACCTACTGAGAATCCATCTGGTCTGGGGCTTTTCACAAAGAAGGACATTTCATACTTCTTAAGGGAAGTATATATAAGCAGGACATAACAATTATAGATATTTATATCCCAAACAATGGAGCATCTATGTACATCAAACAAACCCTTCTCAATTTCAAGAGTCAAATAGACCACAATACAATAATACTGGGTGACTTTAACACATCTCTCTCACTACTGGACAGAGCTTCCAAACAAAACTAAATAAGGAAACTATAGAACTAAACAATATAATAAAAAACTTAGACTTAACAGACATACATGGAATATTTCATCCATCAACGAGCAAATATACTTTCTTCTCAGCAGCACAAGGCTCCTTCTATAAAATAGATCATGTCCTATGCCACAAAGCAACTCTTAGTAAATACAAAAGAGAGAGAGAGAGAGAGAGAAAGAGAGAGAGAGAGAGAGATAATAACCTGCCTTTTATCAGACCACAATGGAATGAAATTAGAAATCAACGATAAAATTAAAAATACAAGCTACTGTAACAAATGGAGACTAAATAATACACTATTGAGTGATGAATGGATAGTAGAAGAAATCAAGGATGAAATAAAAAAAATTCTTAGAGGTAAACTAGAACACTGATACAACATATAAAAATCTTTGGGACCTTATGAAAACAGTACTGAGAGGAAAGTTTATTGCATTGAGCGCATTCATTGAAAGAATAAAAAGGGGCTGGGGATGTGGCTCAAGCGGTAGCGTGCTCGCCTGGCATGCATGCACCCCAGGTTCGATTCTCAGCACCACGTACAAACAAAGATGCTCTGTCTGCCGATAACTAAAAAAAAAATGAAATATTAAAAACAAGAAAGAATAAAAAGTTAACAAATAAATGACCTAACACTACATCTCAAATCCCTAGAATAAGAAAAACAAAATCAACACCAAAAGAGTAGAAGACAGGAAATAATTAAAATCAGAGCTGAAATCAATGAAATCTAAATAAAAGAAACTATTGAAAAAATTGACAAAACAAAAAGTTGGTTCTTTGCATATGTGACTTTAACAGCAAAAGACCAGTTAAGGCAGGTTAATATGAGATTGTTAAAAATATAATTTATGCAGCAGTCCTTAGATTCTGCATTCATCTCAAATATTTCTTTTGATCTTCCAGCTTTCGCTTAGCTGAATTAAGTGCTGTATATCTGAGTATCCATCATCATGGATTATATTGTATTGTTGGCCTGCCTCTTATTTGGCTGGAAGTTTCTTGTCTTCAGAAACAGCTCTTGAGTGTACATAGTAGATGATCATTAAATAAATGTTTGAGTAGATATATGTTTGGATGAATTAATAGACTGTATAAAAACATAGATTTTTCTTCTGTTCATAATATTTGCCAGTGTCTAAGGAAAGGAAACTTTCTATTCCTATAAAGTATGTAACACTTGTTGTGGATGGAGTTCTGCAAATTGCTTTGAATTATGAACTTTATTTTATTTTTAGTATTTAGGTGTAACTTCCCTGTCCCCACTTTGAAGCATCATAATCATATGCATTTATTGAGTTGTTTTCCCTTAGCCTCCAAATTGATTATACTGGATGATTTTAAAGAGGTAATTGATCCAAACCAGTGTTTTCCTCATCAGTTATGGGTGGTCTTTTTTTTTTAATTTGTTTTTTAGTTGTAGGTGGACACAGTGTCTTTATTTTATTTATTTATATGTGGTGCTGAGGATCAAACCCAGGGCCTCACACACGCTAGGTGAGTGCTCTACTGCTGAGCCCCAGCCCTAGCCCCAGCCCTATGGGTGGTCTTTTATTGTAAAGATTGACCAGAAGATATATTAAAGTTTTTGAAAAACCTGAGCATTGTTTTCAGAATTTCTTCATTGTTAGAGCTTTTCCTTCAAGTGATTTAATTTTTATCCTTGGAATACAACTTTCTAGCTGGAATCTTTAAATTAGGTCATTTCATGGTTTTATTTGTATTTATTTAGTATTTAGGTGTAGTTTCCCTATTTGTACTTTCAATATTTCTTTAATGACAAGTGTGGATGCCTCTCTGGCATTGTGTTCTTTAAATTATAGTTTGCAAAGGATGGTGTTGGAGCAAGTATTAACTTTTGCTCAAATATTATTTGTAGTATTAAAAAAAAACATTAAACAGGTCAACATGATGTTGTGACTTCTTAAAAGGTTCCAAGGAAAAATATTCTAAAGTAAACTTTTCAGGTTTTTTTTTTTGGTGGGAGGTGGAAAGATTCTGTATCATATATTTAATGTATTAGCATAAATGTTCTTTGATTTTCCAGTGTTTTTTTTTGTGTGTGTGGTGCTGGGGATAGAACCCAGGGCTTTGTACATGTGAGGCAAGCACTCTGCCAACTGAGTTATATCCCCAGTCCCCAAGTATCCAATGGTTTAGTCAGCTTTTTCACTGCTATGACTAAAGGATCTGACCAGTGCAACTGGGGAAGAAAAGTTTATTTGAGGGCTCAACGGTTTCTGAGGTCTTAGTCCATACAAAGACTAAGGCTCCATTCCTCTAGGCTCGCAGTGAGGCAGAACATTATGGCAGAGTGTATGGCAGAGGGAAGCTGCTCACATCATGGTGGTCAAGAAGCAGAGAGAGAAACTCCACTCTCCAGATACAAGTATATTCCCAAATCCATGCCCCAATTCCCATCCTCTCCAGCCCTACGTACCCTACCACTTCAATTAATCTCATCAGGGATTAACTCACTGATAAGGATAAGACTATGACCCAATCATTTGTCCTCCAAACTTTCTTGCATTGTATCACATGTGAGTTTTCCAGGGATACCTCACATCCAAACTATAGCATCCAGGATAATTATTACTGAAATAACCCGTTAGATTTAGAGGACTTCTAAAAGAATCAGTAAGAAAGTTTGCAAATGACATACACCATTTGTTGTTGTTGTTGTTGTTGTTATTGTTCAGGAGTAGAACATTTTGTTCCTAGTGGTAGGGAGAAAGCATTCAGCCTTTCACCATAAGTGTGCTAGAAGCTATGGTTTGTTAAAAACAGCTCTTTTCAGGTTTGAGGAAGTTCCTTTATATTACTAGTTTATTGCAATTTTTTTCTGGTACTGGATATTGAAGCCAGGGACACTTTACCACTGAGCTACATCCCTGCCTCTTTTTATATTTTATTTTGAGACAGGTTATTGCTAAATTGAGAAGTCTGGCCTCAAATTTGCTGTCCACCTATCTCACCCTCCTGATTAGCTAGGATTATAGGCATGTGCCACAGCAAATCTGGCTAGATTTTTTTTTTTTTAAGTCATGAAAGGGTGTTGGATTTTGTTATATGTCTGTGTCTATTGAGAAGGCAAGGTTTTTGTTCTTTTATTAATATGGAGTATTACATTGATTTTTCTAAGTTAAACCAAACTTGCCTTCATGGAATAAATTCTACTTATACATGATTTATAATCCTTTCTGTATTTTACTGGATTTAGCTTGCTAGGTTTTTTTTTTTTTTTTAACAGGGATTGAACTCAGGGGTCCTAAGCCACATCCCCAACCCTATTTTGTATTTGATTTAGAGACAAGGATTCACACTGAGTTGCTTAGCACCTCCTGGTTGCTGAGGCTGGCTTTGAACTCATGATCCTCCTGCCTTAGCCTTTAAAGCCACTGCACCACCATGCCCAGCTAGTTTGCTGGTATTTCATTGCATATATATTTATAAATAATATTTGTCTTTTGGCTTTCTTTTCTTGCATATATATTTATAAATAATATTGGTCTGATTTGATATCAGGGTTATGATATCTGGCCTCAGAGAATACTCTGAGAAGTGGGCCCTTCTCCTCTTCCTCTTCTTTTTTAAAAATGAGTTTGTGTTATTTATTTATTTAAAAATATTAAGTAAAATCGGTGCACAACTGTAATCCCAGCAGTTTGGGAGGCTGAGCCAGGAGGATCCTGAGTTCAAAGCTAGCCTCAGAAACTTAGCGAGACCCTGTCTCTAAATAAAATATAAAAAGGGCTTATGGATATGGCTCAGTGATTGAGTGCCCCGGGTTCAATCCTTAGCCAAAAAAAAAAAAAAAAAAAAAAATTTAGTAGAAGTCACCAATAAAATCACCCAGTGCCATAGGTGGGAAGTTTTAAAATTTAATTTGTAGGACATTTTTAAAATTATAATTCAATCTCTTGTTATAGGTCAGTGAGTCATTTTGGAAGTTTGTATGTTTCTAGGAATTTATTTGTTTCACCTAGGTTATCTAATTCTTTTTATTTCTATAAGATTAGTAGTAATGACTCTGATGTTGATTCTTATTTTATTGAGTCTTTTGTCTTTCTGATTTTATTGAGTAGTCCTCCCTCCCTCTCCCCCAGCTAAAGATTTGCTGACTTTTGTTATCTTTTCAAATAATCAACTTGTTTTATCCTACTTATTTCTAATCTTTATTATTTCTTTCCTTCCACTTGTCCTGGGTTTAGTTTGTTCCTCTTTTTTAGTTTTTTATGTTGGAAGATTAAATTTGAAATCTTACTTTTAAAAGGTATATTTAAAGCTGGGCTCTGTGGTACATTCTTAGTGACTTGGGTGGCTGTGGCAGGAAGATTGCAAGTTTGAGGCCAGCCTTGGCAGCCCGTTTTAAAATAGAAATAAAAAAGGTTGGGGGCGTAGCTCAGTGGTACAGCATCCCTTGCGTTAAATACCCAGTATAAAAAAAAAAAAAGTTTATATCTACAAATTTCCCTCTAAGCACTCTTTTGGTTACATTCCTTAAGTTTTTGTTTTGTTTTTAATTTTTTTCTTAGTTGAAGATGGAAACAATATTTTTGTTTTATATATTTATTTTATATGGTACTGAGGATTGAACCCAGTGCCTCATGCGTGCTGGGTAAGTGCTCTATCACTGAGGTCCAACCCCAGCCCATAAGCATTTTTTAAAAAAATTTTAAAAATATTTATTTTTTAGTTGTAGATGGACAAATACGTTTACTTTGTTGATTTATTTTTATGTGGTGCTGAGGATCGAACCCAGTGCCGCATATGTGTGAGGCAAGTGTGAGGCAAGCACTCTACCGCTGAACCACAACCCCAGCCCATAAGTTTTGATATATTGTATTTGTGTTTCATATTGACAATGTCTCAAAAAATTTTTTTGTTACTGACTTCTAATTTTATTCTGTTATGGTAAAAAAACACTTTGTGTGATTTAAATCCTTTTTATTTGGGGGCTCTCTTGTTAGGTGCTTTGGCTTTAATTCTTTTTTTTTCTCTTTAAATATTTTTATGTCTATTTTTTAGTTGTAGATGAACACACAGTGTATTTATTTATTTTTATGTGGTGCTGAGGATCGAACTCAGTGCCTGACGCATGTGAGGCAAGCGCTTTACCACTGAGCTGCAGCCTCAGCCCTTCTGGCTTTAATTCTGATGTATAATGTGGATTGAATTTTATATATGTGAATACTGTTGATAACTAAATAAAACTTTATTCCCATCTCATATACTATGACCAGTGAATGGAATTTATTTCAATATAACTTAGATGCTTAAATGATTTTGGATCCAGTAGTAGTAAATTGTTACATGTGTATTACATAAAGAATCACTTAAGAGACTTTTTTTCACTTAACTTTAATGGAGTAGTGATTCATTAAAACGATCTATATGTATATATGAGTCACAGTGAACTGCAGCAGTTTAAAAATGGCTTTGACACATTTCATATAGTAAAGTTATTATTCACTATAAATTCAATTATTTTGTAATCCTTACTACAATGTTGTGACCCAGGGAAGTTAAATATTATTGATATTAAATATTATTGCTATTATCCCCCTTCGAAAATAGAGCCACTGAGCCTTAAGAATATTTTTTTTAATTATTTTATTGTTGGTTGTTCAAAACATTACATAGTTCTTATTATACCATATTTCACAGATTGATTCAAGTGGGTTATGAACTCCCATTTTTACCCCGTATACAGATTGCTGTGTCACATCAGTTACATTTCCATTGATTTACAACTTGCCTTTCTAGTGACTGATGTATTCTGCTGTCTATCCCATTCTCCACTGTCCCCTCACCCCTCCCCTCCCCTCCCCTCCCCTTCTCTCTCTCCATCCCCTCTACTATAAATCGTTTCTTCCACTTATATAATTTTTCTCCTACTCCTCCTTTCCTCTTATATATAATTGTGTATAACCCTGAGGCTCACCTTCCAGTTCCATGCAATTTCCCTTAACTCTCACTTTCCCTCCCGCCTATCATCCCTGTTTAATGTTATTCTTCTTCTCCAGCTCTTCGTCTCTACCCTGTCCTTGGTTACTCCCCTTATATCAAAGAAGACATTTGACATTTGTTTTTTAAGGATTGGCTAGCTTCACTTAGCATAATCTGCTCTAATGCCATCCATTTCCCTCCAAATTCTATGATTTTGTCATTTCTTATTGCAGAGTAATACTCCATTGTGTATAAATGCCACATTTTTTTAAATCCATTCATCTATTGAAGGGCTTCTAGGTTGGTTCCACAATCTTGCTATCGTGAATTGTGCTGCTATGAACATCGATATAGCAGTGTCCCTGTAGCATGCTCTTGTTAGGTCTTTAGGGAATAGACCGAGGAGGGGAATAGCTGGGTCAAATGGTGGTTCCATTCCCAACTTTCCAAGAAATCTCCATACTGCTTTCCAAATTGGCTGCACCATTTTGCAGTCCCACCAACAATGAACAAGTGTACCCATTTCCCTGCATCCTCGCCAGCACTTGTTGTTGTTGGATTTCTTAATGGCTGCCAATCTTACTGGAGTGAGATGGTATCTTAGGGTGGTTTTGATTTGCATTTCTCTGACTGCTAGAGATGGTGAGCATTTTTTCATGTACTTGTTGATTGATTGTATGTCCTCCTCTGAGAAGTGTCTGTTCAGGTCCTTGGCCCATTTGTTGATTGGGTTATTTGTTATCTTATTCTCTAATTTTTTGAGTTCTTTGTATACTCTGGATATTAGGGCTCTATCTGAAGTGTGTGGGGTAAAGATTTGTTCCCAGGATGTAGGCTCCCTGTTTATCTCTCTTATTGTTTCTTTTGTTGAGAGAAAACTTCTTAGTTTGAGTAAGTCCCATTTGTTGATTCTGGTTGTTAACTCTTGCGCTATGGGTGTCCTATTGAGGAATTTGGGGCCTGACCCCACAGTATGTAGATCATAGCCGACTTTTTCTTCTATCAGACGCCGTGTCTCTGATTTAATATCGAGCTCCTTGATCCATTTTGAGTTAACTTTTGTGCATGGCGAGAGAAAGGGATTCAGTTTCATTTTGATGCAAATGGATTTCCAGTTTTCCCAGCACCATTTGTTGAAGATGCTATCCTTCCTCCATTGCATGCTTTTAGCCCCTTTATCAAATATAAGATAGTTGTAGTTTTGCGGATTGGTTACTGTGTCTTCTATTCTGTACCATTGGTCCACCTGCCTGTTTTGGTACCAGTACCATGCTGTTTTTGTTACTATTGCTCTGTAGTATAGTTTGAAGTCTGGTATCGCTATACCGCCTGATTCACACTTCCTGCTTAGCATTCTTTTTGCTATTCTGGGTCTTTTATTATTCCATATGAATTTCCTGATTGTTTTATCTATTTCTACAAGAAATGCTGTTGGGATTTTGATTGGGATAGCATTGAACTTATAGAGAACTTTTGGTAATATCGCCATTTTGATGATGTTAGTTCTGCCTATCCATGAGCAAATAAGAATATTTTTTATGACTTTTTTTAATATTTATTTTTTTTTAGTTTTTGGTGGACACAACATCTTTATTTGTATGTGGTGCTGAGGATCGAACCAGCGGTGTGCGCATGCCAGGCAAGCGCGCTACCACTTGAGCCACATCCCCAGCCCTGAGCCTTAAGAATATTAAGGTCATATAGTTAGTCAGTCAGTCAGTCAGTGGCTCAGCCAGGATACAAACTCAGGTTACCTGGCTCAGGGATTCCTGTACTTTTCCCATTGCACTACACTGTCTCATTATTTCACATGAAACTATAAGCCTAATTTACCAAGAGTGATATCCTGGAAAGTAAACAGTCTAGCAGCACTTGGCAAAGCACAGTTTTACTAGGTGGGGCATATAGAAAGAGAAAAAAAAAATCAGAAGACCTAAACAGTTGTGTGCTAAAATGTACTCATTCTTAAATGATGTTGTGAGAGGAAACGCTTTGGAGAGAGACTAAAACATAAGCAGTATTTCAGGACATGGTCTCAGCAGCACCCAGACAGGTTCAGAGCAGTTGCTAAGGACATTTTTTTTTTTTTAAAGAGTGAAACGGCTTTATTTTCTTTTAAAGAGAGAGAGAGAGAGAATTTTAATATTTATTTTTTAGTTTTCGGCGGACACAACATCTTTGTTTGTATGTGGTGCTGAGGATCGAACCCGGGCCGCAAGCATGCCAGGCGAGCGCGCTACCACTTGAGCCACATCCCCAGCCCTGCTAAGGACATTTTTATTTTCTAGAACAAAGGTTTGAAACAGGGAATTTAAGACAAAGAGACCTAAACAACACTAGACTGTACAGAACTATCTGAAGTTACAAATCAGAGTGTGATCTTTTTATGAGAAAGGGATTGCTTGGTTTACATTGATTACTTCAGCTATTTTAATGCATGTTCATAGATAGTGATCTGTTCAGTAAAAACATTTGACTTCTTTCTGTGTATAAAAGCATTGTTAGGCAGGCATTGTGGGAGTGATACAAAGGTAAGGATGATACTGTGCTTGTCCACAAGGCCCTTGTAACCTAGTAAGGAAATTTTGTATTCAAATATACTTGTTCATCCAGGGAGACCCTGTACCAGGTATTTAGGAGATAAGAATAGGTAAATTAGAAACTGCTTTGAAGCCTAATATTTCCTACTGCCTTCCTGTAAATTTAAGTACTTAAAACCTTTTAGAAAACAGGACCTGCAATTCTCTTAGCAAAAAATGATTCATACTATAATCATTGTGATTTGGTCACAAAGAGAACCTGACTGCTTATGGTTGAGAGCTTAGGTGTCATATTAGAAGAATATTTGCACCATTTTTAACAGTGAAAGAATTAACACCTAAGATATATAAAGACTCTGACAAATCATTAAGAAAAAGAAAAAATACAAACATCCCAACAGATAAAAAAATAGATAAAAGATTTGAATAGGAGATCATAAAAGAGGAACAATAAAAAGCTAATGTCATAAGACAATGTATTTAGTCTTATTTGTTATCAGGGAAATGATGATTCTGTAATGAAATATTATTTTTACCTCTCGTTGGCAGAAATAAAAGTAATAGCAAACTTAAGTAATAATTTAAGTAATTTGCCTCCTTTATTAATATACAGGAGGCAAAATAATCCTAATAGTCATACCAGGGATATCCTATTACTCTTTAATTGATAAGGAACTTGAAACAACAGTAAAATAACTTGCCCCAAATCAAGTATCTCATACTTGTAGTCTGTCACTAGAGGCTGTAATCTTTTGTGTGTGTGTGTGTGGGGTGTGTGTGTGTGTATGTGTGTGTATGTGTAGGATCCTGGGGGTCAAACTTACGCATGCCAGGCATACTCTATCACTGAGCCATATCCTCAGCCCCTAGAGCCTACATTCTGCATTCTTTTTTTTCTTTTTAATTTTTTTTTTTAGTTGTAGATGGACACAATACCTTTATTTTGTTTATTTTTTATGTGGTACTAAGGATAGAACCCAGTGCCTCACACATGCTAGGTGAGTGCTCTACCACTGAGCTACAACCCCAGCCCACATTCTGCATTCTTTTTTTTTTTTTTTTTTTTTTTAATTTTTTTTTTGAGAGAGAGGGAGAGAGAGAGAGAATAGTTTTTAATATTTATTTTTTAGTTTTTGGCAGACACAACATCTTTGTTTGTATGTGGTGCTGAGGATCGAACCCGGGCCGCACGCATGCCAGGCGAGCGTGCTACTGCTTGAGCCATATCCCCAGCCCCTACATTCTGCATTCTTAATCACTATAACAGTGCCTTTACCTGGGTTGGTTATCATTATACAGTATGCTGAACCTCAAATCAGTGACTAGCACGCAAACACGAAACATTTAAATATTTGTTGAATGAATGAATAAAGGTAATCAATTTAAAAAAGAAAAAAATTAAGCATTTCATTTTGGGGCATAATTTGTCAATATCAAAAACGACATAGCGAGATTCCAACATGGAGGCGGGTGCAGAGAGATCAAGTCTCTGACCTCTTCAGCTGTGCAGGCATAGGGAGTCGTAAACAACCTAAATCTGTTTGCTCAGGATCACTAGGCAATGCTGAGCTGACGTGGATCTGGGGCGAACAGTCTGGGCCTCTCAGAACACACACTGAGCCCGGATCAGCTGAATTCAAGCTCCCGTTCGCCTGCTTCCCACAGACAAACAGCTGTGACTCAGCACTAATCCATCCAGCTGAAACAACTGGTCAGCCCTTCTCTTCCTACGGAGGTAAATGCCTACCGAGCCTTCATAGGTAGTGGCCACAGGTTTGAAATGGGGCTTGGGAGAGATGGTAAGGACCCACCCGTTGCATTGGTCGCCCGGCAAAGGGAAACGAACTGTCGCCATTTGCAAGAGATACCACCATGGCAGAGAACTGACGTCATCAGACTGCGGCGGAGGAGATAACTTCATTGAAACCTGCGGCTACAGATGTGTAATTCCCTAGCCTTCCCCCTCCACACATCGGGGAAACCTTAAGGGCCCCTCCCAGCTCTCCCATAAGGGCACCACCCAGCTCTCCCGTGAGCGCGATAGCCAGACTGAGGGAATCAGAGGTGGCGCGGGACCTGCGGCATGGAACTACTGCTCCCACCAGTGCTGACAGCTGAGGTCTCTTGCACCAGCTACCGGGGGCGTGGCTACCGGGGGGCAAGTAAAATTCGCTGAGGATTCTCAGCCCCAAGCTCTACAAACTTAGGGTCTGAGGGAATGGCAAACTGGAAGAGTGTGCCCAGTCATTCATGAAAACAGGGCTCCCAGGAGCAGCAGACCTGGCGTGTAGCCAGTATTGTGGTGAGCAGCACCCGTGAGAGGGGCCTGGCTAGAGGAAAAGTGGCAAGTGACTAGACACAAGAGGAGGCCCTAGGTACTCAGGATTGGAGACTCGCCCAGTCTGGGAGGAGCTGCTGCACAGTGATTGGTTCCCGCGTATTGACAGGAGAAACTTGGCCTGGTGGGCACAGCGCCACCTACTGGAAGAGAAGTTAATCAAACTCTAAGACTGCATTTATTAGTTTTTTTTTCTTTTTTTCTTTTCTCTTTTTTTTTGATTTGGGTTTTTCTTTCATTTTCATTTTTCTTGTTTTTTTTTAAATTTTTTTTACAATTTTTTAAAAATTTTTTTCTTCTAATTTTAATTTTAATTTTTTAAAATTATTTTTTAAATTTTTTTTTCTTTTTTTATTTCCTATTTTTTTCTTCTTTTGTCTTTTCATTTCTTTTCAGTTATCTTATCCCCCCTTCCTTGAATTCTACCTGCTTACTCTCATTCTCTTTAGTGACTTCTTCCCTTCCCTTCTAATCCCTTTCCTCCCAAGCATCTAATAAATTTATAGGAGTAAACAGTAACTCATCAGTCAAACAGAACAAGAAGTAACATGAGCAGCTTCAAAAAGCAAGGAAGAAAAGGAGTACAAACAATGCAGGACAGCCTAAATATTCAGGAGGACTTAGAGTCATCAGAAAAATGGTCATATAAAGAACTCAAGGAACACCTTAGACAGATGGAATGGAACCTTAAAGAGGATACAAGACAGCAAATTCAAGCAGCGAAAGAACACATTGAGAATGAATTACATAAACAGCTAAAAGAAGAAGTTAAGCATCTTTATCAGGAGATAGAGATTATAAAAAATAATCAAACAATAATTCTAGAAATGAAGGAAACGATAAACCAAATTAAAAACTCAATTGAGAGTATCACTAACAGAGTGGAGCAAGTAGAAGCCAGAACGTCAGATAATGAAGACAAAATATATCATCTTGAAAACAGTCTAGCCAACTCAGAAAGGCTGGTAAAAAAATCACAAGGAAAACATCCAAGAGATATGGGATAACATAAAAAAACCAAACTTAAGAGTCATTGGGATAGAGGAAAGTATAGAGATTCAAACAAAGGGAATGAGTAACCTGCTGAATGAAATAATTACAGAAAACTTTCCAGAAATAAAAAAGGAAACAGATATACAAATTGAAGATGCATACAGGACACCGAGCACACAAAATCACAGTAGACCAACGCCAAGACACATTGTTATGAGGATATCCAATATATAGAACAAAGAGAAAATATTAAAAGCTACAAGAGAAAGGAGGCAGATTACATTCAGGGGTAAACCAATAAGGTTAACAACGGATTTTCATCACAGACACTGAAAGCAAGAAGGTCATGGAACAATGTATTTCAAACACTGAAAAACAATGGATGCCAAGCAAGAATTCTGTATCCAGCAAAATTAAGCTTCAGGTATGACAACGAAATAAAAATCGTTCATGATAAACAAAAGTTAAAAGAATTTGCAGCCAGAAAACCAGCATTGCAAAGCATTTTGAGCAAAACACTACACGAGGAAGAAATGAAAAACAATAACCAAAATCATCAGTAGGAAGTGCCTCGGTAAAGACAGAGGGCGAGGGGAAAGATAATCATGGAGAAACAAACTAAATTTTTTTTAAAAAAGGATAAATAATCAAACATGGCTGGAAGTACAAACCATATATCAACAGTAACTCTGAATGTTAATGGCTTAAACTCTCCAATAAAGAGACATAGGCTGGAACATGGATTAAAAAAACAAATCCAACAATATGCTGCGTCCAGGAGACACATCTGATTGGAAAAGACATACACAGGCTGAAGGTGAAAGGATGGGAAAAAATATACCACGCACACGGTCCTCGTAAGCAAGCAGGCATTTCTGTATATCAGCAACAAAACTTCTGAAACGGAAATGAGGAAAAACACTCCATTCATAATATCCTCAAAAATAATAAAATACTTGGGAATCAACCTAACAAAAGAGGTGAAAGATTTATACAATGAAAACTACAGAACCCTAAATAGAGAAGTAGAAGAAGATCTTAGAAGATGGAAAAATATACCCTGTTCATGGATAGGCAGAACTAATATCATCAAAATGGCGATATTACCAAAAGTTCTCTATAGGTTTAATGCAATGCCAATCAAAATCCCAACGGCATTTCTTGTAGAAATAGATAAAGCAATCATGAAATTCATATGGAAAAATAAAAGACCCAGAATAGCAAAAGCAATTCTAAACAAGAAGTGTGAATCAGGTGGTATAGCGATACCAGATTTCAAACTATATTACAGAGCAATAGTGACAAAAACAGCATGCTACTGGTACCAAAACAGGCGGGTGGACCAATGGTATAGAATAGAGGACACAGAGACTAATCCACAAAGTTACAACTATCTTATATTTGATAAAGGGGCTAAAAGCATGCAATGGAGGAAGGATAGCATCTTCAACAAATGGTGTTGGGAAAACTGGAAATCCATATGCAACAAAATGAAACTGAATCCCTTTCTCTCGCCATGCACAAAGGTTAACTCAAAATGGATCAAGGAGCTTGATATCAAATCAGAGACTCTGCGTCTGATAGAAGAAAAAGTTGGCTCCGATCTACATATTGTGGGGTCGGGCTCCAAATTCCTTAATAGGACACCCATAGCACAAGAGTTAATAACAAGAATCAACAAATGGGACTTAATTAAACTTAAATGTTTTTTTCAGCAAGAGAAACAATAAGAGAGGTAAATAGGGAGCCTACATCCTGGGAACAAATTTTTACTCCTCACACTTCAGATAGAGCCCTAATATCCAGAGTATACAAAGAACTCAAAAAATTAGACAATAAGATAACAAATAACCCAATCAACAAATGGGCCAAGGACCTGAACAGACGCTTCTCAGAGGAGGATATACAATCAATCAACAAGTACATGAAAAAATGCTCACCATCTCTAGCAGTCAGAGAAATGCAAATCAAAACCACCCTAAGATACCATCTCACTCCAGTAAGATTGGCAGCCACTATGAAGTCAAACAACAACAAGTGCTGGCGAGGATGTGGAGAAAAGGGTACACTTGTACATTGCTGGTGGGACTGCAAATTGGTGCGGCCAATTTGGAAAGCAGTTTGGAGATTCCTGGGAAAGCTGGGAATGGAACCACCATTTGACCCAGCTATTGCCCTTCTCGGACTATTCCCTGAAGACCTTAAAAGAGCATGCTACAGGGATACTGCCACATCGATGTTCATAGCAGCACAATTCACAATAGCTAGACTGTGGAACCAACCCAGATGCCCTTCAATAGATGAATGGATAAAAAAAAATGTGGCATCTATACACAATGGAGTACTATGCAGCAATAAAAAATGGCAAAATCATAGAATTTGCAGGGAAATGGATGGCACTAGAGCAGATTATGCTTAGTGAAGCTAGCCAATCCCTAAAAAACAAATACCAAATGTCTTCTTTGATATAATGAGAGCAACTATGAACAGAGCAGGGAGGAAGAGCAGGAAGAAAAGATTAACATTAAACAGAGACATGAGATGGGAGGGAAAGGGAGAGAAAAGGGAAATTGCATGGAAATGAAGGGAGACCCTCATTGCTATACAAAATTACATATAAGAGGTTGTGAGGGGAATGGGAAAATAAACAAGGAGAGAAATGAATTACAGTAGATGGGGTAGAGAGAGAAGATGGGAGGGGAGGGGAGGGGGGATAGTAGGGGATAGGAAAGGTAGCGGAATACAACAATTACTAATAGGGCATTATGTAAAATTGTGGATGTGTAACCGACGTGATTCTGCAATCTGCATTTGGGGTAAAATTGGGGGTTCATAACCCACTTCAATCTAATGTATGAAATATGATATGTCAAGAGCTTTGTAACGTTGTGAACAACCAATAAAAAAATAAAATAAAAAAAACCGACATAGCAATGACTCATTAACTTCTTGATGTTTATCTTTTAAAAGAAAACATACATGGAAGCATGTATATGATGTAGAAGCATTCTGCGTAATCATGTGAGAATGTAAGTGCTCATCAGTGTTACATATAATTATTAAAAAACAATAAAAACAATGGTATCTGTGTTTGATAGAATTCTATATGCACAGTTGAAATAAAGTATTTTATCTGCAAAGATATTGAGGATCTGTTACTTGCTTTTCTCATTCAGTAATACATCCTAGATTTTAGGTGATGAAAGAATGAAACAGATAAAATTAGCCATGAAAATATAAGAGAAAATGGTTGAATATTTTTATAATATTGGCGTGAAGAAGACTTTTTTAAACATGATGTGAAAGGCAGAGCCAAAAAGGAAAAGATTGATGAATTTGACTATGTAAAATGGGAGACTTCCATATAAGGGAAAAACAAAACAGTAAACTGGGACAAAGAGTGTAAACTTATCTATCTCTCTATCTAAAATCTATAGGCAATTTGCAGAAAGGCCAGTAATCATATGAAAGATACAAATATGTTTCCAGTTTTTACTTAGAAACACAAATTAGAAAATCAGATTCTGTTTCCCACCTGTGAAACTGATAAAAATCGAATTTACTCAGTAGTGACAAGAGCATGAAGAAAAAATTCTTGTATATCCTTGGAGGAAATATAAATAAACAGTATGTTTAGTAGAAAATTTGACAATAGTTTTAAAAATGGAAATGTATACCATCTTTCTCTCAAACTCCACTTTTGGGGATTTGTTTACTTATTTATTGGTATTAGGCAATGAATCCAGCCAGGGGCACTTAACCACTGAGCCATATCCATAGCACTTTTTATTTTTTATTTTGATATAGAGTCTCACTAAGTTGCTTAGGTCCTCACTAAGTTGCTGAAGCTGACTTTGAACTCAAGATCCTCCAATTATTGTATGTTAAAGTGTAATGATACGTGTGCAAGAGTAATCATTATATTGTTTATGGATATAAAAACATGGAAAGGACCTGAATGTTCATTGATTGGGATGAGAGTTAAATTATAGTACATGTATTTAATGGAATGCTTTCAGGTATTGAAAAACTGGTGCTTTTCACCAAGATGGTAATCAAAAGCCAGGAAGGAAGCTCCTGCCCCTCCCAAAGCCATTGTCAAAAGAAAACTTAGAGTTGGGAATGGGGCTCAGTGATAGAGCAGTTTTCTGGCATGTGTAGGTTCAGTTCCTAGCACCCCAGCAACACAAACAAACAACAAAATGCAAAGGCTTAGAGGACTAAGAAGGTGCTGTAGTGCTGAATAGTGTCTTCAGCCATAATCAAAAGTTCTAAATGTCAACCATCTTCTGGTGCCCCAAGATACTGCAGCTCTGGAGAAGGACTATACTATGAGGAGTGCCCCCAGGAAAGACAAGCTTGACCATCATGCCATCATCAAGTTCTCTCTGACTTCTCACTGAGTCTGCCATGAAGAAAATAGAAGATCGCAACATATTCATGTTCATTATGAATGTCAAGGCTAACAAGCACTAGATCAAACAAATTGTGAAGAAGCTGTATGATGTTGATGGGGCCAAGATTAATAGGCCTGATGGAGAGAAGGCATATATTCAAGATGTTTTGGATGTTGTCAACAAAATTGTGATCACTTAAATGAAGTACTGCTGGCTAACTCTAAATATATACTTTTTTTCACCATAATAAAAGGCAGTGGCACATCTATATGTACAGGCATGAATCATTTAACATGATTATGCTATGATATGCTATGCTAAGTAACATGCATGAATATATTATAACAATAGATCATAGAATATATTTTAAAATTCCAGTGTAGTGACCTATTATTTTGTATCTGTCTCCCTGTTCTGCAGTGTATTATCATTTTTAATGGGAGCATTAGTCTACTAGATGTTGAAATGCAAATGTTATAGGAGTTCTTTTAAAGAATTTTGATGGAAATGATAGAGAAATCAAGAGTATAAAGATAAACAAATTATTTAGATCAGTAAATTGGAGGTCATCAACATTCATGAAGCCTAGAAGGACTTACATGGCATTTAATGAAAGAAATTAAATGTTATTGTGGTATTTATTGTGAATTTACAACTGGGGGAGCAGCATGAGTAAAGGACCAGAGGTGGGAATGAACACGAATTCTTCAGGAGCAAAAAGATGTCAGTGAAGATAGAAGCAAGCTAAAGAGAAAGTGGCAAAAGAATAAGCTAGAGGGATAGGCATGTGTTAAATTATGCAGGACATTATTAGTCCATTGTAAGGAATATTTATATTTTAAACGCAGTGGAAAACAACTGAAGAATTTAAAGTAAAAGAATCACATGATTAGGTCTTTTTAAAATATCACTTTAACTGCTGAATGGGAAATGGATTGGAAGAGAAGACAATAACAGTGGATATGAGAATCTGAATAAGGAGAGTAATCAAGGTGTGAGGTAATAGTGGCTTGGACCGAGGTAGTGGTTATAGACAGAAGTGAATGGGTTTTCATTAATTATTGGAAGTGATTGAGTGTTGATGTATATGGCATCTAAGGATAGAGAATGACTATAGCCTGAGCAACTTGGTAGATGATGATATAGGAAACAGAGAAGAAACAGCATTAATTAGTGTGAGAGTAGATGTATGTGTTGAGTTTATGAGGTATCTATGAGATGTGGAGACATTAAGTACGCATTTGAATTTATTGGTTTAGAACCCAGAGAAGAGGTCTGAAGTGGAGAAAAAGAAATTTTGGACTTTTTAACAGATGATGTTTGAGGCAATTGTAATAGGTAGAATTCCCTTGTAAAACAATATGTCAGGAAAAGAAGAGCACTGAGTATAGAACTCTGGGAAATTTCAACATTAAAGATTAGGTCAAGGAAAAGGAGCAGGGATGGAGATGAGAAAGATACATAAAAGAAACAGAAGAAAATAAGAATTTGTGGTGTCACCTGAGTCATGGAAGAAGAATTTCCTAAAGGAATCTGTCATTTACTCTAATTGAATTTGCTAAGATGTCAGATGAAATTAAGACCAGAAAGTGTCCATTGTTTTTAACAGTATATTATTAATGATTTGAAGCACAAATGATGGAGACAGAAACCAGAAGAGTGGGAGCATGAGTGGTAGGTGATGGGGAGACTTCGAGAGTAGACATTTCTCTTGAGAAAATATTTCTCTTGAACCAGGCACGAGGCACAGGCTCGTAGTCCCAGCAACTTGGGAGGCTGGTGCAGGACGATTGCAAGTTTGAGGCCAGCCTGGGCAACTTAGTGAGACCCTGTCTCAAAATAAAAAATAAAAGGCTGGGTTTTATAACTTGGTGGTAGAATGCCCATTCAATCCTCAGCACTCAAAAATTTCTCTTGAATGCAAATGGTTTACTGTTTGAAATGTGACTTTTAGTGAATAGCTGGGTGGAGGAGTATTGTGTATCAGGTAGGTGATACTGTGGCCTTGGAATTTGAGAGGTAATACTTAGAGAAGTCTGAGAATCATTCCATGGAGATGGTAATTGAAGACTTTTTAGAAGAAAAGGGCATTAAACTGGCAGAGCAGATAGAGATTTTTTTTGAGGGTTGTGATTAAATAATATTGGAGTGTTCTTTTTTTAAAATATTTTTTAGTTGTCAATGGACCTTTATTTTATTTATTTATATGTGATGCTGAAAATCAAACCCAGTGCCTCACACATGCTAGGCAAGCACTCTACCACTGAGCCACAATCCCAGCCTCTTGGAGTGTTCTTAATACAAGAAATGTGAACATGAACTTGTTTTTATGTAACTCAGCTATTGTAAATTTTGGCTGAAACAAGTTAGATTATGCTCTTCTCAAATTTGTTGTAGTTAAAAGTTAGATACAAAGCCATTAATACTCAAGAAAAGTTTCAAGACAGAAGCATACATAGTACCTAATTCTACTGCAAGTATTACAGTCTTTTCAATTTGACCAGTTTCCCAGTATTTGGTAAAAAGTAGTATATGAAATATTTTTACTGGGCTGGGGATGTGGCTCAAGCGGTAGCGCGCTCGCCTGGCATGCGTGCGGCCCGGGTTCGATCCTCAGCACCACATACCAACAAGGATGTTGTGTCCGCCGAGAACTAAAAAATAAATATTAAAAATTCTCTCTCTCTCTCCCTCCTCTCTCACTCTCTCTTTAAAAAAAAAAGAAATATTTTTACTTGTATTGATGAATTTAGTGAGTTATAATTAACAACACTTCTTTACATGTACTCTTTTTTTAGTAGACTTTATTTTTTAGAACAATTTTAAGTTCATAGCAAAATTGATAGGAAGATACAGAGATTTCCTATGTACCTTTTGCCCCTACACATGTATGGCCTTCCCCATTGTCAACATCCCTTGCCAAAGAAGTATATTTTGTTGTAATTCATAAACCTACATTGACATATCATTATTGCCCAAAGGCTATAGTTTACATTAGAGTTCACTCCTGGTGTTGTATATTTTATGTATTTGTAGAAAAGTATGATATGTATCTACCATAATAGTATCATGCAGAATAATTTCACTGTCCTAAAAATCTGTGTACTCTTCTTGTTCATCATTCCCTCCCTATTAACTTCTGACAGCCACTGATCTTTTTGCTATGTTCATAGTTTTAACTTTTCCATAATGTCTTTTATTTTGGAATTATATAGTAGTATGTGGGCTTTTCAGATTGGTGTCTTTCCCCAAGAAATATACATTTAAGGATATTTTATGTTTTTTTATAATTTGATAGCTCATTTCTTCTTACCTATTGTTTGGATGTACCTCAGTTTATTTATTCATTCACCTACTGAAGGACATTTTGTTGCTTCCGAGTTCAGCAATTATGAATAAAGCTGGTATACAAACATCTGTATGTGGCTTCTTGCACGAATATATATTTTCAGCTCCTTTGAGTGAATAGCAAAGGGTGTGTTGTTGGCTAAGATGTAAGAATGTTTGGTTTTATAAGAAACTTCCAAATTGTCTCCTAAAGTGGCTGTACCATTTTGTATTCCTAATAGCAATGAGTGAAAGTTCCTATTTTGCTATATTCTCTAGCATTCAGTGTTCTCAGTGTTTTAGATTATGGCCATTCTAATAGGTGTGTGTTAATATCTGATTTTGTTTTAGTTTGCATTCTCATGATAACATGTGATATGCAGCATTTTGTCATATGCCTGTTTGCCATTTGTATTAGTCAGCTTTACATCACTGTGACCAAAAGTTCTGATAAGAACAGTTTAGAGGAAGAAAGTGTATTCTGGTTTACAGTTTTAGGGATTCAGTCCTTAGCTGGCTGACTGTATAGCTCAGGGTTCAAGGTGAGGCAGAATATCTTGGCAGAAAGGTGTGACAGAGGAAAGCTGCTCCATTTTTGACAGCCAGGAAGCTGAGAGAGAATAAGTGCAAGGAGCCAGGGATAATATAATCCCCAAGGGTGCACTTCTGGTAACCTACTTCCTCCATTCATGCCCTACTTGCCTATAATTACTACCCATCAGTCCATTCAAATTATTAATCCATCAAGTGGATTAATCCACTGCTTTGGTTACAACTCTGATAATCTAATGATATCACCTTTGATCATTCCTGCATTGTCTCACACATGAGCTTTTTTGGGGGGGGATACCTCACACCCAAACTATAACTTTATTCCCTTATCCCCCCAAAGCTCAGGTCCATTTCACAATGCAAAATACATTTATTCCATATCAAAGAGTCCCATAGTTCCAGTATTGCCCCATAGATGTTTGATTTCATTGCTCTAGGCCCAAGAAGAGGCAGAAAACATCATGCCAGAGGGTGTGGAGGAGGAATGCAGCTCATGACATGGTAAAGAGGATCAGAGATAGAGCTTTACTTAGAGGGACAAAATATAAACCCCAAAGGCATGCCTCCAGTGACCTGCTTCCTCTAGCTACACTCTACCTGCCTATAGTTATCACCCAGTTAATCCATGTCATTGGATTAATACATTGATTAGGTTAAGACTTTCATAACCTAGTCATTTCACTTTTAAATGTTATTACATTGTTTCACACATGAGCGTGAGCTTTTGGGTGATACCTCATATCTAAACCATAACAAATATATATTGATCAAATCAGGGTAGCTAACTAACATTTCTATCTCCTTATCTCTACTTTGCATTTGGAGTCCTTGAAGCGCTTCTCTTCTAAATATTCAAAAATATTTATTAGGTTGATGCTGGTAGGGTATGCCTGGAAGATATGTGTCATTGGGCACATCCTTTGGGGTTTTTATTTTGTTCCTGGTGAGTGGAGTAGTCTCTTTCTGATCCTGTTTATCATATCATGAGCTGCTTTCTTCCTCCATACCTTTCCATCACGATGTTCTTCTGCTTCACCTCAGGGCCAGAGCAATGGAGTCAGCCACCTGTGAACTGAGACCTCTGAAACTGTGAACACCACATAAACTTTTCCTCCTCTAAAATAGTTTTTGTCAGGTCTTTTGGTCACAGCAGCAAAAAAATCTTACTGAAACAGGTTATTATGAATTATACTCTCCCACTGTTCTATAAAACACTACAATTTGTTAATTCTGTCTGTGTTTGTGTACTGTTATGGTTTGGATATGAAGTGTCTTCTAAAGACACATATGTTAAAGGCTTGGTCCCCAATACAGCAATGTTCAGAAGTGGAGCTTTTGGGAATTCATTGGATCATAAGGTCTGTGACTTCATCAGTGGATTAATCCATACATAATTTGATGGCTATTAAGAGGTGGTGGAAACTGTGGAAGGTAGGGCCTAATCAGAGGGAGTGGGTCACTAGTGATATGTGCTGAAAGGTCATGTCTTATCCTCTGTTCCTTTCTTGTGGCACTCACTCACTCTGCTTCCTGGCTGCCATAAAGTAGTCAGCTTTCCTTCTGGCATATTCTGCCTCCCCTCAGGCCCAAAGCCAGGGCCAGGTAATCATGGTCTACAGCCTCTGAAACTGAGCCAAAATAAATCTTTGCTTTTTAAAGTTATTTATGTTAGGTATTTTGGTCACAGCAATGAAAAGATGACTAACATAGGTACCTATTATCTAACTTCCCACTATCTCCCCTCCCTACAACCTTTCCCAAGGCAGGGGGATTTTCTTTCTTTTTTTTGAGACAAGATTTTACTATATTGCCTAGAATGGCTTTAAACTCCTGGGCTCAAGTGATCCTCTTGTTTCAGCCTCCAGAGGATCTGGAACTATGTGTGTGTATCACTATGCCCAACTAGGAAATTTTAAATTCATGGCTTATATATTTTTTTATGTATCCTAACAAGTCATTGCTGAATTTAAGGTCATCTACATTTTTCTCTGTGTTTTGCTCTAGTAGTTTAATAATTTTGCATTTTACATGGAGCTCTCTGCTCCATTTTGAGATAACTTTTGTGAAGGGTGTAAAGCTTGCATCTAGATCAATATTTTTCCATATTTTTATTGGTGTATTATTATATTCATCTTTTTTATATGAATATTAAGGTTTTTTCAGTATCATTTGTTGAAAAGATTATTTTTGCTCAATTTATTGCTTTTGTTCTTTTGTCAAAATTCAGTTGCTGGGCTGTGGCTGTGGCTTAGTGATAGAGCGCTTGCCTAGCATCTATGAGGCACTGTGTTCAATTCTCAGCACTGCATATAAATAAATAAATTCTATTGACAATTAAAAAAATAATAAAGAAAAGAATTCAGGGTCTGGAGTTACAGCTCAATGGTGGAGTGCTTGCCTGACATGTGTGAGGCCTGGGTTCCATCCTCAGCACCACATAAAAAATAAATAAATAGGCTGGGGATGTGACTCAAGCGGTAGCGCACTCGCCTGGCATGTGCGGGGCACTGGGTTCGATCCTCAACACCACATAAAAATAAAATAAAGATATTGTGTCTATCTAAAACTATTTCTGGGCTATTTTGTTATATTGACTTTTCTGTTCTTACACTAGTACCATTATCTTGATTACTGGAGGTTTATAGCATGTCTTCAAATTGGGTAATGAAAAATCCTTCAAATTTGTTCTCTTTTAATACTATGTTAGCTACTGTGACTCTTGCATCTTTGTAAAACTTGAGGATCAGTTTGTCAATATCTGTGAAATAATGTGCTGGGATTTTGACTGGGATTGCATTCAATTTATGGATCAAGTTGGAAAGAAGTGTCTTTTTGACAGTATTGAGTCCTTCTGTCCATCAACATGGAATAGCTCTCCATTTATTGAGTTCCTCTTTAATTTTGTTTGTCAGATCTACCACGCGGCCTGCGCAGTGGTTTCATTAATGAGGTTCTAGGCATTAAGTTAGTTAGAAGAGATCAAAATAAAACACACAAACCAGTACCTTATTTTATATTGCTAGGTCCGAGACGGCTCGCCTCCCTGGTTCCCCGCCTCCAGCTGCCCAGCAGGGCAGCGAGGATTACTCTGGGCTAGCAGGAGAGAGAGAGAGCGAACACGCCTGGGAGCAGCCTTTTATTTGGGGGGACAAGAGATTCAGGGGAGAATTCCATCCAATGAAGGTTGAGGGGGGGCTGTACTCCAAGGTCAGGGTCAGTGATTGGGTCTCCGGGGTCAGTGGTCACGCACACCCCCACACGGATGGGCTCTCATCAGGAAAGGGTCGGGATAACTCCGACACAGCCAGAGTGCCTCAGGCCCTTAACGGGAGTCACCCAATCACGTGTCAGAATGGCTCCCCACATATTCCCCCTTTCTATTCTTAACAATGAGGCGGCGGTTCACTCTCTGGAGTCCCCGGATTCTTGATTGGAAGACTCGCCATCCTATAGTTACAATACAAAAGAGAATTAACAGCAAAGAGAATAATCCAATAATGTACCAAGCGGAGTGTTTGAGAAAATTTCCAGGGTTGAATCCATTTAACTCCTTCAATATTTGGTTAGCCAAGGAAGAAGGATCTGAAAAATCAGCTCTATTATTCTGAATGTCTTGGATATGGTGATGAAGTTCCAGAATATCCAAGCTATTATTACTATTTTGCCAAATACCTAATAAATGGTTTTTAATTTTCTCCCAATCCCAGAGAGAAGCATTGTACTTGGCAGCTGTAACACATACATACTTATAATTAGCATGGCATTTAAGCCTTTCCTTAAATTTTAAGGCTGAAAGTTCATTACCAATGTTTATAACAGTCGCCTCTAAGGCGTTTAACTTAGTCTCAATCCTTTCATCAATATTTACTTGATTTGGGGCTGGGGATGTGGCTCAAGCGGTAGCGCGCTCGCCTCGCATGCGTGCAGCCCGGGTTCGATCCTCAGAACCACATACCAACAAAGATGTTGTGTCTGCCGAGAACTAAAAAAAATAAATCTTAAAAAATTCTCTCTCTCTCTCTCTCTCTCTCTCTCTCTCTCTCTCTCTCTCCTCTCTCACTCTCTCTTTAAAAAAAAATTTAAAAAAAAAATATTTACTTGATTACGCAGAGCCTTGGAAGTATTTTGAGCTAAATTATTAAGAAATTTTGCATGCTGAATATTCTGAGACAATGTCAGAGATGCAGAGACAGTTGAGGCAATAAAAGAGACCAGTGCTAAAACACCAACAATTATGACTCCAATAGCACGTTTAGGTCTTGTTAGCTGGGCATGAATCTGCTGTAAGACTTGTAAACCAGCATCAGCATACCATGGCTCTGAAATATTAGCAGGTAATAAAACAAAAGAGGGCTGATGAAGTATCAGCACTCCTTTTCCTCCATTATACCTAGAAATACAATTAGTTAGGTTGCACTTATTACAAGTAACAAAATATCTGTCATCTATCCATTTAACTTTTACATTTCCAATAATTAAAACATAAGGAGATTGGACACAGGCTCTTAGGCCATAGCAAGATCCCTCTTTGCAGTTCTTGCCGACAAATTTTGGTAAAGGTTTATCTGTAAAATGTAAATATTCTGAGGCAGCAATTAAACGCCAAATATCTCTTTGAATACCTCCTTCACTATAGGTCAAAATATTACTAACAAATCCTGCAGGTGTCATAGCAGAATTTCTTCGTAATTGTCTCTTTATCAATTTTTGGAGACCAGTCTAAAATATACCCACTAGCTTTAGACACCTTATGTAGTACAGGAAAGGTATTTACACAATCCATCCATTTAGGAAAGGTGCCAATTTCAATTGTAGAACTATTTGGACAGTGGGGTATCTGTGGAGGTTTTGCAGAAATGACTGGCTTGTTATGGGAAAGTCCCATCTTAATTATTGATCTAGTATTAGGTTTTAAGTCTCCATAAATAGAATTATTTGTCAGTCTAGGTTTACCAATCGCTGTCTTTTCTTCAAATGATACTTTCAGACAGCCAGCATGATTATCATGTGACCAACATAAAGGTAATTGGGCACTGTAGCCAGAATAATTAAATCTAGTCACATGACTGGGAGTAATATGAGTATCTGTAAATCCTCCCATCATGAATGAGTCATTAGTAAATACTGGAATAGATTCTCCAGTCCACACAGCTGGGTGTACCAGGGGTGGATCTGGGAAATATGTCCAATAAGTGTCTATTTGATTCCCTTTTACCTGACAGCCCAGTAGGGCAATTACTGTCGCTACCATCAAGATTGGTGTCCTGTTCTTTCCTAGGCGTCGAAGTATTTGGGAGGCCTGGGTTGTCAATTTCTTCACATCTTTCCATGAAATCAGCTTCTCGGCTGGTTCAATCTGGTTTTTCTTCATCCTTTTCCAATATCTCCTCCTTCTGGGTTGTAGCTCCTCCGGGTCGATCCTCAGTCGCTTGAGTCTGGGTTCTATCTCCTCCATGTCTGATAGCACGTTCAGGCACCCAAATAGGACGAAAAGCACCTTCTGGAAAAATACAAGCATGCCCTCGGCCCCATGATATTACCGGATCCGGCCCCTTCCACTGACCAGTCTGTAAATCTTTCCACAGAACTCTGCCTAAGGGGCCTGTCACCGAGGGAGACATTTGTCTCTCAGCAGCAGTGTGACCTTCTGTGTCACAGTTTAAAAAATTTAAAACAAACAAGGCATGATTAAGGCTATTTTGGGGAGTCACTATCTTATTCCCCCTTTTCAATTTTTGTAATTGAAGCTTAATAGATAAATGAGCTCGTTCTACAATGGCTTGACCTTGGGGGTTATAAGGAATTTCTGTTTTATGATTAATTTGAAACTCTTGGCAAAATTGTTGAAAAGAAGAGCTTACATAAGCTGGAGCATTATCTGTTTTAATCTGCATAGGGCACCCTAAAACGGAAAAGGCTGCTAAGCAATGAGAAATTACATGTTGAGTATTTTCCTTAGTACGTGCTGTGGCAAAAATAAATCTAGAATAAGTGTCCACTATGACATGCACATAACATTGTTTACCAAATTGAGGAATATGAGTTACATCCATTTGCCATATCTGATTTGGTTTTAATTCACGGGGATTTACCCCTGATGGCAGAGATGGAGTGTGAATAACACACTTAGGGCATTGGCTTACAATCTGACGAGCTTGTTCTCTGGTAATACTAAATTTTTTACGTAAGCTAGAAGCATTTTGATGATGCAAGGAATGGGAAGCTAGTGCACAGTCATATGAAGACATCTGTTGACAAAATGCTACTAATTTATCAATTTTATCATTACCTGCAACTAAAGGTCCAGGAAGGATAGTATGTGCACGGATGTGTCCAGTGAAACATGGGTACTTTCGCATTAGCACTGTCTTTTGTAAATTATGAAATAATTCAAATAACTCCTGTGATGAAGTAAAGCCAATAACTGAGGTTTCAATATTTTTGGTAACTCCGACTGCATATAAGCTGTCAGAATAGATATTAATAGGCTCATTTGAAAAATAATCTAAGGCACAAATCAGAGCTTGGAGCTCTGCCCTTTGAGCAGAAGTATAAGAAGTTTGTATTACCTCTGTGTGAACACGGCTGAAGAAACCTGCCTTACCAGAGTTGGAACCATCCGTGAACACCGATAAAGCTCCCTCTATTGGATGAGAACGTACAATCTTTGGAAAAATAAGTGATGTTAATGATGCAAATTGTACAATCTTATCACGAGGATAATGGCTATCTATCTGGCCAGGAAAATCTGCAAAAGCTATCTGCCATGAACTAGAAGTTTGAAAAAGCCAATTAGTCTGTTGAACAGAAAATGGAATAATTATGATATCAGGCTCAGATCCAATTAATTGTAAAATCCTAGTTCTACCTTTAATAACTAATTGAGCTATAGAATCATGAAAAGGAATTAATGTTTTTTGAGGGGAGTGAGATAAATAGATCCATTCAATAACTCCTAATCTTTGCCATATGGCTCCTGTTGGGGTATGCTCAGTTGGAAATATTAATAAATACATTATCTCTTTAGGATCTATTCTAGTAAGCTGTGCATTTTTAATTGCAATTTCCACTTTCCTTAAGGCTGCCTTAGCTTCTAAGTTAGTTGACGTGGAGAGGTTGGAGAAGGATTTCCTTGTAATATCTGAAATAAAGGACTTAACTCAGAAGTAGTTAGCTTTAAAGATGGTCTTAGCCAGTTAATATCTCCTAATAGTTTTTGAAAATCATTAAGGGTACGTAACTCCTTAACTCTTATCTGAAGATTTTGAGGACGGATTGTACGTCCCTGAATTATCTGACCTAGATATTGAAAAGGAGATACCTTTTGAATTTTTTGAGGAGCTATACATAAACCCATTGTTGAAAGTGAAGTGTCTAACTGAGTAAAAATTTCTGAAAGTACTTCTGGATTAGCATGAGCCAATAGTATATCATCCATAAAATGAATAATATAGGCATCAGGGAAGCTATTTCTAATGGGATCTATTGCCTGGTCAACATATTTTTGACACAGTGTAGGACTATTACGCATTCCCTGAGGAAGCACCTTCCAGCAGTATCTTTTAACAGGTTCCTTAAAATTAATTGCTGGGACAGTGAAAGCAAATCTTTCACAATCTTCAGGATGTAACCTTATAGAGAAAAAACAGTCTTTTAAATATATTACCATCAAGCTATAATCTAAAGGAATGGCTGTGGGGGAGGGAAGTCCTGGCTGTAATGATCCCATAGGCTGAAATATCTCTCTTAAAAGCCTTGAAAATCATTAGGGGTTTGTACGGAAACTGTGGTTCCGCTCCGGTAAAATTAAAGATGGCGGCCCCCATGGTCGGCATGGAAACTGTTTGTTTTGCTCCGGTAAATCTAAAGATGGCGGCCCCCATGGCCGGCGCGATGACGTCACACTGTGCGACCTCCCCTGGAATTCCCGGGTTCCCGCTAGGAGGAAATGCCGGCGGCGGCGGCGGTGAGAAAGCGGGCTGATCCACGCCATCTGAATTCTCCGCAATGGGTCGGAGAACATCCTGACAGATTTTATTTGCGTTCTCAAAAGCCAATTGCCTAACGATAAATTCGCTAGCTCCTGGGTCCCCGATGGACCTGTTCGCAGCCTGATACAGTCGGGCTACGAAATCTGAATAAGTCTCATTGGCACCTTGTCTGATTTTGGTAAGAATTAAATTGGACTGGTCCTTGGGGACGATTTGTCTCCAGGCACGTTTTGCACAATCAGTTATTTGATTGTACACTACAAAATCATAATTTAACTGTCTTTCTAAATCAGCGAAATTTTCAGTCCCTAAAAACATCGTTACTGGCGTCTCTATGCCCTGTCTCCTGTTTCTTTCTGCCTGTTCATTACAAAAATCAGTCCAGTAAGTTTTCCAAAGCAAGTAATCTCCCCCGCTCAGACAAGATCTGGCTAAAAAAATCCAATCACTAGGAGGAAGGGGTTGTGAGCAAATATTTTCTATCAGACTCTGAACAAAAGGCGAATTTGGGCCATACGTTTCACATGCATTTTTCAATTCCTTGATAGTTTTAAAAGGAATTACAGCATGAACTCTAACTCTCTGATCTTGTTCATTAGTTTGCTCAAAAACTGGAAAGAGGTGAAAACCAGTAGTATCCTCTCCCATTTCTTGAGCCTTCCTAATACCTTGCTGAACTGGGGTAAGAAAAGTCATCTTTAATTCAGCACACCCGTTAAATTTGGTCCTTCTAGCAGGTACCGGCCGAATTTTAAAAGCTTGGGCAGGTGGTGCTAAATGCAGTCTATTAAAATTTCTCTCTAAGTCCTGAGTTTCCACGTCTAATTCTTCTTCCTCAGATTGTGAGCTGCTATCAGACTCTGTACTATCGCCATTTGGAATTTGGGTTTCTAACTCACGTGGCTGAGAAGAAACCTGAACCCTTTAGGAGTTTCTTCCGTATTTTCCTCTCCAGGAAGATCGCTTACTTCTTCCGGAGGGCCCTCTAAGGTTAGGGATGTTTCTGTACAATCTGCCTGCGGGCTAGCCTGCACAATTTTAACCTTTGTTTTAGCTCCTAGCGCTTTTGTTTTAAAACGGCTCAAAGGAAAGGAAATTAATTTAGCTTCAGGCTGATTTTCCGTTTGAATAGACCTAATAGCTCTTTGAATGCCTTTCAGAAGGTCTTCTGGCGGCCACGAACTCTGGTCCATGTATTCAAAAAGACAGACTTCTAGGGCTGTCCAAGTTTTCTGTATATTCTCTATACCTCCAGGTATTTCAGTAGAAAGACAGACTCTCTGTAACTTTCTTCCTAATTTCTCCCAAGTAAGTAAATTTGGAGACTCTTGGTCACAAAACCAAGGACAATATTCACCTACAATCTTTAAGAATTGTAATAACTGAGTTTTCTTTATCTGTTTTCCTTTCTGATTAATTATACTGTCTAAAATAGTCAGATACATTTCCTTATCCGAACAAGTAGAATTTCCCATTTTAAATAATTTAACGTCTCTTTCCTTCAATATCTCCCGGTACTTTTGTGACCCAAATGTCACTTCTTCCTTTATTTTTCTCTTTATTCCTTATCTTCCTTATTTTCTCTTTATCTCTTTATTCCTTATCTTCCTTTTTATTCTTTCCCTTAATCTTTTTAGCGCGCGCTCCCACTCAATCTAATTCAGAAAGCCCCACGTTGGGCGCCAATTCTACCACACGGCCTGCGCAGTGGTTTCATTAATGAGGTTCTGGCATTAAGTTAGTTAGAAGAGATCAAAATAAAACACACAGACAGTACCTTATTTTATATTGCTAAGTCCGAGACGGCTCGCCTCCCTGATTCCCGCCTCTAGCCGCCCAGCAGGGCAGCGAGGATTACTCTGGGCTAGCAGGAGAGAGAGAGAGCGAACACGCCGGGGAGTAGCCTTTTATTTGGGGGACAAGAGATTCAGGGGAGAATTCCATCCAATGAAGGTTGAGGGGGGGCTGCACTCCAAGGTCAGGGTCAGTGATTGGGTCTCCAGGGTCAGTGGTTACGCACACCCCCACACAGATGGGCTCTCTCATCAGGAAAGGGTCGGGATAGCTCCGACACAGCCAGAGTGCCTCAGGCCCTTAACGGGAGTCACCCAATCACGTGTCAGAATGGCTCCCCACAGTCAGAACCTTGTAGTTTTCCTCATGTATATATTTTGTTAAACTTTTACCTAAGTATTTCATTTTTAGTCCTAAAATTATTGATATTGTGTTTTTAATTTCAAATTCTACTTGTTCATTTGTTGTGTACAGGGAAGCAATTGACTTTTGTGTATTAACCTTGTATCCTATAACCCTGCTATAATTACTGTTAGTTCCTGTAGCATTTTTGTTGATTCTTTTGGATTTTGTGCATATATTATGCACAAATATTATTATGTTGTATGTGAGATGACAGTTTTATTTCTTCCCAGTCTGTTTGTATCTTTTCTTTTCTTTTTTTTTTTTTTTTTTTTTGTCATATTGCATTAGCTAGGACTTTCAGTATGATGCTGAAAAGCAGTGCTGAGCATTGTTACTTTGTTCTTGATCTTAGTAGCTTTGAGTTTCATAATTAAATATGATGTCAGTTGTATATTTTTTCACAAATATTATCAAGTTGAGGAAGTTCCCCTCTATTTCTAGTTGACTGGGAGTTTGTTTTTTGTTTTTTGTTTTTTGTTTTTTTTTTGGTGAATGGTCTTGGACTTTTTTCTACAGTTTTTCCTGCATCTATTAATCTGACCATGTGTTGTTTCTTCTTTAACCTATTTGTGTGATGGATTATGTGATTTTGCATATGAGGGATAATCTCTTTTGGTTATGGTCTGTAATGATTCTTTTTTGTTATTTGCATGAAGAATGCTTTATTTATGTTTAAGTATGAACAGCACTTACAATAAAACATTTTTATACTATATCTACAAACTTTAAGTCTTTGCTACAGTATATTTCTTTTAAACGCACTGAAGAAGGAATGTCATGATCAGTCTATACACTCTTTTCGCAGTATTAGCCCCGTGGACATTGATGTTTGTAAAGCATCAATGTCTGTAAAGCAGACAGGGGCACAGGAGATCAGGAACCACAGAACAAGAATGACGCACCAAAAGAAGGTTTAATGGGGGGCACTCCCTGCGAGGTTCACGGGTCTGTGAAGGATGAAGGGCCAGGGAGTCCAGCAGGAGAGGCGAGAATAATGCTAATAAGGGAAGCTGGAGGTAGAAGGGCCTAGGCCATCTAAATCGCAGCTACTAACAGCAGGTTGGCCCTGCCAAGTTTAGGGGGATCTTGTCTGTCATGGGTTGGTCAGGGCTGATGTGAGATGACTAGGCGATTGCTTTAGTTGGTGGGAACTTGTGGCAGTTGGGGTCCATTGCCATGTCAGCTTCTGATTGGTCTCCTCAGCCAGGTGGAAAGTCACCGCCCACAGCTGCTCTGAAAGGAGAGGGGGAAGGGAAGCCTGCTGACTGAACAATTTTTTTTTCTTTTCCTTTTTAATACCTTTACTTTACTTATTTATTTTTATGTGGTGCTGAGGATCAAACTCAGTACCTTGTCTGTGCTAAGTGAGCACTTTACCGCTGAGCCACAACCTCAGCCTGATACTGATGTTTATTTGGACAATCATACATGTGAATTTCCTGGTCATCTCCAACACACAAAATTTTAGAACCATTTCCGTTGTATTTTAGTCTTCAGACCTGATTCTGGTAATCTAAGAGAGTGTGAATATCCATTCTCTTTCCAACATCCCAAATTTTCATACTTTTGTCAGATGAACCAGAAGCAAAATTAGTGTCTTCAGGACAAAACTGGATGTTCAGTACCTGGGAGGCATGGCCATGCAGCATGCCAGCCAAATTGGCTTGGTAGTAGATCTTGATGTATTGAACATCTGAAGCAGTGATAAGGAATTGAGAGTTCAGGAAAAGGACAAGGAGCAGATGCATGAAGTGTGACCTTCCAGTGTATGCAGAAGTTTTCCAGTTGCAATATCAAAAATATTGATAATTCCATTTATAACTCTACTGGTCAGATATTTCCCATCAGGAATATATGCAATACTAAGAATGAATTTTTTTCTCATGTCCAAAGAAAATCCCACCCCCCCCCCACTTTACACACTTTACCCACATGAATTCCTATGGCCAGATACTAGGAATCAGGAGAAAAGGCCAAAGTCCATCCATCTCTAGGCTTTATCTGTTTGCTGTTTTCCAAGTCCCAGAGATGAGTATGAATGAATGAATCAAGAGTGTTGGATGCAGCAATAGTCAGGGTGTGGTTAATGTCCATAGACACCACCCCTAGCTGATGTCCCTCTAGGTTCTACTCTCATCATGCCATTGTCAGACCTTCACCACGTTATCCAGGGATTTTGACCACTGTTTCCTTTTTGTTTGTCCTCTCAAGCAACTAGCCAGATGGCATCACCATGGGCTTGCTCTTGTTTCAAGAGACTACTGGTTGATTTCTTTAATTAAAGGTGAAGGGCCAAAGGCCACACAGCTTGGCTGCACCTTTTGTAATACTTACATATTATTGGATGCATTTTCTTTCTTTCTTTAATGATGCAATGATTTTAATATATCCAAAGTCATTTCTTTCAATATACTTAATAAGTGTATATATGAAATTATTTCATTAAGAAAAAGTGGCAAAATTATTCAACATTTTAGAGGTAATCAATCACATTGGCAAATGGAATAAGCAAATTGATTGCTAATATATCTTTCTGATAGTGAAAAATAGTATGCTGTTATCTGTATGTGCAATTGCTCTATTTTTTTTTTTCATTTTTGAAGGTCAAGTTTAGCAAACTTCTTGTGGTATCAGTATTAATTGACTCTCAGTTTAATTGCCTCCTCAGTCAGTTCCTTTTTTTTTTCTTTTTTGGAATGAACCCAGGAAAGTTCTGCTACTGAGCTATACTCTGCCCTTTTTAAAATATTTGTTTTGAAACAGGGTCTTGCTAAGTTGCTGATAATGATCTTGAATTTGTGATCCTTCTGCCTTAGCCTTCTGAGTCACCTGGATTACAGATGTGTGCCTCTGTGCCCAGCACATTGTCGGGTTTGATTTGCTAGTGTTTTGTATTTATATTCATATGAGACATTGGTCTGTAGTTTTCTTGTAATGTCTTTATCTGGTTTTGATGTTAGGGTAATGGTGTCCTCAGGGAATAAATCAGGAAGTATCCCCTCTGCTTCTGTCTTCTGAGAGAGATTGTAGAGAATTGGTATAATTTCCTTATGTGTTCAGTCGAGTTCATCAGCAAATCCATCCATGTCTGTTTTTTACTGTTTCTGAAGTTTATTGATTATTGGTTTAATTTCTTTAATAGATATAGGCCTAAATTTATCGTTGGGTGAGCTTAGGAGATTGTAAGGAATTGGTTTGTTATTGTTCATATATTAAATTTCTCCCCAAAACTTGTGTGTTGAAGGCTTGGTTCTCAGATGGTACTCTTGGAGGTAGTCGAAACTTTAGAAGGTGGGGCTTAATGGAAGAAAGTTACGTCATTGATTTGTGCCCTTGAAGGGGTAGGTATATTGTGACCCTACCTCCTTCCTCTCACTTTGCTTCCTGGCTACCATGAGGTAAGCAGCCTTGCTTCACCAGCTTGGCCCTACCATGATGTTCTGCCTTGCCACAGGCCCAAAGTGATGTAGTAAAGCCATAATGGACTGAAAACTTCTGAAACCATGTGCCAAAATAAATGTTTCCTCCTTTTATTATCTCAGGTATTTTGTTATGGCAATAGAAAGCTGACTAACATATGGTCCATTGCATGTGGGCATAGAGTTGTTAATAGTATTCATTTTTCATCATTTAGTGTCTATAGGATCTGCAGTAATGTCCCTTTTTTCATTTCTGATATTAGTAATGTGTCCTTTCTTTCTTAACCTGTCTAGAGGTTTTTATTTTACTGATCTTTTCAGAGAATGAGCTTTTTAAATTCATTTTCTGTATTGTTGTTATTTTCATTGATTTCTGCTGTAATTCTTTTCTTCTCTTAATTAATACTTTGTATACTCTCCTTTTTCTAGTTTCCTAAGGTAGATCCTTAGGTGACTGAGTTTAGATCTTTCTTCTTTTCTAATATATGCATCTAACACTGTAAATTTCCCTCTAAGCCCTGCTTTTGTTGCATCCCACATATTTTCATAAGTTGTGTTTTTACTTTCAGTGATTTCAAAATATTTTTAAAATTTTTTTGAGTTTTCATTTTTGACCCATGTGTTTTTTAAAAAATGTGTTGTTTAATATCCAAGTATTTTGAGATCTTTCCAGATATCTTTTTATGTGTGTGTGTTTGTGTGCTATTGGAGGTTGAACTGAGGGGCTCATGCATACCAGATAAGCACTCTACTACTCAGCTATATCCCCAGTCCTTTCAAGTTTTATTTTGAGACAGGGCCTCACCAAGTTGCCCAGACTGGCCTTGAACTTTCAATCCTCTGCCTCCTGAGTAGCTGGGATTATAAGTGTATGGCACCATGCCCAGCTTCCAGGTATCTTTTGGTTATTGATTTCTAGTTTAATTCCCTTGTGATCTGAGAGTAACATTGTGTGACTTTGTTTTAAATAAGTTTAGATATGTTTTATGGCTCAGAATGTGGTCTGTCTTGGTGAAAGTCTCATGTAAACTTGAGAAGAAAGTGTTTTCTGCTGTTATTAGGTGAAGTAGTCTATAGATGTCCATTTTATCCAGTTGATTGGTAATGTTAAGTTCAGCTCTGTCCTTACTGGTTTTCTGCCTGCTGAATCTGTACATTTTTGACAGAGGGATGTTATAGTCTCTGTTATAGTAGGTCCATCTATTTCTCCTTGTAGGTCTCTAGTTTTTATCTCATGTAGAAGTAATACATGTCAATGAATTTTTGGTCTTAAAGAATTGACTCTTTTATCATATATAAAGCATTCTTTATCCCTGATATATATATATATATATTCTTTATCCCTACATAACCATATATATATATATATATATTTTTTTTTTTTGGTTTGCAGTCTGAAACTGATATAGCTATGCTACTCCTGTTTCCTTCCTACCTTCCTTCTTTTTTTCTCTTTCTTTCTTTCCTTTTTATTTTTATTTTTATTTTTTGTGGTGCTGGGGATTGAATCTAGAGCCTTGGGTATACTAGGCAAGTACCTGCATACATCTCTGGCCTTCCTGTTTTCTGTTGGTTAGTGTTAGAATGGTTATCATTCTACATCCATTTACTTTTAACCTATATATGTCTTTATATTTAAAGTATGTTTCTTGTAGCTAGCAATGGTTGGGTCTTGATTCTCCTTTTTTTTCTTTTCTTTTTTGTGATTTTGTGGATTGAACCCAGAGTCTCACTCATCCTAAGCAAGTGTTCTACCTCCTAGCTGCATCCCCAGCAAAGGGATTTTATTTCTTAATTCACTCTGTCTCTGTGTTTTGATTGGTGTATTTAGACAATTGCCATTCAAAATGATTATTAATATAGTTTCCTTTATTTTCAAAGGATAAATTTACGAGTACAGATTTCTAGGTTGGTGGTGGTTGTTTTTTTTTTTTTTTCTCTCTCTCTCTGAAGACTTATTAAATGTTTCATTCCTCTCTCCTTTCTTACATGGTTTCTAAGGAGAAATCAGATACAGTCTTAATATTTGCTCCTCTGTAGCTAAGGTATTTTTAAAGTGTGACTGCTTTCTGTATATTTTCTTTGAAAAATCTTTGGTTTTATGTATTTGGAGTAGGCTGTGCCTCAAAGTAGGGCTTTGTTTGTTTGTTCAGCATTTATCCTGCTTGTTTTTTTCTGAGCTTCCTGGATATGTGGATTGGTATCTGACATTAATTTGAGTAAATTCTCAGCCATTATTGGTGCAAATATTCTTTTTTCTATTGTCCTTTCCATTATACACATTTATACATTTCATATGTGTCCCACAGCCCTTAGATATTGTATTTTTAAAAAGTTTTTCTTTTAGGGGTTGGGACTGTAGCTCAGTGGGAGAATGCTTGCCTCTCATGTGTGAGGCACTGGGTTTGATCCTCAGCACCACATAAAATAAATAAATAAAAATAATGTGTCCATCTACAACTAAAAATATATTTTTTTAAAAAGGTTTTTCTTTTAAATCCCTTTGCTTTTCAGGGTTGGAGGTTTCTATTGAGATATCTTCAAGCTAGAGATTCTTTGCTTAGTCATGTTGTCTCCTAAACCCATCAAAGGTATTATTCATTTTTAGTTAAGGTGTTTTTGATTTCTAGCATCCTTTTTGGCTCTTTCCTGAATTTCATTTTTTTTTGGTGGTACTAGGGATTGAACCCCAGCTGTGCTCTACTACTGAACTTCATCCCCAGCCTTTTTAAAAATTATTTATCTATTTATTTTTATTTTAAGACAGAGTTTTGCTAAGTTGCTGAGACTAGCCTTGAACTTGTGGTCCTCCTGCTTTAGCCTTTCAAGTCATTTTTTTCTTGAATGTCTACTCTCTTTCTTGCATTGCCCATCTGTTCTTATGTGTTATTTGTTTTAACCTTTATAGCTCTTAGCATATTTCATCATTAAAACTACACTTTTAAACTTCCAGTTTGATAATTGCAGCATCCCTGCCATATCTGAGTCTGTTTTTTATGCTTGTTATGCCACTTCAACTGTGTGTGTTTATTTTATTTTTAAATATTTTTTTTGCCTTTAGAGTTCCTTATAATTTTTTTCTTGAGAGTTGAATATAGTGTACTAGGTAAAAGAAACAGGTATAAATAGGTCTTGAGTAATATGATAAATTGTTGAGGGTAAGGAAAGCATTCCATAGTCCTATGATTAAGTCTCAATCTTTCAGCAAGCCTTCATGCCTTTGAACTTTACAGGACCTTTTTAGTCCCGTCCCCCATACGCGCCCCTCCATGGGCAAAGGATGTCGCAGACAGGATGGCTAAAGTGATCAGGAAGGTCAGTTAGGCACTGATATGACCCTAGCAGGGTTAAGTTCTAGTTAAATTATTTCTCTTGAGGGTAGAACTGGTTAAGGACAGAATGCTGGCTTATTTCAAAATGGTTTCTTTTCCCCTCTCCCTGCCAGAAGCACTGGGGGATTTTTCTTTGATACTAATTGTGAGAAATTGTTTGAGCTCCCAAAGGTAAAACTCACAAAAGTGTGGGGTCTCCCCTATGACTGGATCTGAGAAGAGTGTTTAATGTTTCAGTTTGTTCAGTTCTTTGCATTGTTGTTAGGTTGGAGTAGTGATTTCCAAGTTTTTTATTTTTTATTTTTTAGTTGTAACTAGACACAATATCTTTTTTTTTAAATCTTTTTTTTAAGAGAGAGTGAGAGAGAGAGAGAGTGAGAGAGAGAATTTTAATATTTATTTTTTAGTATTCGGCGGACACAACATCTTCGTTTGTATGTGGTGCTGAGGATCGAACCCGGGCCGCACGCATGCCAGGCGAGCACGCTACCGCTTGAGCCACATCCCCAGCCCCTGGACACAATATCTTTATTGTATTTATTTTTATGTGGTGCTGAGGATGGAAACCAGGGCCTCGAACGTGCTAGATGAGCTATCTACCGCTGAGCCATGATCCCAGCCCCGATTTCCAAGTTGTATGCACCACAGACCAGAAACTGAAGTCTACATATATTCTTATAACTTTGTGCAATTTGTGGTATGCAAACCCTGTTGATTTTTGCAACCTAGAATGATCTGGCTAAGGCTGTCTTTCTTCTCATTAATTTATTTTATTATTATTTACTTATAGGCTATATAATATCTGAGTCAATGTCTGACTTTTGAAAATTAAAGTTTCCTATTAAAGTTGAAACTATGAATTTGATGTCATTTAAATCCATTTATATCATTTATTGTAATGTCTTTGTTAAGACTTGTTACAAATTAAGGCAACCAACTGAAGTTAAAAGGAAAAAAAAAAGGGGGGAGTTTCATAAGGATACTAAGATATCTCATAGACTCCTAAGGCAGTC
This sequence comes from Spermophilus citellus, assembly GCF_964194105.1. Lineage (NCBI taxonomy): Eukaryota > Metazoa > Chordata > Mammalia > Rodentia > Sciuridae > Spermophilus > Spermophilus citellus. The sequence continues at coordinate 98,604,603 of NC_138191.1, read as the reverse complement.
ATTATAGCTGTTCCTCAGGCACAGTATAGAAGAGTCAGTAATTAGTCTAGACTAGGAGCCCACATTATTCTAAGCAACTGGTTAGATGGATGAGTTTCCCTTGAACATGGCATTTTATCTTGTAGTAAAAAAGTATAGGTTGGGGGATACACCATCAGTGAAACTCCCCATCTTGTACAATCACAAAAATGGGATCCTAATTAGAATAAGTTATTCTCCATGTATGTGTAATATGTCAGAATACATTGTACTGTCATGTGTATCTAAAAAGAGCAAATAGGGCTGGGGTTGTGGCTCAGTGGTAGAGCGCTTACCTCGCATGTGTAAAGCACTGGGTTCGATCCTCATCACCACATAAAAATAAATTAATTAAATAAAGGTAACATGTCCATCTACAACTAAAAAATATTTAAAAAATAAAAGAAAAAGAACAAATAAAGAAAAAAATGTATAGGTTGGGGATGATGCTCAGTTGTAAAGCACTTACTTTGCACATGTAAGACCCTGGGTTTGATCCTCAGCACTGCCAAAAAAACCCCCCAAAAACAATAACAACAAAAAATGTATATGGAATGGGGGGATAAGTTGTTCTAGAATTCTGTTGGTGGCAAAATAATATCTACTATCTAGAAATTAGAGATATGCAGTTGAGCTGACATGGTGTTAATTAATGAGTTAATCATGAACAAATTATGTACTATTTTAGGGAATATCTTAATTAGGGTCCTCTGGAGAAACTGAACCAATAGGAGATATGGACCTCTAGCTTGCAGATGGCAATTGTAGGACATCTCAGGCTCCATAATCACATGAACTTTATAATAAATCTCATGATTTCTTTTCTTTCTTTCTTGTTGGAAGGGCAGTACTTGGTATAATTCAAATGCTAATTTCAGGGCTGGGGCTATAGCTCAGTGGTAGAGCACTTGACTGGTCAATTTGAGGCCCTGAGTTATATCCCTGGTATTATACCAAAAACAACAACAACAGAAACAAACAAAAATTGCTAATCTCTTCTGGAAATACTGTTACAGGCATACTAATACATTGTGTTTAATCAGATATCTGTCAAGTTGACATGTAAAATGAATAATACATGGGGTACAACAATAGGGATGCTGTATATCTTAATTGTTTCTGACCACATTATGTATATACAAACTCGTTTACATGGTCTTTGAGTCTTATTATTCCACATATGAAAATTACACATATTCCTTGTTTTAGTGCTGATCTGAAATTAGTTGCTGTTCTAGAGATTTTAATGCCTCTCTATATTTGATATACCTGTTATTGTGTTTTCCAATATTTGTTAAACTCCTCTGCTGTTGTTTTCTGTGTGCTAGGTGAAAGTGATCACCTTGTTTTTTATAGCTCTTGACAGAGAATTCAATGTTTGTGAAAGATGCCAGATATCCTGGAAATTGAATTCCTGTGTGACTGTGGGGTAACAACAATGTTAACTTCCCAGATCCTGCTCTCTTCATGTATTTTAATCTAGAGAAATACAACCCCTTACAAATAAGAGATTATTTCATTTCTTTTTTCTGCTACTGTGATGAGAGTGTTTATTATAATCAAAGAACATCTTTTTAGGATCAAATTTAGCCACTTCAGAATGTCAAACAGTCAAGATACCTTTTTTATTCCTTTCTCTTCTTTTATTGTTCAGACTTGAATTGATCATTTAAGACTGGTGGACTTGATGGATTATTAATTGGTAACAAATTAGTCCACTAGTTGATTTCAGGGTTAAAATCATGCTCTGCATTTTTATTCTAATACTTTCACACAAATTGCTTTTTTTTTTTTTTAACTGGGTATTGAACCCAGGAGTGCTGTACCACTAAACTATACTCCCCAGCCCTTTTAATTTTTTTTTTTTTTGCCTTAAGACAGGGTCTCACTAAGTTGCTGAGGCTAAACTTAAATTTGCAATACTCCTGCCTCAGCCTTTTAAGTCCCTAGTCACCATGTGTGGATCACACAAATTGCTTTTTGATGGTGAATAATAATAGCTACCATTTATTTAGCACAATGTGTCAGATCTGTGCAAGGCACTTCATATAATGCTCTTTTTCATCATTAAAAGTATTCTGCAAGGGCTGGGGTTGTGACTCAGTGATAGAGCACTCCCTAGCATGTGCAAGGCACTGGGTTTGATTTTCAGCACCACATAAAAATAAATAAATTTATATTATGTCCATCTACAACTAAAAAAATATTTAAAAAATATTCTGGAAAGTAAATTTTTCAGATAAAGTGTAAAGAAATAAGACTTAGGTTAAATAACTTGCTGAAAGTAGCAACAACTATTCAATACTAGAGCATGAATTCAAACCAGTAGGGTCTCAAACCAGTGATCAAGCCCTACTGACAATGCATTAAAATGTGCTTTGGATTAAATAGGTATATTACATTTTGGTAATAGTTGATTTGATATTCTAATCTCAGTTTTGCCAGGTAATGTATTGTTATATGTTGATACTCTTTTTAAATTTTTCCCATAGCTTTATTGAGGTAAAATTGAAGTACAATAAAATGCACATATTTTTTTTTTTTTAAAGAGAGCGAGGAGAGAGAGAGAGAGAGAGAGAGAGAGAGAGAGAGAGAGAATTTTTAATATTTATTTTTTAGTTCTCGGCAGACACAACATCTTTGAAAATGCACATATTTGAAGTATGTAAATTGATTAGTTTTGGCATGTATGTAGCCAGTACAATCAATATAAAGAGGATTTCCATTACTTTTTTTTAAAAAGTTGAAATCATGCAGAATGTTTCCAGCTTGATTTATTACATTAGAAATCAATAACTTTAAGATATATAGAACCCCACCCCCATACCAACTATTTCCAAATTAAATGGCACACTTATAAATATCTCTGAGGTCAAGGAAGAAAGTACAAGAAAAGTAAGTAAAAATTGCTTTGAACTGAGTGATAATAAAAGGCTAAAATATCAGGCTCTCTGGGATGAAACATATTCAGATGAACATTTATAACTTAAAGTACTTGTATCAGAAAGAAGCTAGAATAATAATCAAATTATTTTCAAATTAAGTAGTAGGAAGAAAAAAATAAGTAGGAGCAGAAATATATGAAATAGAGAAGAAATAATACAGCTAAAATTTGATAAAAATCAAACAAATCCAATCAAGAAAAAGCAAAAATACAAACATCAATATCAATGGAAAGGGTGCTATCAAAATAACCCTACAGATGCTAAAAACATATTAAGGTTCTATTACAATTGTATGCCAACATATGTGATAGCTTACATAACATGGTCTATATCAGAGAAGGATCTGTGTGCTGCTGAGAAATAAAAGTGTATTCAGTCACTGATGAAATATTTTATATATATTTGTTAAGTCTAAATTATTGATTATATTATTGAGTTCTATGTTTCTTTGTTTAGTTTTTGTTTGGAAGATCTATCCAGTAGTGACAGAGGGGTGTTAAAGTCATCCAGTATTATTATTTTGTGGTCTGTTTGATTCTTCAAGTTGAGAAGGGTTTGCTATATGTAGATGCTCCGTTGTTTGGGGCATAAATGTTTATGATTGTTATGTCTTGTTGATGATTCCTTTAAGGAGTATGAAATGTCCTTCTTTGTCCCTTCTGATTAACTTTGGCTTGAAGTCCACTTTGTGTGATATGAGGATAGAAACCCCTGCTAGTTTATGCAATCCATGTGAGTCATATGTTTTTTCCCATCCTTTCACCTTCAGTCTGTAGATGGCATTGCCTGTGAGGTGAGTCTCTTGGAGACATATATTGTTGGGTCTTGTTTTTTTAATCTAATCTGCCAGTCAATGTCTTTTGATTGATGAGTTTAGGCCATTAATGTTCAAGGTTATTACTGAGATATGATTTGTTTTCCTGATAATTTTGGTTTATTTCTAGTTTTTAATTTGCATTACTTTTTCCTTTTCTTTTTTTAAAATATTTTTTTATCTGTAGATGGACACAATGACTTTATTTTATTTATTTGTTTTTATGTGGTGCTGAGGACTGAACCCAATGCCTCACACATGCTAGGCAAGCGCTCTACTACTAAGCCACAACCCAGCCCTCCTTTGATTGTTCCTTTAGTGTAGCTCCTCTCTTTGCTGGTTTTCACTTTTTTTTTTCCATTTCATCTTCATGGAATATTTTGTTGAGAATATTTGAAGTGCTGGCTTTCTGATTGTGAATCCTTTTAATTTTTATCATGGGAGATTTTTATTACATCTTCAAATATGAAGCTTAATTTTGCTGGATATAGGATTCTTGGTTGGCATCCATTTTCTTTCAGAGCTTGGTATATGTCTTTCCAGGACCTCCTGACTTTGAGGGTCTGGGTTGAGAAATCTGCTGAGATCCAAACTGATTTCCCCCTATATGTAATCTGATATTTTTCTCTTGCAGCCTTTAAAATTTCTATCTTTTTTTTTTTTAATTCTATCCTTATTTTGTATGCTAGGCATTTTCATTATAATGTGCCTTGATGTGGGTCTGTTGTAATTTTGCTCATTTGGGGTCCTGTAATCCTCTTGTATTTGATTTTCCATTTCATTTTTTAGATTTAGGAAATTTTTTGATATTATTTTATTGAAAAGATTGTGCATTCCTTTGGTTTGTATCTCTGCACCTTCATCTATCCTGATAAATCTTAAATTTGTCTTTTCATGTTATCCCATCATTCTTGGAAGTTCTGTTCGTGGTTTCTCAACATCTTCTCTCCATGGTCCACTTTATTTTCAAGATTATTTATTTTGTCTTCATTGCATGAGGTTCTATCTTCCATGTGGTCTAGTCTGTTGGTGATGCTTTCTATTGAGTTTTTTTTAAAATATTTTTTTTAGTTGTTGATAGACCTTTATTTTATTTATTTACATGCAGTGCTGAGAATCGAACCCAGTGCCTCACTCACATGAGGCAAGGGTACAGCCGCTGAGCCCCAGCCCACTCATATTGATTTAAAAATTTTTTTTTTAGTTGTAGATGGACATAATATCTTTATTTTTATTTTATTTAGTTTTATGTGATGCTGGGGATCAAACCCAGTGCCTCACACATGCTAGGCAAGTGCTCTTCCATTGAGCTACAATCTCAGACTCATCTATTGAGTTTTTAATTTGGTTTATTATTTCCTTAATTTAAATTATTTGTTTTCCTTTCTTCTTCTTCAAAATCTCTCTTTATTGAAGTGATCTTTTGCTACCTGTATTTGCTCTCTTACTTTGCTCATACTTTACTTTGCAGATCAATTTCATTTTGTACATTCTGAACTCCTTCTCTGACATTTCTTTCACTGTGGTGTTTATGAATTCTCTTTTTGGAGTACCTTGGTTTGCTTGGGGCAATTTGTTCCCTTGTGTTTTCATGTTGTTTGTCTACCCATCTAACAGTGTGGGTCTGAGGCAATAGAGTTTCTACCCTGTGTACTTATAGTATCCCTGAAGGTTTCCAGTACCTCACTATTTAGGGGGAAACAAATAATAACAACTACCAATGCAAACAATTGATAGCATTAAACAAAATACTTCCGGCTATGATATCTGTAATGTTAATTATCACAATACACAGAAGTGATGTGATCAGTTATTGCCTATAATAAAAACAGCAAGTTTGCATCAGGGTTTACATTTTCAAATGGTGGACAGGAAATGAACAGAAGTGATATATGATATGATGATTATGAGGAAAGAGGAGAGAAGACAGAAGAAAAAGATTAAAGGAAGAGTGAAAGAGAACAACGGAGATTGGCTTTTAGCAGAAAAAAGAGAATCAGGAAACAGGAGGAAAAAATATATATATAAAGCAAAAATTTAAATAATTAAAAATAAAAATAAAAGAATACAAAACCCAAACTAAGATATACTAATAAAACATCCTAGTTCACAAAAAACTAATCTATGTAAAATAACTGGCTTCAAAAATGCTAGAGATGAGAAGACAAAAAAATAGGATACTGTATAAGTGGCCATGAACCATTGAGGTCACAATTAAACAGTGAAAAACGATTTTAAAAAAAAGGAAAAGAAAAGAAAAAAAAATCTTGATGAAAAGTTGAAGGATTATCCTGAAAAACCTTAATAGCCTGGAAAGGGGAGACAAACAGTTAAAAAATTATGAATCATTAATCAGCTGATACGTGCCATGATAGTAGTAAAAGATATACAAGAAAGAGGCACCTATCCCAGACCTAGATCAAAAGGGCTTCATGGAAGAAATGTTGTATAAGGTAGGATGATGAGAATAATTAATAAGAGTTAAGTAACAGTGGCAGCAGCAAAGTGTTGGAGAGTACTGAAGGCCTAAATAATAACACATGTGAAGGCTTGTTTTTTTGCTTGGTATTAAACATAACTATTTTATTTAGATATAATTCGCATACCATAAAATTAACTCTTTTGAATATACATTCAATGATTTTCAGTATATTCAGTGTTATACATCAACTCTATTGTCTAATTCCAGAATATTTGTATCACCCTAGAAAGAAACCCTATACCTATTAACATCTTCCATTTCCTCTTTCCTGCAGGCCCTGGAAATCACTATCCTACTTTCTGTCTCTATGTATTTGCCTATTCTGAATATTTCATACTAATAAAACTATATGGTATGTGGTTGTCAATGATTGTCTTTTTTAAAAATGTGTTTTTAGTTGTAGATGAACACAATAATACCTTTATTTTATTTATGTATTTATTTTTATGTGGTGCTGAGGATCAAATTCAGTTCCTCACATGTGCTAGGCAAGTGCTCTACCACTGAACCACAACTTCAGCCTCAGTGATTGGCTTTTTAACTTAATGTTTTCAAGATCTATCCATGTTGAAGCATGTGTTGGTATGAAGGCTTATTATGGGGAATGGAGATAGACAAGATCGGGAATTGAAAATTCCTATTAAGATGAATAGGGAATAGAATAAGAATTTGAGAACACAAAATATATCATACTAGAGAGGTAAGTGGAAACCAAATTAAAAATAACATTTACAGCTATGTTTTGGAGCTGTGGCCTTTAGTCTAGAGGCAGTAGGTTACTGTTGAATGGTGTTAAGTATGAAAAAGATATAAGCAGATTTGTTTTTTTGCATTTGTATAGAGAGTGGGCTAGATGGATACAAAATGGGAGGGCAGGGAAATTATTAGGATTCTTACAAGTAACTGGATTATGGCAATGGGAATGTAGAGAGGTGGGTGGATATGAAAGATTTAAAAGCAGAATGATAAGACTTAGGAGTTTGATTGAATGAAGAGGTTAGAGGAATAATGGAGAGGATCTAGAATGACAGTTGAGTTTCTGAGTTGGTGGGACAGGTGAATGATGATTAAGCTCATTAAGGAGCTGGGAAGCTAGACAAATTCCAGGATGCCAGCCTGGAATAATAGGGAATATTAAACTAGCACTGGAAAAGTAATGAAATGAAAAAAAATGCATTTTTCAGAAATTTTTATTTATTATTAGAGTAGTATATATGGTTAGGAGGAAAAATATGAAAAGCTAGCTTTTTGCTTGGATAACATTAGTTATTTTCTAAACTGTACTCTAAGAGGCCCAAAGCTGATTTTATTGAGTGGTTTATGCAAATCTGGAGTCAGAGCTAAGTATCTCTTTTTTTTATTTTTTTATTTTTTTTATTGGTTGTTACAACATTACAAAGCTCTTGACATATCATATTTCATACATTAGATTGAAGTGGGTTATGAACTCCCAATTTTACCCCAAATGCAGACTGCAGAATCACATCGGTTACACATCCACAATTTTACATAATGCCCTATTAGTAACTGTTGTATTCTGCTACCCTTCCTATCCCCTACTATCCCCCCACCCCTTCCCTACCATCTTCTCTCTCTACCCCATCTACTGTAATTCATTTCTCTCCTTGTTTATTTTCCCATTCCCCTCACAACCTCTTATATGTAATTTTGTATAGCAATGAGGGTCTCCCATCATTTCCATGCAATTTCCCTTTTCTCTCCCTTTCCCTCCCATCTCATGTCTCTGTTTAATGTTAATCTTTTCTTCCTGCTCTTCCTCCCTGCTCTGTTCATAGTTGCTCTCATTATATCAAAGAAGACATTTGGTATTTGTTTTTTAGGGATTGGCTAGCTTCACTAAGCATAATCTGCTCTAGTGCCATCCATTTCCCTGCAAATACTATGATTTTGTCATTTTTTAGTGCTGCGTAATATTCCATGGTGTATAAATGCCACATTTTTTTAATCCATTCATCTATTGAAGGGCATCTGGGTTGGTTCCACAGTCTAGCTATTGTGAATTGTGCTGCTATGAACATCGATGTGGCAGTATCCCTGTAGCATGCTCTTTTAAGGTCTTCAGGGTATAGTCCGAGAAGGGCAATAGCAGGGTCAAATGGTGGTTCCATTCCCATATTTCCCAGGAATCTCCAAACTGCTTTCCAAATTGGCCGCACCAATTTGCAGTCCCACCAGCAGTGTACAAGAGTACCCTTTTCTCCACATCCTCGCCAGCACTTGTTGTTGTTTGACTTCATAGTGGCTGCCAATCTTACTGGAGTGAGATGGTATCTTAGGGTGGTTTTGATTTGCATTTCTCTGACTGCTAGAGATGGTGAGCATTTTTTCATGTACTTGTTGATTGATTGTATATCCTCCTCTGAGAAGCGTCTGTTCAGGTCCTTGGCCCATTTGTTGATTGGGTTATTTGTTATCTTATTGTCTAATTTTTTGAGTTCTTTGTATACTCTGGATATTAGGGCTCTATCTGAAGTGTGAGGAGTAAAAATTTGTTCCCAGGATGTAGGCTCCCTATTTACCTCTCTTATTGTTTCTCTTGCTGAGAAAAAACATTTAAGTTTAATTAAGTCCCATTTGTTGATTCTTGTTATTAACTCTTGTGCTATGGGTGTCCTATTAAGGAATTTGGAGCCCGACCCCACAATATGTAGATCGGAGCCAACTTTTTCTTCTATCAGACGCAGAGTCTCTGATTTGATATCAAGCTCCTTGATCCATTTTGAGTTAACCTTTGTGCATGGCGAGAGAAAGGGATTCAGTTTCATTTTGTTGCATATGGATTTCCAGTTTTCCCAACACCATTTGTTGAAGATGCTATCCTTCCTCCATTGCATGCTTTTAGCCCCTTTATCAAATATAAGATAGTTGTAACTTTGTGGATTAGTCTCTGTGTCCTCTATTCTATACCATTGGTCCACCCGCCTGTTTTGGTACCAGTAGCATGCTGTTTTTGTCACTATTGCTCTGTAATATAGTTTGAAATCTGGTATCGCTATACCACCTGATTCACACTTCCTGCTTAGAATTGCTTTTGCTATTCTGGGTCTTTTATTTTTCCATATGAATTTCATGATTGCTTTATCTATTTCTACAAGAAATGCCGTTGGGATTTTGATTGGCATTGCATTAAACCTATAGAGAACTTTTGGTAATATTGCCATTTTGATGATGTTAGTTCTGCCTATCCATGAACAGGGTATATTTTTCCATCTTCTAAGATCTTCTTCTACTTCTCTCTTTAGGGTTCTGTAGTTTTCATTGTATAAATCTTTCACCTCTTTTGTTAGGTTGATTCCCAAGTATTTTATTTATTTTTTTTGAGGATATTGTGAATGGAGTGTTTTTCCTCATTTCCGTTTCAGAAGTTTTGTTGCTGATATACAGAAATGCCTTTGATTTATGTGTGTTGATTTTATATCCTGCCACTTTGCTGAATTCATTTATTAGTTCTAGTAGTTTCTTTGTAGACCCTTTTGGGTCTTCTAGGTATAGAATCATGTCGTCCGCAAATAGTGATAATTTAAGTTCTTCGTTTCCTATTTTTATGCCTTTAATTTCTTTTGTCTGTCTAATTGCTCTGGCTAGTATTTCAAGGACTAAATTAAATAGAAGTGGTGAGAGAGGGCATCCCTGTCTTGTTCCAGATTTTAGAGGGAATAGAGCTAAGTATCTCAATAGAGGAAAGTCTTCCATCAGTGTATCTTTCTTGCCTGTCCTTATAGTTTTTACTCTTTTTCTTTAAAATATTTATATTAATTTGAAGAGATTTCTAACTTGGTATTTCTTTTTGACTCTTGCTGTATAATTACTATGTAATTAGTATAACAAAATGTAATAGTTTCAAACAGCAATTTAATTATCTCTTATGGTTCTGGAAATTGACTGGGCTCAGACACGTGGTTCTCTCTTAGGGTCTTTGTACAATTGTATTCAGTTAATGGTTGGGGCTAGAGTCATCTTGAGGCTTGCTTGTTCACATTTGTAGAGATGCTCATGGGCCAAATCATCAACATGTGTCCTCTCCATGTGTTTTCTTTGGCATGGTAACTGGGCTTCAAGCATGAGTGTTCCAAAAGGACTAGGCAGAGGCTGCATTAGTATATTTCACCACATAATCATCACAGATTTTATGCCAGTTTTTTTTTTTTTTGTAAAAAAGTGGGATACAATCATTATGTGAAGATTTTCTTAGAAAAAAATGTGATGGTATTACTTAAAGATCATCTATTACTAAATTGTATTTGATGCAAGATTAGGATGCATGAAATACTCTTGAATATATGTTAAAATTGAGCAGTACAAATTGTATCCTTTCTCTATGACAATTTAGTGAACATTTTATTAGTCTGAAGGGAAAAAAATTAACACTTTAGTTGTTATTGATTTGTGCATTATAGTTGAATATTTTATAGTTGAGAAAATTTACTACAATGTTGGGAAGTGTGGACTTATAAAATTTAACTTTTGTGTTCAAAGGTTCTGTGCTACTATTATCAATTTTGTTATCTGATATGCTGTCCTCAGTGGTACTCATATAAGATGTGTTTACCGTTAGTACTGCCAACACTCTAAATACACTCCACAAGTTAACTTTTGGAAATACACTGACAGTGCACATGTGCTGAGAATACATTGCTGCTCTGTTTATTTTCTAAGTGATATGACAAATAGAATTATACCATGTGATGATTACATAATGAAATGTTACAAACCAGTTTTGGACTGAGAAAACAAGGTGCAATGATTATGCTGTGGTGATGATTATGTGATGAAATGTAGTACCTTTAAAGGACTAACCTTGGAAGTTACATGGTGTTTTCATCAGCTTTGCGTTGATGTGAACAGTATGTCCAACAAGAAAAACTTGGAGGAAAAGTTTATTTTGACTCATGGTTTCAGAGGGCACCACTGTGTGTGTGTGTGTGTGTGTGTGTGTGTGTGTGTACGTGCACGCGTAGGCACCTGGGGATTGAACCCAGGGACTTGTACGTGTGCAGCAAGCACTCTACCAACAGAGCCATATCCTCAGCCCTAGGGCCCCACTTCTTAAAGGTTTCATTATATTCCTTATTGCCACACTAGGGATCAAGCTTCTAACACATGAACTTTGGGAACACACTCAAAAAATCATATCCAAACCATATCAGAATGCAGTCATACATTTCAGTGTATATTATTTCTCAAAGATAAAAATGGAGACTTTTATGATTAAATAGGATGGAATGAATATACACACATACACTCTCTTTTTTCCTTTCTTTACTAAAATGGTAAAAAGGAACAACAGGAGCAATAATCTAAGTTCCAGTTTGAGAACAGGACAAGACTAATGTCTTACCTAAACCAGTCAGACACAACACCACATACCACATACCATAACAACACACACACACACACACACACACACACAAAATGTAACGAATTCCTTCTTCTACCTTGTTTTATTTAGGCCCTCCATGGATTGGAAAATGCCCACTTATACTGGAGAGCAATCTGCTTTACTCAGTTCACTGATTCAAATACTAATCTCATCTGGAAACACCCTCACATACACACTCAGAAATAGTGTTTAGTCTGGGCACCCTATGTTCCAATCAAGTTGACACATAAAATTAACCATTACACACATGTAAAATTAACCATTACATTACTGGAATTGCTTCATACATTAAAAAAAATAACAAAAGTAAATATAGATACACACAGGATTTGATATTGGGTCTAGAGAATTGATTTTATTCATTTAAAATTTATTATTTAAAAAGAAGGATCTTCAATTAGCTACACATTGAATGGAAGAAACTTACTTTGGCATTATTTTCATTTGACCTTGATACTTTACCCCCCATATTGCCTTTTCTCACTTCTGATATGATTCAATCATTTATTTGATAGTTTGTTTCTTAGCATCAATAGCTCTTCTCATTTAGAGTATATCATACCATAAACATATTTTTGAAGTTCTTGAAGATAGGAATATCTTTCAACAATGATTTAAATTTTTTTTTAGTTGTAGATGGACATAGTAGCTTTATTTTATTTTATTATTTATTTATTTATTTTAGTTGTAGCTGGACACAATACCTTTAATTTATGTATTTATTTTTATGTGGTGTTGAGGTTTGAACCCAGTGCCTCACATGTGCTGGGTGAGCACTCTACCACTGAGCGCAGCCCCAGCCCCTAGTACCTTTATTTTATTTACTTATCTTTTTATGGTGCTGATGATCAAACCCAGGGCCTCACAACCCCAACCCATCACCAGTAATTTTCATTCATTGGTCTCTGGAAACTTGAATTTTAGTTATATTTTCTTACATTCTAGTTTTTTAGTAATCCCATCATTTTCACATCAGATAATGAAGTATCTATAATAATTACAAGAAATTTCTTCTGATGCCTCAGTTTATGTTTAAGTGAAGTGGTGTTCATTAGATCATCTCTAAGATGATTACCTTTTCTGAAAATACTAAATGTTGGCCTTTTTATATTGAAGGTAGGATGGTCTTAGTTTTATTCTGATTAGTTTCAACTACTAATCTCGTTTAAGGTTAAGGAATTTCTATAAGCAATTAGACAGGCATTTAAGTTGGACTACTATGACTTCACAGATATTGTCCTATGTTCATTCAGAAGAAGGGAGTCACATTTGAGGAAGCACTGTCTTCCATACTACTGACAATAAAGGTTAATATTGGATTAATAGATCCATTTTTTTTATAAAGCAGTGGACTATAATCCACAAAGAATTCATTTGAAGGAAGAACAGTTGTTTGGCAATAAAAATCTCAACAGGAAGCTTTTGAAACAATTTAAAAATTCTGGATGTATAGGAAAAAAAAATCATACCACAGGATATTCTCATGAAACAGCAGTTTCTTAGTTTGGATTCTTGGAGGCTCTATTATACATAAAGTAAATGGTATTTTTATGAATTAATATAATTAAAGTCATTGGGTAGAAAGAGCCTGTTGATGTTTACACATTATCCATTGAAGAAAAGCATGTGGAAATCCTTAACTCTTCCTTTACACTTCCAACTTTTGGCCTTCTAAGACAGTATGATTTGTGTGTTGCTGCCTTCCATGCAGAGCAGGTCTTTGAATCTGAAGGTGTTAATTATAATTTATTGTTAATCCCCATTGCTTTTATTGTCTGGCTATGATAGTCTTATATGATGAAAATTAGGGCTTATTGTTAAGCAAATGTAATGATCTGTTTTTTCCTTTAGGATCAAACAGACCATACTGAGTCAGCAGGACTGGCTGGTGGTGCAGCAGGCATCATGAATAAGCACAGAGAAGTCTGTCCTTTATCACGTTCATAAGGAGAAAAAGGTAAGAAAACCAATGTTCTTTTTTTTTCTTTGAGATTGGACTTGAGAAAACAACTAGATATATAGAAAATAATGCTGTTGTATTTTTGCTGCTTGCTTCACTTATTGTATCTTGTTAAATCAGTAGTAGAGTTTTTCAAAAAGACTTGATGTTAGGCCAGAGAAATAGAGTATTTTAAAATTGCTTTTAATTATGTCACCACAGGGCTCTGACTGTGGCTCAGCAGTGGAGATTTGCCTGGCATGTGTGAGGCACTGGGTTCGATTCTCAGCACCACATATAAATAAATAAAATAAAGGTCTATCAACTACCTAAAAAAATATATAATCAGTTTCTGCTACCTTGATTGTAAAAAGATAATTTCAGCATGAAAAAAACATGTATTTTTGCAGTTTTTTAGGAGAAAATAGTGGCATATCTGCCCAATCAATGTCATTTATCTTAGTCATATAAGAGCTAAATAGTAAAACTAATTTGGGAATAGAGAATCAGAATTATAGATTTAAATATATTGTTTTGTATTTATATTAGTTTGAAGAGCAATAATTTCCAGCAGAAAACTGGAGTATTTCATTAGTTTTTATAAAGTAGAAATCTGATTTTTTTTCCCTAAGAATCATGTAAGGTTTTTTTTTTTTTTTTCTTTTCAAGTCTAATGATAGTTTATAGGACAGTGTATGATAGGAAGTTGTGCAGGTGAGACTAGTTTGAGAAACTGATCATACTCTTCACTAGTAAGTAGTGCTGTATTGTCTGGCTTAGTTCTCTTGTGTTTATGTATAAATTATGAGGAAAGGCATAGGATAAGAAATTAAATGTGATAAGAAATTGAACTTCTTGGGCTGGGATTGTGGCTCAGTGGTAGAGCACTCGTCTAGCATGGGCAGGACCCGGGTTCGATCCTCAGCACCACATAAAAATAAAATGCATCGTGTTGTGTCCATCTACACCAAAAAAATAAATATAATAAATAAATAAATAAAAGGAAGGGAGGGAGGGAGGGAGGGGAAGGGAAGGGAAGGGAAGGGAGGAAAGAAATTGAACTTCTTGGGACTGGGGTTGTGTCTCAGTGGCAGAGTGCTTGCCTAGCATGTGTGAGGCATTGAGTTTGATTCTCAGAACCACATATAAATAAATAAAAAATAAAGGTCCATCAGTAACTAAAATATTAAAAAAGAAGAAGAAGAAAGAAATTGAACTTCTTTTCTCTAGTTGAGGATGGAGAAGAGGCACTTGACAGTGATGTTGTAAAACTTCTGGGTCAGCAGTTGGCAAACTATTTTTTTTGTCGTTCTAATTAGTTTTGTGACAGCAGAATGCATTTTGACTTATTGTACACAAATGCAACACAACTTTTCATTTTTCTTGTATATGTTGCAGAGTCACACCATTCGTGCAGTCATACATCCATAAGATAATAATGTTTTTCTCATTTCATCATCTTTCCCAACCCCTATACCCTCTCCTCTCCTCTCGCTCCCTTCTGCCCAATCCAAAGTTTCTCCATTCTTCTCTTTCCTCCCTCCCCCATTATGGATCAGCATCTACTTACCAGAGAAAACATTTGGTCTTTGGTTTTTTGGGATTGACTGACTTTGCTTAGCATGATATTCTCTGTATCCATCCATTTATGTGCAAATGCCATAATTTCATTCTTCTTTAAGGCTGAATAATATTCCATTGTGTATGTGTGTGTGTTGTTTATGTGTATGTATGTATGTGTGTGTGTGTGTATATATGTATGTGTGTGTATACACACACATACATATATACACACACACACACACATCCACCACATTTTCTTTATCCATTCATGTACTGAAGGGCATCTAGGTTGGTTCCACAATTAAGCTATTGTGAATTGTACTGCTATAAACGTTGATGTGGCTGTGTCCCTGTAATATGCTGTTTTTAAGTCCTTTGGGTATAGACGAAGGAATGGGATAGCTGGGGCAAATGGTGGTTCTATTCCAAGTTTTCCAAGGAATCTCCATACTACTTTCCATATTGGTTGCACCAGTTTGCAGTTTTACCAACAATGAATGAGTGTACCTTTTTCTTCATCCTCGCCAATACTTATTGTTGTTTCTATTCATAATAGCTGCCATTCTGACTGGAGTGAGATGAAATCTTAGAGTAGTTTTGATTTGCATTTCTCTAATTGCTAGAGATGTTGAACATTTTTAAAAAATATTTAATTTTTAGTTGAAGTTGTACACAATATCTTTATTTTATTTATTTATTTTTATGTGGCACTGAGGATCGAACCCAGAGCCTTGCATGTGCTAGGCAAGCCTTCTATTGCTGAGCCAAAACTCCAGCCCAACATTTTTTTTATATATTTGTTGATCAATTGATATCTTCTTCTATGAAGTATCTGCTCAGTTCCTTAGCCCATTTATTGATTGGGTTATTTGTTTTCTTGGTGTTAAGTTTTTTAGTTCTTTATATATCCTGGAGATTAGTGCTCTATCTAAGGTGCATACGGTAAAGATTTTCTCCCATTCTATAGGCTCCCTCCTCACGTCATTGATTATTTCCTTTGCTGAGAAGAAGTTTTTTAGTTTGAATCCTTCCCATTTATTGATTCTTGATTTTGTTTCTTGTGCTTTAGGAGTCTTGTTAAGGAAGTCTGGTCCTAAGCTGACATGATGAAGATTTGGGCCTCCTTTTTCTTCTATTAGGTGCAGAGTCTCTGGTCTAATTCCTAGGTCTTTGATCCACTCTGAGTTGAGTTTTGTGCAGGTTAAGAGACAGGGATTTGGATTCCAACATGGCGGCAGGCGCAGAGAGATCAAGTCTCTGACCTCTTCAGCTGTGCGGGCATAGGGAGTCGTGAACAATCTAAATTCTGTTTGCTCAGGATCACTAGGCAATGCTGAACTGACGTGGATCTGGGGCGATCAATCTGGGCCTCTCAGAACACACACTGAGCCCGGATCGGCTGAATTCAAGCTCCCCGTTCACCTGCTTCCTGCAGACAAACAGCTGTGACTCAGCACTAATCCATCCGGCTGAAACAACTGGTCGGCCCTTCTGTTCCTACGGAGGTAAATGCCAACCGAGCCTTCATAGGTAGTGGCCACAGGTTTGAAACGGGGCTTGGGAGAGACAGTAAGGACCCACCTGTTGCATTGGTCACCCGGCAAAGGGAAACGAACTGTCGCTATTTGCAAGAGATACCACCATGGCAGAGAACTGACGTCACCAGACTGCGGCGGAGGAGATAACTTCATTGAAACCTGCAGCTACAGGTGTGTAAGTCCCTAGCCTTCCCTCTCCACACATCGGGGAGACCTTAAGGGCCCCTCCCAGCTCTCCCGTAAGGGCCCCTCCCAGCTCTCCCGTGAGCGCAATACCCAGACCGAGGGAATCAGACGTGGCGCGGGACCCGTGGCGCGGAACAACCAGCTAACGCTCCCACCAGTGCTGACAACTGAGGTCTCTTGCACCAGCTACCGGGGGCGTGGCTAACGGAGGGCAAGTAAAATTCGCTGAGGATTCTCAGCCCCAAGCTCTACAAACTTAGGGTCTGAGGGAATGGCAAACTGGGAGAGTGTGCCCAGTTGTCCATGAAAACAGGGCTCCCGGGAGCAGCAGACCTGGCGTGTAGCCAGTATTGTGGTGAGCGGCACCCGTGAGAGGGGCATGGCTAGAGGAAAAGTGGGGAAGTGACTAGACACAAGAGGAGGCCCTAGGCACTCAGGATTGGAGACTCGCCCAGTCTGAGAGGAGGAGCTGCTGCACAGTGATTGGTTCCCGCGTATTGACAGGAGAAACTTGGGCACAGCGCCACCTACTGGAAGAGAAGTTAATCAAACTCTAAGACTGCATTTATTCGTTTTTTTTTTCTCTTTTTTTTGATTTGGGTTTTTCTTTCATTTTCATTTTTCTTTCTTGTTTTTAAATTTTTTTTACAATTTTTTTAAAATTTTTTCTTCTAAATTTAATGTTAATTTTTTATTATTATTATTATTTTTTTAAAAAAATTTTTTTCTTTTTTAATTTCCTATTTTTTTTCTTCTTTTGTCTTTTACTTTCTTTTCAGTTTTCTTATTCCTCCTTCCTTGACTTCTACCTGCTTACTCTCATTCTCTTTAGTGACTTCTTCCCTTCCCTTCTAATACCTTTCCTCCCAAGCATCAAATAAAATTATAGGAGTAAACAGTAACTCAGCAGTCAAACAGAACAAGAAGTAACATGAGCAACTTGAAAAAGCAAGGAAGAAAAGGAGTACAAACAATGCAGGACAGCCTAAATATTCAGGAGGACCTAGAGTCATCAGAAAAATGGTCATATAAAGAACTCAAGGAACACCTTAGACAGATGGAATGGAACCTTAAAGAGGATACAAGACAGCAAATTCAAACAGCGAAAGAACACATTGAGAATGAATTACATAAACAGATAAAAGAAGTAGTTAAGCATCCTTATCAGGAGATAGAGATTATAAAAATAATCAAACAATAATTCTAGAAATGAAGGAAATGATAAACCAAATTAAAAACTCAATTGAGAGTATCACTAACAGAGTGGGGCAAGTAGAAGCCAGAACGTCAGATAATGAAGACAAAATATATCATCTGAAAAGAGTCTAGCTAACGCAGAAAGGCTGGTAAAAAATCACGAGAAAAACATCCAAGAGTTATGGGATAACATAAAAAGACCAAACTTACGAGTCATCGGGATAGAAGAAGGTATAGAGATTCAAACCAAGGGAATGAGTAACCTGCTGAATGAAATAATTACAGAAAACTTTCCAGAAATAAAAAAGGAAACAGATATACAAATTGAAGATGCATACAGGACACCGAGCACACAAAATCACAGTAGACCAACGCCAAGACAAATTGTTATGAGGATATCCAATATATAGAACAAAGAGAAAATATTAAAAGCTACAAGAGAAAGGAGGCAGATTACATTCAGGGGTAAACCAATAAGGTTAACAACGGATTTCTCATCATAGACGCTGAAAGCGAGAAGATCCTGGAACAATGTATTTCAAACACTGAAAAACAATGGATGCCAAGCAAGAATTCTGTATCCAGCAAAATTAAGCTTCAGGTATGACAACGAAATAAAAATCGTTCATGATAAACAAAAGTTAAAAGAATTTGCAGCCAGAAAACCAGCATTGCAAAGCATTTTGAGCAAAACACTACATGAGGAAGAAATGAAAAACAATAACCTAAACCATCAGTGGGAAGTGCCTTGGTAAAGACAGAGGGCGAGGGGAAAGATAATCATGGAGAAACAAACTAAATTTTTTTAAGAAAGGATAAATAATCAAACATGGCTGGAAGTACAAACCATATATCAATAGCAACTCTGAATGTTAATGGCTTAAACTCTCCAATAAAGAGACATAGGCTGGAACATGGATTAAAAAAACAAATCCAACAATATGCTGCCTCCAGGAGACACATCTGATTGGAAAAGACATACACAGGCTGAAGGTGAAAGGATGGGAAAAAAATATACCACGCACACGGTCCTCGTAAGCAAGCAGGGCTGGCCATCCTCATATCGAATAAAATCGACTTCAAGACAAAGTTAATCAAAAGGGATAAGGAAGGACATTATATACTGTTAAAAGGAACCATTCACCAACAAGACATAAGAATTATCAATATTTATGCACCAAATAATGGTGCTGCGACATTCATAAAACAAATTCTCCTCAAGTTCAAGAATCAAATAGACCACAACACAATAATTATGGGTGACTTCAACACACCTCTCTCACCATTGGACAGATCCTCCAAACAAAAGTTGAATAAAGAAACTATAGAACTCAATACCACAATCAATAACGTAGGCTTAACTGACATATACAGAATATATCAACCATCATCAAATGGATATACTTTTTTCTCAGCAGCACATGGATCCTTCTCAAAAATAGACCATATATTATGCCATAGGGCAACCCTCAGTAAATATAAAGGGGTGGAGATAATACCATGCATTTTATCTGATCATAATGGAATGAAACTTGAAATCAATGATAAAAGAAGGAAGGAAAAATCCTACATCACATGGAAAATGAACAATATGTTACTGAATGATCAATGGGTTGCAGAAGATATAAAGGAGGAAATCAAAAAATTCTTAGAGATAAATGAAAATACAGACACAACATATCGGAATCTATGGGACACTATGAAAGCAGTTTTAAGAGGGAAATTCATCGCCTGGAGGTCATTCCTCTAAAAACGGAAAAACCAACAAATAAATGGGCTCACACTTCATCTCAAAGCCCTAGAAAAGGAAGAGCAAAACAACAGCAAATGTAGTAGAAGGCAAGAAATAATTAAAATCAGAGCGGAAATCAACGAAATTGAAACAAAAGAAACTATTGAAAAAATTAACAAAACTAAAAGTTGGTTCTTCGAAAAAATAAATAAGATCGACAGACCTTTATTCATGCTAACGAAGAGAAGAAGAGAGAGAACTCAAATTACTAACATACGGGCTGAAAAAGGCAATATCACAACAGATGCTACAGAAATACAGAAGACAATTAGAAATTATTTTGAAAACCTATATTCCAATAAAATAGAGGATAGTGAAGACATCGATAAATTTCTTAAGTCATATGATTTGCCCAGACTGAGTCAGGAGGATACACACAATTTGAACAGACCAATATCAATGGATGAAATAGAAGAAGCAATCAAAAGAGTACCAACCAAGAAAAGCCCAGGACCGGATGGGTATACAGCGGAGTTTTACAAAACCTTTAAAGAAGAATTAATACTAATACTTTTCAAGTTATTTCAGGAAATAGAAAAAGAGGGAGCTCTTCCAAATTCATTCTATGAGGCCAACATCACCCTGATTCCGAAACCAGACAAAGACACCTCAAAGAAAGAAAACTACAGACCAATATCTCTAATGAACCTAGATGCAAAAATCCTCAATAAGTTCTGGCGAATTGAATGCAAAAACACATCAAAAAAATTGTGCACCATGATCAAGTAGGATTCATCCCTGGGATGCAAGGGTGGTTCAATATACGGAAATCAATAAATGTTATTCACCACATCAATAGACTTAAAGATAAGAACCATATGATCATCTCGATAGACGCAGAGAAAGCATTCGACAAAGTACAGCATCCCTTTATGTTCAAAACATTAGAAAAACTAGGGATAACAGGAACTTACCTTGACATTGTAAAAGCTATCTATGCTAAGCCTCAGGCTAGCATCATTCTGAATGGACAAAAGTTAAAGGCATTCCCTCTAAAATCTGGAACAAGACAGGGATGCCCTCTATCACCACTTCTATTCAATATAGTTCTCGAAACACTGGCCAGAGCAATTAGACAGACGAAAGAAATTAAAGGCATAAAAATAGGAAACGAAGAACTTAAATTATCACTATTTGCAGACGACATGATTCTATACCTAGAAGACCCAAAAGGATCTACAAAGAAACTGCTAGAACTAATAAATGAATTCAGCAAAGTGGCAGGATATAAAATCAACACGCATAAATCAAAGGCATTTCTGTATATCCGTGACAAAACTTCTGAAACGGAAATGAGGAAAAACACTCCATTCACAATATCCTAAAAAAAAAAATAAAATACTTGGGAATCAACCTAACAAAAGAGGTGAAAGATTTATACAATGAAAACTACAGAACCCTAAATAGAGAAGTAGAAGAAGATCTTAGAAGATGGAAAAATATACCCTGTTCATGGATAGGCAGAACTAACATCATCAAAATGGCGATATTACCAAAAGTTCTCTATAGGTTTAATGCAATGCCAATCAAAATCCCAACGGCACAATAAGAAAACAAATAACCCAATCAACAAATGGGCCAAGGACATGAACAAACACTTCACAGAGGAGGACACACAATCAATCAACAAGTACATGAAAAAATGCTCACCATCTCTAGCAGTCAAGGAAATGCAAATCAAAACCACCCTGAGATACCACCTCACCCCAGTAAGATTGGCAGCCATGATGAAGTCAAACAACAATGAGTGCTGGAGAGGATGTGGGGAAAAGGGTACTCTTGTACACTGCTGGTGGGACTGCAAACGGGTGCGGCCAATTTGGAAAGCAGTATGGAGATTCCTGGGAAAGCTGGGAATGGAACCACCATTTGACCCAGCTATTGCCCTTCTCGGACTATTCCCTGAAGACCTTAAAAGAGCGTACTACAGGGATACTGCCACATCAATGTTCATAGCAGCACAATTCACAATAGCTAGACTGTGGAACCAACCCAGATGCCCTTCAATAGATGAATGGATAAAAAAAATGTGGCATCTATACACAATGGAGTACTATGTAGCAATAAAAAATGACAAAATCATAGAATTTGCAGGGAAATGGATGGCACTAGAGCAGATTATGCTTAGTGAAGCTAGCCAATCCCTAAAAATCAAATACCAAATGTCTTCTTTGATATAATGAGAGCAACTGTGAACAGAGCTGGGAGGAAGAGTAGGAAGAAAAGATTAACATTAAACAGATACATGAGATGGGAGGGAAAGGGAGAGAAAAGGGAAATTGCATGGAAATGAAGGGAGACCCTCACTGCTATACAAAATTACATATAAGAGGTTGTGAGGGGAATGGGAAAATAAACAAGGAGAGAAATGAATTACAGTAGATTGGGTAGAGAGAGAAGATGGGAGGGGAGGGGAGGGGGGATAGTAGGGGATAGGAAAGGTAGCAGAATACAACAATTACTAATAGGGCATTATGTAAAATTGTGGATGTGTAACCGACGTGATTCTGCAATCTGCATTTGGGGTAAAATTGGGGGTTCATAACCCACTTCAATCTAATGTATGAAATATGATATGTCAAGAGCTTTGTAACGTTGTGAACAACCAATAAAAAAAAAAAACAAAAAAAAAAACAACAAGTGCTGGTGAGGATGTGGCGAAAAGGGTACTCTTGTACATTGATGGTGGGGCTGCAAATTGGTGCGGCCAATTTGGAAAGCAGTTTGGAGATTCCTGGGAAATATGGGAATGGAACCACCATTTGACCCTGCTATTGCCCTTCTCAGACTGTTCCCTGAAGACCTTAAAAGAGCATGCTACAGGGATACTGCCACATCAATGTTCATAGCAGCACAATTCATAATAGCTAGACTGTGGAACCAACCCAGATGCCCTTCAATAGATGAATGGATAAAAAAATATGGCATTTATACACCATGGAATATTACGCAGCAGTAAAAAATGACAAAATCATGGAATTTGCAGGGAAATGGATGGCACTCGAGCAGATTATGCTTAGTGAAGCTAGCCAATCCCTAAAAAACAAATACCAAATGTCTTCTTTGATATAATGAGAGCAACTATGAACAGAGTAGGGAGCAAGAGCAGGAAGAAAAGATTAACTTTAAACAGAGACATTAGATGGGAGGGAAAGAGAGAGGAAAGGGAAATTGTATAGAAATGAAGGGAGACCCTCATTGCTATAGAAAATTACATATAAGTGGTTGTGGGGGGAATGGGAAAATTAACAAGTAGAGAAATGAATTACAGTAGATGGGGTAGAGAGAGAAGATGTGAGAGAAGGGGAGGAGGAATAGTAGGGGATACGAAAGGTAGCAGAATACAACAATTACTAATAGGGCATTATGTAAAATTGTGGATGTGTAACTGACGTGATTCTGCAGTCTGCATTTGGGGTAAAATTGGGAGTTCATAACCCACTTCAATCTAATGTGTGAACTATGATATGTCAAGCGCTTTGTAATGTTGTGAACAACCAAAAAAAAAAAAGAGATAGGGATTTAATTTCATTTTGCTACCTAAGGATTTTCAATTTTCCCATCACCATTTGTTGAATAGCTATCTTTTCTCCTATGTATGTTTTTGGTGCCTTTGTCTAGTATGAGATAACCGTATTTATGTGGGTTTGTCTCTGTTTCCTCTATTCTGTACCACTAGTCTACATGTCTATTTTGGTGCCAATACCATGCCATTTTTGTTACTATAGCTTCGTAGTATAGTTTACGGGTCTGGTATTGTGATGCCTCGTGTTTCACTGTTCTTGCTAAGGATTGCTTTGGCTATTCTGGGTCTCTTATTTTTCCAAATGAATTTTATGGTTGCTTTTTCTATTTCTATGAGGAATGTCTTTGGGATTTTAATTGGAACTGCATTAAATCTGTATAATGCTTTTGGTAGTATGGCCATTTTGACAATAATAATTCTCCTTATTCAAAAACAAGGGAGGGGGCTGGGGTTGTAGCTCAAGTGATAGCGCGCTTGCCTGGCATGCGTGTGGCCCGGGTTCGATCCTCAGCACCACATACAAACAAAGATGTTGTGTCTGCCGAAAACTAAAAAATAAATATTAAAAAAAAATTCTCTCTCTCTCTCTCTCACTCACTCTCTCTTTAAAAAAAAAAGGGGAGATCTTTCCATCTTCTGAGGTTTTCTTCAAGTTTTTTTCTTTAGTGTTCTGTAGTTTTAATTGTAGAGGTCTTTTACCTGTTTTGTTAGATTGATTCCCAATGTGTTTTTTTTGTTTGTTTGTTTTTGTTTTTTAGGCTATTGTGAACAGGGTAGTTTTCCTAATTTCTCTTCCAGAGGATTCCTCACTGATGTACAAAATGCATTTGATTTATGGGTGTTAATTTTATATACTCCTACTTTGCTGAATTCATTTATTAGCTATAGAAGTTTTCTGGTGGAATGTTTTGGATCCGCTATGTATAGAATCATGTCATTGGCAAATAGTGATAGTTTGAGTTCTTTTCTTATTTGTATCCCTTTAATTTCTTTCATGTGTCTAATTGCTCTGGCTGGAGTTTCCCAGACTGTGTTGAATAGAAGTGGTGAAAGAGGGCATCCCTGTCTTATTCCAGTTTCGAGAGAAAATGCTTTCAGTTTTTCTCCATTTAGAATGATGTTAACCTTGGGCTTAGCAAAGATAGCTTTTACAATTTTGAGGTAT
Organism: Spermophilus citellus; assembly: GCF_964194105.1. NCBI lineage: Eukaryota > Metazoa > Chordata > Mammalia > Rodentia > Sciuridae > Spermophilus > Spermophilus citellus. Next base: position 98,580,037 of record NC_138191.1, on the reverse strand, counting down.
GTTCCTGTTATCTCTAATTTTTCTAGTGTTTTGAACATGAAGATGTGTTATATTTTGTCAAATGCTTTTTCTACATTTATTGAGATGATCATATGGTTCTTATCTTTATGTCGATTGATATGATAAATTATGTTTATTGATTTCCATATGTTGAATCAACCTTGCATCCCTGGAATGAATGCCACTTGTTCATGGTGCACTGCCTTTTTAATATGTTTTTGTATGTTATTTGCCAGAATTTTATTGAGAATTTTTACATCTGTGTTTATGAGGGATATTGATCTGAAGTTTTCTTTCCTTGAGTGTTTTTGTCTGGTTTTGGTATCAGGGTGATATTAGCTTCATAGAATGAGTTTGGAAGGGTTCCTTCCTTTTCTATTTCATGGAATAATTTGAGGAATATTGGTGTTAAGTCTTCTTCGAAGTTCTTGTAGAACTTGGCTGAGAATCTATCTGATTTTGGGCTTTTCTTGGTAGGTTTTAATGGTGTCTTCAATTTCATTGCTTGAAATTGATCTGTTTAAATTGTATATATCCTCTTGATTCAGTTTGGGTAGACCGTATGTCTCTAGAAATTTGTTGATGTCTTTGAGATTTTCTATTTTATTGGAGTATAAATTTCAAAAGAGTTTCTAATTATCTTCTGTATTTTAGTAGTGTCCATTATGATATTTCCTTTTTCATCATGAATTTTAGTAATTTGAGTTTTTTCTCTCCACTTTATTAGTGTGGTTAAGGGTTTATCAGTTTTATTTATTTCTTCAAAGAACTTTTTGTTTTGTCGCTTTTTAATTTTTTTTAATTGTCAATGGACCTTTATTTTATTTATATGTGGTGCTAAGAATTGAACCCAGTGCTCCACACATGCTGGGCAAGCACTGTACCACTGAGCTACCACCCAGTACTGTTTTGTCAGTTTAAAAAAAAATATTTATTAGTTGTAGATAGACTCAATACCTTTATTTTATTTATTCTTATGTAGTGGTGAGGATTGAACCCAGTGCCTCCTATATGGTAGGCAAACACTTTACCACAATCCCAGCTCCTTGTCAATTTTTAAAATTTTTTTCTATTGTTTCAATTTCATTGATTTCATCTCTGATTTTAGTTATGTTCTGTCTTCTACTTTTGGTGTTGAATTGTTCTTCTTTTTTGAGAGCTTTGAGATGTAATGTTAGGTCATTTATTTGTTGATGTTTTATTTTTTTAGTGAATGAGCTCAGTGCAATGTTCCTCTTAGCACTGTCTTCATAGTGTCCCAGAGATTTTGATATGTTTTATCAGTGTTCTCATTTATCTCCTCCCTGATGTTTTCTGCTATCCATAGTTCATTCAGTAGCATATTATTTAGTCTCCAGGTGTTGGTTTATTTTTGGTTTTTAACTTGACTTGGTTTCTTCTTTGTCTTTTTTTTTTTTTTTAATGTGGTGCTGGGAATTGAACCCGGTGCCTCACACATGCTAGGCAAATGCTCTACCACTGAGCCACAACTCCAGCCCTTCTTTGTCTTTTTTAAAGTGTAGTTCCTCCCTGTGCTGATTTGCATTTTCTTCTCATGGACTATTTTGCTGAGGATGCTCTGTAGTGCAAGCTTTTTAGTTGTAAATTTTTTGAACTTTTGTTCATCATGGAATTTTTTTTTCCATTATCAAATCTGAATCTTAATTTTTCTGGATATAAGATTCTTGGTTAGCATCCATTTTCTTTCAAAGCTTGGTATATATTATTCCAGGATCTCCTAGCTTTGAGGGTCTAGGTTGAGAAATTTGCTGAGAGCCAAATTGGTTTCCTCTTATATGTAATCTGATACTTTTTTGTCTTGGGGCCTTTAAAATTCTATCTTTATTCTGTATGTAGGCTATTTCATTATAATGTACTTTGGTGTGGATCTGTCACAATTTTGTTAATCTGGTGTACTGTAAGTCTGTTGTATTTGATTTTCCATTTCATTCTTCAGGTTTGGGAAATTTTCTGATATTGTTTTATTGAATAGATTGTTCATTCCTTTGGTTTGTATCTCTGTTCCTTCCTCCCTACAATAATTCTTAAATTTGGTCCTCTCATGTTATCTCATAATTCGTGGAAGTTCTATTTATGGTTTCTTGCCATCTTCACTGTGGGGTCAACTTTATTTTCAAGATTATATATTTTGTCTTCATTGCCTGAGGTTCTGTCTTCCAAGTGATCTAGTCTGTTGGTGATGCTTTCTATTGAGTTTTAAATTTGGTTTATTGTTTCCTTCACCTCAGGGATTTTTGGTTTTTTTTCCGCCCCAGAATCTCTCTTTATTGAAATAATCTTTTGCTTGCTGCGTTTGCTCTTATCTCTTTATTGAAGTGATCTTTTTCTGCCTGTGTTTTCTCTTATATCATCCTTTACTTCACAGATTATTTTAATTATGTACATTCTGAACTTCTTCTCTGACATTTCTTCTACTGTGCTGTCAATGATTCTATTATTGTAGCATCTTGGTTTGTTTGGGGGCTTTCTTCCCTTGTTTTTTCAGGTTGTTTGTGTGTCTCACCCTCTAGCAGTGCAGATCTGAGATGTTAGTTTCTACCCTATACATTTATAGTGTCCCTGCAGGTTTCCAATACCTGTTTGCACCCAACGTAAACAATATGTGGACTTACACCAAATAGCTCCTATTAAGATGTTTACAGTTTTGTCACAATAAACAGAAATAATGTATTCAATTATTACCTACAATATAAATAGTAAGTTTGTGAAGAAGCTACATTTTCTTTTCTTTTTTTTTTTTAAAGAGAGAGTGAGAGAGGGGAGAAAGAGAGAGAGAGAGAGAGAGAGAGAGAATTTTTTTTAATATTTATTTATTTTTTTTTTAGTTCTCGGCGGACACAACATCTTTGTTGGTATGTGGTGCTGAGGATCAAACCCGGGTCGCATGCACGCCAGGCGAGCGCGCTACCGCTTGAGCCACATCCCCAGCCCGACTCTACATTTTCTAATGGTAGATAAGGCGGGGTGTGTAGCATGAGATGTTGATGAGTTAGGAGGCAAGAATATAGAGGTATTAGATTATAGAAAGCATGAAAGAGGAATCAAAGAAGTTGGCTTTTGTAAGATCTTTGCTTAGCATCTTGATGGCCATCTTAAGTGATAGCTGCCATTTTAAGAAAAATTTCAATTTCCTGCCCAAGGGTGTATCATTACTCCCTCATACCATCCTCACCCTTAAACCCCTGCATTAGGACCCACCGGGCTCTAATCCCTGAGCCTGTCCCATAAAAGTCCTGAACTCCAAGCCTGTTTTGCTTCTCTCCTTCTATGGAGAGATGTGTCTTTATTTGTCAGCTCTGACAAACTCGCATGTGTATCTCTGCCTGGTCTCTGTCTTTCATTTCTCACTCACCTGCCTCCTGGTTCCTCACTTTCCTTTCAGCTTTTAGCAGGAAAAAAGAGCGAAAGAGACTCCAGGGAGACAGATAAATGGCAGGAAAATTATATAGATAGTTAAAAAAATTAAATAGCAAAAGAAAAAGATATAAAAATAAAAGACTATACAACAAAAGTATAAAATACTATTCAGACATCTCATTCTTGAGTAGTCTGATGCATGGAAAGTACTTGGTTTCACAAATGTTGGGGTTGTGAGGGTAGGAAAAAAAATCTTGAAGAAAAACTGAATGATTGTTTCTGTTGGAGTTCAATATCTTCCCTGTTTCCCTTCTTATCTGAAAGGTGGGGTTGTCTGGAGTTATCTTCACCCTCAGGATAGTGAAGGTTACTAGGCTTGGGAGGATTAATTTTGGAGGTGGAACTCCTGGAGGCAGGATATAGTAATTGCCGGGCCGCTTTGGAAGACTTCTCCCTAGGAATTTCCTTTGGGGTTCACTCATGTGAGGTGGCATGGGAGCCTGGTCTTAGCCCCTACATTACCTGTGGACCCCACAATTCCTGGTCTGTAATGTAGTCTCCAAACTGTATCTCTTTTGCTGCTTCCCAGTCAGGAATCTCTCTCTCCAGAGGTCCTGAACGTTGAGCACTGGGACCTGGGCACCTGTCGTGGAGAGCTGTTCTGTATCAGACAGATCAGGACCAGGCATTGAGAGCTGCAGGCTGGCCCCGTGGCTGCAAGCACTGGGCTGGGTTGGTGGCTGGGGAGTTTGGGAGACTGTAGGTACTTTTATGTTGGGGTTCCAGGCCCCCCGTCGGTGTCCCAAGATGGAAGCTTTCCCAACTAAAGTTGGCAAAGGCAATAGTGGAGGTCACCCAAGATGGTGGCAGAGGTGTTTCAAGATGGAGGCATTCATTTTGAGAGGTGGGGCAGCACGGATAGTGGTGTTGAGTGGCCTATTTGGAGATGTAGTGCTGTGGCAGGTGGTGCTGCAGTGGACAGCTTCCTATGGCTGGTGTCCCCAGGTAGAGGCTACCCTTTGAGGGGGCTGTGGTGGCGGTTGCAGTGTCCTAAGATGAAGGTGGCAAGGGGAGCCCTGCGTTGGTAGATGTGGAGCCGGGTGCAAGAGGTCCAGTGGGGGGACACAGGGGAGGAGGTCTGGCATGGCGGGCAGGTACACTGTTTCTTGTCCCCTAGCCTTCTCACATGGGTGTTCGAGAACGTAGTGACCTTCTATCCTTTACCTGGCAAAATATTGTTCTTTATGAAGCATTGCTTCTTTAGGAAGTTTTCCACCTACTGTAGCAAAAACTGTCCAAATCTACTAAAATCCATTTTTCACTTCTATAGTAGCTGCAGGTGTGATGTGACATTTCATTCAGCGTTCTTTGCAACTTGATGTAACTATGTGACTAAGCAAAGAAATGTGAGCAAAGATATATGTGCCACTTCCAGGTTTGTGTTTTAAATAGATTAATATGCCTACTCTTTTTTCTGAAAGAAAATGAAACCTTTCTGTCTCAACCTAGATATGACTGTGTCCCAACTTTGATGAAACAGATCAAAGAACTACATCTTAGGGCAGTGCTAATCAGTATGGCCCACCAACCATATGCATTTCTTAAGCTGTGATTGGGCCATACTGAGATAAGGAATTCTGTTTAGTTCAACTTGTTTTCTTTTTTTGCTAGCAGGTCTTTATCCAGCGTTTATTATTATTGAGAATTAGCACCTTGAATAGTATTGTCCTCGTATATAGTGGAGATCCAAGGTGGAAGGAACTGTATTCAATAGAGTTTCTTGCATATATGGAAGACTTGAACTTGATTATTATGAGACATAAACTTCTCTCATTTGAACCACTAAAAATTCATGGAATATTTGATATAATAATGTATCCCAAATAATACAGCCTTGTGTCAGTCTCATTTAGATTCATCTCTTCTTTGGTTTCATGGCACACAGTGCATATATCAGTTAGTATATGCCATATTACTTTAAATTTGAAGTTTACTCATTCATCTTCCCATGATATATTGTACTCCTTTACATTAGGGACATTATCTTATTTATCATTTTAACCTAGAACAGTGCTTGTTAAATAGTAGATGCTCAAGAATATTTGTCCAAGTGTATACATGTTTTATGTTATTAATGTGTGGCATAAAGAAGGATAATCAATGAAGAAGACATAAAAGTAGCATTCTGATCAGTGCTATATATAGTAAGAATAGGATCTCTAAAATTGAAATTGTAACGAATGTCTAAAAGACCACTGCTCAATAAAGAATAAAAGAGACCTAGAAATAAAAAGTCAAATGAAGAGGTTCTCAGGGAGAAACTATACTCAATTAAGTAATTATATTCTTCTTTGAATATATATGTATGAATATTTAGTGAGCTTCTGTTTTGTAGTACTGGGCATTGAACCCAGGGTCTTGTGGGTGGTAGACAAGCACTCTTTAACATTTAACTACATCTCTAGCCCTAGTGAGCTACTAGTTTCATTAAAAGACAGATACTTTTATAAAAAGGCAAATAAAGAATTCTTTTCTTTGGAGAATGAAACCAAAGTCTCAAAAAAGACTTGGAGAACTTAAACAAAACAGATATCAGGCATGAGACGCTATAATGAAGTCAGGGAAAATAAGGGAAATCCTATATAATGAAAGGTGGGACCTTCCATTTACTCCTTTCTCTACTTGGTCAGAAATTAGCTGTCAGGTAGTATATCTCTGTGCCCTTTTATAGGAGATTAGATAATTCCTCTCAGGAGTTGAAAGAAAAGATTTACACGTATTCCCAAAGGGACACACATGTTCCCAGTCAATCAATATGCAGTATGGGGTTTAGGGATATAGCTCAGTTGGTAGAGTGTTTGCCTCACATGCATAAGGCCCTGGGTTCAATCCCCACCACCACCAGCAACAGCAGCAGCAGCACCACCACCACCACCACAACAACAACAATCACTATATAGTAGAGGCTTAGTGGACAAGCTACATTTATGCATAGTTTCCAGTTGGCTTTTAGTACTTCATTTGTTAAACAGGTTGGCATTTGGGGAAAGCCTCCAATGGGATAGACAGAGACCAAAACACATAAGTACAAAAGAGAATCTTGAAGGAAATAAGTAATATTGAAAATAGGAAATGTTAAAACAAAGCGCTGTAGGTAATTGCATCCGAGAGGTAAGAGAAGATGTCATAAAAGGATCAGAAAAAGAAAGTGCTCTACAAATTAAAAATATGACAGACATTTTTAGTGTAATTTAAGAAATACAATTAGTCTCAAGCTTATAGAAAAGTTGCAAATTTAGTACAGAGAACATTTTTTTCTTTGACCCATTTGAGAGTAAGTTGTTATCTGTAAGCTTCATGAGTTTTAAATGTTTTACTGTGAGTTTCCTGCAAACGGACATTTGCTACATAAATATAAAGTAGCCATTAAAAGGAATTAGCATTGATGCATTACCACCATCTAATCTTTGGTCTTCATTCTTTGTTACTTGTCCAAATAATGTTTTTTATATCAAGAGGATCTAGTTTAGAATCACATGTTGTATGTAATTATCATGCCTCTTTAGTCTTCAGTATAAAAAAGTTCTATAGTCTTGACTCTCTTTCTGTTGACTTTGACATTTTCAAAGATTATAGACGACTTATTTTTTAGAATGTTTCTTAATTTGGGTTTGTTTAATATTTCCTCATGTATGGATTTAGGTTATGCATTTTCTCCTCCCCGCCTCCTTTTTTTTTTTTTTAAGACAGGTTTTGCTATAGTGCCCAGGCTGGCCTCAAATTCACAATTCTATTGCTTCAGTTTTCCAAATAGCTGGGATTATAGGCATGCATCACCCCACACCCAATTTGACATTACTCTTTTTTATTTTGGCAATGAATAAAATTTGTTTTGATGGGAAGTGCCTTGAAACTATGTATTCTCTTTCAACACACTTGTGATTCATTTATTCATATTATAAAGACTCATAGTTTTTCTTTTATTCAGTGGATTATAATTCTTTGCTATTGTTATTTATTTTGATGCTTATATTTTCTCTTGATTTGGCCTGTGGGAGCCCTTTAAAATTGGCATCTGTGTTCTTTTGCCATGTCCCCATCATTTTTAGAGTACTTCCTTGCTTTTTAGTATACAAGATATTCAAGGCTGGTTGTCACTTTATTAAAACTTGAAATATAATTTACATACAATAAAATTCACATTTTAAAGTCTAAATTTAATGGTTTTTATATGTTTAAAAAGTTATACAACCATCACCACTAATTTCAGAACATTTTCATTACTCCAAAAAGAAAGTTTGATTGTTAATCCCTCTTTACCTCTAATATCTCCAGATATTTTTAATTTATTTTCTGACTTTATGGAGGTACCTATTTAGATATTTCCTATCAATGGAATCAAATACTGTTTAGCTTTCAGTACTTTTTTTTTTCATACTAGGTATTGAACCCAGGGGTGCTTGACCACTGAGCATATCCCAGCCCTTTTGTAAAATTTTTTATTATGAGACAGGGTCTCACTAGCCTTGAACTTGTGATCCTGCCGCTGTAGTCTCCCAAGCTGCGCGGGGATTATAGGCATGTGCCACCGTGCTTGGTAACCACATTAAAAAAAAATTATTTATTTATTTATTTATTTTAGTTGTAGTTGGACACAATATCTTTATTTATTTTTATGTGGTGCTGAGGATCGAACCCAGGGCCTTGCACATGCTAGGCGAGTGCTCTACCGCTGAGCCCCAACCCCAACCCAACCACATTGTTTTTAAGATTTATCCATGTCATAACCTACGTAAGCACCTCATCCTTTTTTTATTGTCTCATATATATTTAACCACATTTTATTTATTGAATCATAAGTTAGACATTTGGATTTTTTCTCACTTTTTGTCCATTATTAATAATACTGCTGTAAGTATTTATGTACAAATTTTTTGTGGAACTGTTTTCCCTTGGCATACAGAGACATGGAATTGCCAGGTCATATGTCAGCTATGTTTAACTTTTTATATGTGTGTGTGGTATTGGGGATTTGGCCCAGGGCCACTTTACAACTGAGCCACATCCTAGTCCTTTTTTGTTTTTATTTTGAGATAGGGTCTCTGTAAATTGCTGAGGCTGGGCTTGAACTTGCATGCACTCCCCCTACCTCAGCCTCCTGAGTCACTGGGATTATAGGTGTATGCCATCATACCCAGCTTATGTTTAACTTTTAAAAATTTTTTTTTATTTTTAGTTGTAGATGGACACAATATCTTTATTTACTTATTTTTTTGTGGTGCTGAGGATTGAACCCAGGGCCTCACCTGTGCGATGCAAGTGCTCTACCACTGAGCTACAACCCCAGCCCCAATGTTTAACTCTTTTTAGGAACTTTTTTGAGGTTTTCCAAAAGAGCCATAACATTTTATATTTCCTCCACCACACTATGTATTGGAGTTTACATTTCTCTATTTTCATCACGGCTCTTGTACTTTATTTTGCTCCAGCCCTGAAATCAGTCATTTCTTCATTGAGTCCTGTTCCATTTAGAGGAAAATAATATTTAGAAACCAAGCCTGCTGCTAGGTGTGCTCATTACTACATGGGGTCCAGGTAGGGATCCAAGGCCGTAACTGAATAAAGCTAGAAAATGTATGTATATGCACACATTTACATACACATACATATTTGCACCTTTATTTTATGTCTCAAAAGAATCTTTATTTGATTTCATTTGTTCACAATGATACCTAAAATTCTAAACCAACATTGTAGAGTTCTTTCAGGTTTTCCTTTTTCACATTGTAACTCCCTTCTCCAACAGTCAGAAACCCTGCTCCTATTGCCCTTCACATAATTACTTATTTGATCCATTTTTCCATATAGCTAATGTCCTATCAGTGCCATATTTTCTTTTTCCGGTGTCTTATTATGCATAGGCTCTGATTTGGCATACTGAACTGCCTTCTTACTGCCTCCTTCTCACTTCTCCACATTTGAATTCCCCTTTTATTCACTGGCGCTCTCTCTCTGACTTCCTGTTTTAGACCATCCCCTTCACATGAATGCCCTCCTTACTTTCTTGGACTCTGGTGTAGCACAATGGGTTGTCCTTCTGTGACATTGTTACTCTGCTAGGTCTTTAACATTCTAGGCCACCTCTACAAAAGGTATCTGCTGTATGTTAGACTTTGACTCTCCCATCCACAGATGTCATTCCCTCATCCTACTCCCATGTTTATTTTAGTATTAGGTGCCAGGGATTGAACCTAGGGCCTCACACATGCTAGCCAAGTACTTAACCACTGGGGTACATCCCAGCCCTATTTATTCAATTTTTAACAACCTGTTTCTTTTTTGTTTTAAAAAACTTTTGATTTTATAGTAATAACTAATTCATAGGAATTTGCAAAATAGTTTAAAGGGTTCCTGTGAATTCGTCATTCATCCAATATTTTTGGATTATATCTTACATAAATATAGACAATGTCAAAAACAAGAGGTTGACATTAATTCGTTGTAGTTCACTGCCATTTATCATGTGTGTAGATTCATGTAACTATCATCAACATTAAGATGCAGCACAATTCTTTCACCACAGAGATCTCCTTTGTGTTACTTCTTTGTAGTCACATGTACGCTTCTCTCCTGACTGTTCAGTATTTAATGACTTTTTAAAATTAAAATCTTTATTAAAAGTCATAGGAAAAGTTGAGTAAGCATCGAGATAAACTGTGTTGTATTTCTGAATGGGAGGACTTAATATCATTCTTACTTCTGAGTGAGGACCAAGTTTGGAATTCTAATTTCTCAAGGTTGAATTTATTGGTATTCTGTTCCATTCTGCTCTAAGTCTCGGGCTTTTAAGAAGAGTTTTCCCCTAGTTCTTGGTTTCATGTAGAAAGGCCAGCTTGGGCCCCTCTTTTATAAATTATAATTTCTATAAATTTGCAGCCAATAATTCTCACCCTTCCTTCAAGCTTTCAGACAGTAGGCCTACCCTTCAGTTTGTCTTTGCTAGCTTCATTGTTTTTTCTATGTTTATGACATCTGTATATTTCCCTCATTTGCTTTTAAATTTGTCTGTTTCAACCCTTTAACATAATCAGTTTTATCTAGAATTTCTCTATTCAGTGTAGGAAGGAATGCTTACTGCCTGTCAGCTCAGAATGGCTTTAATACTTTTCTTTTAAGAAATGTCAAGTATATAGAAAAGTTACAAAAAAATAGACCTTTCAGGTACATAAATCTTTTATGTAGATTTACCACTTTTTATCATTTTACCCCTTACTTACACTTCTTTCTCCTTTTTTCCTGGTATACTATCACAACCATCCATTCCTTTCTCCTTTTCCCCCCTTTTTCCTCCCTCTCTCTCTTTTTTCCTTCTTTTTTCCCAGTGCTGGAGATCAAATCCTTGTGCATGCTAGGCTAATGCTCTACCACTGAGCTATATCCCCAGCCCCTGGGTGTTTTATATTTTTTAAATGAGTTAAGAGCATTTATCTTATAGAATCTTCACATTCTAGATGTGCCTAATAGTTTCCTCATGATTAAATTCAGGCTAAGTATTTTTAGCAAGAATACTATATAGGTGGACATAGTGGTACATGTCTACAATCCCAGCTACTTGAGAGGCTGAGGCAGGAAGATCACGAGTTTGAGGTCAGGCTAAGCAATTAGTGAAACCCTGTCTCAAAAAAAAAAAAAAAAAAAAAAAAAGGCTGGGAATGTAGTTCAGTGGTAGAGCACCCTGGGCTCCAATCCCCAGTACTAAAAAATCCAAACCAAACCAAATCAAAACAAAACAAAAAACTATATAGGTGATGCTTTGTACTTGTCATTGTATCACATTAGAAAATGCACATGCTGGCATGTTGAACTATTGGTTATTCTGTGAGAACATTTCGTTAGGGTGGTGTTTGTCATATCTCTTCATTATAAATATATATTTTCTCCTTGGAAATTAATAATTCAACTTTGGAATGATACATTGAGGTACTGTGAGCATTCTCTTCTTAATAACCATTAACCTGTTCAGAACATTTTTGGTGCTTGCCTTTTTTAGTAATTGTAATTGTAATTCAGTAGAACTTATTGACCAACTACTTATGCATTGTTCATGTATTCATTCCATAAGTATCATTGAGTGGATATCACATCATGTTCTGTCTAATCTTTGGGGGTACATGGTGAACACAGTCTGGAGAGTGCCTACATATAGTCAGGTAGGAGAGCTTGATATAAATAATCACACTGGCATATATTTATAGATGGTGATAAATATTATAAAGGAAAAGAATGTGGTGCTGACAGATTATAAGGTGAGCCATTATCTTTCTTGGAGGTTCAGAGAATACTTCCTGTGAAAGTGATATTTGAGCTAAGATCTCAAATAAGAATTATGGACTTCTTGAATTTCTGGAGTATTTAATCTGTAGAGCTTTTCTATTAATTTTATCTGACAATTAAATCATAGTGTCTCATACTGAATTGATATTAAAGTAATTTATTATTTAAATTTTCTTACTTAACATTGTTTACTATTAACTAAATTATAAACTGCTGTGGCTGGCTTTGAACTTGCGATCCTCTTGCCTCAGCCTTGAAACAAGTTTGTTGAACCATCAAGTATATCTTCTATGTTTGTTTTATAGTTGCCTCTTAGAATGCATGGTGAATTGGTTCCAGGACCCCTAAGGATACCAAAGTCCACAGATGCCCAAATATCATATATAAAGTGGCATAGTATTTGCATGTAACCTATGAATATCCTCCAATATACTTTAAATCATCTCTAGCTTACTTATAAAACCAAATACAATGTAAATGCTAGGTAAATAGTAGTTATACTGTGTTTTTTAGGGAATAATGTCAAAAAATATTTGTATTCAGTACAGATGTGAGTTTTTTTCCTGAATATTTTCCATCTGTAGTAGATCTAATTTAGAGTTGTAGAACCCACAGATATGGAGGGCTGTTTGTATTTTGGTGATTGTAAAGTTACAGGCTTCTAGAATTTATTAACTTAAAGATTTTAAAATATATCAGATAGCATGAGGTTTTATTGTTTACCATTGTCTGCATAGATTTAGAAGAGATTTTATCCTTGTAAATTTAAGATTTATAAGCTATAGTTTAATAATTCAAAGTGTAAAACAAATTTGATGTGCTTTTTAGGTTAAACAAGTCTCTTGAGTGGAGTTTCCTCACTGATGGAGAATTACTTCCAAGCAGAAGCTTACAACCTGGACAAGGTGTTAGATGAATTTGAACAAAACGAAGGTAAAAATTTACATTGGTGACTCTATTTGGGTTTACGATATGGAGAAAGAGACTGTGAGGATCTAAAAGGAAGTAGACTTTTTTTTTTTATGGTACTAGAGATTGAACCCATGGTCTTGTGCATGATAAGCAAGCACTCTACCATGAGCTACATCTCCATCCCTTTTTAAAACTTTTTATTGTGAGACCTGGTGCTGCTAAATTAACCTGATTGGTCTTAAACTTGCAATCCTTCTATCTCAGGCTCCCAAGTATCTGGGATTATATGTGTGCACCACTACCCAGCAAAGATGTGGTACTTTAAAAAAAGAGTCAAGACAATAATGATATATATCCAGAGGAAGAAATAACATTTCTTAATATTATGTGCCAGATACTTACATGGATTATATCATTTAATGTTTAAAACAATCCAATAAAAGTTGATCTTCTAATTTCCATTTTATGGATGAGAATAGAAGCATAGAGAGGTCAAGCAATTTCCTCAAAGTTACCTTGCTAACAAGTGAAGTGGCAAGAGTAGGATCCAGGAAGCCTAAGCTCTACCTACTTTAAACAATCAGTTTATGTCTAAGACGAGCTCAAGAGGCAGAGTCAGGAGGATCCAGAGTTCAGAGCCAGCCTCAGCAAAAAATGAGGAGGCATGGGGCTCTCAATGATACAGCAGGTGCCTAGCATGTGTGAGGCACTGGGTTTGATTCTCGGCACTGCATATAAATAAATAAAAATAAAGATCCATTGACAACTAAAAAATAATTAAAAAAAGAAAAGTGAGGCACTAAGCAACTTGATGAGAACTTGTCTAAATAAAATACAAAATAGGGATGGGGATGTGGCTCAGTGATCAGTGCTCCTGAGTTCAATCCCTGATACCCCCCCCCAAAAAAAAGAAAAAATAACTATTCCATATTGCTTCTGTTTTAGTCAGTTTTTTCACTGCTGCAACTAAAAGATTTGACTAGAACAATTTTAGGGGAGGAAAAATTTATTTGAGGGCTCATGGTTTCAGAGGTCTTAGTCCATAGAATGCTGGCTCTATTCCTCAGGGTTGTAGGTGAGTCAGAACATCATGGAGAAAGGGTGTGGCAGAGGGAAACAGTTCACGTGGTGATCAGGAAACAGAGACTTCACTCTCCAGATACAAAATACATACCCCATAGCCATGCCCTCAATGAACCACTTCTTCCAGCTATACCCTACCCGCCTCCAGTTAATCCCATCAGGAATTGGCTTACTGATTGGGTCAAGGTTATAATCCAATCATTTCTCCTCCAAACCTTGCATTGTCTTACACTCCCCCCCTTTTTTTCTATTTCTAACAGAAATAGTATTTAACAAATTTATGAAGTAATATTTTTCCATCTAAAGACTTGATTTTTAGTAATGGTCTACAAACCTTCAAGATAGCCAGTGATTCAAGTTACTCTTTGATAGCTGTTGGGATGAGATTTAGTTTTGATTTCATTATTTTGTGTCTGTGATGGAATAAGCCCTCAATAGAATATGAGATCATAGAGATGAGAAGGGAAAAGGAAGGAAAAGTTTATCTGTAATGGCTATCTTTCTCATATTTTCTCATTGATGACCCAACATAGCCTGTATCTTTAGGCTCTTTCTAATTCATGTAAATATGAAATCTGATGATTTGGGATTTTATTGGATCTAGGTAGGTTTTGTAACATATAAAGTCAGAAAATATATTTTCCTCTGAGCTTCAACCATTTATATAAATATTTTCTTAATACTTTCTTCAGTTTAACTCTCGGTGTATTATAGTTACTTAAGTCACTAGATGTCTAGGTATTTTACCTAATCCTCCGAATACTATACTTCCAGAATATCATTGACTCTAAACCATTAGTTTATTACATTAATCTCTTTGTTACTTTTGTAGACTAGTAGGGTATTTTGTGTATAGTTGTTTTACAGTATATTTTGTTTGAATCTGTAAAAATGTCTTATAAAATATAGCACTTACTTGCAAAAATAAATAAATAAACAAATAAATAAATAAAACCACAACAACTCCTTCAGTTAAGAAGGATTTCCAACACCTGCTTTTTGGTTGTAACTATGTGTTACTTTCGTTTGAACTTAGTTTTTTGAATCTTAGTACCAGTTGCATTAAAAACTATCATCTCTAACCTGGTACCTTAGAGAGTATGCTTTAAATGAAATGATTTCTCATTCTGTATTACTTTATTTCCTTCTATAAATGCAAAATATCCCACAAATGGCCTGTTGATTATACTCAGTACTTAACTTTATGCCTGGTAGTGGTGATTGAATGATTAAAATTGAAATGATTAAAATTGAAAATTTTAATACCTCATCATTCCTGTTTGAATATTATTAGATATTCTTGTAGAAGAGTATCTCTTTTTTATTTCCAGGAACCAGCTTATTTAAAAAAGAAAATTCAAATTACTAAATCTCAAATATTTGCCAGCCTACATTTGAATGTAAATTTTAGACTTAGTAATTCAGAGGATACTAAGGCTGTTCTTTACACAATTGGATGTTTTATGATTTATTTGTAGCTTCATTTCACTGTTTTCTTATGCTAGTTTTTTTCTTATCCCAAACTGATTTACTAATTATTCTTTTAAATTCTGAAGTTTGAGGCTATGCTTTTTTTTTATTCCCTACTTATAAATGCCTCCATTTTCAATCTTAAAACTTTCTGAAGCTTATCCAGTTCCTTCTGTCTCTGTAAGCTCACTTACTTTATCCTGGAAAAATGCCTTTCTAGCCTGGTGCAGTTGTGCACACCTGTAATCCCAGCTGCTCAGGAGGCTGAGGCAGGGAGATTGTGAGTTCAAAGCCAGCCTTGGCAAAAGCGAGGCACTAAGCAACTCGGTGAGACCCTGTCTCAAAAAAAAAAAAAAAAATACAAAATATGCTGGGGATGTGGCTCAGTGGCCAAGTGCCCCTGAGTTCAATCCCAGGTATCCTACCTGCATGCCTTTCTTCTCCAAATTTATTTTCTGTTCCCACATAATAATTTGCAAATATGTAGGCCACTCTATACTGCCAATTAGATATTCATGTATATTGCATGTATTTTGATTTTCCTAACTAGATTGTATACTTTATAGAGAAATTAGCTATCATTTAAATCTTCTATTTACCCAGTCCAGTCCTTTTGCTGTGGTATATACTCGCTATGTATTTATTGTATACCTACTGTATACTATGCATTGTGCAAAGTGAGGGGTTACACAAACGGAATGAAATGATTTCTGCCTTCAGAAATTATTCAGTGGATAAAAGGAGGTAAATAAGCCATTGCATTACAATGTAGTAAATGCCTTAATAAAGATATGAATAAGGTGCTAAGGGTGCACTGAAAATTGATACAGATATATCTGCATAATTTCAGCACCATGATTGTAAATTATTGGCAGAAGAAAGTAGGAAAGGCTAAGTGCCTTATTTCTTATTTTTCCAACTTAGACATACACAATAGCACTACAACTTGATTTATTAAAAATTAAACAAATGTTATATGAAATCATTCTAAATTATAAACTTTAAGTAAATTGATTTAATTAGATAAGCACTTTTGCCAAATGTCCTCAGATAATATAAATACAAACCTAAGTAATAATGTACTATGACATGGTTTCAAGCTGAATTTCACATACTGTAGCAAACTTAAAAAAAAAAAAAAAACAGCCGGGTGCACTGGAACACACCTATAATCCCAGTGACTTGGGCAATTGAGGCGGGAGGATCATGGGTTCAAAGTCAGCCTCAGCAAGAGTGAGGCGCTAAGCAACTCAGTGAAATGCTATCTCTAAATAAAATACAAAATAGAGCTGGAGATGTGGCACAGTGGTTGAGTGCCCAAGTTTAATCCCCAATACTAAAAAAAAACCCCAAACCAAAAAAACCATAATAGGTACAACCTCAGTACATCCATCATCCACCTTCAATATAGTTATTGACCTGCTGCCAGTTTTAATTTATAACTTTGTTTCTCACTTCCTGTTTCTTGTTTTTTTCTACAGTTTTTTCTTTTCTATTTTCCTTCCTTCCTCCCTCCCTCCCTCCCTCCCTCCCTCCCTTCCTTCCTTCCCTCCCTGAGGATTGAGCCCAGAGCCAGTCTTTTATTACAGTTTTATAAAGGCAAACTTTTTATTCCTTAAAGTGCATAGATCTTAACTCCACAGGTTTCCTGCCCCCCCTCTGTTTGAGACAGTGTCTTGCTAAATTGTTGAGGCTGGTTTTGAACTTGTGGGCTTTGGAGAGCCTCCCATCTCAGCATCCCCAGTAGTTAGGAGTAGAGGCATGCACTCCCACTTCTGGCTAACTATACAGTTTTGACAAATGGAGGTAACCATGTAACCTACATCCCAATCATGATGTACTTTATATGAGCATTCAGTCTCCATAGAAAAATTTATTCATTTTCTTTCCCACTCAATTACTCTATCCTCACTACTTTTCTGTTTTTCCCCTGATCTTAGATTATTAGTCTGTGCCCAGCCTTGTATACATAAACAATCCAAAGGTGCTTCCCCCCTTTTTGGGTATGAGGGTCAGTTTAATTTTATTAGATTAACATAGAATTCTTTTGTTCTTTGAAAGTTCTCAAATATTACAATCTGATGACATGATTATAGGAATTGTCTTAAATATATTTTTTATTCCTAGCAAAAAATTATATACCTTTATATTCTAGGAATATTTTATTTTCACATATCCTAGGTATGTTTTATTTTCAGAATATAGTTGGAAATGTTGATCAACTTAGCCCTAGTAGCATTTCAATGTTATCAGCAAACTTACTGCAACTACTTTTTTTTTTTTTCAGATGAAACAATTTCTCCTACTTTATTGGACACAAAGTGGAATAAGATTCTAGATCCCTCTTCTCACCAACTGTCATTTAATTCTGCATTGGCCAGTGTGAATGAACCTGCAATTTCTAGTGGATCACAACCACAGTTAAAAATCTTCTCTCTGGCTCATTCATCTCCCCTGACCAGGGAAGGAGAAGATCATTGTGCTAATGGACAGGACTGTAGTCTAAATCCAGAGATTGCCACAATGTGGATTGATGAAAATGCCATTGCAGAGGATCAGTTAATTAAGAGAAACTATAACCAGGATGATCAACGCATTGCTGTTGAAGTGGGAGATAAGAAATGTGGAAACCTAACTTGTCTGCCAGATGAGAAGAATGTTCTTGTGGTAGCTGTCATGCATAATTGTGATAAAAGAACATTACAAAGTGATTTGCAGGATTGTAATGATTATAATAGTCAATCTCTCATGGATTCTTTTAGCTGTTCACTAGAAAATGAAAATAGACAATCTGATCAATTTAGTATTAGTATGAATGGGTCCACTGAAAAAGATATAAACTCTGAAAAGCAAATGGATCTATTGGATAGACCAAAAGCAGAGGAGGACTCTGTTAACCATCTATGTACTGCTTCAACTGATAATCTAGCCAATATCTGTTCCCCTTTACAATTAAAGGATGATGAAAATATAAATAGAGATCCCCACATGCCTGTTATTACAAGTTTAACAGCTGAGTCAGAAATCTCATCCCAGGGAATAGATGGAGGTCCTGATGTTAAAAAGCAAGAGAACTATATACCAGGCGAAGATCTCACAGACAAAAACAGCTCTCCTAAGACAGATTTAGGGAGTCCAAACTCCTTTTCCCACTTGAGTGAGGAGATTTTGACAAAAAAAGAGCCAACATGTGAGAGATCAACTGAAGAATCCCTGAGGTCTGGTTTAGCTTTGTGTCTCAAACCAGACATGCCTAATGGGTCTGGAAGGGACAATAACTGTGAACAGTTTTCAGATTGCCTTGTGCCTACTAATGTTAGGGCTGATGAAGATGAAGGTTATGAACATGAAGAAATTCTTGGCACTACAGAATTTCTTAATATAACAGAGCATTTCTCTGACTCTCAGGAGATGACAAATTGGAAATTGACTAAACCACATGAGATGAATGATACCCAAGTAAATGAAGAAAATGAAAAGTTTTTACAGGTTAGTCAGCCTGAGGCCACTAATGGTGATGGTGCAGTAGAGTGTGTTGGAACAGTAGATGCAGGTATAGATTTACAAGGAACTTGCATGAATGAAGGTGAAGGATGTGATTTCTCCACTGTTATAGATACACCAGCAGCAAATTCTCTCTCTAATGGTTGTGATTCCTATGGAATGCAGAGCCCAGTTGTTTCTTTTGTTCCAAAGACATTACCTTCCAAAGAAGATTCAGTAACAGAAGAAAAAGAAATAGAAGAGAGCAAGTCAGAATGCTACTCAAATATTTACGAACAGAGAGGAAATGAGGCTACAGAAGCAAGTGGACTGCTTTTAAACAGCACTGGTGACCTCATGAAGAAAAATTATTTACAAAACTTCTGTAGTCAAGTTCCATCATTGCTTGGACAATCTTCCCCCAAGATAGTAGCAAACTTGCAGTCTATCAGTGTTCCTTTTGGTGGTGCAAGACCCAAGCAACCTTCTAATCTTAAACTTCAAATTCCAAAGCCATTATCAGATCATTTACAAAATGACCTTCCTGCAAACAGTGGAAATAATATTAAAAACAAAAATGATATTCTTGGGAAAGCAAAAGTGGGAGAAAACTCAGCAACCAATGTATGCAATGCATCTTTGGGAAACATCTCTATTACTGATACAAATGGAGAACATTTAGAAAGTTATGAGGCTGAGATCTCCAGTAGACCGTGCCTTGCAATAGCTCCAGATAGCCCAGATAATGATCTCAGAGCTGGTCAGTTTGGAATTTCTGCCAGAAAGCCATTTACCACTCTGGGGGAGGTGGCTCCAGTATGGGTACCAGATTCCCAGGCTCCAAATTGCATGAAATGTGAAGCCCGGTTTACATTCACTAAAAGGAGGCATCATTGCAGAGCATGTGGGAAGGTAAGATGCATGTATCAGCTCAGAAACCTGGCATGTTCATTTTGTAATGCTCAGTTAGAAATTAATAAAGTAGTATTCTGTATATAAATTTGTGTTTGAGAAAACATAATAAATAGCTTTTAAAAATCCAGTTCTAATAAGTTTCTATATAAAAAATGACCTTGCTTATTGCCAAGATTTATACTGATTCAGTTTCTATGAAGAGATGAGAATTGAGGAAGTGTTAACTTTGTGGTTTCTATATTGACACATACTTAGTTAATGGGATCATTTGAAATAAGGAAGTTTGTTCTTTCAGCTTAGAAAATATTTGTGGTTCATATTTTTTTTTTACTTTTTAAAAAATTGACTATTAGACTTAAGACTCCATCTCATTTTTTTAAAAAACATTTTTTTTAGTTGTAAGTGGACATAATACCTTTATTTTATTTATTTATATGTGGTGCTGAGGATCAAATCCAGTGCCTCACAAATGCTAGGCAAGCACTGTACCACTGAGCTGCAACCCCAGCCCTCCATCTTACTTTAAAAAAAATTTTTTTTGTAGTTGTAGATGGACAGCATCCCTTTATTTTGTTTATTTTTATGTGGTACTAGGGATCAAACCTAGTGCCTCACACATGCTAGGCAAGTAGTCTGCCACTGAGCTATAGCCCAGCCCTCCATCTCACTTTTTTAGGTGGGATTTTTTTTGCCATTATAGTAGACAATCTGGGACTTAATATATTGACATATGTATTCTTGTCTTTTTCCCCATATAAATTAAATACAAAATAGAGTTGCAGACTTTAGATCCTTATGGTAAGATTATAAGAATAATTGATATTCTTTAGCTCTCCTCATATTCTGATAGCTAATAACACAACTTACTAGTTTGTTTTTTTTTTTAAACACAAGTTGTAATTAAGGAAGAAAAGGGATCTTGTAATTTTTTTTTTTAGTTGTAGATGGACCCAATACCTTTATTTTGTTTACTTATTTTATGTGGTGCTGAGGATTGAACTTAGTGCCTCATGGGCAAGGCAAGTGCTCTACCGATGAGCCACAACCTCAGCCCTGGAATTTTGTATTTTTAAAAAGAATGTGAGGAGCCAGGTGCATTGGTGCATGCCTGCTATCTCAGCTATTCAGGAGGCTGAAGCAGGATTGCAAGTTCAAGTTCAGCCTGAACAATTTAGCAAGACTCTCTCAAAATAAAAAGAACTGGGAATATAGCTCAGTAGTAGAGTGTCCCTGTGTTCAATCCCCAGTATCACAAAAGAAAAATAAAATGCAAAGTTCAATGTTAGATCTAGATTCAAATTTCAACTTTGTTATTATTAACTATGTAACTTTACTAATCCTTAGTTTTCTAATCCATAAAAATAGACAAAACCCCCCAAAGTGAGTAATTTTCATTGGGCTCTTG
This sequence comes from Spermophilus citellus, assembly GCF_964194105.1. Lineage (NCBI taxonomy): Eukaryota > Metazoa > Chordata > Mammalia > Rodentia > Sciuridae > Spermophilus > Spermophilus citellus. The sequence continues at coordinate 98,559,057 of NC_138191.1, read as the reverse complement.
TGAAGACTGCATGGTAGTACAGAAGTAACAAGTGGATTAATTAGGATACTTTCAATTTGAAGGGACAGAGTATTTGACCCTCAGTGACTTAGACAATCATAACATTTATTTTAGATATAAAGAAGCTCTTAGACTCAGTTGTATCTGGGTACAGTGTCAGGATCATGGAAATTCTCTTGGTCTTCCCCTCTTGGTCTCAAAATAGTAGTTCAGCTTTTAATTATCAGATTCATCCTGACAGCCTTCTAATTGCAAAGAAATTGACTGGGGTTGGGGCAAAAGAGCCTGTTTCTCTAGCTGTACTCTAAGAATCCCTAGCATCTTCCTTCAACTAACTGGACAGTTCTAGGAAGCAAGTCTTAGACCAATCATTGGAAAAGGGGATCAGGACTGCCAAGATAAGTTAATTGATCATAATTTATTTCCTGGGTGTTGCCTGAACAAAAGAAGGATTCTGTTGACAGATGAAAAGGCAAGGATGGTTTCAGGCTGATCAGTCAGCAAAGTTTATTAGAAAGTCCTAGCACAAAAGAACCAATATGGGTAGTAGAAGGAAGCTGAAGCTGAGACTGTGTCTAATTCCTAAATATTTTAGTTTGTATTTGTTAGCTGAAGTAGAACTATGGTCAGTAGACTGAACAGGGTAGTTTAGGAGATTAAATTGATCATTTTTATGTTATTCTGTTTCACTTACTACATATAACACTTTATAAAATTTTTGTTTTCTTAAATGACAAAAATATTTTTGGTACAGACCAGAATATTCTAATGTAATAAGAAAATTAGGTACCTTATGTGAATTCAGAAAAAGAGTTATGATAAAGTACATATAAATTGAAAACTTAGATGGAAATTTTACTGTGGAATTTATGAACTCTTATGGATTATCAATTCATAATTCTATTTGCCCCATCTCCATTTATCTCAGAGATGATTATAAGGATTGATGAGAAAATCTTTGAGCTTTTCAGAAGGAAAGGACTTGTAAACATAAGTATCCTTTTTCTATTAATCAAATTCTCCTGGGAAGTAAGCTAGAAAAATACTGTAGGCAATGTAATTTTTAAAATTGTTTTTAACTATTGAAAAAGGAAACTTTGGGCTGGGGATGTGGCTTAAGCGGTGCCTGGCATGCATGGGACGCTGGGTTTGATCCTCAGCACTACATAAAAAATAAAATAAAATAAAGATGTTGTGTCCACTGAAAACTAAAAAAAAAATAAAAATAAAAATAAAAAAAAATTTAAAAAAGAAAAAGGAAACTTAATTTGTTCAATCCTAGTAGAAATTAAAAATATACAGTAATTTCTCTACTAAATTATCTTTTCTCCACACAAACCTCTAACATATACAAGTTTCTGAGCTAGTATTGGGGATAAAATGGAATTTAGATCTCATGAAATTTATAGACAAAGATATGGATTTCAGTGAGTAGGAAAAGGAATATTTGGATTCCTAGAGTTTTGAAAAAATAAAAAACATTGTGAACCACCGATCTGAGTAGACAAAGCCTATTGAGAATGCAAATTATATGTTCTTCATATTCATTCTTATTCAGCCCTCATCAGTATGTGTTAATTTTTCCTGTTTGAAAGATTAAGCATTTTAGATTCAGAGAGGCCAAGGAATAGGTCCAAGTTTACACATCTTATAAATGCCCTGACTTTAAAGCTAGGTACTCTTTCCCTCAGTCATTCTGCTTTCTCTAGCATACATCCTCATTGATACCAGCAGTTTGAAGAGTTTTGTTTTTCCAGGAGTTTTTTTAAAAAAGAAGATTGCATTTTTAACACATTTATTTTAGATGTTCATGGACTTTTACTTTATTCATTTATGTATATGACATGCTGAGAATCGAACCCAGTGCCCCACATGCTAGGCAAGTGCTCTACCACTGAGCTTCAACTCTAGCTCCTCCAGGAGTTTTTTCAGGTTAAGTTTTTCAAGAATTGAGGAGTGAGTCAGGAAAGCTATAAAGTGACCACACACACACACACACACACACACACACACACACACAGAACAAAGTTCTAAAGTATGTAAGAAAAGTGGGATCATGCAAAGCATAGGTGGATGATTAGCAGTAGGAAAAGGGAAATAAATTAATCATACAGAAGTATGGGTCAATATTAAAAATATGCTTGAGTATAGAAGGGGTTAAAGTTGTGAGAAATTACTTAGCATGATAGTTTATATTCAGCTATTATTACAGAGTGGGTATATTTTAATTGTTATTCATCTTGGTATAATAGTGGAATACAAAATAATTATGCACATTAAAATGTTTGCAGTAATTGTAAAAAAAATAAAATAATTATGCTAGAATATAGAAAAATAATAAAATGTAGCAGTTTGTTCCTATATTGTTGTAATGGGGGGGGAATCAAGACGCATGGGTTGTATTCTTTTATTGTTAATTTGAAAAGCATGTCACACATTCTAAAATAATTACAATAGTTTTATTTTTATGACTTCACGAATTTTAAATTTAGATAATTGCTCGTTAGAGCAACATAATACCCACTTTCCCTGTTTGATAAGCAATAAATTACAGACTAGAAAGAGCACTCTGTACTTCCCCCCCAATATTTCCCTGTAAGTTCAAATTATCACCATTATTATATATCCATATTAATTTCCTGTGGAAACTGCTGATTCCAGCATATCATGGTTATTCATCCTCTTTCAAGCTCCATTTGCCTTCAATATTGTGGCCCCTTTGTATTTGATGATTTGACTTAAAATGCCTAAGAGAGCCACTGAATTTCAAAGTATAGGAAAGATGATTTTTTTGAGGGTAGAGAATTTCTTTTAAAAACAAAATTCTTAAAAATCTTTTATTTGGCCAGACATGTTGGCACATGCCTGTTATCCCAGTGACTCGGTAGGCTGAGGCAGGAGGATCACAATTTTGAGGCCAACCTCAGCAACTTACCAGACCCTTAGCATCCTAGCAAGACCCTGTTAAAAATAAACAGGATGATGGGCTGGGGATGTGGCTCAAGCGGTAGTGCGCTCGTCTGGCATGCGTGCGGCCCGGGTTCGATCCTCAGCACCACATACAAACAACGATGTTGTGTCCGCCGATAACTAAAAAAAAAATAAATATTAAAAAATTCTCTCTCTCTCTCTCCCTCTATCACTCTCTCTTTAAAAAAAAATAAAATAAACAGGATGGAAAAATATATAAAAAAAATAAACAGGATGGATATAGCTCAATGATAAGGCGCTCACTCCTGGGTTCAGTCCCCTATACCAAAAACCAAAACAAAATAAAACAGAAAACTTTTATTTAGCCATTTGCAAGACTTTTCACACCATTTTGATTATTTTTTTACTAATGTGACAAGTTATAAATTACCAGGTGCCAGTTGATGAGAAACTGTTTACTATTTGATAATAGTAGACATAAATAGAAACTTTTAAAGTAGGACTCATGTAGCTGGTTCAGTGGTGCATATCTATAATCCCAGCTACTCAGTAGGCTGAAGCAGAAGGATCACAAGTTCAAAAGCAGCCTAGGTAACATAGACCTTGTCTCAGTAAAATTTGAAAAAGGGTTGGAGATGTGGCTAATTGTGGAGCATCTCTGGGTTTAATCCTGGGTTCTGAGGTGTGGGGAGAGTAAAACTTCATGAATTGATACTTAAAATTTAGATATTTTATATTATATTTGTAATGACATTAAAGGAGAGAATAACATATTTTGAACACTTAAATTTTATGTTAGGTTTATATAGTCTAACATTACACTTCTCTGAGATATAGCTACAGGTGAGCAAAATGTGCCTCAGAAAAGTTGAGAAACTTGCCCTAAATCTCAAGAGTTTATCGATGTGTATATGTAGATTTTAATACAGATCTTTCTTATTCCAAAGCCTCATACTCTTTGTAACTACACTAGACACAGCAGAAAAATTTATTTTTATTTGAACTGCCTACTAGAAATGTAAGTCTTTGGATGGACATTAGATTTGGGCAGCCATCAAGACGTAATGGGAGTTTGAATATGTGGATTTTTAGGGATGACAAGAAGTGATTGGTGCTATCAGGTGATGAGGCAGATTAGCAAAGTTCCAGGATTGTAGGTTTTATTTACTCTTGTGAACTACAAAATAAGGAAAAAACATGAAAGGCACCAGTTCATTAAGAGAAGTGGTTTTAATGGTTTAGTCACTTCAGTGTATCCCCATTATTTTTCTACTTTAATTGATTTTTAAAAAGTATAATTCAAAATGATGGATTTTTAATGTGTTCGTTAATGGTTTGAATAGAACAGAGAACTATAGTGAGTGTGCAAAAGAGCCCTGAAATGGGTATGACAATTTCTGGGACTCTGTTTCCTCTTCTGCAAAAGTAGGGATTGCATAGTTTCATTTTCCTTGCACTTCTGAAAGAGCTTGTGTTAACCTCTGTTTAAAAAAAAGAATGAAAAAGAAATAGAAAACTTTGTGCTAGCACTGATTTGTCTTTGTAAAATTATTGCCAAATTTTACTGCTTAGTTACCTCACTTTATGGGAAGTATATGCCATTTTGAAACATGCTGGACTGAAAGTATATTTTCTGGAAGTTATTTTGGTTGGACTGGAATACTGCTTATCAAAGTGTCAATTAAGTAAGGTAATCTTAAGGTTTTGTTTTGCAATTATTGTTTCCTTTTTTGACTAAATTTTCACACTAGCTTCTCAAAGTCCCTTTAGAGACTCATGATCGTTATCACTTATGTTAAAAAAATAGTTTGGGGACATGTAATATACAAGTGGCATATTGAAACATGATCTAGATTAATTTTTATTATGATTCCAGAAAATTTTCCCCTCAGACATTTGTAAATGTCATGTAAAATGAGCATTTATACATTAATTATAAAATGTCATATTTTGAGTTTTTATAGTTTATATAATATTATGTATATGTCTAAAAATGGTGAACTACAGTCCATTTCTAATTCTGTGCTTTTAATTTAAAGTAGTGTACCATAATAAAATTAGGAGTAATTTTATCAATAAAGGTATAAGGAAAAACTATGTAACACTATTTTATGTGTAAGTCATTATACCACATTTTAGATTAAGTGAAAAAGTACTTTTAAGAATTGACATCATTAGAAATAACTGTTCAACTTAAAAATTGAGTCTAAAACAAACATTGTGAGATGGGAAGAAGAAACCTAGTATTTTTTAAGATTTCTTTGGTTTTTTTTTTTGGTTTTTTTTTTTTTGGTACTGGCAATTGAACCCAGCAGTGCTTGACACTGAGCTACATCCCAACCCCTTTTGTTTTTTATTTTGAGACAGTGTCTTGCTAAATTGCTGAGGCTGGCCTTGAATTTGAAATCCTCCTGTCTCAGCCTCCTGAATTATGGGATTATGGGCATATGCCACTGTGCCTGGCTTGGTCCTTTTTTTTTTAATAAAACAAAATAATATATACACCTTGAGAGATGGCAGCCTCTTGTCCACTTCTACATATCCCTAGTCCAACTCCCAAGACATATTCACTTTTAAAATTTTTTTTAGTTGTCGATGAACATTTATTTATTTGTATGTGGTGCTGAGAATTGAACCCAGCGCCTCACACATGCTAGGTAAGCACTCTCTCTCTGAGCTACAATCCTACCCCAAGACATACCCACTTTAAAAAGTTTAATAAACTGTTTTCTAGAGCAGAAAAATGGAACAAATAGTATAGTTTTTAATACACGACCCCTTCACATAGTTTACTCATTATTAAACATTGTACATTAATGTGGTACACTTGTTAAAATTGATAAACCAATATCACTATATCATTTTTTACCAAAATCCTGTAAAAGAAATATATAGTGCCATAGTTTACATTAGGGTTCACTTTGTGTTAAGGATTTTGATAAATGAATGTTACACATCCTATTATATAAAATAGTTACACTGCCCTAAAAATCCCCTGTGTTCCCCCTATTTGTTCATCATTCCTTTCTCTCCCAGAACCCCTGGCACTTATTTTATTATAGCCTTCATAATTTTTCCTTTTCCAAAATAGTTAGAATCCTAAGCCAAATCATTCAGATTGGCTTCTTTCACTTAGAAATATGTTAATGGGTGGGGGATATAGCTCAATGCTTGCTTAGTTTATGCAAGACTCCTGAGTAGCTGGGATTACAGATATGTTCCATCTCACCTGCCTACATGTTTCTTTTCATTGCTGAATAATATTCTGAAGTATGAGTGTACCTGGGTTTGTGTATCCATTCATCTATTGAAGGTCAGCTTGGTTACTTCCAGTTTTAGGCAATTATAGTTAACATTGTGTTTTTAAAATTTTATTTATTTTTGCTGTGTTGAGAATAGAAACAAAGTCTCAGGCATTCTAGGTAAGCAGACTAGAGCTCTACAATAGAGTAACATTTCTAGCCTAAATAATAATAAATAAAGCTACTAAAACATTTCTGTACTGTCATATATAAGTGAAAAGAACAAAAAAAAATTCTATGCAAATTCCAATTTGTATATATATCTAGGAACATGATTGCTGGATTTCTCTTACAAGAAACTGTCTACCAAAATGACCATTACCATTTTGCATATCTACCAGCAGTGAGAGTTCTTGTTCCATATCCTCATTAGCATTTGATGTTATCCATTATTTTGCATTTTAACCATTCTAATATGTGTGTAGTAGTTTCTTTTTCTTTCTTTTTAAAAAAATTTTTATTCATTTATTGGTATGTGGTGCTGAGAATCAAACCCAGTGCCTCACACATGCTAGGCAAGTGGTCTACCGCTGAGCCACAATCCCAGCCCTAATAGTTTCTTATTTTTGTTTTAATTCATAATTCCCTGATGATGAATGATGTTTGTCACCATTTTTTCCCCCTGATGTTGAGATTCAAGCCCAGGGTTTAGTGTCTGTTAGAAAGGTACTTGCTCTACCTCTGAGCAACATTCCAGACCTAGCATCTTTTCATGTGCTCGTTTATCATCTGCATCATGTTTGGTAAGGTGTGTGTTAGGTCTGCAGCTCAACTTTTAATTGAATTATTTTATTTCTTGTTGAATTTTAAGAGTTCTTTGTATGTTTTAGATATAAATTATTTATCAGATCTCTATTTTGCAGATATTTTCTCCTACTCTGTAGTCCTTGTATTCTCTTAAAACACATCTACTTTAAATTCTTTTAGAAGTATTTTGGAGTATTTATACATTTCTAAACAATATATTTCAATAGAATTACTTGGCTTTTTTCTTGATATTTTGACTTTCTGAATATGATCTTGTTTATCTACTTATTTAAACATATATATTTTTTAGTTGTAGATGGACACAATACCTTTATTGTATTTATTTTTTTATGTGGTGCTGAGGATCAAACCCAGTGCCTCACCCATGCTAGGCGACCACTCTACCACTGAGCCACAACCCTTGTTTACTATTTGCTTCTCCAGTTCTATTCCAAACTCCATGAAGTAAGAATCTTTTCTGCCTTGGATGCTGCTGTGTCCTTAGCCCTAATGCATAGGAGATACTTGGATATTTATTAGATGAACTAAGAAATAAATGAATACTATCTCAATGTAACAGTACATTTTTACTCAATACTTTGAATATTTAGATGTTGATGTCAAATTTAGGTGTAAGAACTTTGGGAAATGCTTAGTCATATGTGTTTTTCCTGTTTAAGGAAGAGTCAAACAAAAACAAGTTTATTTTCCTATTCATTAATGTACTGATGAGAATAAATAAATATGAGAGCATCACTCTGCTTGAAAACCTATCTTGCCTTATAGGTGACATGATTTGACCATCTAACATGGTAAAACAGGACAAGTATTTGGATTAAATATAAGTTTTAATGATACTAGAGAAATAGTTTCCATTATGGTCTCCAAAAGACTGTGTTGGTTAAAAGTAAGCTTCATCTAAGCTCTTTTCACACAGTATCATCTTTATCTTTGTCTTCCTCACTGTGCTGGGTGCTGAGTTTATACTGATAATATTGTGGTCCCTAATCTCATGGTATTTGAAGATTAGATCAAGGACCAAAGCCACACCAATAGGTAATTATAAATATTAGCAAGGCCATGAAGAAAATAAATCTCAGACTCATTATAGGAAGAACACTGGGATATGAATGGCATAACAGATTTGGCCTACCTCGGAGTAAGGCAATCATGTTTTTATCTTATTGTATCCCTTATTGGTTATAGGCTGCTGTCTTAGTGTTTTCTGTAGCTATAACAAAATATAATATATTATAAAATATATAAAATATATAATATAAAATATATGTATATAATATAAAAATATATATAATATAAAAAATGGTGGTGGGGAGAATTGTCAGAGAAGACCTTTGAGAAGTTACATTTTAAAAGATATTTGAAAGTTGAGGAGTCAGACATTCAAAGAACCCAGCGAAGAATGCTCCAGGAAGAGAGAACAGCATAGACAGAGCCTCTGAGGTAGGAAAGCCCCTATTCAAGGAAGGAAAGAGTCTAGTATGGCTGAAGTATAGTGAATGAGGGAAGAGTCATATAAAAAGAGGTTGGAAAAGAATCAGGGAGAAGATCAGATAGGGCTTTGCAGGTCAAGTGAGGAATGCAGTGGGAATCCTTGGGAATAGATGAGATCATCTAGGGAAGAGTGTACAGAAGGGGAAGAGAAGAGGCTCAGGGTTGAGCCATGAGATGAAATGAATGAGGATGCAGAACAAGTGATTGAAGGCAGGCAGAAAACCAAGAAAATATATATAGGAAGTCAAAAGATGAATGCATTTTGTGAAAGGAGGCATTATCATCTATGTAAAATGTTTGAGTGGTTAATAAGATGTAGGTAGGAAAGGGACCTTTCGACTTGGCTATATCAGGGTTGTTGAATAAAGGCATATTTGATGGAGCAGTAGATATAAAATCTAGATGGGAATGAGTTAAAAATAGAAGTGAGGAACTGAAGATGATTTTTTTTGAGAACTTTTGCCATGAGGTAGAATAGAAGAAATTGGAGCAATTGTTAGATGGAAATGGTGGTTATGGATGAATTTTGTAAGGATGGGAGATATGTGTTTACATAATGAAATCAGTGATCATTTAGAATAGAAGTTTTAGGGGACTGAGAGTGTGGGTCAGTGGTAGAACACTTGGGTAGCACATGTGAGGCCCTGGGTTCCATCTCTAGCATTGCGAGAGAGGTGAGGCGCGGGGTGGCTGGGTGGAGAGAAAGAGAAAGGGAAAGGAAAAGGAAGGAGTTTTAGGACAAAGGGGGAACTATCAAAAGTTGAGAAAAGTCCTTGAGAAGGCCCAAGGGATGAGATCTCTTCATATGTTGACGGTTTGCTCTTCAATATGGGAAGGTTAGGAACAGAGATAGATGCGTCTGGTGGTGAGAGCATGAAGAAATGTATATCTTATTGGCTGGTGTTTATTTCAAAAACACAAATATTGTAAACGGTGAAAGAGAGACAAATGAAGATTTGAGGAGAGATTGTTACCTTGGAATGGGAAAGTAAGACCTAGAAGGTAATTGATTTTCTTTTTCTTTATGTGGTGCTGGACCAATCAGGGCCTTAGGCATGCTGGGCAAGCACTTTACCAGCGAGCTAATCCTTAGTCCCAGAGAGTTTAAATTTTGAGAACCCTTTGAGATTTTATATCAGACTTTCAGCAGTTTTATACTAGTTGAATTCTGACTTAATGGATATTGAATTCATTTTTCCTTGGAGACATGGTGAAATTGTTATCTTTACAGTACAAGCATTTTGGATTGGAGAAGCAAGAAAAGTTCTATAGGGCCAATCTATGCTGCCATCTATCTATTCATTTCTACTTACTTGTCTGTTCATTTATTCTTTCAGTGATCATTTTCTTTTTGCTTAGTGTTTCATTTTCATTAAAGAAAAGAAGTGGCCCCTATTAAAATAATGGTCCCTATTAAACATATCACTTATGTTTCTGTAGATGACAAGACTTAAACATTTGAAATAAGAAATGAACAATTACAGAGCCTCAATTACTCTATAATGAGAAGCAAATATATGGTAATGGTGGGAGCAAGAGGACAGTGAGCTACCTAATCTTTATTGAATATTTATCTAGTCCAGATACTTTTATTTATTTATTTATTTATTTATTTATTTATTTATTTAGAGAGATGAGAGAGAGAGAGATGAGAGATGAGAGAGAGAGAGAGATGAGAGAGAGAGAGAGAATTTTAATATTTATTTATTTTTTTTAGTTCTCGGTGGACACAACATGTTTGTTGGTATGTGGTGCTGAGGATGGAACCCGGGACGCACGCATGCCAGGCGAGCGCGCTACCGCCTGAGCTACATCCCCAGCCCCTAGTCCAGATACTTTTAAAAATACCTACCTCTATTAATACATATAACAAGTCTATAAGGTGGCTGCTGTTATAATCCAAATGTAATAATTTATAAAAGTGATAAAACAGGGCAGGGGCTGTAGCTCAGTGGTAGAGTACTTGCCTCACATGTGTGAGGCACTGGCTTTGATCCTCAGTGCCACATAAAAATAAATTAATAAACAAAGATATTGTGTCCATCTGCAACTAAAAATATTTTAAAAGCAGTGATAAAAAAGGTATAAAAAGGTTAAGTAACATGTTCAAAATCATAAAAAAATCTAGTAAATTTATTTAGGATTCAAACTCAAGCAGTTTGAGTTCTTAAGCTTACTCTACAAAACAATATATGCCACAGTTTCAGGAAAACACAGATTAAGAAACTGTTGAAATTGAGATTCTTAGTAATGATCAATTCTTTTTTTTTTAAGAGAGAGAGAGAGAGAGAATTTTAATATTTATTTTTTAGTTTTCGGCGGACACAACATCTTTGTTTGTATATGGTGCTGAGGATCGAACCCGGGCTGCACGCATGCCAGGCGAGCGAGCTACCACTTGAGCCACATCCCCAGCCCCATAATGATCACTTCTTTAACAACAGCTGGAATATGACCAGAGTTCCTAGGCAGCCACCTAAGAGAAACAGAGGGAGCCAATGTTTATTTAGTATCTACTCTGTGCTTTGTTTTTCTGACTTAGTAAACCTAAGAGTAAGCATAATCCCTAGTTTACAGTTGAAGAAACTGAGTTGGTAAAGTATGAACTAACCAAAGTTCTGCTAGCTGTGTAAGTCAAGCTCTTTTCCCATGAGTAAAGTTGAAATGATATAAATAAAACAACTAGGGTTGGAGTTGTGGCTCAGTGATAGAGCACTTGCCTAGCATGGGTGAGGCACTGTGTTCCATCCTCAGCACCACATAAAGATAAATAAATAAAGGTATTGTGTCCATCTACAACTAAAAAATATTAAAAAAATAAATAAAACAACTAAATAGATTTTTGTTATTGTGATTTTTATGTTATTTGTGTTTCCCAGAAAAATTTCTTCATTTATATCATTTTTAAATATATATATTTTTAGTTATAGTTGGGTACAATACCTTTATTTTACTTGTTTATATGTGGTGCTAAGGATTGAATCTAGCGCCTTGCACGTGCTAGCGAGTGCTCTACTGCTGAGCCACAACCCCAACCCCTATATCATAATTTTTAAGACAAATTTTATAAATACTTATTTCAAAAAAGAAATTGAAAAATATCTGGTTTTAAATGTTACTTTGTTAGATGTCACTTTTTTAAAAAAATAAAGTTTTGTGTTTTAAATTAATTGCAATTTGGAACAGTTTTAACATTTGAGAATTTTGGTAGTGCATACAGAGTAACTTTCATAAAATCAGTGAATTAGCAGCACATTAAGACAGTTAATGTTTTGACTTATGCATTCAGAGATCAGTTTTCTTGAGGTTTACTTTTATTCTTAGATGTTAAAACATGGCTATTGGTTGTGTTCCTTTAGGATGCAGAGTGATAGTAATTTCTCATACTGAAAGTTGGTCAAGATATGATGGTAAGAGCACTGTGGAGAACAAGACCAATATTTCCATGCTTTAGGAATATACTAGCTGACAACTCAGATTAGTTATACAGCATTAAACTTTATATAGAAATAATATGAATGAGTATTCAGTAACCTAGTTTCATAATAATCTAGGCAAGGCACTTTCATCATCTATAAAAGGGAGATGATAATGCTTAATTTACACATTAGACATAGTAAAGATTAATTGAATGAATGAATAATAGGATTAAAAGTAATATATATAAATTATCACTATTCATAGTGGATTATCATTAAATGGTGACTTACTCTAATTATATTTTTTTGAAAATTGATAGCAATTTTTATAAAATGTTGATATTTGTAATTTTCTCTAAAAAATTAAGTCTAATTGCAGATTTTTACATTTTGCATGCATCCAACACTGGTTTACAGTTAATTACTGGTATTAATAGTCATGACTCACATTTTAATTTACTTTTAACAAAGAGAAAACTTTTGAGAGGGTGCTAAGGATGTAAATTATAGAAAAATGGTTATTATATAATAACTAATAAATAGCTTAACAAAGTAATAGAATAATTACAGTCATTTGTAAATTGGATATATTAAAACCAATAAATGCTGAAAGACTTCTTTCTTACTCAGGTATTTCTTCATGGGACTCTATACAATACTTCTGTTTAAATTTTCTGTGACATATAACTTGATATTTGTCATAAAGTCTAATTTTCACCAACTTTAGATGTTTCTTATCCAAATGACTTATTTTTAGCAACTTACCCATTAAAAGCTTGGACTGTTTGAAATAAAATTCAATGATAATTATTATCACATAGTTACTAAAAGATATATACACAGTAGGAAAAGCATGTGACATTGAGTTTTCTTGAATTTTAAATCGCAAGTGTTATGTAATTTTTTTTAAACTTGGAAAAGGGCCATAAACCTATAAGATAAGATTTTAGACAGCCTTGTGATTAACATAAAGTATTAGTTTACTTTTATCCTTATGCCATGGCTTTGGGAATCTGCCTATTTTGATCTGTGTGCAAGATTGTGTTTCTTACTTTCCCACTAAGCCCAAGAAATTAATGAGTACTGCATATTGCTAAACACTTGACACAGTTAACACTTGCCTAGCATACCTGAGGCCCAGGGTTAGATCCCCAGCACTGAAAAAACAACAAACAAACAAACAAAAATATCAGGAAAGAAGACATTATGGCTGTTGAAGCAGGGTAGTGGACATTTGGGCACTTGTTATATTGTTAAGTCTATTTTTGATGATTTAAAATTTTTGTAATAAAATTATAATTTAAAAGATGAAGAACAGCCAGAATATAATTATAAAAAATAGAGATATTTTAATTGCTTACATCATAAATGGGCACTTTCTAATTCATACATAAAACATTCTTTTCTTCTTTTTAGTACTGGGATTTGAACACATAGGCACCCTACCATTGAGCTACCATATCCCCAACCCTTTTTATTTTTTATCTTGAAACACAGTTTTGCTAAGTTGCTGAAGCTGACTTCAAACTTGCAGTTCTCCTGCCTCAGCCTCCAAATCACTGGGCTTATAGGCATGTGCCACTGTGTCTGGCCCACACATAAAATTTTCAATGTAATATAAGTGTGCTATTTATAAGGCATGTTTTTTTTTTTTAGTTTTAGATGGACACAAAACCTTTATTTTATTTGATTATTTCTATGTGGTGTTGGGGATCAAACCCAGTGCCTCATGCATGCTAGGCAAGCGCTCTACCACTGAGCTACAATCCTGGCCCCAAGGCATGGAATATTTTTTAAAAAATCAATTCATAGTACCTTAAAGGAACTGATATCTGATTGCATCAATTGCAAACAATTAAAAAAATTCAAAAGTCCACTAAATAAGGGACTACTTCTTGCAATGGATATATATATATATATATATATATATATATATATATATATATATAATATTTATATTTTACTTATTTATTTTTGTGGTGCTGGGAATTGAACCCATGGCTCTGAGCTATATCGTCAGCCCCCTACAATGGATTCTTAAAATGACTTCAGTTAATAAACTTGGAACAGGTGTTTAGACAGAGGTAGGGTTAGTATCTGTTTGAACTGCTTTAGCTCTGATGATATTTTGCTATGTGCAAACATTTGAAAAATTTCACAAATTGTTACTGTTACTAGTATTTGTGAATAGCTGGATATTGGTCAATTACAATCACTCTCGTGCTATTTTTGTTCTTACATGGCAGATATTTTTGTCATAATTATGGGCTTTTTGAAAACTAGGGACAATTTTTTCCATTTTCTAATTTGGAAAGAAATAAGTGAGCATTTGATAATTTTCAGGAATTGCAAAGGAATAAGTTATTCATGCTGTAAGGTGGTGTAAATAAGCACAGAGTGGTACTTGAGTATAAAATTTGTTCATTAATTTGTCAGTAGGTTTTTTCTTTTTTAATGTGGAAAGTCATGTGTGGGAGATTTTATAAGGAAGGAAAAGGACAATAGGAAATTACCAACATGCTTTCAGAACCTATTATGTACTACATGTTACATGCATTCTTTCATTTAATCATTTAATCTTCACAAAAGCCTTATGAGGGGAATATTATCATTTCAGTTTTATATATGAGAAAAACTAAGACTTAGTTTAAATAATTCCCATAAGGTAATTTGACTAGTGAATGATAAAAGTTGAAGTTAGAACCCAGAAGTATCACTTTAAAGAAAATTATATGTAAACACACAAATGGAACATTTTTAAGCAATCAGTCATCCCTTTGTATCTGAAGGAGACTGATTTCATTGGATGCTCAAATCTCTTGTATTAAATGGTATAGTGTTTATACATAATCTACATGTATCATGTCATATACTTGAAATCATCAGTAGATTTCTTATAATGACTAATACAATGGAAATACTATGTAAATAGGTATTTTAGTATATTGTCAAGGAATATCAAGGAAAAAAACAGCCTATTTATGTTCAATATAGTCACGATTGTATTCTATCTGTGGTTGATTGAACCTGCAGATGTAGAACCCCAGGATACCAGAGGTCTAACTGTACCTAGCTGGAACATTATATAGAATATGTATTGTAATATCATAATTTGTTTCTTCACAACTAGGCAGATTGTGTTGTTTGAAGTCATGTGTAACCACTAGGCCTATTCACCTTGAGGTCATTATAATTATAAACTGCCTAAAAAATGTGTTTGACTGTCATTGTTAAAATTGAGGGACCCTAAATTATTTTACGAATTTGGGCATGAGTGATATAGCCCTTTCCAGATAGATGCACATTAATGTTGGTTTTTCCTTTCATTTATGTAGTAATTTCACTTATCAAAGAAGCAATGAACAAACACTTATTGAGAATCTGTTATGTTTTAGACACAGTGATAACTTTGGGAATACTGAAATTGTGTTTAAAATAATTAATTAGTCCATTGCTTCATAGTGTAGTTTCTCATTTTAATACAAGGAAGTGGAGAATAAGTTAAATAAATGCAATATACTATGTCAGTTGTGATAATAGAGATATAGTATTTAATAAGATATTTCAGCTGTATAATAATTTAAGTTCAAGTTTGCAAAATATTTAATTCTCTTTATTTCTAAAAGTGATTTTACATTTTGACTCTAAGCCCACAGAATCAGGAAAGGTACTTAGATGATATTTAGATAATCTATGTGGTAGGGTATGTTTGGTTGTCACAATGTCACTCTGACCTCATGTGGGGGAAAGACAAAGGATCTCTCTCGGGTCTCTTTTTAAAGAATACTAGTCCCATTTATGAGAGATCCTGACCTAAGCACCTTTCAAAGTTTGCCTTACTTCCCAACACCATCACTTTGTTATGTGGGGGGTAGGATTTTAGCACATGTTTGAAGGGACTCAAACATTCAGACCATAGCACTTGTCTGTTACCCAGCTCTGTTAATTGTAAATGAATCTTCATAGAATTTGGTGCAAATGTGAGCAAGTTGTTTAACCATCCAAACTCAGTTTCTTCCTAGAAAAAAATAAGCTTACCATAACCTTTCTACTTCTTTCAATTTATAATTGTTTTGAAAGTGTAAAGCCCTTTGAAAACTAAATTGGTAGTTATAGTAGCTAGATATGTTAATTTTAGTAACAGGAAGATGATCTATCTAATGTTGACCTCATTACCCCTCATCCCTTGGTTCAGCTTTGTAAGATATAGGATGCTTGGCCATAAACACTGGAGAAGCAGAATTTATCTTACTGGGGAATGGCTTTCTTCCTCTATGAAGGGCTATGTGATCAATGACTAACAAGGTATCCAGGAAATTAAGCCTTAACAGGAGCCTAAGGGGACTATTATTACATAGCGTAGAAGGAAGAAGAAGGTGAAATTGCAGCTAAACCCAGAAGGTGAAAATGAGGTCTCAAAGCCAGGTGAAGAGTGGTACACACTTGTAATCCCAGTTATTTTTGAGGCTGAGGCAGAAGGATGCAAATGCCAGGCCAACCCCAGCAATTTAGCGAAACCTTGTCTCTAAATAAAAAATAAAAAGAATTAGTGATATACTCGGTGATAGAATAACCTTGGGATCAATTCCCAGGACAAAAACAACAACAAAAAAGGAAATTTATTTAGTCTTGAGCTAAGTACAGTGGCACAGACATGTATTCCTAGAGAGGATTACAAATTTGAGGCAGGCTTCAGGAACATAGCTAGACCCTCATTCTTGATTTGAATTTATGGAAATCAAAAATATACTAATATTTTATCTCAAACCAGTTAGAATGGCCATCAAGAATACAAACAATAAATACTGGAAAGGATGTGGAGAAAAAGAACACTTTTACATAAACCTTCTGGAAATCAACGTGGAGTTTCCTTAAAAGAGTAAGAATGGAACCACCCTATGACCTAGCTATGCCACTCTTCAGTATTTATCCTAAAGAATTAAAGTCATCATACTATAGTGTAATATGCATGCCCATGTTTATAGCAGCACAATTCACCAGCCTAGGTGTGCATCAGTGGATGAATGGATAAAGAAAGTGTGGTTTATATACATGATAGAGTTTTATTGGCCATAAAGAAAGATGAAATTATGTCATTTGCAGGAAAATGGATGGAATTAGAGACCCTTATGTTAAGTAAAATAAGCCAAACTCAGAAGGTCAAGGGTCATATGTATTCTTTCATGTGGAAGCTAGAGAGGAAAAAGGAAAAGAAAGGTAGAGGTAATCTCATAAAAATTGAAGGGAGATCAGTAAAATAGAAGAAAGGTTCCAGGGGGAGGGAGGATGGGAGAGAAAGGGGAAATACTAGGGAATGATATTGGCCAAATTATGTTATTATATCATGTACATGTATAAATATGTAACACTGAATTCCACTATTATGAACAACTATAATGTACCAATAAAAAATGTTAAAAAAAATAGAAATAGCCATTTGCTCTCTAAAAGGACTGAGTCTAATTGTTTTAGGCAAGATGCAAATAAAAAGAATAATAGAAAATGTAAAAAAAAAAATCAAAAGGGCTGGGGAGATAGCTCAACGGTAAAGCATCTGTGGTTCAATCCTCAGTACCAAAAAAAGAAGAAGAAAAAGAGGTTCTGGAAATTGGCAAGGCTGATTTTTGGTTGCCTGCTTTGATTTCCTGTAGCTGAAACTATACTTAAAAATTTTAATGATTGAGTTCTATATTTTGATCCCTGTCCTTCATAGCAAACCAATAGCTAGTGTGATTATTACTCCATACAAAAGGACAGAAGAAAACAGAAGTTAAAACCCAGAAATTCCAATTGGTGTTCGTTTTATCCTGCTATAATTCCTTTTCAAACAAATAGCAGATACAACTATGTTTAAATGCCCATGTTATATAATACTGTTCCTAGAAATTTGCCTAAAGGTAACTCTTGTTATGTATTGTCTTGTTTTGTATTTGCTGTCTGACCTTGGCCAGGGTTTTTATTTTTAGCAAACTTTATTGATTTTCTTATTGTTGATAGACTTGTAAATCTCATTCTTGATTTGAATTACTCAGCTTCCTGACTGCATTTTCTTTTGAAGTTTTTGGTTTTGTCTAATATAGCTCATGGCCAGTCAGTAGTGATCATATTGGTTTGCTCCCTTTGCACTTTATTTTTTGTTGTTGTTGTTTGGTATCAGGGATTAAACCCAGTGGCACTTTACCCCAGAGCTATGTCACCAGCCCTTTTTATTTTTTATTTTGAGACTGTCTCCATTAAATTGCTGAAGGTCTGGCTAAATAGCCAAGGCCTTGTCAAACATGCAATCCCCCTCTCTAAGCCTCCCAAATTGCTGGGATTACAGGTATGTGCCACCATGCCTGGCCTTTTGCACTGTTTTCCTAGTAAGTTTAGTATTTTTCCCCCCACAGGTTTTCTGTGCTTCCTGCTGTAGCCTGAAATGTAAACTGTTATACATGGACAGAAAGGAAGCTAGAGTGTGTGTAATCTGCCATTCAGTGCTAATGAATGGTAAGTATTAAAACAGGTTGATTTCCCAGTCATTGAGATAAAACAAGAGAATTCCTATGAAAAGGTTTCTTTGTCTTTCTTTACAAGTCATTCACCTTCTCAAATGTTATAACTTTGAAATATTGAGTTTAATTTTCATGTTTTGAAAGTTTCTTAGCATTTCAGAATTCCTGTGTCTAATTTAATGAATAGAATACTAAAGTCAGGTAAGTTTTATTGGAAGAATGAATTTCTTTGGAAATTGGGTGTTGTATAATGGTTTGTTCTGGAGAAATGACTGGAAAGGGGTGGGGTTAGGTGTTATTGACTATTTAGATGATGAAATATTAAAATTGGGCAAGGTTTTCCTTTTTACAGAAGCTCTTTTTTCTATGAAACACCATAATGACTTAGGATATATTATTAACAGCACTTTTTTTCATCCACCTTGTTAAAAATAAATATTTTAGCACCTAAGATCAAGTAGCAAGTTGTACTTTTTTTCAGGTATTTCCTTAATACACCTTAGATTTGCTATAAAGATAATGGCTTTGCGTGAAGTTGTTATGTGGTAAAAGAATACAGCTAGAGGAAGGTAAATAAAACTTACTGTTTATCTTTTATGGAAGTGGAAATAAATCCAGGGGCATTTAAATTAAAAGCAAACATCACAACCTAAAAACATTCAGTATTCTTATAAAGGGAAACAATAAAACTGAGCAGACTATAGTATTTTCTCTTTGAATGTGTCTTTGTATAGTTGCCATAAAATGTTGAACCTAGACACCAGTGCTACCTGTGCCCAGATAGTGTACCTCTTGGAGACTGGAACTTAACTGCTCTGAGATCCCTCCTGCTGTCTGTCTGTCTGCATTGCTCATAGTGATGTTTTCCTGTTGCTGGCTTATTAACCTAATGCATGTCAATTAATCTAATCTGTTCTAATCTCCTATGATCCACCCAATTTCCTCCCATTTCTGAATTCTTATAATTTTGATCAATTATGAATCATTCTCTCTACTCTTAAGGGTCACTTTTGGATGGTGGTTATTCATACAGTTGCTTAATGGATGATTTTTATTCCACTGCTTTCACTTTGGACACATGCACAGAAGGAGTATGTTGCTTAATTATGATACATAATACCTCTTTTATTCAATGAGGTCTTCCAACTTTATGGCAATTTTTTTAAACTTGGTATAGCTAAAGATGAAGGAAATGGCAGAGGATTTATATGGAATGATACTTTTTATTAAGTCAAGGAGGCCCTTAATAGGGGATCCTAAGGTAATCCACTTTTCTTGGTTTTTCCAGCATCTTTCCTCTTGCATGGCTTAGCCCAGTCTTTTTCTGAGTATTTAATTTGATGCTTTTCAGTGTTCCCTCTTTTTCCTTTCTCCTTTTCTCTTCCTTCCCTCTTCCTGCAGTGCTTTAAAAGGAACATAGCTTTTGTTACTAGCCTTGTCATTCAGTTTGGAGGCAATAAATATTCAAAATCTTATGGATCATTCCTTGATATTGATTGAGATTTTTGAAAAGGTACTAAAAAATTGGGTAATTTTTGTTCCTGGGCATGCTATTACTTCATAATAAAAATAAAATTTGTTATATTTTGTTTCTATAATACTTTTCATCCTGTTTACTTTTAAAGATAATAGTTGATATGTCAATATTTAATTAAATTAAAGGGTATACAGAATCAATGTATTTGTGATCATTTACATTGATGAATCACAATTATATCGGCACATTTTCATGTTCAAATGGGTCCTATGCTTTTGAGACACACCAAAGATGTGAAATGGTTATTATATTGTTGGATTCTTTTTTACAGGATAATTATTGCATAAAAGCAGAATTCATAAAAATTTTTTGAGAGGTGTTCTTCTGAGCTTTATGCTTCTGAATTTTTTGAATGAGATTTTATCTCAACTAAGAAGAGCCTTGAAGTCTAGAAATGAACCATACAACAGAGTTATATTATTTGTGTCCCTGATTTTTATAGTTTATAAAATGCATTAATTAATAAAACAAAGCCCAAAACACCTAACTATTTCAAGAAAATCCTTAAAGTTAGATATTATTTTACTCCCTCTTAAGGAAGTGTACAGTCTCCTTAAGGATGCCATGGATCTAATCTTTAACTCAGACTGATCTACTCTCAGTTGTATCAGAATAATCATGTAATTATTATTTTTTAAAATCATATAATCCTTATTTGCTCCAGCCAAATAGTTTTATGTAGACAAATGGTCTCCTTTATTAAATAAAATCACCCATCTTCTTAATATCTTCACTAGCTGAAAGAGAGACATACTATGAGTATTAGTGAGGAGGAGCTACATTATTTATCCAATATTGTGGAGGTCTTGATGTCCATATTGCAATCCATTCACATTGATTGTGTCTGTATTTGCTTTAGCTCAAGCCTGGGAGAACATGATGAGTGCCTCAAGCCAGAGCCCTAACCCTAACAATCCTGCTGAATACTGTTCTACTATCCCTCCCTTGCAGCAAGCTCAGGCCTCAGGAGCCCTGAGCTCTCCACCTCCCACTGTGATGGTACCTGTGGGAGTTTTAAAGCACCCTGGAGCAGAAGGTAGGGGATCATGTGCTATTCTCTCTCTTTCTCCTCACCAAGTTCCTCTGAAAAGGTGCTGATGTGACTTTACAGCACAATTCTTTAAAACACTATAGATCAGTCCCTTTGAATGGTTATTAAAGTGGAAGAACAAGGTGAGAAATGTGTTAAGACTCTATCTGGACAAAGTAAAAAAATAATATTGTATTGCCTGATATTTTGTAGGCACTTCTAAAAATATGTCAGTCTACTCTTCATTTAAGAATGGAATGAGTACACTACTTCTACTTGAAAAGAGTTGGAGAATTGAAGTCAGCCTATAAAATCCTTGCTTGCAGCCTACCTTGTAAAGGTTCTTTGTAGGAGTTTACTAAGTGATAAAAATGAGAATTCTTCCTTCTCACCAGCCCATTCTAGTGTTGCTTTTTGGAATATATGTTACCATTTTCTCTTTTCATTTTTAATCTATCTATCAAAAAACATGAATATATTATCATAGGTACATAGACCTTTAAATCCAGGACTTGAATTCTGATCATGTCATGACAGATAGGAAATTATAGGCTCAATTTATTTTTGGATTATTACTTCTTTATTGATTATGATATGGTCAGATGAAAGACATTTTTTAAATTCAGAGGATTATGAATAGTAGAAGTAATGATTATATATTTCCTTAAAATAATCTTGTCAAGATGTATCCCTTGATGATTAAAATCAGTCTTCCTTCATTAATTTTATGTCTTTTCATCTAGTAATATTCCCTTCCCCTTGCTAAATAGCCCGACTTTCCCTTTTGAAGATCAAAGATTTCTATTGAGATTATCGTACTTTCCCTCATTTTCCCTTCTTTTCAGATCATCCCTTAGTGATATTCCTTTGTGTTTTTGTGAATTTAGGCTTGCTTTTCTCAAAATCTTTATTCTCTTTTACTTCATTTGTCATTTTTGTTGTTCTTCCCTAGTCTCTCTTTGTTTTGACTGAATTGATTTCCAGAATTGCATGTAAAGATATTGTTTCATCAGACTTAGTTTTCTAGCTTTTCCCTGTCCTTTATTAAAATGAAAATTACTTTGTACTGCCAGATCAATCTTTTTCTTCTTCACTTATATTCTAGCCAAAGATCTGGTCAGTTTGCTTCCCAATTCTTAATATATCTGTGCCAACTCTTCTTTTATTAAATAATAATTCTTCAACATTCTTCAGGGCATCTTTTGCCCTTTAAAAATATCATATGACTTTTCTAGATATTTAATTCCTGTGGAAACCTTATAATTTGGGGGAGATGTGGATTTATATTGATAGCTTTTTTTCTTACCATGAGTTTATTTTCCAGATGCTTAAAACACTTTCCTTAGTTTCTCTGTCAGTGATACAGGATGAGTATAAGACATAATCATATATGTGTTTAGGATTTTGAATATTTTAACACAGTATTTAAATATTTGCCTAAATGTTATATCAAAAATATATATTTAAACATGTATTTTTTTATTAATTTATAAACCATTTTTACACACAGTTATAATTCTGATATTTCTGATTGTAAGAGGCCAAATAGTGATTTCTTTGTACATCTGGAATTGGTGACCTTCTCTTCTTTGATGTTAGAAACACTATCAATATCACATTGATGCCTATTTTATATTTCTGGTCCCTTCCTCAAGTGGCTCAGCCCAGAGAGCAGAGGAGAGTTTGGTTCGCTGATGGGATCTTGCCCAATGGAGAAGTTGCTGATGCAGCCAAATTAACAATGAATGGAACTTCCTCTGCAGGAACTTTGGCTGTGTCTCATGACCCAGTCAAGCCAGTAGCTACCAGTCCTCTACCAGCAGAGGTAAGAAAAACAAAACAGCAACTAAAAGTGAGTACAGTTTGCTCAGCATTGTGCTGCATCTTTCTTGCCTTTTGCTAAGTTGAGTGACTTTTGTGTAGAACTCTGAAGGTTTTGGATAGTGCAAATAAGTATTCATGGATATATTTATAAGAGTAAATGTAAATGTGCCAAAATCAGCTTCTTGTTTGCTCTAGAGAAGGTTTTCTTAAAAGAGTATTTTTTTTCCAAGAGAAAGGTTCTCATTAAGGTTGTTCTCAAGTGAACTCAAGCTGCTGCTATAACTAGAAGTCAGGCTAGAGAGAATCTTCGCTTCTTGATACATTGGTTTTCTCCTTTCTTCCTTCCTTCCTTCCTTCCTTCCTTCCTTCCTTCCTTCCTTCCTTCCTTCCTTTCTTTCTTCCTTTCCTTCTTCCTTCCTTCCTTCCTTCCTTCCTTCCTTCCTTCCTTCCTTTCTTTCTTTCTTCCTTTCTTCCTTCCTTCCTTCCTTCCTTTCTTCCTTCCTTCCTTCCTTCCTTCCTTCCTTCCTTCCTTCCTTTCTTTCTTCCTTTCCTTCTTTCTTCCTTCCTTCCTTCCTTCCTTCCTTCCTCCCTTCCTCCCTTCCTCCCTTCCTCCCTTCCTCCCTTCCTCCCTTTCTCCCTCCCTTCCTCCCTTCCGTCCTTCCGTCCTTCCTTCCTTCCTTCCTTCCTTCCTTCCTTCCTTCCTTCCTTTCTTCCTTTCTCCCTTTCTCCCTTTCTCCCTTTCTTCCTTTCTCCCTTTCTCCCTTCCTCCCTTTTTCCCTTCCTTCCTTTCTCCCTTCCTTCCTTCCTTCCTTCCTTCCTTTCTTTCTTCCTTTCTCCCTTTCTTTCTCCCTTTCTTCCTTTCTCCCTTTCTCCCTTCCTCCCTTTCTCCCTTCCTCCCTTCCTCCCTTTCTCCCTTCCTTCCTTTCTCCCTTCCTTCCTTTCTCCCTTCCTTCCTTCCTTCCTTCCTTCCTTCCTTCCTTCCTTCCGTCCTTCCTTCCTTCCTTCCATCCTTCCTTGTGCTTACATCAAGAAGCCCTTTGCCAGTAAGCTACATCCCTCAGCCCTTTTATTTTGATTCAGCGTTTCAGTAATCTGCCCAGGCTGGCCTCAAACTTGCAATCCTCCTGCCTCAGTTTTCCAGTTCTCTAGGATTATAGGTGTGCACCACTATGCCCAGCAGATACATTGGTTTTTAAATCATGTTTCCCAAGTTCTGTGGTGGCCTCGAGAGTGCCATGGTGAGGAGGTTGGGGTATGTGAAGATGACTGAGGAACTAGGCTATGCTTTTCTCTTCAACTCAAGCATCTTCTTCTTCTTCTTTTTTTTTTTTTTTTGTTGTTGTTTGTTTGTTTGACCTTTTGTGTTTCCATTTAAGATTTTAAAACAGGGACCCAAATTTTTAAATAAGTTGCTACATCAGTGGCTTAATAGATGGAAGGATAATGCAAATTATTTAAAGAAACTAGCTTACATCAAGCTGTCACTTTCATCTCTGTAGAAGTCCCAGTTATCATTTGAGGGCTAATGGTATTCTCTTTCTGTGGATCCTAATATTCAGAAGATAAATACCAACTATAGTTTTTAGAGTCAATGAGAAAATGTCTATCTAGAAACAAAATTAGAGAGATGCAAGTAGGATCATTATATTGTGAGTTCCTTTCTATTGCTAGTTGCTTCCTTCAATCTGGTAAAGTTATAAGGCCATTAATTCCAATTAAGTATTTATATCCATCTATTTTTTAAATTAGAGTTTAAAAGTTTGAATAAAGTTTTTTTAAACGACTTTGTAGAGCAGTTTTTGGTTCATTGAAAAATTTGAGAGGAAGATGGAGAGATTTTTTATACAACCCCTGTCCTCATGAGCTTGAAAGTTGAGAATACAGAAAAGGAAAGATGGACCGAGTATCCTAAGAGAAATGCTTGTGAACCATTGGGATTCAGGAAATGCCCTTGAACCTTCAAATGCAAAACAGGATTGCTGAGCAGCCTAGCTCAAATCATTAGCCCTGCCTTGGCCCACACCCTTGACTCATGCCCTTGCCTGAAAATAGTTGTGAGGGCCAGGGCAATGTGCAAGTACTCAAAAATTAACTTTGCCCTGGCTCCTCTTCTAGTTCAGTCCCTAGCAACTGCCTCTTTGCATACCAGCCACATGTACACAGCTTTTCCTCTCAGTCAACATCTTCCACCAGAGCGATACAGTTAAAAACTAATGAATCTACATTGATGCATAATCACTGAGTCCACAGTTTATATTCGGATTAGATGAAGTTTTTACTCCTGAAGTTTTCATAGAATTTTTAGTTACTAATTATTTATATTTAATAGTTTTTTTAGATATATCCATATTATTTGTGGATTAGGTCATAATTAAAATTGCATGTTGTTAAGATAATTTATTGACATACTGTGTCTGTCTGTTTTCTGTTGCATTATAATAATACAATAACCACAGGCTGGGTAAGTTTCATGAAAAGAGATTTGCTTTGTCTCACAGTTCGAGAGATCTAATATCAAGGAGCAGCATCTAGTGATGATTTGAATCCTGAGAAAGTGAGGGGCATTCACCTGGCCAGAGATAGGCACATGTATATGTCTCTTTTGGTTTTTCTTCCTCTTTTTCTTCTTCCTTCCTTCCTTCCTTCCTTCCTTCCTTCCTTCCTTCCTTCCTTCCTTCTTTCCTTCTCCCCTCCCTCCCTCCCTCCCTCCCTCCCTCTCCCCCCCCCTCTTTCTTTCTTTCTTCTTTTTCTTTTTTTTAATATATGTTATGGGGATTTGAACCCAGGGGTACTTAACCACTGGCCACATCCCAAGCCCTTTTTTGTATTTTATTTAGAGACAGTTTCATTAAGTTGCTTAGGGCCTCACTAAGTTGCTGAGGTTGGCTTTGAACTCAGGATCCTCCTGCCTTAGCCTCCTGAACTTCTGGAATCTCTCCCTCTCTTTTTAAAGCTACCAGGACCCAGTCACAGCATCACCTTACTAATGACCCTGTTCACCTCACAAAGGCTCCACCTCTAAACACCATTGTTACATTAAGTTTCTGCCCTCTTAACACCTCACAGTGGTGATTAAATTTTAAATGAAACCTTGGAGGGGGCACTCAAACCTTATCCAAACCATAGCACCCACATAGCTAAGTTTCCTGTTTGGAGAAGGGACATTAAATTGTGTCATGTCTGTCTTTATGTATTTCTAAGTCTGTTTTGGAGGATTTTATTCTATGGCTGCAGAGAGTGACAACCATAACTATTTGCAAGAGTGCAATAAACACTCATATACTCTTTATGGTATTTACCAGCTATTGTCATTTTGCTACATTTACCAACACACACACACACACACACACACACACACACTTTTCTTTTTTTTTTAAATATCTTTATTTTATTTATTTATTTTTTATGTGGTGCTAAGAATGGAACCCAGGACTTCACATTTGCTAGGCAAGTGCTCTACCACTCAACCCCAACCCCAACCCCAACCCCACACTTTTCTTTTTTTGATGAACAATTTGAAGATTAGTTGTACTTGACTACCTGATCCTTTCAGCTTGTATCTCTTAAGAACAAGACATTTTCCTACATAATCACAGCACAATGATCATATGAGGAGGAAATTTATTCTATAATTCTACTTTCTTTTATATAATCCATATTCATATTTTCCCAGTTGTCTCATTAATATTCTGTATAGCTTTTATTTATACATACTTATACATGCACAGACACAAAAATATTTAAATACCTTTATTTTTAAAAATCAGAATCCCATTGAGGATTACAGTTGCATTAAGTTGTCTTTTTCAGTTGCTTTTCTTTAATCTTGAACAGTTCCCTACTTTTTTTGGTCTTTCATTACCATTATTACTTTTAAAGCATTGGGCCATATTTTGCATAATGTCCTCAATTTGTCTTTGATTTTTTTTCATGATTAGTTTCAGAGTAAACATTTTTGTCAAGGATAATAGTACTACAGAAGGTGTGTTCATTTCTTACTGGATCATATCAAGAAGTATCAGTTTGGTAATTGGTTAAGATGATGTCTCCCGTTTCTCCGTTGCAAGAGTACATTTTCCTGTTTGTAATTAATAAATAATATGAAGGGTAATATGAGACTGTGATATTCTGTTCCCTGACAATTTTTAGCCAATAATTTTACTGTACTTTGACAATTTTTATCTGAATCAGTTATGAACATGGAACTTATATGGTGACTTTCCTTTTTTCTGTCAGATTTCTTTACATCTCTTTGTGCAGTAGGTTCTTAAAACATTTTTTTAATGTGCCCTATATGTCTTCATTCTAGTTTCTTTGCTTTGCCATATAAATTTTTTATAATTGTCATAATAGTGGGATTTGTTGTTACTTACTTGTGCATGCACACAATATAAAAATATTATTTGGCCAATATCCCTCCCCAGCACTTCCCTCCTCCCACTCCATGGTTTCTTTCCTCTATTCTACTAATCTCTCTTTGCATTTTATGCCATTACCCTCCACACCTTTTTTTCCCCTTTTTCCCTCTCTAGCTTCTATATATGAGAGAAAACATATGACCCTTAACCTTTTGAGTTTGGCTTATTTCACTTAACACAGCCGTGTCAAGTTCCATCCATTTTCCTGCAAAAGACTCAATTTCATTGAGTCTATAATTTGGCTATTATGAATTGTATTGCAGTAAACACAGGTATGCATGTATCCTTACAGTATGATGACATTAATTTTTTAGGATAAATAACAAGCAGTATATAGCTGAGTCATACGGTTCCATGTAAAGTATGAATGAATACAGAAACTCTAGAGAGAATGCTACAGGGTAACAAGGTCTGGCTCAATATAAAAGGAACTAAGCCAAGTTAATTATTCTGTTTCTGTGCTCTCATATTATTCAACATTTTTTTAGTATTCATTTGGTAATTTGAGGAAAAACAAATGGTATAAGGCCATACTGGAATATATTTTTATCGTTTTTCAAAAAATATTTTTTTAGTTGTAAATGGACACAGTACCTTTATTTTATTTGTTTATTTTTAATGTGGAACCGGGGATCAAACTCAGTGCCTCACACATACTAGTCAAGTGCTCTACCACTGAGCCACAACCCCAACCCCTATTTTTCTCATTTTTATGGCTTAGTAGAGTATTTAATGTTTAATAGGTGCTTAATAAATGGAGTAAATTCCTTTTCATAAAAGATATTTAAGTAGATGCCAGATGACCAACTTCTTTTGATATTAAAGGATAGATTTATGCATCATTAAATAACAGATTGGAATAGATTGCTGTATTTCCAGCACTAGGCCTTTAAATCAATTATAATGGCTTGTAAATAGAATTTTCCAAATATCATATAATGCCATACTGGCCACACTGAAAAATATTTTAGCAAAAAATCACTATAATCTTATAGTCCTAAACTATAGATAACATAGACAAAAGTGTGGCAAGACATGAGCATATTTTAAAAAATAGTTTTAGAATCTTTTCAGATCTAAAATATAGCAAAGTGCTTAAAGAACATTAACCTTTAGGAGACAACTTGATGAATTTATATATATCTATGTAACCATCACCCAGGCGAAGATACAGAATCTTTCTATCACCCAGAAGGTACCCTCATGCACTTTTCTGTCAATACCTGCTATCCTTTCTCCAAGGTAACCATTTTTCTGACTTCTATCACCATAAATTATTCTTGCCTATTCTTGAATTTCATATAAATAAAAACATAAATGTTTTGTGTTTAACTTTGTAAGCTCAACCTAAAATTTATGAGATTTATTCATGTTGTTCTTGCATCAGAAATTAATTTTTTTATTACTAAGTAGAATTCCATTGTGTATATATATCTAATTTATCTATTCCCGTTAGTGGATATTTGGATTATTTTTAGGGTTTTTGTTATTATGAATAAAGCTGCTGTGAATATTATAGTGTATTGAGCTGTTTTTCAAAAGGTTTTTTTTTCCAAAAAGTTTAAAGTTTAAATATTTACTTAAATTCCCATTTGTATTCTTAACTATATTCTACCAAAGTCTCAGGCTGCCTTTAATGCTCACTTTGCTGATTTGCTTTTCCTAGGCAGACATTTCTTTATTTTCTGGAAGTATTACTCAGGTTGGAAGTCCTGTTGGAAGTGCAATGAACCTTATTCCTGAAGATGGCCTTCCTCCCATTCTCATCTCCACTGGTGTAAAAGGAGGTATGTGGACTTATATATTTAAATAGGTATAGTTATATATACCAAATATTGTCTTCTGGTTAAGGGAAGGAGATGGAGTTTAAGTGATTACTATCCTTCTCCTATCCAACAAAAAAAGTGCAACTACCCCAATGCCATGAAAACAGTTGTTGCTATTACTAATTATTTGAGTAGATGTTATGTTTTTATATTATAATGTCATTTTCATTCATTGGAAGGATATAATATTAATTATAATATAAAGATAGTCTATTAGAAGTTTTTCCTTTATATTTCAAAGCTACATAGTACTCTGAAGAGTTATTTGTAGTTCTAGAATTGGCTCTCTCAGATACAGTCAGGATATTAGTTTAACTTTTTGTTTTGAAGTATAATACATTCAGAAAAATACATGTAAATAAATGTGATGAGGACTTAACTTAAATAAGAGGTTTATTATTAAAAAGTACTTTCAGCATGTGTGAGGCCCTGGATTTGATCCTCAGCATTGCCCCCCCCTAAAAAAAATAAAAGAAAAAAACTGCTTTATATATACACATGTAATATGTATAAATATGTTTTATGCATATTATATATGCATATTTTTAGAGAGTTCTGATAAAAGGTAAAATTGTTTGGTCGAAATAATGCTTAACTTTATATGAAAGTATATTGTCGATATATCCAAATCAGCATCTAGCCAGTAAATTTTCAGGAGGTTTATTAATCATGTCTTTTCCCTTTTATTTGGTTTTCAGTTTTTTACCTAATCTCCCTGACACCAGGCTTTCAGGTTTGCTTGCTTGCTTTTTTTTTTTTTTTTTTTTTTTTGGTAGTAATTGGGATTCAACCCAGGGGTGTTTTACCACTAAATTACATCTACAGCCTTTTTGTTTTATTTGGAGACAGGGTCTTGCCAAGTCACTGAAGCTGACTTGGAACTTGTGATGCCCCAGCTTCCAGAGTCTTGAGGATTATAGGCATGTGCTACCACACTCAGCTTAGAACATTTATTATGTGATGTTGTTGTGATAATTGGAAATTTTAGTTAAATAAAGAGGTTATCTTTAGACATGGCACAAATTTTATAGGATAACCCGGACTGGATTACTTTTTGTAGTGAAAAAAGACACTTGGTTCTTGGACAGCAGGTACAAACCAGGACCTATGCTCACCTATAAATCAAATGTTTGTCTTTTTCATGTGAATAATCAGCCCATTCTCCATCAGATTTCTTTCTCAATCTATCCCTTTAACCAATCTATTACAATGTTTTCTCTCCTTACAGACTATGCCGTGGAAGAGAAACCATCACAGATTTCAGTAATGCAGCAATTGGAGGATGGTGGCCCTGATCCACTTGTATTTGTTTTAAATGCAAATTTATTGTCAATGGTTAAAATTGTAAATTGTAAGTTAGAAATTTATTTTTTTAATTAAAATGAGTTACTTTACAGACTCATCACTAGTAAATAAAACTTTCAAATTCATTACACACAAGGATTTTTATATAGAGCTACATTTTACTGAAAACAAAATTCTGAAAAAGTTGGTTTATATAAAATCATATAAACTGAAACTCTTGCCTTTAATCACGGAGTGAGATAGGTGACTTCTCCCTGGAGAAAAGCCAACAAATCTTGTACTCAGATTAAGTTAAGTTCTTGAGATAGGTATATTAAGTCATAATTCACCACCAGAATAACTGGAAGTGAAATAAATTATCTGAGAGCGCCAAAAAATTTACATGGTAGGTTTTAATCCCAGAAACTTTAATCATGTTACATAATCTATTTAGGAAAAGTATTAGTTAATTAATAAGTAGTAAAACTTTAATACATCACAAATGATGATTTAGAAGAAATTTCTTAGTTCTTAGTGCTAGATTCATGAGCATAAGAATAAGAAAGAGAATAGTAACTTAAAATCTTGATTTTTTTCCAGTAAGGTATTTGAAAATAGAGAATGAATTTATCCTGGATGAGACAGTTTTGGAGGAAGGAGGAAGCTCTTGGGAACAGTCCTTTAGTACTGTATACTAATTTTAAGTTGACCTTAGAAACAAGAAGCACCTATATATACCACTACCTTAGAGGTTCTACATTGATGAAATGTAGGTTTCTGCCTTGCTTGATCACACCTTTGAATATTTGGCCAGTTATTAATGCTTTCTGCCTTTCCTTCCAGGATCAGATTTATAATAATCTGCTTGAAATTTCCATTTATTGTATATAGTTTCTTTTTTTTTTATAGGTTAGGCTTCTAAATTAGCTAACCTGAAATTCCTGCAGTGTATACCTTTTTAATATAGTTGCATTGGGCACATCCTGTTTAGATACATAAACTAATAATTTTCAAAGTGAAAAAAAAATGGATCTTTAATTAGTTTTGATATGCATGGTGGTATTCATAATTTTATTTGGATTCTTTTCATGTCCTTTGGGGATCCTATTGTGTTAGGGTACAAAGGATTGAATACTATTTTTGAAAAAAAAAAATATATATATAACTTCTACTGTTTTGAAGTCTTCATAGCCTCAAAGTGAAAACATGGAAGAAAGTAGTCTAGAAAAGTCATCCTTTTCAATACTTTTTATAGCACAAAGCCAAGTAAAGCCATGTTGCTGTTTATCTATAACTGTCCCCATGAAAGGACTGTAATTAAAGTAGCTAATATCTTTTAACAGATTAAATTTAACAAATAGACATAAATTATACATTTTTAGGTCACAACCTAAAACCTAAGCTATAATATTGGCTTTTATTATTGATTCTTATATAAATAATTATTTCCTTTGGTAAAGTGTTTTTTTTTTTTAAATAAAGGTGTAGGACTATATCCTTTATATGGTATATTTTGGTTTTATTTTATTATTAATAGAACATTGTTTCTTTTACTAATTATGCCTTTTAGTAGTATGATTTAAAAGTTTAAGTGTTGAGAAAAGAACCAGAGGCATTGGCATGTTTTAATTTCTACAATTGTTCTTTGGCTCAGTGCAATAACCGAGTTTGAATTATACAAACTCAGTATGACCTATTTTATTCTTTGCTGTATTGTATCATAGATTTCTATTTATTTCTTTTTAGAATAGGATTGAGGAGAATGTCTTTATTTTTATATTTTTATTTCATCTGTAGATGTAAACCGGAAATGCTGGTGTTTCACAACCAAGGGAATGCATGCAGTGGGTCAGTCTGAGATAGTCATCCTTCTACAGTGTCTGCCGGATGAAAAGTGTTTGCCAAAGGACATCTTTAATCATTTTGTGCAACTTTATCGGGATGCTCTGGCAGGTGGGAATGCTTTATGACTTTGCACCCTTAGTAAATGATAAAAAATTTTGGACTTAGATAAAAAATAATAGTATTAGATTTTAAAACATGGTATAAAATATAAAAAAGGGCAGGGGATATGGCTCAGTGGTTAAGTGCCCTGGGTTTAATCCCTTGTACCCCCCCACCCTGCAAAAGAACAGTATAGAGTTAATTTGAAATTATCTAGATTCTCCAGGCTATATTATACCTTGAGGCTGAATGTAATTCCAGAAATGACCTGAGACTTTTACTTTTCTCCTCAATTTGAATATTTTCACATGTAAAGTCTTTAAATAAAGTAAAAGTAATTATATGTTCATGTGGGGGGGGGTTGTTTTTTTGTACCAGGGATTGAATTTAGGGTTTTTCTACCACTGAGTTATATCCTCGGCCTTTTCTGATTTTTAGGCTGGCCTCAAACTTGTGATCCCTGTGCCTCAGCCTCCCAAGTTACTGGGATTAGAGGCATAAACCACTGTGCTTGGCTCATGTAACTTTTGAGAGGGCAACAGATACCAGGGCATGGGAGGTTCATGAATGACATAAATGTCTTATTCAAGAACTCATCCTTTGTTCTGGAGGCAGTGAGGAACCATTGAAGGAATTTAAGAAAATGAGTGACATAATCTGATTTACATTTTAGAGAGATGACTATAGAAGCAATACAAAAAATGGATCAAAAAAAAACAACAAAAAAAAATGGATCAAAGTCTGTGAGTCTGGTGATAGTTAAAAAGCATATATAGTATATTCATGTACTAGGATACTGCTCAAAAATAAAAACTACTATACTGCTGGTATATGCCACAAAATGGATGAATTTCAGAGACATTATACCAGGGCATAATGTCTCCATTTGCTTGTTCCATTTATATGGAACAAGCAAAATGAATTCTATGGTAATAGCAATCGCACCAGTGGTTGCCTGAACTGTGGTGGGGTACAGGTGTTGGAATTGACCACAGAACAGTCAGGGAACTTTCCTGTTTGATGTTCTATGTCTGATTGGGTAGTGGTTACATAGATGTTTACATTTATTTAAACTCATGGAACTATATACTTAAAATCTGTGTGTGGAAGGGGTTGTATATAAATCACACTCAAAATTGTTTTTTTAAAAAAGCTATGTTAGGAATTAAGGGAGAAATTACAGAACTTAATTTAAGTAATGGCAGTGGGAATAAAGAGTATTGGAGAGAGATGTGTAAGGCATCGATGCTTCAATTCAATAAGATTTACTGAGTACAAGGAGCTAGAGTCAAGATTAGCTCCAGATTTCTGTCTTCGGCACCTGAGTAGGTTGGTCTTCTTTGTTGAGATGGTGAATGGAACAGGAACACATCTGGCAGAGGAGAAAAAGATAAGTTCTTAGTTCAGTTTGTTGCATTTGATGATGTCAGGTTAAATATGTAAATGGAAGATATATGGATATTGATATAGAAGATTGATCTAGGCTACTATACAAATTTAGAAGACGCAGCTTTCATATGATAGTTGAAGTTAATGTTGTGTATGACATAGGCCAATGTGGAGAAATTAGGGCTGTGAATGGAGTCCTGAGAGATACCTGTAAGGAAAGGATGTGACTTATGATATGAATTATGATAATTCATGTCATAAGTGTCTGGCTTATTTAATTTAACATAATAACCTCCAGTTTTATCCATGTTTCTATAATAAATACCATATTTTCCTTATCTTACCTTTTTTTTTTTTTTTTGGTACTAGAGATCGAACCCAAGGCACTTTATCACTGAGCTACATCCCCAATCCTTTTTATATTTTGAGAGAGGGTTTCAATAGTTGCTTAGGGCCTCACTAAGTTGCTAAGGCTTGTCTTGAACTGGCAATCCTGCTTCAGCCTCCTGAGTCACTGGGATTACATGTGTATGCCACTGTGCACCATTTATCTTTTGATGGCCTCCTTGGTTGATTCTGTTTCTTGGCTATTGTGAATAGTGCAAATATCTCTTTGATAGTATTATTTAATTTCCTTTGGATTTATTTACAGTAGTGGAGTTGAGGATCACATTGTAGTTCTGTTTTTTTTTTAATACCTTTATTGATTTATTTTTATGTGGTGCTGAGGATCAAATCCAGGGCCTCGCACATGCTAGGTGAGCGCTCTACTGCTGAGCCACAACCCCAGCCCCCTGTTTTGTTTTATTTTATTTTATTTTAAATATTTTATTTTTTAGAGAGAGAGAGAGAGAGAGAGAGAGAGAGAGAGAGAGAGAGAGAGAGAATTTATTTTTTTAGTTTTCGGCGGACACAACATCTTTGTTTGTATGTGGTGCTGAGGATCGAACCCGGGCCGCACACATGCCAGGCGAGCGTGCTACCGCTTGAGCCACATCCCCAGCCCCCCCTGTTTTATTTTTGTAACGACTTTTCAAACTGTGTTCCATATTACTGTAGTAATTTACATTCCCACCAACAGTGTGAGTTTCTCTTTATCTTTATCCTCACCATTTGTTGTTTTTGACTTTGATGATAGCCATTCTAACTGGGGTAAGATTATGTTTCATTGTGGTTTTTATTTGCATTTCCCTGATGATTACTGATATTGAACATTTTTTTCATATACTTATTGGCTATTTGTATGTCTTCTTTTGAGAAATATCTTTTGCACTCTGTAGCCCATTTTTAAATTAGATCATTTGGGGGTTTTTTTGGCATTAAAGTTCTTGAGTTCCTGGTTATACATTTTTAAAAAGTGTCCAGATACATTAGTAGAGTTCATTTTGAACTACTAAAATATGAAAAAAAAATTTAATATCTTTATTTTATTTTTATGAGCTTCTGAGGATCGAACCCAGTGCATCTTGCATGCTAGGTGATCACCCTACCACTGAGCCACAACCCATCCCCTAAAATATGAAAATTTTTATGAGAAAAATTACTTGGAAGTGATTGTAAAATAACAATAGTCTGAGATCAGACTATAATACATCCCAAGTCATCTTAAGAAATTTTCCATAATGTAGGATGAGGCATGTACATATATATGTATGACTATGTAAATAATATTTCAAAGCATACATGAGGTATAAGAGTCTCTCCTTGTACAGGAATTATTTCACAGATCATCAAATATCAGGGCTAGAAAGTATCTTAGATCATTTAGTATAAACTCTTTAATTTTTCCTATAGATGAGGAAAATGAAACCTAGATGTGTTAATGTCTTGACTAAATCACAGGCCTAGTTGGTGGCAAAGTTAGGACTATAAAGCTGCCAGAAACAGTGTTCTTTTTATTATTTCATTTGCCTTTGTGCATGTATTAATAGTATATAAGTTTTATAAAATCAGGTATGCATAACATCTGTGATATATGCATGTTTTATTAAGAATCCTGTGTTTAGATAATCAGAGTAGTTTGATATCCTATATTTCACTATAATTTTTTATAAGGTGAAACATTTTAGGTGTTCGAAAATGATCTCAGTTCATTATTCAATTGACAAATTGTATCAAATTTCTCCTGAGTGTGGAAGCCTTGAATACTCTTGCTAATTTAATGGCTACTGTGCTCCAGAAATTAAGAGATGGCTCAAAAAGACTTAAAAGGTCCTAGAATGAGCAACCAGATCACAAGACCAGACTGCTGGAAATTCTGAAGCCGGCCTTCACTCCAGGGCTCCGGGCTGGAGAGCCACTCTAGGGGGTGCGCAACTTGAGACTTTCCAAGGCCTCGGAGTGAACCTTCGGTCCCCGGAGCACTGCAGTGAACTGTCGCACTAAAACTATTAGCAAGCACCTGGTGGAGGAGGCCTCCATAGATGTTCTTGCGGAGGATCCAACATGGCCGCCGGCGAGGAAGCAGCGATTCCAATGTCTCCACATTAACGGGATCAGAAAGATCCATTGGAACAGCGGCAGTCTACCTACTGAGGAACTTCTAGCAAAATTCCGTGAAGAGGGGACCTGCCGGGAATTGGTAGGTTTATTAGAAGTGTCAGTTTGTCCCAGACAAGTGGATCTTGCCAGCCACGCAGGCGCGGAGGTCAAGTCCCACAGCCACCAGCCGCTTCAGAAAGCGGCCAGAGGCCCCGAGCGGTGCGGCCCGCCCAAACCCTCAGACGGCACCCGCCACCTCGCCATCCCGAGAGGCCCCGCTCTCACTCAGCGAACGGCCACTCCACCCGCCCGGATCTTAGCCACGCAGCCGCAGCTTCCCGGCTCTACTGGCAGCCCGGCACAGCGAGAAGTGTCCCCGCCTGGCTCAGCAGATAGCCCGTACCCTCCCGGCTCTACTAACAGCCCCGCCCACCCGGCGAACGCCCCCCCCCCCCCCCACAGTGTGAAGGGAATCTAACCAACCCTTTACGAAATAGCGAACTGGGAACTAAAACCAGAGATTGTGTCAGACCAGAGACAAGCCAGTTCCACCCCTCCCTTCGGACACTCCGGCAAGGAGCCAGGGGCCCGCCATAGCAGAGAGGGGAAGTCACCAAAGTTCGGCCAAAGAGATTCCTTCCCAGTGGAATCTACTTTAGCAGGTGTGTGACTCCCACCCACATCAGATACAAACAACCGGGAAACTTCAAAATCTCTCCGTGGGCGTGACCCTAAGGGCCAAAGGACTCTCGACCCCCAACTCCCCCTACTGCCAGTGACGAGGGCGTGACTGTAGGGGCAGAGGGAAGCAGAGAAGACTCCCCACCCCCAAATCCCCCAACCGCGAACTGAGAGGGTGTGACGGTCGGGGCGGAGGGAAACAGAGGACACTCCAGACCCCCAACTCCTCCTACCGCCAGCAGTGTGGTTGTGACTGTAGGGGCTGAGGGAAGTAGAGGGGATCCTAGACCCCCAACTCCTATTACCACCAGCAGCGACACCAATGGTCTTAGCTGCCAGATTCCGAAGGTGTGCCCACCAAAGGGGTCTGGAAAAATTAAACAATTGACTCCCAGACTACAGCTCCACAGCACTGGGGCTTAGATGAATGACAACGAGAGTGCTCATTAGTTAGGGAAATAGAGCACTCGGTGGGGCTGAAAGTGTAACCAAATCCTTGGTGAACTGCCTCCGGTGAGCAGGACCTGGCTGGCTGGCAGGAGGATGGGGAGGAGGGGCCGTAGAAGTGAAACGGCTCTGGACCAACAGGATTGAGAGACTCCCAGGAACTGCCTTACAGGGATTGCTGTTGACACATTGAGGGCAAAACTCAGCCCGGAGGGCACAGCTTTGCCTACGGGAAGAGAAGAAAATGGATCTCTAAGACCTAATTTTATTTCCTATTTCATTTTAACTTTTTCTCTCCCTTTTCCCTCTCTCTCTCCCCTTCCAAGTTTTACGGCTCTTTCCATTCTCCTCTATGCTATCTATCTCCCTCTCCTTCTTTCCTTTCAAGAGCACCTACCTTCCCCTTCCCCCCAACTTTCATCCCAAGCATTACGTCATCCATTTCGCGTAACTGTCTAAATACAAATAGGTGTGCGCCCTTCCCCCGCGCCTGCAAGGTAGCCGGACCTGCAACCCACCAGCAGGTCAGGCCCAGCAACCTGGGAGTGGCAGAGCCGCCCCACGCCCCTGCAAGGTAGGCGCACCTGCTACCAACCAGCAGAACAGGCCCAGTGGCCTGCCGATGTGGTAGGCACAGCGCCCCAATTGGAGGAGGAGCAGAGCCCCTGCCTGCGCCTGCACAGTAAAGGGGGGAAAATAATCAAAGAGGAAAACAAACCATATTCAGTAACATAACTAAACAAATATGGCTGGAAGGATAACCCATATCTCAATAATAACCCTAAATGTTAATGGCTTAAACTCACCAATTAAGAGACACAGGCTAGTAGAATGGATCACAAAACATGACCCAACAATATGCTGCCTACAGGAGACGCATTTGATAGAAAAAAAGATACATAGACTGAAGGTGAAAGGTTGGGAAAAATCATATCACTCATATGGACTTCGGAAACAAGCAGGAGTGTCCATACTCATATCAAATAAAATAGATTTCAAGCCAAAGTTAATCAAAAGGGATAAATAGGGACACTACATACTGCTCAAGGGAACCATACACCAACAAGACATAACAATCATAAATATATATGCCCCAAACAATGGTGCAGCTATGTTCATCAAACAAACTCTTCTCAAGTTCAAGAGTCTAATAGACCACCATACAATAATCATGGGAGACTTCAACACACCTCTCTCACCACTGGACAGAGCTTCCAAACAAAAGTTGAATAAGGAAACTATAGAACTCAATAACACAATTAACAACCTAGACTTAGTTGACATATATAGAATATACCACCCAGCATCAAGCAGTTACACTTTTTTCTCAGCAGCACATGGATCCTTCTCAAAAATAGATCATATATTATGTCACAGGGCAACTCTTAGACAATATAAAGGAGTAGAGATAATACCATGCATCTTATCTGACCATAATGGAATGAAACTGAACATCAACGATAGAAGAAGGAAGGAAAAACCATGCATCACTTGGAGAATGAACAACAGGTTACTGAATGATCAATGGGTTAAAGAAGACATTAAGGAGGAAATTAAAAAATTCTTAGAGATAAATGAAAACACAGACACAACATATCGGAATCTATGGGACACAATGAAAGCAGTTCTAAGAGGAAAATTCATTGCATGGAGTTCATTCCTTAAAAAAAGAAAAAACCAACAAATAAATGATCTCATACTTCATCTCAAAATCCTAGAAAAAGAAGAGCAAAATAACAGCAAAAGAAGTAGAAGGCAAGAAATAATTAAAATCAGAACTGAAATTAATGAAATCGAAACAAAAGAAACAATTGAAAAAATTGATAAAACTAAAAGTTGGTTCTTTGAAAAAATAAATAAGATCGACAGACCCTTAGCCATGCTAATGAAGAGAAGAAGAGAGAGAACTCAAATTACTAGCATACAGGATGAAAAAGGCAATATCACAACAGACACTTCAGAAATACAGAAGATAATCAGAAATTATTTTGAATCCTTATACTCCAATAAAATAGAAGATAGTGAAGGCATCGATAAATTTCTTAAGTCATACGATGTGCCCAGATTGAGACAGGAGGATATAGACAACCTAAACAGACCAATATCAATTGAGGAAATAGAAGAAACCATCAAAAGATTACCAACTAAGAAAAGCCTAGGACCGGATGGGTATACAGCAGAGTTTTACAAAACCTTTAAAGAGGAACTAATACCAATACTTTTCAAGCTATTTCAGGAAATAGAAAAAGAGGGAGAACTTCCAAATTCATTCTATGAGGCCAACATCACACTGATTCCTAAACCAGACAAAGATACTTCAAAGAAAGAAAACTACAGACCTATATCTCTAATGAACCTAGACGCAAAAATCCTCAATAAAATTCTGGCGAATCGGATACAAAATCATATAAAAAAAATTGTACACCATGATCAAGTAGGATTCATCCCTGGGATGCAAGGCTGGTTCAATATACGGAAATCAATAAATGTTATCCACCACATCAATAGACTTAAAAATAAGAACCATATGATCATCCCGATAGATGCGGAAAAAGCATTCGATAAAGTACAGCATCCCTTTTTGTTCAAAACTCTCGAAAAAATAGGGATAACAGGAACATACCTCAACATTGTAAAAGCAATCTACGCTAAGCCCCAGGCTAGCATCATTCTGAATGGAGAAAAATTGAAGGCATTCCCTCTAAATTCTGGAACAAGACAGGGATGCCCTCTCTCACCACTTCTGTTCAACATAGTTCTCGAAACACTGGCCAGAGCAATTAGACAGACGAAAGAAATTAAAGGCATAAAAATAGGAAAAGAAGAACTTAAATTATCACTATTTGCAGATGACATGATTCTATACCTAGCAGACCCAAAAGGGTCTACAAAGAAACTATTAGAGCTAATAAATGAATTCAGCAAAGTGGCAGGATATAAAATCAACACGCATAAATCAAAGGCATTCTTGTATATCAGCGACAAACCCTCTGAAATGGAAATGAGGACAACCACTCCATTCACAATATCCTCAAAAACAATAAAATACTTGGGAATCAACCTAACAAAAGAGGTAAAAGACTTATACAATGAAAACTACAGAACCCTAAAGAGGGAAATTGAAGAAGATCTTAGAAGTTGGAAAAATATACCCTGTTCATGGATAGGCAGAACTAACATCATCAAAATGGCGATATTACCAAAAGTTCTCTATAGGTTTAATGCAATGCCAATCAAAATCCCAATGGCATTTCTTGTAGAAATAGAGAAAGCAATCATGAAATTCATATGGAAAAATAAAAGACCCAGAATAGCAAAAACAATGCTAAGCAGGAAGTGTGAATCAGGTGGTATAGCAATACCAGACTTCAAACTATACTACAGAGCAATAGTAACAAAAACAGCATGGTATTGGTACCAAAACAGGCGGGTGGACCAATGGTACAGAACAGAGGACACAGAAACCAACCCACAAAACTACAACTTTCTTATATTTGATAAAGGGGCTAAAAGCATGCAATGGAGGAAGGATAGCATCTTCAACAAATGGTGCTGGGAAAACTGGAAATCCATATGCAACAAAATGAAACTGAATCCCTTTCTCTCGCCATGCACAAAAGTTAACTCAAAATGGATCAAGGAGCTTGATATCAAACCAGAGACAAGGCATCTGATAGAAGAAAAAGTTGGCTACGACCTACACACTGTGGGGTCGGGCTCCAAATTCCTCAATATGACACCCATAGCACAAGAATTAATATCTAGAATCAACAAATGGGACTTGCTCAAACTAAAAAGTTTTTTCTCAGCAAAAGAAACAATAAGAGAGGTAAATAGGGAGCCAACATCATGGGAACAAATTTTTACTCCTCACACTTCAGATAGAGCCCTAATATCCAGAGTATACAAAGAACTCAAAAAATTAGACAATAAGATAACAAATAACCCAATCAACAAATGGGCCACGGACCTAAACAGACACTTCTCAGAGGAGGACATAGAATCAATCAACAAGTACATGAAAAAATGCTCACCATCTCTAGCAGTCAGAGAAATGCAAATGAAAACCACCCTAAGATACCATCTCACTCCAGTAAGATTGGCAGCCATTAAGAAGTCAAACAACAACAAGTGCTGGCGAGGATGTGGGGAAAAGGGTACACTTGTACATTGTTGGTGGGACTGCAAATTGGTGCAACCATTTTGGAAAGCAGTATGGAGATTTCTTGGAAAGCTGGGAATCGAACCACCATTTGATCCAGCTCTTCCCCTTCTGGGTCTATTCCCTAAAGACCTAAAAACAGCATGCTACAGGGACACTGCTACATCGATGTTCATAGCAGTACAATTCACAATAGCAAGACTGTGGAAGCAACCTAGATGCCCTTCAATAGACGAATGGATAAAAAAAATGTGGCATTTATACACAATGGAGTATTACTCTGCATTAAAAAATGACAAAATTATAGAATTTGGAGGGAAATGGATGGCATTAGAGCAGATTATGCTAAGTGAAGCTAGCCAATCCCTAAAAAACAAATGCCAAATGTCCTCTTTGATATAAGGAGAGTAACTAAGAACAGAGTAGGGAAGAAGAGCATGAGAAAATGACTAATATTAAACAGGGATGAGAGGTGGGAGGGACAGGGAGAGAGAAGGGAAATTGCTTGGAAATGGAAGGAGACCCTCAAGGTTATACAAAATTATATACAAGAGGAAGTGAGGGGAAAGGGAAAAATAATACAAGGGGGAGAAATGCATTACAGTAGAGGGGGTAGAGAGAGAAGAGTGGAGGGGAGGGGAGGGGAGGGGGGATAGTAGAGGATAGGAAAGGCAGCAGAATACAACAGACACTAGTATGGCAATATGTAAATCAGTGGAAGTGTAAATGATGTGACTCTGCAATCTGTATACGGGGTAAAAATGGGAGTTCATAACCCACTTTAATCAAAGTGTGAAATATGATATATCAAGAACTATGTAATGTTTTGAACAACCAATAAAAAAATTAAAAAAAAGGTCCTAGAATGAGCTTTCTTTATAATTTCCTGTGAATTAAAAAATCTAAATTCTATGTATTTAATAATAATATATATGAATATTAAAATGTGTATATTTATACTTGCTTAGTGTCATATATAGTTGTTCATGCTTTCTGTATGAGACAAAAAATTGTTGCTTGTGAGAGATTGCATTCTGAGAGTTTCAGAATGCCCCTGGATATTTTAGTGCCATGGGAGATTGTAGATTCTACCTTGTTTCTCCCCATATCACCTCCTTTCCTCTGTGTTTTGTACGTTTGTATGTTATTATTTTGGTTTTGCACACAAATATTCAGAACATTGATTTGAATGAAATGGGATCAGTATATACCATTTATTTTTTCTAGAGTTAATCTCTTTTTCCCCTCTCATTCAAAATATTTTTTTTACTTCATGTTTCCTTTTGAATAAACCCCTATATTTCCAGTCTCATTTCCCACTAGTTGTTTCCTCATGCTTATTACATTGTAGCCAAACTAAACATTTCTTGTTTTTTATAAACTCTGATAGATTTTTACTTTCTTATCCATAATTATAGTATTCCCTTACCATACAATTGCCTTACACCCAACTATCTGAATCCTGTTCGTTTTCTTAGGTCTCAAAGTACACTTCTCTATAAAATGATGAGCCTCCCCGATGGAAGTAATTTCTTCTTCTAAATTCATTTAATACTGTATTTTTAAAAATTGGTCTATTTAGGGTTTGATTGTTCATCCTCCCCAAAACTCATGTCGAAGTTCAATTACCATTGTAATAGTATAGAGAGGCAGACTCTTTAAAAGGTATGATTAGACCTTGAGGGCTCAACCTTTATGGATGGGATTGGTACCTTTATAAAAGTTTGCCCCCTCTTGTTGTCTCCAGTTCCTTCTACCTTATACCATAGGATGATGCTGGAATGGAGGCTCCAGAAATTAAGAGATGCCAGTAATGTGGACTGTCTGCTGAGAATAACCACTGGCTGCTGAGAGAGCCAGGCTAAACGATAGCCTCTTTACTTGCAACCAGCAAGCCCAAAGGGGCAGGGCTGCCCAAGCCCTCTAGAGAGAACGTATCATCACCATGTGTCCTAGATGGCATACAGGGAGTTACAGGACCTGTTTGCCCAGCTGGGTTTTGGTCTTACTTTGGTTCTACCCTTCTTTCTATGCCCCTATTCCTCCCTTTTGGAATGGGAATGTTTACTTTATGCCTTTGTATATTGAATGTATGTAACTTGCTTTTAGTTTTTACAGAAACTCAAAGCCAAGAGTTTGCCTTGAGTCTAAGAGGAGACTGGACTTAGACTTTTGGGCAATGTTGGAACTGTTAAGGCTATTGGACTCTTAGAGATGGACTACATGCATTTTTCATTGTGGGATGGACATGAACTTTTGGAGCTTAGGGCAGAATGTTATGGTTTGGATA
Source organism: Spermophilus citellus (assembly GCF_964194105.1). Taxonomy (NCBI): domain Eukaryota; kingdom Metazoa; phylum Chordata; class Mammalia; order Rodentia; family Sciuridae; genus Spermophilus; species Spermophilus citellus. The sequence continues at coordinate 98,515,339 of NC_138191.1, read as the reverse complement.
TGAGGTGTTCCCCAAAAGCTCCTGTGTTAATGCAAGAATATTCAGGAGTGAAAAGATTAGAATGTTAGAGCTGTGACATAATCATTCTATCCTAGTTTGAATGGACAAATCTGCTGGTACTTGTAGGCAAATGGGGCATAACTCGAGGGGGTATGTCATGGGGGTGTGTCCTTGAAAGGCTTTTCGTTCCTGTGGCTCCTTTCCTCCACTCCCTCTGTTTCCTGGCTGCCACGAGGTAAGCAACTTTCTTCTGCCATGCCTTTTGGCCATTATGTTCTGCTTCTCCTGGGGTGCAGTGCAAGGGAGTCATCTGTGGATTCCCATCTCTGAAATCATGAGCTCCAACTAAACTTTTCTTCCTATAAGTTATTCTTGTCAAGTATTTTGGTTCCAGCAGTGTAAAGCTAACATACACACTCTTTTGTTATTTGTTTGTTTATTTTTGCTTTTCGTTGTATCTCATTGTGATTTTAGTTTGAATTGCCCTACTGACCAATGATATTGAGCAACTTTTATTTATTTATCATCTTATATTAGTCACGTCATTGTGTTTTATCATGGTGATGAAATACAGGCTACTTAAGAATGAAACAAGGTTTGTTGAGCTCACAGTGTTGGAGCTCATATGAGGCCCACATGGGCTCAGTTTTGATGAGGGCACTATGACAGATAGCAAAGACAGTGGTAGGAGCCAGTATCAGCAATTGGTCACATCTTTAGTCAAGAAACAGAGAGTGCTGGGTGGGACTTGGTCCTTTTATGACAACCCTCTCAGAGAACTACCTTCATCTTTCTGAGGTCAGGACCCCCAGTGACCATAAAGATTCCACACCAGCTCTTAGTACTTCCACTCTAGGAACCAACCTCCCAATACATGGACCCTTGGTGGACACAAAAATTATGTCCATATCCAAATCATAGCACCATCTATATCTCTTCTTTTGCCCATATAAAAACGAAATTGTTTTCTTGAGTCTTGTATTTAAATTTTGGATACAACTCCTATATCATGTACTATTTTTTAAAATATATTTTTAGTTGTAGATGGGCACAATATCTTTATTTTATTTATTTATTTTTATGTGGTGCTGAGAAAACAAACTAGGTTGTTTTCTTGAATCTTTTGTACTTAATAAATTTTGGATACAATTCCTATATCATATACTGCTTTTTAAAATATATTTTTAGTTGTAGATGGACACAATATCTTTATTTTATTTATTTTTATGTGGTGCCTCACAGGTGCCTCATATGAGCCAGGCAAGTGCTCTACCACTGAGCCACAACACCAGCCCTCATATACTGTTTTGCAAATATTGTTTTTCTATGCCCTGACTTGTCTTTTCATTTTCCTGTTTTTCATAGAGCAAAATTCTGAATCTTGACAAGGTCCGGTGTATCAGTCTTTCTTCTATGGTGTAACTTTAGTTTTCTGTTTTTCTTTTGTGGCATTGGGGATTGAACCCAGAGCACTTTACCATTAACCTATATCCCCAGTCCATTTTATTTTTGAGATAGTCTTGCTAAGTTACTTAGGGCCTAACCAAGTTGCTGAACTGGCCTTGAAACTGCTAACTTCTCCCCTCAGCCTCCTGAGTCACTGGGATTATAGGCATGTACCAACACGCTCAGCTATACTTAGTTTTCTAAGAATGTTTGCCTTAACCTAAAGTCCTAGCATTTTCTTATATTATTTTCTGTAAGTTTTTAGATCTGTGATCCATTTTGAATTAAACTTTTTGTTTTTTTAAATTAAGTCCTGGAGATGGAATCCAGAGCTACATGGGTGCTAGGCAAGCACTCTTCCACTAAGCTATATCCCCAACCCTTGAGTTAATTTTTGTGTAATAAATGATATAAAGCTTTAAGTTCTGTTTTTTTTAACTGTCTATCTAGTTGTTCCAGCATCATTTGTTAAAAAGACTATGTTTTTCACTATTGAATTACCTTGAAACTGTTTCTGAATATTAATTGATCTTACATGAATCGGTCTGTTTTGGGACTATGTTCTATTCCATTGGTCTAGTGTCTGCCACATACATGATTTTGTTTTTTATTTTTACTGCTGAGGACTCAAAGTATACTTTTAATGTGATAATACATTTTGTTGTTTCTTTGGAAAATCCTTGGTTATTGAATCTTTGATATTACTTCTCTTTTATCCTTCCATTGTCTTCCTTTGGAACTCCTTTTAATATTGGAGCCTCTGAAATCAGCCATCCATATCTAACTGCTCTTTTGTATAGTTTGACTCTTTGTCCTTCTCTACTGATCCTGAGGTATATTCTTCAGTTATGTATGCCTTAGCCTAAATTAACCAATTTTAATGTTTCTCTTCAAAAAAGCTATTAATTCAGGAGAATATTGATTTATATTTACATGAGCTTGATAAGATTTACAGTTGTTAATTTTCAACTTTGATATTTAATTTTAGAATAAAGCAAGAAGAGAATTTTAATTATAAACATAGACTATGTATGTTCTCAACCTTGCAAGTTAAATTCTTTTATATTTGAATACTGCTTTTTGTTCCTTCTCAACCATTTGCAGTTCTACATTTGCATGTTTATCTTCCCTCAGCTATTCCCGAGACATACTAGATTTAATCCCGGGGAATTGAGAGCACATTTATGTAGCACAATGACACAGTGATAGGTGTGAAAACACAACTGAAGCTGCCTTAAACCTTTTGGTGGGCTTCCCACTGCAGTTAGAAGAAACTCCAGTTCCTTTTGGTCCATGTGGTCCAATATGATCTAGCCCCTAAAGATTTCTGACATTATCTAATACTACCCCTTAATTTCCTTTAGCTACATTGATAATTTTTGTGACCTTTGAGCCCATCAAACTAATTTCCCATTCACAGCTTCTGCATTACTTTTTCCATGAACTGGAATGCTCTTTCAGATCTTTTTTTTTTTTTTTTTTTTTAAAGAGAGAGTGAGAGAGGAGAGAGATAGAGAGAGAGAGAGAGAATTTTTAATATTTATTTTTTAGTTCTCGGCGGACACAACATCTTTGTTGGTATGTGGTGCTGAGGATCGAACCCGGGGCCGCATGCATGCCAGGCGAGCGCGCTACCGCTTGAGCCACATCCCCAGCCCCTTTTTTTTTTTTTTTAAAGAGAGAGTTAGAGAGGAGAGAGAGTGAGAGAGAGAGAGAGAATTTTAATATTTATTTTTTAGTTCTCGGCGGACACAACATCTTTGTTGGTATGTGGTGCTGAGGATCGAACCCGGGCTGCAGGCATGCTAGGCGAGTGTGCTACCGCTTGAGCCACATCCCCAGCCTCTTTCAGATCTTTATTGGCTCATTTTGTCTTTGTTTTAGTCTGTTCTTAAATGTTTTCTGTTCAGAGATTTTTCCTGACTCTCTCAACTAAAGAAGTCTCCTTTCCCTAGTCCTATCAATCTGTTATATTATTTTATTTTCTTTCTTTTTTTTTTTAAAGAGAGACAGAGAGAGAGAGAGAGAGAGAATTTTTTTTTAATCTTTATTTTTTAGTTTTCGGCGGGCACAACAACATCTTTGTTTGTATGTGGTGCTGAGAATCGAACCCGGGCCGCACGCATGCCAGGCGAGCGCGCTACCACTTGGGCCACATCCCCAGCCCATATTTTATTTTCTTCAAAGCATTTGTCTCTAGTTATACTTACTGAAATTATTTGTCTCTCTCCATTGATTGTAAACTCTATAAAGGCAAGATTTTTATCTGTCTGGGTCAACTCTGTACCCATTCCTAAAACAGACAGTCTGGTATATTAGAGAGATTTAATTAAAAACTATGGGTTGAAGGAATTAATGAGTTGGCATGATGTCACTAGGAAACATTTTTTTATTCTTTGGAGAAAAGCACCAAGATGGAAAGGTATCCTGAGAGAACACTTATGTGAATAAAAATACTGTACTTATTATTCCTGGCTTTTTTTAAAGTGATACTTATTATTCCTGGCTTTTTTAAAGTGATACTAGGTGTTGAACCTAGGAGTACTCTACCACTGAGCTACATCCCCAGCCCTTTTTATTTTTTATTTGGGACTGGGATTTTGCTAAGTTGTCTGGGCTGGCCTTGAATTTGTGATCTTTCTGCCTCGACCTCCCAAGTTGCTGGTATAATAGGCATAAACCACCTTGTCAGGCTATTCCTGACTTCTTGTTTGTACTGTGACTTGGAGACAAGGAAACATACCATTCACATTAGTCTGTTTCTGAGGCTCAGTATCTGTGGTCCCCTGAGAAAGAAAGAAATGACATGGGTCACTTAAGTAGGCCACTTGAGTAGATAACTTGGGAAATTTTTTACAACTTTAGATCTTTGAAAGATAGTTTTTCCTCTTATCATCTCTCTTTTTTTTAAAACATGTACTTTCATTCTAAAGTGTTCTTTGTCTTTAGTTTTAACCTGTGGACAACAGTTAACCCAGGCGATTTTTAAGTATCATTTTTATATGGCTTTATCAAAAGCCAGTGTTGGATTGGTAGGTATAACTCAGTGATAGAGCACATGCCTAGCATTGTGAGGTCATGGTTTCAATTCCTAGTAGCCCACCCCCAAAAGAAAAAATAATAATGCCTAACATTTATTGAGTGATTAGTTTATGCTAGGCAATATATTCATGGCTTTATATGCACTGTTTTATTTCTTAACAATTCTGTGATATTTATGCTGTTACTGTTTCCATTTTATATAAGAGGAATCTGAAAGGCATTGAAGACAAAAGTAACTTGTTGATGATCATGCACTTAGATGACAAGTGTCTGAATTCAGATTTGAGTTCGGCTATATCTTTTCTAAATCTTTTTAGAGCCATAAGAAGTAATATAGTGCCTCCCCAGCTTTTTAAAATTCAGGGTGAATCACAGATGCTCTAAACTGAAATCTTTTATAATGTGTTCCTTCTTAACTGCAGTTTATTGCCTTGCAGGAATTCTAAGGAACTGTCTAAAAAAAAATTTTTTTTTATTTGTAGTCCTGAGACTTGAACCTAGAGTGTTGTATATGCTAGGCAAGTGCTATACCACTGAGCTGCATCCCTTGACCTTTTTATTTTAACTTTGATACAGGGCCTCCCTAAGTTGCCCAAACAACTTGTGATCCTCCTGCCTCAGCTTCCTGAGTAGCTGGGATTATAAGTGTGTACTACTGTGCCCAGCTTGTCTAAATTCTGTTGATGGCTTGTGTTTTAATTATGTTAATGTTTAGAATTGTTAGTATTTCTTAAAATAAATGAATCATTTGCTTGGAAATTGTTCCATTTGAGTTGATGTGAGGATTTTGTTTTGAAACAAAAGCAAGCTGTTGTCACATAGGTATGTAAGTTATATTTGAACTGAATTTAAAGAGAGCTACTAGTAAGCATTTGAAAAATAAAGTTTAAGCTACAATTTTAAGATGGAAAAATTCAAATTACACTAATTTTTTGGAAGACATAGTGTGATTCATGGAAATACTAAGAGTTTGAAAGATAATCTTTCCAGATTTTACTTTACCATATTTTTTTTTAAAGAGAGAGTGAGAGAGGAGAGAGAGAGAGAATTTTTAATATTTATTTTTTAGTTCTCGGCGGACACAACATCTTTGTTGGTATGCGGTCTGAGGATCGAACCTGGGCCGCACGCATGCCAGGCGAGCACGCTACCGCTTGAGCCACATCCCCAGCCCACTTTACCATATTTTTTACCGTGTGTATTTTGAGAATCACTCATCTCTTTTTTTCTTAATACATGACAGTAGAATGTGTTTTGACATATTATGCATACATGGAGAATAACTTCCCGTTTTTATGGTTGTACATGATGTGGAGTTAACACTGGTCCATGTATTCATATATGAACATAGCAAAGTTATATCTGATTTGTTCTACTCTTTCCTGTACCCATCTTGCCTCCATTCCCTTCATTCCCTTTTGTCTAATCCAGTGAATGTCTATTCTTCCCTTCCCCACCTTTTTTGTGTGTTAGCTTCCTCATATCAGAGAGAACATTTTGCCTTTGGGTTTTTGGGATTGACTTATTTCACTTAGCATGATAGTCTCCAGTTCCATCCATTTACTGGCAAATGCCATCATTTTATTCTTCCTTATGGCTGAGTAATATTCCATTGGAGTCTCTCCATCTCTACTACTGAGCTACAGTTTCTTCATTGGTAAAGTAAACCTCCTGATTACATTGTTCTGATGATAACCTGGTTAATGCTTTGTAAAATTGCTTTGAAAATTACTGATTGGGGCTGGGGATGTGGCTCAAGCGGTAGCGCGCTCGCCTGGCATGCGTGCGGCCCGGGTTCGATCCTCAGCACCACATACAAAGATGTTGTGTCCGCCGAGAACTAAAAAATAAATATTAAAAAAATTCTCTCTCTCTCTCTCTCTCAAAAAAAAAATAAATAAAATAAAATAAAGTGTATCTCTACCCTTTCTGAGCTTTGGCGAAGTCGGGTAACATTTCCAACCTTCAGTTCCTCATAAAAAAAAAAAAAGAAAATTACTGATTGAATACTCATTCTGTTTTCTAGAATGAGATGGTGTCCAATTATAGACCAGTTAACACCTTTAAACTAAATTTGTTGATGTCTTTTTTTTTTTAAGAACTGAAAGTGGAGACTCAAGAGATATTTTTAATTTTTTTTAAAGAGAGAGACAGAGAGAGAGAGAGAGAGAGAGAGAGAGAGAGAAAATTTTAATATTTATTTTTTAGTTATCGGCGGTCACAACATCTTTTTGTTTGTATGTGATGCTGAGGATCGAACCCGGGCCGCACGCGCTACCGCTTGAGCCACATCCCCAGCCCTTGTTGATGTCTTTTGTCTTTTGGCATGGGATATGTAGAGAGCAATAGAAATATATATCTGCATAAATTAGTTCATTGGGTCCATTGTATTGAATGTTCTTACAGTGAAATTCTGATACAAATTAATAATAACAGACTTTTTGAGGTCATAGCTCTGGATTATCTTTTAATGAAATTTTTTTATTTTTTTATTATTAAATTTTTATACTTAGCATTTTATTTTTGCTATTATCTACAACTCTGGAATTTTACTTGTTTATGTATGAAATAGTTATTGATAGTTGAAATCATTCATTAAGATTGACAGTGGAGATCCACATTAAAAAAATAAAATAAATACTTAAAGGATGAAAGATGTATTTGATAATGGGAAGGGACGTAGTGAAGAATGTATGATGGAATAAAGAGGATGTTAAGTGATAATGGCAGAAAGGAAAGGAAAGGAAATAAGAATGTGTGGAAAAATAACTAGTAATAGATTCTAGGCTCTAATAGGGGAATCCGAAAGGAATAATGAATGAATGCCTTGAGTACCAAGCAACATACTTTTTACCTCTGAGGTATATTCACTGAACAGTCTTTGTGAACCATAAATTGTATGTTATGTCCTACTCTGTTTTATGCTGTTATAACAGAATACCACAGACTTGGGTTATTATAATGAACAGAAGTTTATTTCTTACATTCTGGAGACTGAAAAATTAATGGTCAACTGGTTGGCATTTGGCAAGAACATTCTTACTGTGTCATTCCACGGCAGTGGAAGGGCAAAGATGGGGCAAAAGAGCAAGAAAGGGTCAAATGTCCTTTTTATTTTGTTTATTTTATTTTTTGGTGGTGCTGAGGATCGAACCCAGTGCTTTACACATGCGAGGCAAGCGGTCTACCGCTGAGCCACAACCTCGCCCCAAAATATCCTTTTTAAATAAACCCACTCCCATGATAATACCATGATAAATCCATTCACTCTGCCATTATGACCTAATCTCATTAGGCTCCACCTCCCAACACTGTTATATTGCGAATTAAATTTCCAACATGTTTTTTGGGGGATATCTTGAAACCATAGCATGCCATCACTAAACCTTTAAAGGAATGTTATCATGCACCTTCCATTGTGGAGGGGGAAAAAAATCTTCCATCTCTTATCTCCCATTTTCCTCCTCCCTGTCAAACCTGAGTAAGGTTTTTCTCCTCTCTAATTGTCTGTTTTTTGAATTTGCATTGGTATAAAGTATCTTTTATGGTATCTTAGAATTATAGGATTGGGGCGGGGAGTAAAAAGGCAGTGGTGTATTTGGGGATCTGATCTCCCAAAAGTTCCTGCCACTCTATCCCCAATTCTGTAGTGGGTGCCAGAAAAAATGAAAATTTATACAAATATTGCTCTACAATTTTTGGTAAAGAAAAAGAAATCCTGTAAGATTTGGCTATTGTTATGTATATATTTGCATTATAGCAATAATAGTTACAATTTTTTGAGAACACATTGTATGGCTAATGCTGTTAGGTATTTTATATATATTCTATAATTTATTTTTCACAAGATGTCTGAAATTTAATATAATTTCCCACATTTCTACACAGATGTTGGTGCTCCCAGAACTAACTTGCCTCAATTCTACAGTAGTGAATGTTCAAACTCAATCACATATTTCTGTGACTCTGAAATCAGTTTTTTTTTTCTTCAAAATCCTATACGGTTTCTTTTATATGGAGTTTTGTTTTTTTTTTTAATAGATATGGCCCAGCAGCTTAATTGTACAGCTTGAGTTGGCTAATGCTTGGGCAAGAATATTACTCCTGTATTCTTTTTTTTCCCTTTTTTTAGTTATAGATGAACACAATGTCTTTATTTTGTTTTTATTTATTTTTTTATATGGTGCTCAGGATCGAACCTAGGGCCCCAAATGTGCAAGGCAAGTGCTTTACCATTGAGCCACAACTCCAGCTCCTACCCCTGTATTCTTAAAAGTCCCATTTCAAATGTAAAATTTAGGTGTTAATGATCAGGGCAGCATAGTGTATACCAAAGAGCTTCTCTGAATTTTATAGGGAGGTGTTCCCTTTACTTTGGATCCTACCATCAACAAACATTCCCACTTCACAACAGGAGTCTGAGTCTATAGATATAAACTCTAGGTTTCTGTTAAAGCAAGCATTAACTTCTCTGATGGGGATTTCTTGTGTTTTTGTTTTAAGAGCTTTCAAAAGAAGATTGTACCTATCTAGTGAACATATCTGTTCTTCCATTATTGAACAGCTCTCTGTAATTTTTTTTTTTTTTTTTTTTTTTTTTTTTTGGTACTAGGGATCTAACCCAGAGGTGCTCAACCACTGAGCCACATCCCCAACCCTTTATATTTTTTTTTATTTTGAGTCTTGCTAAGTTGCTTAGGACTTTGCTAAATTGCTGTGATTGGCTTTGAACTCATGATCTTCCTGCCTCAGCCACTGGGATTACAGGCATGCACTTCTGGGCCTGGTCTCTTTGTAATTCTAAACTGAGGAAAATGTCCCCTTAATGAAGGACTGATATACTTGTTACTGTTTTACTTGCAAACCTATTAAAAAGTGCTTAATAAATAGCATTTGTATTTAAAAGAGAGAAAACTGCCTATTATGGGTTTAAATAATTTTTAAGTTGTACATCTATGTTTCGTATTTGTCTCAATCAAAATTACAAAGAAAAGATCCTATCTGTGGTACTACCTTCTCCATAAATCCTCTTCTTCCCTAATGTCTCATAACTGCACTTACTGTAGACAGTTTATTACATTCATGAGTTGATTTTATTTACCCAGTGAGAAATAAGCTTTGAGAGAGTAGGCACCTAATCTGAGTTTTAGTTTTTCATGATCTTTGAGCCAATAATTGTTATCCTGAGACCTCTGAAGTATCTCACACAGTAAAGTTATACAGTTTAACAACAATATTTTTGGATTTTAACTAGACCACCTTTTACCCTGTGATCATATGAAGTATTTCCTGCTCACCAGCATGAAGCCCTGATAAAATTGGATAACATTTTTGTATTTAATAAATGCCATTGATTTAAAAACCAATTTTCTACACAGGAGTCTTTTATAGTGAAAGATTGGGAATTAGAGTTTGGTAATGTCTGACCCAATTTGGGGTAATAATTATTATTATAGCTGGATGCAGTGGCTGAGGAGGCTGAGACAGGAGGATTGTGAGTTCAAAGCCAGCCTCAGCAAAAGCAAGGTGCTAAGCAACTCAGTGAGATAGACCCCTGTCTCTAAATAAAATACAAAATAGAGCTAGGGATGTGGGTCAGTGGTTGAAGACCCCGAGTTCAATCTCCAGTACTAAAAAATATAACAATAAAAAGTAATTATTATAAATAAGCCAGGCATGGTGAAACATGCCTATAATCCCAGCTACTAGGAGAATTGTAAGTTCAAGGCCAGCCTGGGCAATTTAGTGAGACCTTGTCTTAAAATAAAGAGCAAAAAAGGGTTGGGGTGTGACTCAGTGGTAAAGCCCCCAGGTTTTAATCTCCATTATTGTAAAAAACAAAAACAAACAAAGAAAAAACATCGAGAAAAGATCTATTTACTAGTAAACAATATATAATGAACTTTTTGTTTTAGGAAATGTTGTGGGCAACTTGGGACATTCCTTCTTCAGTCAAAGTTTCCTCGGCAGTAAAGAACATGGTGGATTTTTATATGTGACATCTACCTATCAGTCACTGCAAGACCTAGTTCTCCCAACCCCACCTTACTTGTTTGGGATTCTTATCCAGAAGTGGGAAACTCCTTGGGCTAAAGTGTTTCCCATCCGACTAATGTTGAGACTTGGAGCTGAATATCGACGTAAGTAGTAAAAAAATTTTCTTCTAAGACATATAACCAAGGCATGATGATTTAATAAGTCTTAAGCTATTCAGAGCCCTTCTAATTTGATGATACAGTTCAGCAGAAATAGCATTTTGAAATAAATAAGCTAAATCTGGCTAGTCTCTCTCTACTTATTTGGGGCATAATAGGAAGGAATGAAAATATCAAATGAAGAAGTCAGTGGTTATTTATTACTTTGTAAATTGACAAGTGTGGCACATGCCTGTAATCTCAGCAATTCTGGAAGCTGAGACAGGTGGATCACAAGTTCCAGATCAGCCTCAGCAACATAGGGAGATCCTAAGCAGCTTACTGAGACCCCATCTAAAAATAAAAAATAAAAAGGGCTGGGGGTGTGGCTCAATGATAAAGTGGCCCTGGATTGAATTCCCACTGTCCTTCCAAAAAAAGAGGACTGGGACTATAACTCAGTGATAAAGTGCCCCTGGGTTGAATCCCCAGTATTAAAATAAATAAATTTACTGTTTTCATGGTTTATTGATAAAAACACAATCATCTCTAGTAAAATTAATTTTGAACTTAAGTAATTTTTTAATGGTAAACTATTGTATATGGTGAACCTGTTTGTTGTCACTTTATTGCTAAATAGTTATGATGAATTATATGTATTTTTTAAATTTTTAGTTGTAGTTGGATGCAGTACCTTTATTTTATTTTTATTTTGCCCTGGATTGAACCCAGGATCTTGAACGTGCTAGATGAGCACTCTACTGCCGAGCCACAACTCCAGCCCCATGAATTATACTTTATTTTAAACTAACAGCTGCCGAAAGCTATGGTATGGAAGCCATTCTCAATTAGTAAAGGCTACAGAAGAAGAGTTCTTTGACTATGGCTGTAGCAGTGCACTGAGTTGTGATTAAAAAAAAAAAAAAGACATTAAAGGTTAAATTCAAACTTTACTTTATATCTTTACCTAATTAAAAGTTCTCAGTGTCTAAGAATCAGACCACTTGAATAAGGTTTTCAGTTGCCTCACTCAGTAGCTCTGTAATTATGGGCCATTCATTGGGGCTTTCTGATTGTCAGTTTCTCACTCAAGGTCTCTGACAGCTTTTTTATAAACTGGATAATTTAATGCTTGCCTTGTGTGTTAACACTAGCTTGATAAATTGGAGATTATTTTATATATCATAAAACAGTCTGTGTACTCAGAAAGTCAACTTTAATTCTTTCACTCATTAGTTCATTCATTCAGTAAGAATTTAATCAAGGTCTACCATTGTATCAGGAATCCTCGGAATTCTGAAATGGCTAAGACCTGGTTATAGGCTTTTGGGAATCTTTGTAAGAAAGATTTATAGGAATCATGATTACAGTGGTATACTGTGTTAAAATAGAAATGTTTCTAAGGTTAAATTCTTTGAGAGTTTTAGGATGGGCTCTAACTTGACCAAGAATGAAGGAGTTATACGAAAGCACTTCATGGATGGATCTGAAGGAGTCACGTGAATCAGCTAAATGAAGCATGAAAGATTGCATGAGAGGAAGCAACATGTGTATCTTGACTTATACTAGAATGTCAAACCTCAAAGCTTGAGGGATAAGCAAGCTGGTATTATCACCTGGTAATTGGCTGTCCTAAGGAGGGTCTGGTTAGGAGGCATAGAAGAGTGAACTCTTAAACTTCTTGAGCCCAGAGGAATTGAGAGATGTTTCCTGGATCATATCAATCCACTTTGAAGAAGATTGCTTCTTAAGATCTTTTGGATCATTTTTGGAACAGCTGCAGCAAAATGCTTATTCTGGTTTTATTTAAAAGATTTCCTCTGGCTTAGGATTTATCTGCTCTCATACTACCTACATTTTTTGAATCCTGAATTTAATATGTTCTAATGAGCATATTAGCCATGGTGTCTCTTTGCCGAGAATTTTAAACTACTTAACTTAGTCTGATCTTTTCTCATTTCCACAGTTTATCCCTGCCCACTCTTCAGTGTCAGATTTCGAAAGCCATTGTTTGGAGAGACAGGGCATACCATCATGAATCTTCTTGCAGTAAGTTGGGAATTTTTCTTTTCTTTCTTTCTTTTTTTTTCTTACTTGAATTTGTATGGGAGAAGGAAGAGTAGGGTTCTATTATTTTATTGATTGTCATGTGCCTGCTACTTAATGAAGGTAAAGTTTTATATTAGAGGAGAATAAAACATATATACCCTTTTGAAAACATACAGTGAAATAGTACAGGATTCCAACCCCTAATTACATACTTAATATATTAGTGACCTTACAGGATTATTATGAAAACAGGAGGAGTATATAAATAAGATATTTAGCATATCACTTTGTTTTCATTTTGAGACTGGCATCCTGTGTGTGTGTGTGTGTGTGTGTGTGTGTGTGTGTGTGTGAGAGAGAGAGAGAGAGAGAGAGAGAGAGAGAGAGAGAGAGAGAGAGAGAGA